>NC_090399.1:8275776-8935776 GCF_036365525.1 Heterodontus francisci
TACACCCAGAAACACAAATTTAATTTACTTTGCGCCTCCTCAAAGACCCATAAATGAGCACAATTAGTGAAAATGCATCCTGGGATGGCGGGACTGTCTTATGAGGAGAGATTGAGGAAACTGGGTCTGTATTCTCTCGAGTTTCAAAGAATGAGAGGTTATTGCATTGAAACTTACAAAATTCTATAGGGTGTGACAGGGTGGATGTGGATAGGATGTTTCCTCTGGCTGGTAAGTCTAGAACCAGGGGACCTAGTTTCAGAATAATGAGTATGCCATTTAAGACTGAGATGAGAAGGAATTTCTTCACTCAGAGGGTGGTGAATCTGTGGAATTCTCTACCTCAGAGGGCTGTGGAAGATCAATCACTGAGCGTGTTTAAGACAGAAATCAATAGATATCTGCATAATAGTAACAGCAAGGGATATGGGGATAACCTGGGAAAGTGGCATTGAGGTAGATGGTCAGTCATGATCTAATTGAATGGTGGAGCAGGCTCGATGGGCTGAATGGCCTACTCCTGCTCCTGTGATCCTAGTACTGATTAAGGAGAATATTACAGTGTTGGAGAGTGGGGATGTCCTGGAGCGATCGTAGACAGAATGTATTTGGTTAGAGTTAAGAAACAATAGAGGTGTCATTACACCACGAGGTGTATTCTATATGTAACCAACTAGTGGGAAAGATATAAAGGACCATATTTGCAGGGAAATTACAGAGAGGTGTAAGAACTATGGAGTAGTGATAATGGGAAATTTCAATTATCCTAACATGGGCTGGGATAGTAATAGTGTAAAGGGCAGGGGGGTGGGGGAAGAGTTTCTGAGGTGTGTTCAGGAGAATTTTCTTGATCAGTATATTTTGTGCCCACAGAAGAAGGATCTGGTTCTGAGGAATGAGGTGAGTCAAGTGGACCAAGTGTCAGTAAGGGAACATCAGGGTTACAGGGATTGTTGTATCATAGGGTTTAAATTAGATACAGAAAAGGATAGGGAGCAACCTAGAGTAAAAATCATTAATTGGAGAAAGGCCAATTTCAGTGGGTTGAGAATGAATCTGTGCCGGTAAATTGAAATCAAAGATTGACAGACAAAATTGTAACGTAACAATGGGCTGTCTTTAAAGAAGAGATGGTTCAGAGACAGTCAAGGTTCACGAAGGAGAAAGGTCGGAAACAAAAGCCAGAGCTTGCTGGATGATGAAAGAGACAGAGAGCGAGGTGAAGCAGAGAAAGGGAGTGTATAACAGATGTCAGGGTGTTAGTACAAGTGAGAAACAGGCTGAATATAGAAAGTTCAGAAGGGAAGTGAAAAAGGAAATAAGAGAGACAAAGAGAGACTATGAGAAGAAACTGGCAACAAACATCAAAGAGAATCCAAGTCTTGTATAGGTATATAAATAGTAAAAGGGTAGTAAGAGGGAGAGTGGGGGTGATTAGGCACCCAAAAGGAAACCGACTTGTGGAAGCAGAGGACATGACTGAGGTCCTAAATGAATACTTTGTATCTGTCTTTTCCAAGGAAGAGAATGCTGACAAAATCATAGAGAAAAGGGAGATAGTTGTGATACCAGATGGCTAAAAAGTGATAAAGCTGAGATCCTAGAAAGGCTGACTGTACTTAATGGGGTTTCGGAGGCAGAGTGGTAATGTCAGTGGAGTAGTAATCCAGAGGCCCAGGATAATCCCCTGGGGACATGTGTTCAAATACCTCGATGGCATCTGGTGGAATTTAATTTCAAATAATTAATAAATGCAATTAATTAATAAAAATCTGAAATTGAAAACTAGTCTCACTAATCCTTCTTTGGGCCTCCTTATCTCGAGAGACAATGGATACGCGCCTGGAGGTGGTCAGTGGTTTGTGAAGCAGCGCCTGGAGTGGCTATAAAGGCCAATTCTGGAGTGACAGGCTCTTCCACAGGTGCTGCAGAGAAATTTGTTTGTCGGGGCTGTTGCACAGTTGGCTCTCCCCTTGCGCCTCTGTCTTTTTTCCTGCCAACTACTAAGTCTCTTTGACGCGCCACAATTTAGCCCTGTCTTTATGGCTGCCCGCCAGCTCTGGCGAATGCTGGCAACTGACTCCCACGACTTGTGATCAATGTCACACGATTTCATGTCGCGTTTGCAGACGTCTTTATAGCGGAGACATGGACAGCCGGTGGGTCTGATACCAGTGGCGAGCTCGCTGTACAATGTGTCTTTGGGGATCCTGCCATCTTCCATGCGGCTCACATGGCCAAGCCATCTCAAGCGCCGCTGACTCAGTAGTGTGTATAAGCTGGGGGTGTTGGCCGCTTCAAGGACTTCTGTGTTGGAGATATAGTCCTGCCACCTGATGCCAAGTATTCTCCGAAGGCAGCGAAGATGGAATGAATTGAGACGTCGCTCTTGGCTGGCATACGTTGTCCAGGCCTCGCTGCCGTAGAGCAAGGTACTGAGGACACAGGCCTGATACACTCGGACTTTTGTGCTCCGTGTCAGTGCGCCATTTTCCCACACTCTCTTGGCCAGTCTGGACATAGCAGTGGAAGCCTTACCCATGCGCTTGTTGATTTCTGCATCAAGAGACAGGTTACTGGTGATAGTTGAGCCTAGGTAGGTGAACTCTTGAACCACTTCCAGAGCGTGGTCACCAATATTGATGGATGGAGCATTTCTGACGTCCTGCCCCATGATGTTCGTTTTCTTGAGGCTGATGGTTAGGCCAAATTCATTGCAGGCAGCCGCAAACCTGTCGATGAGACTCTGCAGGCACTCTTCAGTGTGAGATGTTAAAGCAGCATCGTCAGCAAAGAGGAGTTCTCTGATGAGGACTTTCCGTACTTTGGACTTCGCTCTTAGACGGGTAAGGTTGAACAACCTGCCCCCTGATCTTGTGTGGAGGAAAATTCCTTCTTCAGAGGATTTGAACGCATGTGAAAGCAGCAGGGAGAAGAAAATCCCAAAAAGTGTGGGTGCGAGAACACAGCCCTGTTTCACACCACTCAGGATAGGAAAGGGCTCTGATGAGGAGCCACCATGTTGAATTGTGCCTTTCATATTGTCATGGAATGAGGTGATGATACTTAGTAGCTTTGGTGGACATCCGATCTTTTCTAGTAGTCTGAAGAGACCACGTCTGCTGACGAGGTCAAAGGCTTTGGTGAGATCAATGAAAGCAATGTAGAGGGGCATCTGTTGTTCACGGCATTTCTCCTGTATCTGACGAAGGGAGAACAGCATGTCAATGGTCGATCTCTCTGCACGAAAGCCACACTGTGCCTCAGGGTAGACGCCCTCGGCCAGCTTCTGGAGCCTGTTCAGAGCAACTCGAGCAAAGACTTTCCCCACTATGCTGAGCAGGGAGATTCCACGGTAGTTGTTGCAGTCACCGCGGTCACCTTTGTTTTTATAGAGGGTGATGATATTGGCATCGCGCATGTCCTGGGGTACTGCTCCCTCGTCCCAGCACAGGCATAGCAGTTCATGTAGTGCTGAGAGTATAGCAGGCTTGGCACTCTTGATTATTTCAGGGGTAATGCTGTCCTTCCCAGGGGCTTTTCCGCTGGCTAGAGAATCAATGGCATCACTGAGTTCCGATTTGGTTGGCTGTATGTCCAGCTCATCCATGACTGGTAGAGGCTGGGCTGCATTGAGGGCAGTCTCAGTGACAGCATTCTCCCTGGAGTACAGTTCTAGGTAGTGCTCAACCCAGCGGTCCATCTGTTTGCGTTGGTCAGTGATTATCTCCCCCGATTTAGATTTGAGGGGGGCGATCTTCTTGATGGTTGGCCCAAGAGCTCTCTTCATGCCATCATACATTCCTCTGATGTTTCTGGTGTCTGTGGCCAGCTGAATATGACTGCATAGGTGTTGCCAGTAGTCGTTTGCGCAACGCCTGGCTGTTCTTTGTGCAGTACTTCTGGCTGCTTTAAGTGCTGCGGATGTTAAATCGCTGGGGGCTTTCTTGTAGTTCAACAGTGCAATGCGCTTAGCGGCTATGACAGGTTCCAGCTCTTCATTATGAGATTGAAACCAGTCTGCATTTCTCTTCGCACTTTTGCCGTAGGTGGTCAAAGCTGACTCATAGATGGCGTCTCTGATGTGGGCCCACTTGGTCTCAGCATCCCCTGTGGGAGTGTTTTGAAGGGCTGTTACAAGTGAATTTAGAAATTTTTGTAACAGCTGTGGGTGAGAAATTCTGCTCGTGTTGATGCGCGGGTGGCCCTTCTGCTTGGAATGATGCAACTTCTTTGGTCTGAGTCTAACCTTGCTGCACACCAGGGAGTGGTCGGTGTCGCAGTCCGCACTGTGGAAGCTGCGTGTGATTTGAACACTGTTTAAGGCGGCTCGCCTTGTGACAATGCGGTCTAGCTGGTGCCAACGACGCGATCTTGGGTGCCTCCATGAAACCTGGTGACAGGGTTTAGTGTGAAAGAACGAGTTGGTGATGCAGAGGTTATGATAGGTACACAACTCAAGCAGTCTCTGCCCGTTCTCATTCATCCTTCCAACGCCATAGCGCCCAAGGCAGGAGGGCCATGAGTCATGGTCGGCCCCAACCCTGGCATTAAAGTCCCCCAGCAGGAATAGGTGTTCGGTGTTGGGGATGCTGCTAATGATGTTATGGAGTTGTTCATAGAACTGGTCTTTAGCTTCAGGTGGGGAGCAGAGTGTTGGAGCATAGATGCTGAGTACGTGTACTGGACCAGAGGTGGTGAGCAGTCGGATGGACAGTATGCGTTCCGAGCCATTTGAGGGAGGCTGATGGCGAAGCCCACTCCATGCTGTCTTGGTTCTTCAGGATCCCTGCCCTGCCAGAAGAAGGTGTAGTCTTGCTCTGCTAGAGAGCCACTCGTGGGGAGGCGTGTCTCCTGAAGTGCTGCAATGTCCACATTGAATCTACTGAGCTCGTTGTTAATGATGGCGGTCTTCCGAGAATCGCTGATTTGTGTAAGGTCTTCCGACAGGCCAGGACACATAGTTCTGACATTCCAGCTTGCAAAGCGAAGGGCTGGTACCTTCTTTCCTTTTTTCATGTTGTTTGGTGCGGTGTATCAGTCCACCTTTCGGGCAATGACCCTGAGCTCCAAGCACCCATTGAAGCAGGCAGACTGTGGCGCGACAGAACCTTATTGACCGGGGGCTGCCCGGTTTGAGGCGGGCGGTAGCTGTCCAGTGAGGTGCAATGACCTCTCCCACCGACAAAGGAAACCCGTGGCTCCCAGTTTCTACGCCAATTTATCTGGACTTATGACCCGTAACTGCTGCCTTCCGTGTTGTTTCAGTCGCTGTGAGGCAACTATGGAGTGACCTCTCCATGGCGCATGCCTGGGCAAATTTATGGAGGTTGAGAGTTGCCCAGTCGTCAAAACCCCCCTCTTGGCCTTTCTGGTGGGGTCCAAAGGAGTGCAGGACACGACGTTTGGCACCAGTATGGCTGCAGGAACTGCCGGAAACATGCCAAAGGTGACACATGACCGCCTACGGGGTTCCGCTCCGGATTATCTGTTAGGGTTTACTCCCTTAGCCTTGGTCTCTCCCGAGACGCCCACAAGGCAGTGGGGTTGTTGGGGCCCCTACACAGGTGTAGGATGGTGCCGGTGGGAGGAGGGGATGCAAGGGGGAGGGGTAGAGGGAGGGTTGGGGGGGGTGGTGCAGGGGAAGGGGGTGCGGGGTGAAGATGGTGCGAGGGGGGGGCGGGCTGGGACGGGGTTGTGAGGGGGTGAGCTGAGAGGGTGGAGCAGGGAAGGGGACGGGGGTGGGGGGGCGGTGGAAGGGGGGTAAAGGGGGGGGAGGGGGGGTGGGGGAAGCTGGTGCAGGTAATAAGCCATTTCCTCAGTGCCCACCATCGACGTCCGGAAAGCTCATCCACGTCCTTCGGGAGGTGAAGCATCATTTGGCAGACTTAGAGGTGATTACATTTGCTAAGGGTTTTTTTTTTGCAGTGGTTTAAATAAAGGCATGCAGCATTGCCGACAGTGCGCTGCAGATGCTCTCTGAGCCATCTCCCGCGGGCGCTTTGAAGTTGCGGCCAGGGGGGCCGTTCGTGGATTTTTTGGGTGTTCGGGGCACCTTTTCTCAAGACTTCTCTTGGGTCCCGCTGCTCCTTCTTCACCTCAATGGACTTACCGCATGCCGTGGCTGCAGACACTCTGGGCGGTGAAGACAGCAGGATCGGAGATCAAAGTATCACCAGCTGTACTCGTCAATTTCATCCGGATCAATTTCATTGAGAAAACAAAGAGCAGATGTGGGTGGGGGAGGGCAGTGGGCCCAGGTAACATACACTAAACTAACTGTTAGCCTTTAGATAGGGCTAAAATGAACTGATTTAAAGAGCCAGGGGACTTTAAACAGTTTAAGAGGGCAGATTGGGGGAGAAAACGTTAGGGATGGGAGCAGATGGCCATGGATAGAGTTGAACAGCAAGGGAGCTTCCTAGGGAGCTATGGTGTCATGAAACTATCATTGATTGTTGTAAAAATCTATCTGGTTCACTGATGATCTTTAGGGAAGGAAATCTGCTGTCCTTACCTGGTCTGGCCTACATAGACCCACATCAATGTGGTTGATTCTTAACTGCCCTTTGAAATGGCCTAGCACGTTACTCAGTTGTCAAGGGTGATTAGGGATGGGCAACAAATGCTGGCCCTGCCAACAACGCCCACATCCCACGAAAGAATAAAAAAAAGTTGATAAGTCATCAGAACTGGATGAGATGTATCTGAGGATGCTGACTGAAATAAAGGTGGAAATTGTCGAGGTACTGGTCACAATCTTCCAATCTTCCTTAGATACGGGGGTTGTACCAGAGGACTGAAGAATTGCAAATGTTTTGATGAAAGGTCAAGACCTGAAACGTTAACTCTGTTTCTCTCTCTGTAGATGCTGCCTGACCTGCTGAGTGTTTCCAGCATTTTCTGTTTTTGTTGCAAAAGTTACACCTTTGTTCCAAAAACAATGTAAAGATAAACCCAGTAACTACAGACCAGTCAGTTTAACCTCAATACATGGAAACCTGGAAAGCTTTTAGAAATGATAATCTGGGACAAATTAAGTGTCTCTTGGACAAGTGTGGATTAATTAAGGAAAGCCAGCACAGATTTGTGAAAGGCAAATTCTGTTTAACTAACTTGATTGAGTAATTTGATGAAGTAACAGAGAGGATTGATGATGATAATGCAGTTGATGTGGTGAACATGGACTTCCAAAAGGTATTTGATAAACTGCCACATAATAGACTTGTCAGCAAAGTTCAAGCCCATGGAATAAAAGGAACAATGGCAGCATGGATTCACAGTTGGCTGAGTTACAGCAAACACAGGGTCGTGGTGAATGGTTGTTTTTCATACTGGAGGATGATATACAGTGGTATTCGCCAGGGGTCAGTACTAGGAACACTGCTTTTCGTGATCTATATTAATGACTCAGACTTACATAGAAAGATAGAAAATAGGAGCAGGAGTAGGCCATTCGGCCCTTCGAGCCTGCTCTGCCATTTATTATGATCATGGCTGATCTTCCAACTCAGTAACCTGTTCCTGCTTTCACCCCATATCCTTTGATCCCTTTAGCCCCAAGAGCTATATCTAACTCCTTCTTGAAAACATACAATGTTTTGGCCTCAACTGCTTTCTGTGGTAGTGAATTCCACAGGCTCACCACTCTCTGGGTGAAGGAATTTCTCCTCATCTCAGCCCTGAAAGGTTTATCCCGTATCCTTAGACTATGATCCCTGGTTCTGGACTTCCCCACCATCGGGAACATCCTTCCTGCATCTACTCTGTCAAGTCCTGTTAGAATTTTATAGGTTTCTATGAGATCCCCCCTCACTCTTCTGAACTCCAGCGAATATAATCCTAACACAGAGAAATGCAAAGTGATTCATTTTGGTAGGAAGAACGAGGCGAGGTAATATAAACAAAAGGGTACATTTCTAAAGTGGGGGGGGGGGTGGATGCAGGAACAGAGAGAACTGGGGGTATATGTGCACAAAATCATTGAAGGAAGCGGGGCATGTGGAAAAAGTGGTTAAAACAACATATGGGAACTTAAGCTTTATAAATAGAGGCATAGAGTACAAAAGCAAGGAAGTTACAATGAAGATCATAAGATCTCAAGAAATAGAAGCAGGAGAAGGCCATTTGGCCCCTCAAGACATGGTTGATCTGATTGTGGCCTTAACTCCACTTTCCTGCCTGTCCCCCATAACCATCGATTCCCTTGTAGATCAAAAATCTGTCTAACTCAGCCTTTAATATATTCAATGACCCAGCCTCTACTGCTCTCTGGGGAAGAGAATTCTAAAGATTAACAACCCTCTGAAAGAAGATATTCCTCCTCATCTCTGTCTTAAAAGGGAGACCCCTTACTTTGAAACAGTGCCTCCTAGTTCTAGATTCCCACAAGGGAAAACATCCTTTCAGCATTTACCCTGTCTTGGAATCTTATATGTTTCAATAAGATCACCTCTCAATCTTCTAAACTCCAATAGGCCAAACCTGCTCAATCTTTCCTTATAAGACAACCCCTTCATCCCAGGGATCAACCTAGTGAACCTTCTCTGAACTGCTTCCAATGCAATTATATCCCTCCCTAAGGAAGGAGACCAAAACTGTTTGCAATACTCTAGGTGCAGTCTCACCAATGCCCTGTACAGTTGTAGCAAGACTTCCCTACTCTTATACTTCATTCACCTTGCAATAAATGCTAACATTCCATTTGCCATCCTAATTACTTGCTGTATCTGCATGTTGACTTTTTGTGATTCATGTACATGGACACCCAGATCCCTCTGTACCACAGCATTCTGCAGTCTCTCTCCATGTAAATAATATTTAGTTTTTCTACTCTTCCTGCCAAAGTGAACAACCTCACATTTTTCCATATTATACTCCATCTGCCACATTTTTGCCCATTCACTTAACCCATGTACATCTTTTTGCAGACACTTTGTGTCCTCCTCACAATTTGCTTCCCTAACTTTCATCCGCAACTTTGGCTACAACATACTCGGTCCCTTCATCCAAGTCATTAATATAGATGGTAAATAGTTGTGGTTCCAGCTCTGATACCGTTTGCACTCCAGCAGTTACATCTTGCCAACCCGAAAAGGACCCATTTATCCCCAATCTCTGCTTCCTGTTAGCCAAACAAACCTCTATTCATGCTAATATGTTACCCCAACACCATGAGCTTTTATTATGTGTAGTAACCTTCGATGTCGCACCTTATCAAATGCCTTTTGGAAATCCAAGTCCACCACATCTACAGGTTCTTTTTTATCCACATTGCTTGTTACTTCCTCAAAGAACCCAAATAAATTCATCAAAAGTGATTTCCCTTTCACAAAACCATGTTGACTCTGCCTGATTGCATCAAGATTTTCTACATGCTCTACTATAACCTACTTAATAACAGATTCCAGCATTTTTCCTGTGACAGAAGTTAGGCTGACTTCAAATATTACAATAATCATCTCCCCAGACTCCATGGAAATGCAGTATTTTCCGGCTTTCTGTCTCCTTTCCAGAATCGGGGAGTTACATTCACTATTTTCCAATCTGATGGGACCTTTCCAGAATCTCGGGAATTTTGGAAAACTACAACCGATATATCTTCTATCTCCCTAGCCACTTCTTATAAGACTCTCAGATGAAGTCCATCAGGTCCTGGGAACTTGTCAGCCGGTGGTTCTAATAGTTTTCTCTGTACCTTTTCCCTGGTGATGATAATTGTTTGAATTTGCTCCCTCCCTTTCACCTCTTGATTTACAAGTATTTCTGGGATGTTATTTGTATTTTCTACAGTGAAGACAGACACAAAATATCTGTTCAACACTTCCACCATTTCCTTATTTCCTGTTATTAATTCCCCAGACTCACTCTCTGGAGGATCCACATTCACTTGAGTTACTTTTTTCCTTTTTAAATACCTGGAGAAACTCTTACTATCTGTTTTTATATTTCTAGTTAGCTTTCTCTCATCCTCTCATTTCTCCCTCATTTATTTTCGTCATTCTTTGCTGGTTTTTAAATTCTGTTCAATCTTCTGACCTATCACTAATCTTTGTAGAATTGTACACTTTTTCTTTCAATTTGATACTATCTTTAACTTCCTTAGTTAGACACAGATGGTGCATCCTTCTCCAAGAGTCTTTCTTTCTCACTGAATTCTACACTAAGAATATAGGGCGGCACAATGGCGCAGTGGTTAGCACCGCAGCCTCACAGCTCCAGGGACCCGGGTTCGATTCTGGGTACTGCCCGTGTGGAGTTTGCAAGTTCTCCCTGTGTCTGCATGGGTTTTCTCCGGGTGCTCTGGTTTCCTCCCACAAGCCAAAAGACTTGCAGGTTGATAGGTAAATTGGCCATTATAAATTGTCACTAGTATAGGTAGGTGGTAGGGAAATATAGGAACAGGTGGGGATGTTTGGTCGGAATATGGGATTAGTGTAGGATTAGTATAAAATGGGTGGTTGATGTTCGGCACAGACTCGGTGGGCCGAAGGGCCTGTTTCAGTGCTGTATCTCTAATCTAATGTCAGAGGAACAGTTTATTAGCCTTTGGTGTAAAGGATAGTCATGTATAAACACCTGATCCTAACAGATAAAAAAAATAAATATAATTAATTAAACTTGAAATTACTCCAAAAGCAACATTCTTTGTAGTTTGTGAATATTTCAATATTAAATTCTTGCCAAGTTCTATGATAGATTTCTGAAGTTCCACCTCTGGAAAGATACAATGAAAACATTATGATGAATAAAAGAAGCTGTGACATCATTAATCAAAAGGAAAATGCTGCGGATGCTGGAAATCTGTTCTAAAAACAGAAAATGCTGGAAATACTCAGGAGGTTCGGCAGTGTCTGTGGAGAGAGAAACAGAGTTAACGTTTCAGATTACCGGCAAGTACAGAGGTAGGAAGAGGGAGGAAGGGAGGAAAGAACAAAAGGGAAGATCTGTGATAGGATGGAAGGCAGGAGATATTAAAAGACAAAAGGGATGGGAATGGGAGAAGTAAAGAAACACAAGCTGGGTCTAGAGGAGGTGTAAATGGGAATAACAGAAACAGAACTAGCTGCCATTTAAAAAACAAAAAGAAACAGAAAATGTAGCACAAGAATAAAAGGGGTCAGAGGTTATTGTCTGAAATTGTTGAACACAGTATTGAGTCTGGAAGCTGTAAAGTTCCTAATCAAAAGCTGAAGTGCTGTTCATTGAGCTTACACTGAGTTTCATTAGAACTGTGTAGGAGACAGAGGACAAAGAGGACAGAAAGGGCTGGGGAATTAAAATGACAGGTGACCACAAGCTCTGGGTCACACTTGCAAACTGAACAGAGGTGTTTCCACAAAGTGATCAGTAATCTGCTTTTGGCCTCCCCATTCATTGTGAACAGTGAATACAGTTTAGTAAATTGAAAAGAGCACAAGTAAATCACTGTTTCACCTGGAAGGAGTGTTTGGGGCCCTGGTCAGTGGGAAGAGAGGAGGTAAAAAGGCAGGTGTTGTATCTAAAATAAAAGCAAAATACTGCGGATGCTGGAAATCTGAAATAAAAACAAGAAATGCTGGAAGCACTCAGGAGGTCTGGCAGCATCTGTGGAAAGAGAAGCAGAGTTAACGTTTCGGGTCAGTGACCCTTCTTCGGAACTGCGGGTCTGCGGGGAGAGACTCACTGGGGATCAGTGGGAGAAACTCGCTGGGGATCAGGGTGTGACTTGCTGGGGATCGGGGAGAGACTAGCTGGGATCTGAGTAAAGAGATTCACTGGGGATCTGGGGAGAGACTCACTGGGTATCTGGGGGGAGAGACTCACTGGGAATCTGGGGGGAGAGACTCACTGGGGATCTGGGGGGAGAGACTCACTGGGGATCGGGGGAGAGACTCACTGGGGATCTGGGGGGAGAGACTCACTGGGGATCTGGGGGAGAGCGACTGGAGATCTGGGAGAGAGACTCACTGGGGATCTAGGGGAGACGAGCTGGGATCTGGGGGAGAGAATCGCTGGGGATCGGGGGAGAGAATTGCTGGGCATCGGGGGTGAGAGACTCACTGGAGATCTGGGAGGAGACTCACTGGGGATCTGGGGAGAGACTCACTGGGAATCGGGGGGTAACTCGCTGGGAACGGGGGCAGAGACTCTCTGGGAATCGGGGGGAGAGACCCGCTTGGGAACTGGGGGAGACACTTGCTGGGGATCGAGGGCAGAAACTCAACGGGGATCAGGATGGAGATACTCGCTGGGGATCGTTGGGGGGGAGATACTCACTGGGGATTGGGGTGGACATCTCGCTGGGGATCAGGGTCGAGGCTCGCTTGGGTTCGGGCAGAGATACTCACTGGGGATCGGGGGAGAGACTAGCTGGGGATCAGCGGAGAGACTGAGAATCAGGGAGAGACTTGCTGGGAATCGGGGAAGAAATGCACCTGGAATTGGGAGAGACTCGCTGGGCATTGGGGAAGACTTGCTGGGGATTTGGGGAGGGGCTAGCTGGGATCGGATGAGAGACTCACTGGGAATCGGGGGAGAGATTTGCTTGGTTGGGGTGGAGACTCAGTGGGATTCGGAGGAAGAGACTGGGTATCGGGGAAGAGACTCGCTGGTGATCTGGTGAAATACAGCTGCGATAAGAGCGGAAACACACTGAGGATCAGAGGGAGAGAGACTGCAGATCTGGGGGGAGAGAGTCACTGAGGATCAGGGCACAGACTCGCTGGAGGACTGGGGGGAGAGTCTGGGGATCTGGGGAGAGATTCGCTGGGGATCATAGGAGAAACTAGTTCGGATCTGGGGCAAGAGACTCAGCGGGGATCAGGAGAGAGACTCACCCGGGATCAGGGGAGAGACTCACTGGGGATCAGGAAAGAGACTCACTGGGGATCAGGGGAGAGATTCACTGGGGATCAGGGCAGAGACTCACTGGGGATCGGGGGAAAGACTTGATGGGGATCGGGGGAAGACTCACTGGGGATCCGGGAGACACTCACTGGGGATCAGGAAGGAGAGACTCACTGGGAATCAGGGCAGAGACTCACTGGGGATCAGAGGAGAGACTTGCTTGGGATTGGGGGATGACTCACTGTGGATCTGGGGCAAGAGACTCACTGGGACTCAGGGGAGAGACTCACTGGAGATCTGGGGGGAGAGACTCTTTGGGAATCAGGGGAGAGATTCACTGGGGATCAGGGTGGAGACTGGGAATCAGGGGAGAGACTCACTGGGGACCGTGGGAGAGACTCGCTGGGGATCTGGGGGGAGAGTCTCACTGGTGATCAGAGGTGAGACTCACTGAGAATCAGGGCAGAGACTCACTGGGGATCGAGGGGGAGAGACGCACTGGGGATCTAGGGGAGAGCGACTGGAGATCTGGGAGAGAGACTCACTGGGGATCATGGGGAGACGAGCTGGGATCTGGGGGAGAGAATCGCTGGGGATCAGGGGAGAGAATCGCTGGGAATCAGGGCAGAGACTCACTGGGGATCGGGGGCGAGACTCGCTAGGCATCGGGGGGGAGAGACTCACTGGAGATCGGGGGGTAGAGACTCACTGGGGATCTGGGGGAGAGCGACTGGAGATCTGGGAAAGAGACTCGCTGGGGATCAGGGGGGAGAGACTCACTGGGGTCGGAGGAGAGACTCACTGGGAATCGGGGGAGAGATTCGCTTGGTTGGGGTGGAGACTCAGTGGGATTCGGAGGAAGAGACTGGGTATCGGGGGAGAGACTCGCTGGTGATCTGGTGAAACACAGCGGCGATAAGAGCGGGAACTCACTGAGGATCAGAGGGAGAGAGACTGCAGATCTGGGGGGAGATAGTCACTGAGGATCAGGGCACAGACTCACTGGAGGGCTGTGGGGAGAGTCTGTTTGGGGACCAGGGGAGAGACTCGCTGGGGATCAGGGGTGAGACTCACTGGGGATCAGGGGAGAGACTCACTGGGAATCAGGGCAGAGACTCACTGCGGATCAGGGGAGAGACTTGATGGGGATCGGGGGAAGACTCACTGGGAATCAGGGTAGAGACTTGCTGGGGATTGGGGGAAGACTCACTGGGGATCGGGGAGAGACTTGCTGTGGATCTGGGGCAAGAGACTCACTAGGGCTCAGGGGAGGGACTCGCTGTGCATCGGGGGTGGGACTCGATGGGGATCAGGGGAGGGACTCGATTGGTTAGGGTGGAGAGACTCGGTGGGAATCGAAGGAAGAGCCTGGGCACCAGGTGAGAGACTCGCTGGGGAAACTCAGTGTGGAAAAGAGCGGAGACTCACTGGGGATCAGAGTGAGAGAGAATG
Organism: Heterodontus francisci; assembly: GCF_036365525.1. Classification (NCBI taxonomy): domain Eukaryota; kingdom Metazoa; phylum Chordata; class Chondrichthyes; order Heterodontiformes; family Heterodontidae; genus Heterodontus; species Heterodontus francisci. Next base: position 8,290,057 of record NC_090399.1, read on the forward strand.
CAGATCTGGGGGGAGAGACTCACTGGGGATTGGAGAGACTCACTGGGGATCTTGGGGGAGAGTCTTGCTGCTGATCAGAGGAGGGACTCACTGGGAATCAGGGATCAGACACACTAGGGACCGCGGGAGAGACACGCTGGGGATCTGGGGGAGAGACTCACTGGGGATCAGGGGAGATACTCACTAGGGACCGTGGGAGAGACTCACTGGGGATCAGGGTGGAGATACTAGCTGGGTATCGGTGGGGAGGGGGAGATACTCGCTGGGCATCAGGTCAGAGACTCACTGGCGATCAGGGGAGAGATTCACTGGGGATTGGGGGGAAAGACTAACTGGAGATCTGGGGGGGTGGGGGGGAGTCTCACTGGGGATCTGAGGGAGAGCGACCGGAGATCTGGGAGAGAGACTCGCTGGGGATCAGGGGGAAAGACTAACTGGGGATCTGGGGACAGGAGTCTCGCTGGGGATGTGAGGGAGAGCGACTGGAGATCTGGGAGACTCGCTGGGGATCGGGGGGAAAGACTCACTGGGATTCTGCAGGAGAGACTCGCTGGGGATTGCGGGGAGAGACTCGCTGGGGATCTGGGGGAGGGCCACTAGAAGTCTGGCAGAGAGACTCGCTGGGGATCGGGAGAGAGACTTGTTGGGGAGCTGGGAGGAGAGACTCGCTGGAGATCTGGGGGAGAGACTCACTGGGGATAGGGGCACAGACTCGCTTGAGATCTGGGGGAAGAGTCTCTTTGGGGATCTGCGGAGAGACTCACTGGGGATTGGGGGAGAGGCTCGCACGGCATCTGTGGGGAGAGACACAGGGGATCTGGGGCAGAGCGACTGGAGATCTGGGAAAGAGACTCGCTGGGGATCTGGGGGGAGAGACTCACTGGGGATCAGGGAGAGACTCACTGGAGATCTGGGGGGGTGACTCACTGGGGATTGGGGAGAGACTCACTGGAGATCTGGGGGGAGAGACTCACTGGGGATCGGGAGGAGACTCGCTGGGGATCTGGGGTGAGAGACTCGCTGGGGATCAGGGGAGAGACTTGCCTGGGTTCGGGGGAGATACTCACTGGGGATCGGGGGAGAAATTCACTCGGAATCGGAACTCGTTAGGGACGGGGGAGACTCGCTGGTGATCGGGGGAGAGACTCACTGGGGATCGCGGGGAGACTCGCTGGGTATAGGGGGAGAGACTCGCTGGGATCAGGTGAGAGAGTTGATGGGGATCGGGGGAGAGACTTGCTTGGTTCAGGTGGAGAGGCTCAATGGGATTCGAAGAAAGAGACTGGGTATCGGGGAAGAGACTTGCTGGTGAACTGGTGAAATTCGGTGGCGATAAGAGATGAGACTCACTGGGGATCAGAGGAGAGAGACTGCAGATCTGGGGAGAGAGAGTCACTAGGGATCAGGGCACAGACTCGCTGGCGGTCTGGTGGAGACACTCTTTGGGGATCTGGGAAAGAGACTCGCGGTTGATCAGGGGTGAGGCTCACTGGGGATTGGGGGAGAGACTCGCTGGGGATTGGGGAGAGACTCACTGGGGATCTGGGGAGAGAGACTTGCTGGGGATTGGGGAGAGACCCACTGGGGATCTGGGGGAGAGACTTGCTGGGGATTTGGGAGAGACTCATTGGGGATCTGGGAGGAGAGACTTGCTGGGGATTGGGGAGAGACTCACTGGGAATCGGGGGAGAAATTCACTGTGAATCGGAACTCGCTGGGGATCAGGGGGAGACTCGGTGGGGATCAGGGGGAGACTCGCAGGGGATCGGGGGAGAGACTCACTGGGGATCTGGGGGGAGAGACTTGCTGGGGATTGGGGAGAGACTCACTGGGAATCGGTGGAGAAATTCACTGTGAATCAGAACTCGCTGGGGATCAGGGGAGTCTCGGTGGGGATTGGGGGAGAGACTCACTGGGGATCGGGGGGAGACTCGCTGGGGATGGGGGGAGAGACTCACTGAGGATCGGGGGTGGCTCGCTGGGGATCGGGGGAGAGAATCACTGGGATCGGGGGAGAGAATCACTGGGATCGGGGGGGAGACAGTTGATGGGGATCGGGGGAGAGACTCACTTGGTTCAGGTGGAGACACTCAATGGGATTCGGAGAAAGAGACTGGGTATCGGGGGAGAGACTTGCTGGGGATCTGGTGAAACTCAGTGGCGATAAGAGAGGAGACTCACTGGGGATCAGATGAAGAGAGACTGCAGATCTGGGGGGAGAGAGTCACTAGGGATCAGGGCACAGACTCGCTGGAGGTCTGGGTGAGAGACTCTTTGGGGATCTGGGAAAGAGACTTGCTGGGGAGCAGGGGTGAGGCTCACTGGGGATTGGGGGGGAGGCTGGCCGGGTATCTGGGGGAGAGACTCGCTGGGGATCTGGGGGAGTGTGACTGCAAATCTGGGAAAGAGACTCGCAGGGGTTCAGGGAGAGACTCACTGGGGATCTGGGGGGAGAGACGTGATGGGGATTGGGGAGAGATGCACTGGGGATCTGGGGGGAGAGACTTGCTGGGGATCTGGGGGGGAGAGACTCGCTGGGGTTTGGGGAGAGACTCACTGGGGATCTGGGGGGAGAGACTCACTGGGGATCTGGGGGGAGAGACTTGCTGGAAATTGGGGAGAGACTCACTGGGGATCAGGGGAGAGAGGCACAGTCTCGCTGGAGATCTGGAGGGAGAAACTCTTTGCTCTTTGTGGCTCTGTGGAGAGACTCACTGCGGATCGGGGAGAGACTAGCAGGGGATCTGGGGCAAGAAACTCAGCGGGGATCATGGGAGCGTCTCACTCAGGATTGGGGGAGAGACTTGCTGGAAATTTGGGGGGAAAGATGCTTCGGAGATCTGTGGAGAGACTCACTGGGGAACTGGGGAGAGACTCGCTGGGAATCTGGGGCAAGAGGCTCACTGGGGATCAAGGGAGAGACTCGCTGGGCATCTGGGTGGAGAGACTCGCTGGGGATCAGGGGAGAGACTCGCTGGGCATCTGGGTGGAGAGACTCGCTGGGGATCAGGGGAGAGACTCATTGGGGATCTGGGGCAAGAGAATCACTGGGGATCACGGGAGAGACTCGCTGGGCATCTGGGTGGAGAGACTCGCTGGGGATCAGGGGAGAGACTCATTGGGGATCTGGGGCAAGAGAATCACTGGGGATCACGGGAGAGACTCGCTGGGCATCTGGGGGTAGAGACTCGCTGGGAATCTGGGGCAAGAGGCTCACTGGGGATCAAGGGAGAGACTCGCTGGGCATCTGGGTGGAGAGACTCACTGGGGATCAGGGGAGAGACTCACTGGGGATCTGGGGCAAGAGAATCACTGGGGATCTGGGGGGAGAGACTCACTGGGGATCTGGGGCAAGAGAATCACTGGGGATCTGGGGGGAGAGACTCAATGGGGATCTGGGGCAAGAGAATCACTGGGGATCAAGGGAGAGACTCGCTGGGCATCTGGGTGGAGAGACTCGCTGGGGATCAGGGGAGAGACTCGCTGGGCATCTGGGGGGAGAGACTCACTGGGGATCAGGGGAGAGACTCACTGGGGATCTGGGGCAAGAGACTCGCTGGGGATCTGGGGGGAGAGACTCAATGGGAATCTGGGGAGACACTCACTGGGGATCAGGGGAGAGACTAGCTGGGGATCTGGGGGAGCAAGATTTTTGCTGGGGATCAAGGGCGAGACTCATTGGGGATCTGGGGAGAGACTCACTGGGCATCTGGGGGAGAGACTCACTGGGGATCTGGGGGAGAGACTCGCTGGGGATCTGGGGGGAGAGACTCAATGGGGATCTGGGGAGACACTCACTGGGGATCAGGGGAAGAGACTTGCTGGGGATCTGGGGGAGAGCGACTGTTGATCTGGGAGAGAGACTCGCTGGGGATTGGGGGAGAGACTCGCTGGGGTTTGGGGGGAGAGACTCACTGGGAATCAGTGAAAGAGACTCACTGGAGATCTGCGGGGTGATTCTCGCTGGGCATCTGGGGGGAAAGACTCCCTGAGGAGCTGGTGAAACTCAGTGGCGATAAGAGCAGAGAATCACTGGGGATCAGAAAGAGAGAGACTGCAGATCCGGGGGGAGAGAGTCACTGGGGATCTGGGGCAAGAGACTAGCTGGGGATTTGGGGCAAGAGACTTGCTGGGAATCTGGGCCGAGACTCACTGGGGATCGGGGGAGAGACTCACTGGGTCTTGGGGATCAGTGGGAGAGATACTCGGGGGATCGGGGGAGAAATTCGCTGGGAATCGGGAGAGACTCACCTGGGATCGGCGGGAAAGTTGCGCTGGGATCGGGGGGAGTGACACGCTGGGGATTGGGGAGAGACTCGCTGGGGATTGGGGGGAGAGACTCGGTGGGGATTGGGGGTGGCTCTCTGGGGATTGGGGGAGAAACTCACTGGGGATCGGGGGTGGCTCGCTGGGGATCGGGGGAGAGAATCACTGGGATCGGGGGAGAGAATCACTGGGATCGGGGGGTAGACAGTTGATGGGGATCGGGGGACAGACTCACTTGGTTCAGGTGGAGACACTCAATGGGATTCGGAGAAAGAGACTGGGTATCGGGGGAGAGACTTGCTGGGGATCTGGTGAAACTCAGTGGCGATAAGAGAGGAGACTCACTGGGGATCAGATGAAGAGAGACTGCAGATCTGGGGGGAGAGAGTCACTAGGGATCAGGGCACAGACTCACTGGAGGTCGGGCGGAGAGACTCTTTGGGGATCTGGGGCAAGAGACTCTCTGGGGATCTGGTGAAACTCGGTGGCGATAAGAGAGGAGACCCGCTGGGGATCAGATGGAGAGAGACTGCAGATCTGGGGGGAAAGAGTCACTAGGGATCAGGGCACAGACTCGCTGGAGGTCTAGTGGAGAGACTCTTTGGGGATCTGGGAAAGGGACTCGCTGGGGATCAGGGGGGAGAGACTCACTGGGAATCTGGTGAGACACTCACTGAGGATCAGGGGAGAGACTCGCTGGGGTTCTGGGGGGGCAAGATTTTTGCTGGGGATCAAGGGCGAGACTCACTGGGGATCTGGGGAGAGACTCGCTGGGCATCTGGGGCAAGAGGCTCACTGGGGATCAAGGGAGAGACTCGCTGGGCATCTGGGTGGAGAGACTCGCTGGGGATCAGGGGAGAGACTTACTGGGCATCTGGAGGGAGAGACTCACTGGGGATCGGGGAGAGACTCACTGGGGATCTGGGGCAAGAGAATCACTGGGGATCACGGGAGAGACTCGCTGGGCATCTGGGGGTAGAGACTCACTGAGGATCAGGGGAGAGACTCACTGAGCATCTGGGGGAGAGACTCACTGGGGATCTGGGGGAGAGACTCGCTGGGGATCTGGGGGGAGAGACTCAATGGGGATCAGGGGAAGAGACTTGCTGGGGATCTGGGGGAGAGCGACTGTTGATCTGGGAGAGAGACTCGCTGGGGATTGGGGGAGAGACTCGCTGGGGTTTGGGGGGAGAGACTCACTGGGAAGCAGTGAAAGAGACTCACTGGAGATCGGCGGGGTGATACACGCTGGGCATCTGGGGGGAAAGACTCCCTGAGGATCTGGTGAAACTCAGTGGCGATAAGAGCAGAGAATCACTGGGGATCAGAAAGAGAGAGACTGCAGATCCGGGGGGAGAGAGTCACTGGGGATCTGGGGCAAGAGACTAGCTGGGGATTTGGGGCAAGAGACCTGCTGGGAATCTGGGCCGAGACTCACTGGGGATCGGGGGAGAGACTCACTGGGGATCAGGGTAGCGACTCGCTGGGTCTTGGGGATCAGTGGGAGAGATACTCGGGGGATCGGGGGAGAAATTCGCTGGGAATCGGGAGAGACTCACCCGGGATCGGCGGGAAAGTTGCGCTGGGATCGGGGGGAGTGACACGCTGGGGATTGGGGAGAGACTTGCTGGGGATCGGGGGAAGAGACTCGCTGGGGATCGGGGGTAGAGACTCACTGGGGATCAGGGGAGAGACTCACTGGGCATCTGGGGGAGAGACTCGCTGGGGATCTGGGGGCAGAGACTCAATGGGAATCTGGGGAGACACTCACTGAGGATCAGGGGAGAGACTCACTGGGGATCTGGGGGAGAGACTCACTGGGGATCTGGGGGAGAGACTCGCTGGGGATCTGGGGGGGAGAGACTCAATGGGAATCTGGTGAGACACTCACTGAGGATCAAGGGCGAGACTCACTGGGGATCTGGGGAGAGACTCGCTGGGCATCTGGGGCAAGAGGCTCACTGGGGATCAAGGGAGAGACTCGCTGGGCATCTGGGTGGAGAGACTCGCTGGGGATCAGGGGAGAGACTCGCTGGGCATCTGGGTGGAGAGACTCGCTGGGGATCAGGGGAGAGACTCACTGGGGATCTGGGGCAAGAGAATCACTGGGGATCAGGGGAGAGACTCACTGAGCATCTGGGGGAGAGACTCACTGGGGATCAGGGGAGAGACTCACTGGGGATCTGGGGGGAGAGACTCAATGGGGATCAGGGGAAGAGACTTGCTGGGGATCTGGGGGAGAGCGACTGTTGATCTGGGAGAGAGACTCGCTGGGGATTGGGGGAGAGACTCGCTGGGGTTTGGGGGGAGAGACTCACTGGGAATCAGTGAAAGAGACTCACTGGAGATCGGCGGGGTGATTCACGCTGGGCATCTGGGGGGAAAGACTCCCTGAGGATCTGGTGAAACTCGGTGGCGATAAGAGCGGAGAATCACTGGGGATCAGAAAGAGAGAGACTGCAGATCCGGGGGGAGAGAGTCACTGGGGATCTGGGGCAAGAGACTAGCTGGGGATTTGGGGCAAGAGACTTGCTGGGAATCTGGGCCGAGACTCACTGGGGATCGGGGGAGAGACTCACTGGGTCTTGGGGATCAGTGGGAGAGATACTCGGGGGATCAGGGGAGAGACTCGCTGGGCATCTGGGGGGAGAGACTCACTGGGGATCAGGGGAGAGACTCACTGGGGATCTGGGGCAAGAGAATCACTGGGGATCAGGGGAGAGACTCACTGAGCATCTGTGGGAGAGACTCACTGGGGATCTGGGGGGAGAGACTCAATGGGGATCAGGGGAAGAGACTTGCTGGGGATTTGGGGCAAGAGACTTGCTGGGAATCTGGGTCGAGACTCACTGGGGATCGGGGGAGAGACTCACTGGGTCTTGGGGATCAGTGGGAGAGATATTCGGGGGATCGGGGGAGAAATTCGCTGGGAATCGGGAGAGACTCACCTGGGATCGGCGGGAAAGTTGCGCTGGGATCGGGGGGAGTGACACGCTGGGGATTGGGGAGAGACTCGCTGGGGATCGGGGGAAGAGACTCACTGAGGATCGGGGGTGGCTCGCTGGGGATCGGATGAGAGAATCACTGGGATCGGGGGGGAGACTTGCTGGGGATCTGGTGAAACTCAGTGGCGATAAGAGAGGAGACTCACTGGGGATTAGATGAAGAGAGACTGCAGATCTGGGGGGAGAGAGTCACTAGGGATCAGGGCACAGACTCGCTGGAGGTCGGGCGGAGAGACTCTTTGGGGATCTGGGGCAAGAGACTCTCTGGGGATCTGGTGAAACTCGGTGGCGATAAGAGAGGAGACTCACTGGGGATCAGATGAAGAGAGACTGCAGATCTGGGGGGAAAGAGTCACTAGGGATCAGGGCACAGACTCGCTGGAGGTCTAGTGGAGAGACTCTTTGGGGATCTGGGAAAGAGACTCGCTGGGGATCAGGGGTGAGGCTCACTGGGGATTGGGGGAGAGACTAGCTGGGGATCTGGGGCAAGAGACTCAGCGGGGATCAGGGGAGAGTCTCACTGAGGATTGGCGAAGAGACTTGCTGGGAATCTGGGGGGGATAGACTCTTTGGGGATCTCTGGAGAGACTCACTGAGGATCAGGGGAGAGACTAGCTGGGGATCTGGGGGGGCAAAATTTTTGCTGGGGATCAAGGGCGAGACTCACTGGGGATCAGGTGAGAGACTCACCAGGGATTGGGTGAGAGACTCGCTGGTGATCTGGGGGCAGAAACGCACTGGGGATCTGGGGGCAGAGACTCACTGGGGATCTGGGGGAGAGACTCGCTGGGGATCTGGGGGAGAGACTCGCTGGGGGTCTGGGGGGAGAGACTCGCTGGGGATCTGGGGGAGAGACTCGCTGGGGATCTGGGGGTAGAGACTCAGTGGGGATAGGGGCACAGAACTGCTTGAGATCTGGGGGAAGAGACTCTTTGGGGATCTTAGGACGGCACAGTGGCGCAGTGGTTAGCACTGCAGCCTCACAGCTCCAGGGACCCGGGTTCGATTCTGGGTACTGCATGTGTGGAGTTTGCAAGTTCTCCCTGTGTCTGCGTGGGTTTTCTCCGGGTGCTCCGGTTTCCTCCCACAAGCCAAAAGACTTGCAAGTTGGTAGGTAAATTGGCCATTATAAATTGTCACTAGTATAGGTAGGTGGTAGGGAAGTATAGGGACAGGTGGGGATGTTTGGTAGGAATATGGGATTAGTGTAGGATTAGTATAAATGGGGGGTTGATGGTCGGCACAGACTCGGTGGGCCGAAGGGCCTGTTTCAGTGCTGTATCTCTAATCTGGGGAGAGACTCACTGGGGATCAGGGGAAGAGACTTGCTGGGGATCTGGGGTAGAGCGACTGGAGATCTGGGAGAGAGACTCGCTGGGGATTGCGGGGAGAGACTCGCTGGGGATCGGGGGGAGACACTCGCTGGGGTTTGGGGGGAGAGACTCACTGGGAATCAGTGAAAGAGATTCACTGGAGATCTGCGGGGTGATTCTCGCTGGGCATCTGGGGGGAAAGACTCCCTGAGGATCTGGTGAAACTCGGTGGCGATAAGAGCGGAGAATCACTGGGGATCAGAAAGATAGAGACTGCAGATCCGGGGGGAGAGAGACACTGGGGATCTGGGGCAAGAGACTAGCTGGGGATCAGCGGAGAGACTCGCTGGGGATCGGGGGAGGCTCGCTGGGGGATAAAGGCAGAGACACGCCTGGGTTCGGGGTGATCCTCACTGGGGATCGGGGGAGAGAATAGCTGGGGATCGGGGGAGAGAATAGCTGGGATCGGGGGGAGAGACTCGCCGGGACCGGGGGAGAGAGTCGATGGGGATCGGGAGAGAGATTCGTTGGTTGAGGTGGAGAGACTCAATGGGATTCAGAGAAAGAGACTGGGTATCGGGGGAGAGACTCGTTGGGGATCTTGGGAAAGAGACTCGCTGGTGATCTGGTGAAACACGGTGGCGATAAAAGAGGAGACTCACTGGGGATCAGACGGAGAGAAACTGCAGATCTGGGGGGGAGAGAGTCACTGGAGATCAGGGCACAGACTCGCTGGAGGTCTGGTGGAGAGACTGTTTGGGGATCTGGGGCAAGAGACTCGCTGGGGATCTGGTGAAACACGGTGGCGATAAGAGAGGAGACTCACTGGGGATCAGATGGAGAGAGAGAGTCACTAGGAATCAGGGCACAGATTTGCTGGAGGTCTGGGGGGAGAGACTCGTTGGGGATCTGGGGCAAGAGACTCGCTGGGGATCGGGGTGAGGCTCACTGGGGATTGGGGAAGAGACTCACTGGGGATCTGGGGGACTGTGACTAGAAATCTGGGAAAGAGACTCGCTGGGGATTGGGGAGAGACTCACTGGGGATTTGGGGGGAGAGACTTGCTGGGGATTGGGGAGAGACACACTGGGGATCAGGGGAGAGAGGCACAGTCTCACTGGAGATCTGGAGGAACAGACTGTTCTTTGTGGATCTGTGGAGAGACTCACTGCGGATCGGGGAGAGACTAGCTGGGGATCTGGGGCAAGAGACTCAGCGGGGATCATGGGAGAGACTCACTGAAGATTGGGGCAGAGACTTGCTGGGAATCTGGGGGGAAAGACTCTTTGGGGATCTATGGAGAGACTCACTGGGGATCAGGGGAGAGACTAGCTGGGGATCTGGGGGGCAAGATTTTTGCTGGGGATCAATGGAGAGTCTTAGTAGGGATCAAGGGAGAGACTTAGTGGGGATCTGGGGCAAGAGACTCACTGGGGATCAGGGGAAGAGCCTCGCTGGGGATCTGGGGGAGAGCGACTGGAGATCTGGGAGAGAGACTCGCTGGGGATCGGGGGGGAGAGACTCACTGGGGATCGGTGGGGAGAGACTCACTGGAAATCAGCGAAAGAGACTCAATGGAGATCTGCGGGGTGATTCTCACTGGGCATCTGGGGGGAAAGATTCCCTGGGGGTCTGGTGAAACCCAGTGGCGATAAGAGCGGAGACTTTCAGGGGATAAGAAAGAGATAGACTGCAGATCCGGGGGGAGAGAGTCACTGGGGATCAGGGTAGCGACTCGCTGGGTCTTGGGGAGATATTCATTGGGGATCAGTGGGCGAGACCCGCTGGGGATCGGGGGGAGATATTCGCTGGGAATCGGGAGAGAATCACTGGGGATCGGAGGAAAGATACGCTGGGGATCGGGGGGAGAGACACACTGGGGATTGGGGAAGAAAAAAAAGATTTTTTAATAGACTTGGACACCTGCAAATAGCTGAAATTTTTGGATGTTGACTTTGTATACAAGAGTAGGTAAGGCAAGCAGTTTTAAGGAAGCCAGTCAAGGGTTTGACCTTCTCACAGCAACACTTAGAATGACAGAGGAGGCACTGGATCTGGTCATGTGATCGGCTCAGGAAGGTTCTTTCATTTTGGACCCTTTTAAAAATAAACAGAGTTGGACAACGAGGAGGCTTTTGAAACTTAGACCTGACATACCTGAAGACTAGAGAAAAAGACCTCTCTCTGTAAAGGAAACCTGCATCTCATGAAAGGAACTCCTGCATTTGAAAGGTAGCAGATTCCTATTGCCTCCTGTCTCTGAAGAATTCCTGCATCCAGTGAGATTCCTGCTGCCTTCTATGTTTTTGGAATTCCTGGAACTTGAACAAAGCTTCTACTGCTGTGCTGCTGCTGTCAGTCCTGAGCAGACCTGTTGCTACACACCTGCTGAAAGACCTATGTGACCTATGCCGTAGTTGAGTTGCCTTGACCCATCAAAGACCGTTCATCAACCTAGTCTGGAGAGACTTCAAGTAGCATCTGCCTATTCGACTCTGGAACACCTCACCCAACTGAAAACATCCTATCAGAAAGTGACAAACTGATTTTTTTTTATTATTCCTTCTATTCCGAAGAAACGGTTATGAACCAAAATCCTTTTCCCCCAGTTAATCTTTTTTTTTCATATCTGTGTGTGCACATGTTGGCTAAGGAACGAAGGAGTTTTTCATTTATATAGATTCAGAGACTCGGAGGGCGGAGTTCCAGAGCGGTAAGTATAAAAAACCTACCTCGGGGATTCTCGGAGCTGACTCGGAGGGCGGAGTTCCAGAGCGGTAAGTATAAAAAACCTACCTCGGGGATTCTCGGAGCAGACTCGGAGGGCGGAGTTCCAGACCAGTAAGTATAAAAAACTTACCTCGGGGATTCTCGGAGCAGACTCGGAGGGCGGAGTTCCAGACCGGTAAGTATAAAAAACCTACCTCGGGGATTCTCGGAGCAGACTCGGAGGGCGGAGTTCCGGACCGGTAAGTTACCTCGGGTGGGGAAAAAAAACTGAAAAAGTGACGTCATAAGAAAGCTGTGACCTGATTGGCTGGTAGGGAATCTGTACCGAATTTGAAAATAAAACTGATAAAAATTGATTAATACACTAATTAACTAATTAATAAGTAGAGTAACTAAACCAGAGGGAGGAGATTACTGTATTTAGTTAGCATTTAGTATTTATTGTGGAAATCTAGCACTAGGGACCATATAGTGAAGTGTATCATAATTTAGTAAGGATTTAATAAGTATTTATTTATTTTATATTAATTAACATCTGCAGGAAGTGTACCCAGTTGCAGCTCCTCACAGACCGCACGGATCGGTTGGAGTGGCATCTGGATGCACTTAGGAGCATGCAGGTGGCAGAAAGTGTCATAGACAGGAGTTTTAGAGAAGTGGTTACACCCAAGGAACAGGCAGATAGATGGGTGACCGCTAGAAGGGGCAGGCAGTCAGTGCAGGAATCCCCTGCGGCTATCCCCCTCTCCAACAAGTATACCGTTTTGGATACTGTTGGGGGGATGGCCTATCAGGGGAAAACAGCAGCAGCCAGAACAGTGGAACCATGACTGGCACTGTTGTTCAGCAGGGAGGGACAAAGTGCAGAAGAGCAATAGTTATAGGGACTCTATAGTCAGGGGCACAGATTGGCGCTTCTGTGGACGTGAAAGAGACTCCAGGATGGTATGTTGCCTCCCTAGTGCCAGGGTCAAGGATGTCTCTGAACGGACAGGGGGCATTCTGAAGGGGGAGGGTGAACAGCCAGAGGTTGTGGTACACATCGGTACCAATGACATAGGCAGGAAGAGTGATGAGGTCCTGCAGGGGGAGTTTAGGGAGTTAGGTTGCAAGTTAAAAAACAGGACCTCAAGGGTTGTCATCTCTGGATTACTCCCTGTGCCACGTGCCAGTGAGGCTAGAAATAGGAAGATAGTGCAGCTAAACACGTGGCTGAGCAGCTGTTGTAGAAGGGAGGGTTTCAGATATCTGGACCATTGGGCTCTCTTCAGGGACAGATGGGACCTGTACAAGAAGGACGGGTTGCATCTAAACTGGAGGGGCATTAATATCCTAGCTGCAAGGTTTGCTAGCGTCACTCGGGAGGGTTTAAACGAGTGTGGCAGGGGGGTGGAAACCAGAGCAGTAGGACAGCTAGTAAAATAAATGAGGAGGACATAGTAAATAAGGCCAGTAGGATTAAGAGGAAGAGCAGGCAGGGAGATGTTGCTGAGCACAGCGGGACTGGTGGTCTGAAGTGCATTTGTTTCAATGCGAGAAGTATAACAGGTAAGGCAGATGAACTTAGAGCTTGGATTAGTACTTGGAAATATGATGTTGTTGCTATTACAGAGACTTGGTTGAGGGAAGGGCAGGATTGGCAGCTAAATGTTCCAGGCTTTAGAAGCTTCAGACGGGATAGAGGGGGATGTAAAAGGGGTGGGGGAGATGCATTACTGGTTAAGGAGAATATCACAGCTGTACTGCGGGAGGACACCTCAGAGGGGTCATGCAGCGAGGCAATATGGGTGGAGCTCAGGAATAGGAAGGGTGCAGTCAAGATGTTGGGGGTTTACTACAGGCCTCCCAACAGCCAGCGGGAGGTAGAGGAGCAGATATGTAGACAGATTTTGTAAAGATGTAAAGGTAACAGGGTTGTAGTGGTGGGTGATGTTAACTTCCCCGATATTGACTGGGACTCACTTAGTGCTAGGGGCTTGGATGGGGCAGAATTTGTGAGGAGCATCCAGGAGGGCTTCTTGAAACAGTATGTAGATAGTCCAACTAGGGATGGGGCCATTCTGGACTTGGTATTGGCGAATGAGCCCGGCCAGGTGGTCGAAGTTTCAGTGGGGGAGCATTTCGGGAGCAGTGACCATAATTCCATAAGTTTTAAGGTACTTGTGGATAAGGATAAGAGTAGTCCTCGGTGAAGGTGCTAAATTGGGGGAAGGCTAATTATAACAATATTAGGCAGGAACTGAAGAATTTAGATTGGGGGCGGCTGTTTGAGAGTAAATCAACATCTGACATGTGGGAGTCTTTCAATGTCAGCTGATTAGAATCTAGGACCAGCATGTTCCTGTGAGGAAGAAAGACAAGTCTGGCAAGTTTCGGGAAGCTTGGATAACACGGGATATTGCGAGCCTAGTCAAAAAGAAAAAGGAAGCATTTGTAAGGGCTGGAAGGCTAGGAACAGATGAAGCACTTGAGGAATATAAAAACAGCAGAAAGGAACTTAAGCAAGGAGTTAGGAGGGCTAAAAGGGGTCATGAAAAGTCATTGGCAAACAGGATTAAGGAAAATCCCAAGGCTTTTTATACATATATAAAGAGCAAGAGGGTAACCAGGGAAAGGGTTGGCCCACTCAAGGACAGAGATGGGAATCTATATGTGGAGCCAGAGGAAATGGGCGAGGTGCTAAATGAGTACTTTGCATCAGTATACACCAATGAGAAGGACTTGGTGGATGATGAGCTGAGGGAAGGGAGTGCAGATAGTCTCAGCCATCTCATTATCAAAAAGGAGGAGGTGTTGGGTGTCTTGCAAAGCATTAAGGTAGATAAGTCCCCAGGGCCTGATGGGATCTACCCTGGAATACTGAGGGAGGTAAGGGAAGAAATTGCTGGGGCCTTGACAGAAATCTTTGCATCCTCATTGGCTACTGGTGAGGTCCCAGAGGACTGGAGAATAGCCAAGAAGTTTAAGAAGGGTAGCAAGGATAATCCAAGAAATTATAGGCCGGTGAGCCTTACGTCAGTGGTAGGGAAACTATTAGAGAGGATTATTTGGGACAGGATTTACTCCCATTTGGAAACAAACTTATTAGCGAGAGACAGCATGGTTTTGAGAAGGGGAGGTCTTGTCTTACTAATTTGATTGAGTTTTTTGAGGAAGTGACGAAGATGATTGATGAAGGAAGGGCAGTGGATGTTATCTATATGGACTTCAGTAAAGCCTTTGACAAGGTCCCTCATGGCAGACTGGTACAAAAGGTGAAGTCACACGGGATCAGAGGTGAGCTGGCAAGATGGATACAGAACTGGCTCGGTCATAGGAGACAGAGGGTATCAGTGGATGGGTGTTTTTCTGAATGGAGGGATGTGACTAGGGATCAGTGCTGGGACCTTTTCTGTTTGTAGTATATATAAATGATTTGGAGGAAAATGTAGCTGGTCTGATTAGTAAGTTTGCGGACGACACGAAGGTTGGTGGAGTTGCGGATAATGATGAGGATTGTCAGAGGATACAGCAGGATATAGATCGGTTGGAGACTTGGGCGGAGAAATGGCAGATGGAGTTTAATCCGGACAAATGTGAGGTAATGCATTTTGGAAGGTCTAATGCAGGTGGGAGGTATCCAGTAAATGGTAGAACCCTTAGGAGTATTGACAGGCAGAGAGATCTGGGCGTACAGGTCCACAGGTCACTGAAAGTGGCAACACAGGTGGATAAGGTAGTCAAGAAGGCATACGGCATGCTTGCCTTCATCGGTCGGGGCATAGAGTATAAAAATTGGCAAGTCATGTTGCAGCTGTACAGAACCTTAGGTAGGCCACACTTAGAATATTGCGTGCAATTCTGGTCGCCACACTACCAGAAGGACGTGGAGGCTTTGGAGAGGGTACAGAGGAGGTTTACCAGGATGTTGCCTGGTCTGGAGGGCATTAGCTATGAGGAGAGGTTGGAAAAACTCGGATTGTTTTCACTGGAACGACGGAGGTGGAGGGGCGACATGATAGAGGCTTACAAAGTTATGAGCGGCATGGACAGAGTGGATAGTCAGAAGCTTTTTCCCAGGGTGGAAGAGTCAGTTACTCGGGGACATAGGTTTAAGGTGCGAGGGGATGTGCGAGGCAAGTTTTTTACACAGAGGGTAGTGAGTGCCTGGAACTTGCTGCCAGGGGAGGTGGTGGAAGCAGATACGATAGCGACGTTTAAGAGACATCTTGCCAAATACATGAATAGGAAGGGAATAGAGGGATATGGGCCCCGGAAGTGCAGAAGGTGTTAGTTTAGGCAGACATCAAGATCGGCGCAGGCTTGGAGGGCCGAATGGCCTGTTCCTGTGCTGTACTGTTCTTTGTTCTTTGTTTTTTTATCTCATTCGTAGTTAAGACTTATCATTTATCTTCTAATAAAGAGTTAGTATTATTGTTTAACGAAATCTGGTTTGGTGTGCCTTATTCTGGGGGACAAATAGAGTGTCTATTTTTTCTATTCTTCAGTAGGTGGGAATATCTAGTGATATGCTGTGACCTGTGGAGCAGTGGGACTGATTTAACAGGGCATTTCACCCACCTTGGTCGGAACAAAACAATTTCCACTTTATGTGGAGCACCTTTATTAACTCAGCAAGAAATAGTATATACTTACAACACCAGTTGCTTAGTAGATCCGTGTACAGAAACTCGCTCCTGCATGGTCAGGTCCGCTGAACGATGTCTTCTGCATGACTTCCTGTGACTGACCAAGTCACACTTCCCAGCTGCAGCAACAATGTCCTTGTGAGCTGTGGCTTTATACACCGTTCTGACCGTGTTCCCTCGACATATAAGGTAAATGTTTTGAATTGGGTCATCCGATTGGGCTTCAGTACCTTATCAATCTCACCCTGGCTATGCAAGACCACCTTCATGTGGTCATATCCTGCTCTCAGCAGGGGTGGGGGTGGGGGAGTCTTAGGTGCATAACACTCATGGATGTGATATCTGCATCTTAATAAGGCAAGAAGGAAACCATTCACATATATTCCAAAAGGCCATTGTCTATGAGTGTGTTTGATGTTGTAACAGGCCAGGAATGTTCTGACTTGTCTGTCTGTGTCTGTATATGTGGGGGCCCTAATTCACTGACATTGTCTTTTATTTTTAAAAAGTCCAGCAATGATCTTTGTCCAGCTCGCTGTCATGACTGTGTGTGTGAGCTTGAGTATTAGAGACGATACTGTACTTGGAAGAGAAACTGAAAATAACTCTGTGCTTTGGGGAAAACACCTGACCTGGGGGTTGTTGCAAGGTCAGATGGATATGTAGCAGGAGGAAGCAGAATGCTTTATTTAAAACTTGATGAATCTTGGTTAAAGTTAAATCTGTGACTGCAAGCGTGATTCTTTCAGCCTGAGATGTGACACTGGCGACAAGGGTACAGAAAAAAAAAGAGGTAACTTCGGAGATATTTAGGCTTGTGTCATGGCATTTGCTGGAGCTCATATGTCTGCAGTCCAGGGAATTGATCTGTTTGATCTGACGGGTGATGCCAGTTCGGTCAATGTGAAATGGAAAGCATGGCTGGAGGAGTTTGTATTGTATGCTGACAGTCGTGGTTTATTTTTGGATGGGGTGACGGTGGTGCAGAAAGCCTTATTGCTGTTCAATGTGGGTGCTTCAGTGAGCGAGACTTTCAAGACATTGACACAGGAGAGAAGGTGGAATATGAACGTGCAGTGAAAGCTCTGAAGGACCATTATGTGGTGACACCAAATAGCACAATCCAAAGACATGTTTTCCATTAAATGAGACAGAAAGAGGAGGAAACAGTCGCCCAATTTGTGACCCGTGTGAGGCAGGTGTCAGATGGATGTAATTATGTTGCGATGGATCTGAATAACCAGGTAATGGATCAGGTGATCCAACATTGCAAGTTGGATAAATTGATGTGCAGACTTTAACAAAGAGGAGGTGACTTAACACTGGATAACACTTTGAAGATAGCGGCTGCATTGGAAGCAGTGGATGGACAAGTTCACAGCATGAAACATGGTCCCATTTCCGCAAACGGCATGACAAAATCTGAGGTTAACCGAGTGACACAACAGAATCCGGGTACGTGTCAATGTAAACAGCAAAATTTATTTATTTAGAGATACAGCACTGAAACAGGCCCTTTGGCCCACCAAGTCTGTGCCGACCATCAAAACACCCATTTATACTAATCCTACATTCCTACCACATTCCCACCTGTCCCTATATTCCCTAACACCTATCTATACTAGGGGCAATTTATAATAGCCAATTTACTTATCAACCTGCAAGTCTTTGGCTGTGGGAGGAAACCGGAGCACCCGGCGAAAACCCACACGGTCACAGGGAGAACTTGCAAACTCCACACAGGCAGTACCCAGAATTGAACCCAGGTCGCTGGAGTTGTGAATCTGCGGTGCTAACCACTGCGCCACTGTGCCGCCCAAGTCTGAGCGTATTTCAGATATGGCAACTTGGGACACTACGGAAGAGATGCTCGCTGCCCTGCCAAGGAAAAGACAAGCAGTAACACAATCAATTATCCCAGGACCCAGTGACACAATCAATTATCGAGGGACCCAGTAATACCATCAATTATCCAAGGACTCAGTGACACAATCAATTGTCTGCCTGATCCAGTAACACAATTAACTAAAATCGTTTATTCCCCCACTATCAACATCCTGGGGGTTACCCCTGACCAGAAACTGAATTGAGTCGCCCTATAAGTACCATGGCTACAAGAGCAGGTCAGAGGCTAGGAACCCTGCAGCAAGTAACTCACCGCCTGAGTCCCCAAAGCCTGTCCACCATCTACAAGGCACAAGTCAGGAGTGTGATGGAATACTCTCCACTTGCCTGGATGGGTGCTGCTCCAATAACACTCAAGAAGCTCGACACCATTCAGGACAAAGCTCGCTTGATTGGCACCCCATCCACAAACATTCACTCCCTCCACCACTGATGCACACTGGCAGCAGTGTGTACCATGTACAAGATGCACTGTAGCACCTCACCAAGGCTGCTTAGACAGCCCTTTCCATACCCGCGACCTCTACCACCTAGAAGGACAAGGGCAGTAGATGCATGGGAACACCACCACCTGCAAGTCCCCCTCCAAGTCACACACCATCCTGACTTGGAACTATATCGCTGTTCCTTCACTGTCACTGGGTCAAGACCCTGGAATTCCCTTCCTAACAGCACTGTGGGTGTACCTAAACCACGAGACATGCAGTAGTTCAAGAAGGCAGCTCATCACCACCTTCTCCAGGGCAATTAGGGATGCTATCCTAGCCAGTGATGCCCACCTCCCATGAGCAAAGAAAAAAAAATTGTATCAAAGTCCCATCGGCAAGTTTGCTGAATTCAATAGCCTCCTACAGCTTCGAGAGAACATCAATCTTTCGTTCCGATGAAGGGTCACTGACCCGAAACGTTAACTCTGCTTCTCTTTCCACAGATGCTGCCAGACCTGCTGAGTGGTTCCAGCATTTCTTGTTTTTATTTCAGATTTCCAGCATCTGCAGTATTTTGCTTTTATTTTAGTGTTTAATTCACTGCCACTTCTCTTCCAGGAATGCCTACCTTGAAGAAGTTCTGCTCTTCTCTCCGACGGGATTTTCGTTTGTCTCTTTTACCTTGTTCACCTTCATTGCTTTCTATTTCCCTCCTGGTGTTTGATAAGGTATCTACCAAAACTCGTTTTCACAGCCACATCTCCTTCCTCAGTGACTGTCTCCAGCTCCGACTTATTCCATGTGGATTCCAACTGCAGTTTCACCCATCATGCTTTGAAACCACCCAGGATCACAGGTATCTCCGAGAAATACAACATTCCTCGGACTGCTACTCTCGCCGCATCCTGAGATCCACACTCAGTGCTATGCGCCGCCACATGCACACACTGGACCTCTCTCTTCAGCAGCACCGCCTCACCTTATCTCAAAGCTGTTCTACTCCGCAGTTTCATTTCATCTTTCGTCTCATCCGATGCATTAACAAAAAACTTTTTTTCTTCCTTTCAGGTGTTAAGGAACACAAGCTCCAGCAGCTGATGGGGTCCAATGCCCCTCCAGATCCTCCCTCCACTTCACTTCCCTCTGACCCCAAACATTCTGATCTGACCCCTTGCCATGTATTCACTATACCCTCTGACCTCCTCCTCTCTGATGCTGAGCGTTCTGTACTCAGCAAAGGTCTCAGTTTTATCCCCTTACGCCCCCACCTCAATGAATTTCGCGCTCGGCATGACGTTGAGCTCTTCTTCCGTCGCCTCCGTCTCCGGGCTCACTTCTTTGACCAGGAGTCCTCCCCCCGACCAGCAGACCCATTCACCCGCCTCCAGAATTCTCCCTCTACCTGGACCCCTCCCCCTGGCCTCTTATCCACTCTTGATCTCTTCATTGAAAACTGTCGTCGAGACATTGGTGGTCTCAATTTCTCTGCCCCCCTCACTCACTCTAATCTGTCCCCCTCTGAACTTGAGGCACTCCATTCTCTCAGGTCTAACCCCGACATGGTCATCAAACCTGCAGACAAGGGTGGTGCTGTTGTCGTATGGCGTGCCGACCTCTACCTTGCAGAAGCTCAACGCCAACTCACGGACACTTCTTCCTACCTCCCTCTGGACCATGACCCCACCACCGAACATCAAGCCACCGTCCAAAGGACTGTCACTGACCTCATCTCCTCTGGAGATCTTCCCTTTACAGCTTCCAACCTCACAGTCCCACAACCCCGGACAGCCCGCTTCTACCTCCTTCCCAAAATCCACAAACAGGACTGTCCCGGCAGACTCATTGTGTCAGCCTGTTCCTGCCCCATTGAACTTATTTCTTCCTATCTTGACTCTATCTTTTCTCTGCTGGTCCAATCTCTCCCACCTACATCCGTGACTCTTCTGACGCCCTACGTCATTTTGACAATTTCCAGTTTCCTGGTCCCAACCGCCTCCTCTTCACTATGGAGTTCCGATGAAGGGTCACTGACCCGAAACGTTAACTCTGCTTCTCTTTCCACAGATGCTACCAGACCTGCTGAGTGGTTCCAGCATTTCTTGTTTTTATTTCAATCTTTAGTGAGTGTTTTCTCAATATCCTGAAGTTCTTTAGCCTGGAAAACCAGGGCCTAGTCGTCAGCACATATGAAGAGGGTGACTTTGTGGGAGGGAGGTCACTGGTCTATATATTGAAGAGAGCCGGTGTGAGAACTGATCCCTGTGGGAACCCGTTGTTGGTTATGTGTGGGCAGCTGATTTGATCTCCAAGGTGCAGACAGAACTGTCGGTTGATCATAGAGTTGATTAGTTGTAGGGATTTCACACAGCAGATGATTTTGGAGAGTTTCAGCAACATACCTGTACACCTCACTGTGTCGTTGGCTCAGGATAAGTCAACAAAGGCGGTTCCTGTTTTCAGGCCTTTCTGAAAACTGGCCTCAATATGTGACATCAGCGTCAGGACCTGCTCGGAGAAGTTACAGCCTGTGTGAAACATGCCTGGTGGAAGCACATCAGCGGTCGGCCATTACTGCCGTGGGTTGTGAAGCAAAGATCAGGTGAGTCATCCTTCTTCAACCTGGTGGAATGGAATGTGCCAGGCTGCTTTGTATCATAGGTCATATACACAGATCTAGTATGAGAGTTGTTCTCCCACAGTGTTGTTCTTGGTGTACCCCCACATGTAATGTTGCAGGGATAGGCACCGACATGTTGCACTATGGACATTTGACAAAGTTATTGATTCAACCATGGACAAGGGGCAATTAATATGTATATAAAGTGTATAGTCCATCTAATACCATCAAAACACAGTCTGATTTAAAACACATTTCTCCTGATAAATAAAGTAGCTAAGTAAGCAAATTTCAATGGAAAGCAGCATAACTATACTAGCTAGCTAGCAACCAAAATTGTATGTGATGTCAATGCCAGTTACTTTTGTTAACAGAATCGAACTAGCTATACTATGTCACGGAGTGGTAGATGGACCTTATTTGATGATGTCTATGGAGTCACACTGTACCAGGAGTGCAAATTTATCCATGAAACCATGAAACCCAAAGAGAGGATTATTATTGTGGTTATCGAGGCGAGGTAGTAGAAAAATCAGCAATAAGAAGAAAAAACATTGCTCATATTGCTGTTGTCACAAGACTATTTACCCTATGATGTTCAATGTTTATGCAACTTCTCCAATTGCTTGTAATATGTGTCTGAAGATAGGACAGTCACCGAAAAGGCAGTGATCTCCAAATCAGGAGAATTTTATAGGATGGAGCAGATAGTACTTCAGAAGTGTCAAGTAAAATAGAAAAGCAGAGTGGGACAGGAAGGGACAGTGAGATTAACGGTAGGTAGCCAAGACTAGTTTATTCATCTTGACTGGTTGTTAAACCACATGTTGGATTCTAAAATACAGTAAAAACTGAATCTCTTATGGACAAAATGTCATTTGCTTATCAAAACTAGTGACACAATTCGACAAACAAATATAAGTAAAGAACGCCCTTCAGTTCCTCCAATAAAGCAACTCTCTTAAATTCACTTATATTTATATCTCAGTTAGTCACTGTCAATTCTGATTCAGCTCTGACAAGATAATTATGGACGAAAAAGCCTTTCTGCAAGTAATTGAGCAGTTGTTACTGCATATATTATTCAGTTATAAAATGCTTAGTCACGATGTGTCAGACTGTACTTCAGACTATCAATTTATGTCCAAGCCAAATCTCTTACCTGTTTGCAAAGGTGCATTTTTAGTGTAATGAATTATCTGATACAGACAACTTTCAAATGACTTTGGCCATTCAGGTTATATGGCCTCAACCTGGATAGTAAATGATGCACATTGCAGTTCCTGGTCTTTGACATACTTGTAAAAGTTATCCTTAAATCCAATTTGCAGCAAAAACAAAGTTAATGGTTGTATTTAACATGGTCATTGAAACATATTTAATTTTTACGATATCTTCCCTGACAATTTGTAAAACTATAAATGCAGGATAGCTTTTGTTAAAGAATCATAGACAGATCCTCATAGATGAGGGTTTATTAAAGCTGCCCATTACATTGTATTTACTCACTATTGTATATGGGTCAGCAGCATACTTTTTTGGAATATCACTCAACTCCATTATACAGTACTCTTATCTTCATGAGGAACATATATTACTGATTTCTGGAGATTCCTTGGATTTTCTTCACTGTTTTCCGCTCAATACCAGTTCTGGAACAATGTGATTCTAAATGGATAGCAGTGCAATTGCAACGTTTATAAAGGTCCAGCAACTTTCAACATGTCACTGAGCTTGTGTCACAAATGAAAGCAATGCTTGCCAGAGCACAGAAATCGAGACATTCCCTGAGTGACTTTTGTCATGTCAAAATGAGTTTTGACACAAGCCTTTAAAATTGTGTTTTAAAATAACCTATCTGCTATTGAGTGGGATAGAGAGACAGAGAGGAAGCGGAACAGAGAGAGAGAGAAGGATATGTGGAGAGAGAGAGGGGGGACAGAAAGGAGGGGCAGAGAGAGGGGGAAAGAGACAAAGCTGGGAGAGAGATGGGAGGGCACATTTTGCATGGGAGGGCACATTACAATTTTTATCATAGAGTCAAAGAGTTATACAGCACAGAAATAGGCCCTTCGGCCCAGCATGCCTGTGCCAGCCATCAAGTACCTAACTACTCTAATCCCATTTTCCAGCACTTGGTCCATAGCCTTGTATGCTGTGACTTTTCAGGTGCTCATCTAAATGTTGTGAGGGTTCCTGCCTTTACCAACTCTTCAGGCAGTGCGTTCAAGATTCCAACCACCCTCTGGCTGATTTTTTTTCCCTCAAATCCCCTCTAGACCTCCTGCCCCTTACATTAAATCTATGCCCCCTGGTTATTGACCCCTCCACTAAGGCAAAAAGTTTCTTCCAATCTAACCTATCAATGCCCCACATAATTTTGTATACCTCAGTCAGGTCCCCCATCAGCCTTCTCTGCTCTAAGGAAAACAACCCTAGCCTTTTCAGTCTCTCTTCATAGCTGAGATGCTCCAGCCCAGGCAACATCCTGGTGAATCTACTCTGCACCCTCACCAGTGCAGTCACATCCTTCATATAGAGTGGTCACCAGAACTGTACACAGTACTCCAGCTGTGGCCTAATTAGTGTTTTATACAACTCCATCATAACCTCCCTACTCTTATATTCTATGCCTCAGCTAATAAAGGCAAGTATCCCATATGCCTTCCTAGCTACCTTATCTACCTGTGCTGCTGCCTTCAGTGATCTATGGACAAGTACACCAAGGTCCCTCTGATTTTCTGTACTTCCTAGGGTCCTACCATCCATTGCATATTCCCTTGCCTTGTTAGTCCTCCCAAAATGCATCACCTCACATTTCTCAGGATTAAATTCCATTTGCCACTGCTCTGCCCATCTTACCAGCCCATACATATCTTCCTGTAATCTAAGACTTTCCTCCTCACTACTTACAACACCACCAATTTTCATTGATCATGCTGCCTATATTAACGTCTAAATTATTAATATACACTACAAACAGCAAGAGGCCCAGCATCGATCCCTGTGGTACACCACTGTTCACAGGCTTCCACTCGCAAAAACAACCCATGACCTTCACCCTCCGCCTCCTATCACTAAGCCAATTTTGGATCCAATTTGTCAAATTACCCTGGATCCCATGGGCTCTTACCTTCTTAACCAATCTCCCATGCAGGACCTTATCAAAAGCCTTACTGAAGTCCAAGTTCATCAACTGCTTTACCCTCATCTACATATCCAGTCACCGCCTCAAAAAATTCAATCAAGTTAGTTAGACACGATCTCCCCCTGACAAAGCTATGCTGACTATCCCAGATTAATCCCTGCCTCTCCAAGTGGAGATTAATCCTGTCCCTCAGTAATTTTTCCAATAGTTTCCTTACCACTGATGTTAGACTCACCGGCCTATAATTACCTCGTTTATCCCTGCTGCCCTTCTTGAATAATGGTACCACTTTCACTGTCCTCCAATCCTCTGCTGTGGCCAGAGAGGATTTGAAAATTTGTGTCAGAGTCCCTGCTATCTCCTCCCTTGCCTCACATAACAGCTTGGGATACATCTCATCTGGGCCTGGGGATTTACCCACTTTTAAGCTCACTAAAACAGCGAATACTTCCTCCCATTCGATGCTAATCTGTTCAAGTATATCACAAGCCCCATGCCTGATCTCTACACCTACATCATCCTTCTCCCTAGTGAACACTGATGAAAAGTAATCATTTAAAACCTCACCTCTGCCCTCCAGCTCCACAGATTTCCACTTTGGTCCCTAATGAGCCCCACTCGTTCCCTGGTTATCCTCTTGCCCTTAATATACTGATAAAATGCCTTGGGATTTTCCTTTATCTTGTCTGCCAGTGTTTTTTCATGTCCCCTCTTCGCTCTCCTAATTATTTTTTTAAGTACCTCCCCTACACTTTCTATACTCCTCCAGTGCCTCCGCTGTTTTCATGGCTCTGAATCTGCCATCAGCCTCCTTTTTTTCCCTTATCCGATCCTCTATATCCCTTGACATCCAGGATTCCCTGGATTGTTGATCATACCCTTCACCTTAACGGGAACATGTTGGCTCTGAACTCTCACTATTTCCTCTTTGAATGTCTCCCACTGGTCTGATGTAGACTTTCCATCAAGTAACTGCTCCCAGTCCACTTTGGCCAGATCCTGTTTTATCATATTGAAATCGGCCTTCCCCCAATTCAGTACTTTTATTTCCAGGCCATCTTTGTCCTTTTCCATAACTACCTTAAATCTTACAGAGTTATGGTCACTGTCCCCGAAATGCTCTCCCACTGATATTTCTATCACTTGTCCGGCTTCATTGCCTAGGATTAGGTCCAGTACTGCCCCTTCTCTTGAAGGACTTTCTACGTGCTGGCTCAAAAAGTTCCCCTGGATGCACTTTAAGAATTCTGCCCCCTTTAAGTCTTTTGCACTAAGAATATCCCAGCTGATATTAGGGAAGTTGAAATCCCCTACTATTATTACCCTATTAATTTTACACTTCTCTGAGATTTGCCTGCATATCTGCTCCTCTATCTCTCCCTGACTGTTTGGAGGCCTGTAGTTCACTCCCAGCCAAGTGATTGCCCCCTTTTTGTTTTTAAGTTCTACCCATATGGCCTCATTGAAGGAACCTTTGAAGATATCATCCCTCCTTACTGCAGTAATTGACTCCTTGATCAATAGTGCAATGCCACCTCCTCTTTTATCCCCTCGACTGTCACACCTGAAGATTCTATACCCTTGAATATTGAGCTGCCATTCCTGCTCCTCTCTCAACCATGTCTCTTACACAGGGGGAAACTGAGATAATTTCAGAAAGATAAAGTCATAACAAATTTGACTTCCTATTAATCAAAACAATAACAAACGTGCATTTTTGTGAAGAAGCTTTAAAGGAGAAGAATAATTTATTGACTTACTTTCTCATCACTATGTTGTTCACTGATTTCGTGAGATACCTAGCTTTCTCTTTGCTTGCACAAATAGTCAATATCTGCCTGCACACATGTAGCAGCAACACAGAGTATTCCGGATAGATGTTCATCTGTCAGGAGTGATCGTGATCGCTCGCTCTCCCTCCTCTCTCTCTCTGTCTGTCTCGCTCTCCCCTCCCTCTCTTTGTCCCACCTTTTTGTGGCTCCCCATTCTGTGTTCTCCCCTCTGTGATGTCTCCCATCTCTTATCCCTCCTTCTGTGTTGTTCCCTCTCCTCCGTGTTGTTCTCCCTCTCTGTTGCACCCCCCTCGCTGTGTCGTCCCTCACCTCTGTGTGTTGTCCCCCGTCTCTGTGTCATTCCTGCTCTCTCTGTCCCCTCTCTCTCTCCCCCCTCTCTCCCCTCTCTCCGTCCCCCCGTTCTTCTCTCTCTTTCGCTCTCTGCCCCCTCTCTCTCTCTCCCCCCATCCACTCTGCCCCTCTCTTTCTCCCTCGATCTCCCTCTCTCTCTGTCCCCCCTCTCTCTCTCCCCCTCTCTCTCTCTATCCACCCCCCTCTCTGTCCCTCTCCCTCTGTCCCCTCTCTTTGTCCCTCTCTCTCTCTCTCCCCTCTCTCTCTGTCCTCCCTCTCTGTCCCTCTCTCCCTCTCCTCTTTTTCTGTTTCCCCACCCCACCCCGCAGCCATTTCTGAGAGAGGGAACAGCAGTTTCCGAACTTTGGACAGATTCGGGGTTTCCCAGTGGGCTTCTTAAAAAAATCAGAACCTGCCGGAAAACCCTGAATCTGTCTGAAGTTCGGAAGTGCCGTTCCTGATCTAAGCACCTGTCAGCTGTCAGCTGTGAAACTGAGAGTGTGATTTTATTTAATGTCAGTCTGGTGGGAAAGAAGAAGCCAATGGGAAATTTCTCATCCCTGAAATTACCAGTCATGGACCTCAATATCTTTCACCACAGACACTGGTGTCCGTGTGTGGACCTGCTGCCAACTCCTGGCTGGGGTTGTTTTGTTTGGAACAGAGGAGGCTGAGGGGAGATTTGATTGAGGCGTACAAGTTTTTGAGGGGCCTGGATAGAGTTGAAGGGAAGGACCGATTTCCCTTAACAGAGGGGTCAGTGACTCAGAGGCACAGATTTAAAGTGATTGGTAGAAGGAATACAGGGGAAGACGAGGAAAGGTTTTTTCACCCAGAGGGTGGGGGCGGTCTGGAACTCACTGCCTGAAAGGGTGCTAGAGGCAGAAACCCTCAACTCATTTAAAAGGTGCCTGGATATGCACCTGAAGTCCCGGAACCTCCAGGGATATGGAACAAGTGTCGGAAAATGGGATTAGGATGGGTGGCTCGTTTTTTAGTAAGTGCAGAAACAATGGACAGAGTGGCCTCCTTCTCTGCCGTAAATGTTTCTACATTTTCGAAAAATATTCTAAATATCTGAAAAGGAGGAATGTGCAGGGATGTGAGGAGAGGGCGGGGGAGTGGAAGTTCGTGAATTGCTCCTTAGGAGGGCCAGCACAGACACGATGGGTCAAATGGCCTCTTCTGTGCTGTAATGATTCTATGATTCTATTCCCTGCCCTTTCCTAATCTTAAAGCCCTCTATCAGGTCACCCCCTCAGTCTTCTCTTTTCTAGAAGAGCCCCAGCCTGGTTGTTATCCTGTGAAGACACAACTGAGCTCAGCTCTGCTGTCCCTGATTCTCCAGTTAGTGTCTTCTGGAGAAAAGGTGAGGAGATTGAGGTGAAGGGATTTCTACATTATAAAAAGGTGACTGACTGTGCTGGTGTTCTGCTTACTGTACCATGGTGTACACTGCACTCCACACATGGTCATCTCCCAGTCTGAGCTGTGCTGTCTTAGGAGCTGGAGTGAAATCTCCTTTACAATCCTTCATACACTGAGGAATATTGGAAATTACAGGTTATTTTTTCAGGAGGAAACTTTACCAGTGTAGTGTGGAAAATTTAGTTTCCCCCTTTTCTTCCACCCCCTCCACTGCCCCACATCAGTTCCTCGCTGATGGGACTCACCAGCAAATTGTTTCTACCAAGAATAAAAACAGAAAATTCTGGTGATGTATGAAAGGCCGGTCAGTATCTGTAAAGAGAAAAAACAAGCGAATGATGTTTTGAATTTGTATCCGAGGCCCAGCCATTTTCAGCTGCTTCATCAATGACATTCCCTCCATCATAAGGTCAGAAGTGGGGATGTTCACTGATGATTGCACAATGTTCAGCATCATTCGCAACTCCTCAGATACTGAAGCAGTCCGTGTCCATACAATATCCAGGTTTGGGCTGATAAGTGGCAAGTAACATTCACACCACACAAGTGCCAGGCAATGACCATCTCCAACAAGAGAGAATCCAATCATCTCCCCTTGACATTCAATGCTGAATATCCAATTATCAACATCCTGGGGGGTTACCATCGACCAGAAACTGAACTGGACCAGCCGTATAAATGCTGTGGTTACGAGAGCAGGTCAGAGGCTGGGAATTCTGCATCGAGTAACTCAGCTCCTGACTCCCCAAAGTCTGTCCACTATCTACAAGGCACAAGTCAGGAGTGTGATGGAATACTCTCCACTTGCCTGGATGGGTTCAGCTCCAACAACACTCAAGAAGCTCGACACCATCCAGGACAAAGCAGCCCGCTTGATTGGCACCCCATCTACAAACATTCACTCCCTCCACCACCGATGCACAGTGACAGCAGTGTGTACCATCTACAAGATGCACTGCAGCAATGCACCAAGGCTCCTTAGACAGCACCTTCCAAACCTGTGACCTCTACCAACTAGAATGACAAGGGCAGCAGATGCATGGGAACACCACCACCTGCAAGTTCCCCTCCAAGTCACACACCATCCTGACTTGGAACTATATCGCTGTTCCTTCACTGTCCTGAGACAAAATCCTGGAACTCTCTTCCTAACAGCACTGTGGGTGTATCTACCCCACATGGACTGCAGCGGTTCAAGAAGGCAGCTCACCACCACCTTCTCAAGGGCAATTAGGGATGGGCAATAAATACTGGCCTGGCCAGTGATGTTCACATCCCATGAATGAATAAAAAAGAATGTTCATCTTTTCAAAATAACACACAATGATGCTTTATACACCTGAAACATCAATAACCTTGTCTATTTCAGATTTATTACATTGGTAATCTTTGTATTTATATTATCCTTCACACCAGATCTCTCCTAATACAGAAATGTACCTGTCCCTGAGCAGATACAGAAGAAGGGAGCACCTTTGTTGCATTTTTATATCTCCCTTCTTGTGCTGGGTTTGTCCTGGCTCTGATCTGAAAACTCTGCTTCTGCTGGGATGTTGACAGCCTTTGTTTGTTCTTCAGGCATTTGCAGGAATACACCCTGGTTCTGCTGGAATTCACCCTGGTTCTGCTGGAATACACCCCGGTTCGGCTGGAATACACTCTGGTTCTCCTGGAATTCACTTTGGTTCTGTTGAACTACACCCTGGTTCTGCTGGAATACACCCTGGTTATGCTGGAATTCACTTTGGTTCTGCTGCAATACCCCCTGGTTCTGCTGGAATACACCCTGGTTCTTCTGGGACACTCCAGGCCTCTGTGTGATTGATGCTCCTTTCCTCTCTTCTTTTCCTGCTCCCGTTGTCCTGAGTAAGATCTGGATCTCACTGTGTGACC
The DNA here is from genome assembly GCF_036365525.1 of Heterodontus francisci. Lineage (NCBI taxonomy): Eukaryota > Metazoa > Chordata > Chondrichthyes > Heterodontiformes > Heterodontidae > Heterodontus > Heterodontus francisci. Next base: position 8,319,541 of record NC_090399.1, read on the forward strand.
AACAACAAAGCCCGTGATCTTTCCTCCACTACATCCACAGCTGTCTTGCTGCTTTGTCTAGCTGTTGCCCCACCTGCACCTTATATTAAGATTGTGAAAAGTGAGCATCTTGTGTCTCCTCTTATGTGAATCCCAGTCACTGACTGAGATGGTGGATGGGAGACATGTTCCAGGCCTCAGTCTCAGGTTCTTACTCAGTGAAGTCCTTCCTTTTTGGCCTCCTTATCTCGAGAGACAATGGGGAAGCGCCTGGAGGTGGTCAGTGGTTTGTGCAGCAGCGCCTGGAGTGGCAATAAAGGCCAATTCTAGAGTGACAGACTCCTTCAGAGGAACTGCAGGTGAAGTTGGTTGTCTGGGCTGTTACACAGTTGGCTCTCTCCTTGCACTTCTGTCTCTTTTCCTGCCAACTGCTGAGTCTCTTCAACTCGCCACTCTTTAGCCTCGCCTTTATAGCTGTCTGCCAGCTCTGGTGATCACTGGCAACTGACTCCCACGACTTGTGATCAATGTCACAGGACTTCATGTCGCGTTTGCAGAAGTCTTTAAAACGGAGACATGGACGGCCGGTGGGTCTGATACCAGTGACGAGCTCGCTGTACAATGCATCCTTGGGGATCCTGCCATCTTCCATGCGGCTCACATGGCCAAGCCATCTCAAGCGTCGCTGGCTCAGTAGGGTGTATACGCTGGGGATGTTGGCCGCCTCGAGGACTTCTGTGTTGGAGATACGGTCCTGACACCTGATGCCAAGGATTCTCCGGAGACAGCGAAGATGGAATGAATTGAGACAAAAACAAGAAATGCTTGAACCACTCAGCAGGTCTGGCAGCATCTGTGGAAAGAGAAGCAGAGTTAACATTTCAGGTCAGTGACCCTTCATCGGAATGAATTGAGACGTCGCTCTTGGCTGACATACGTTGTCCAGGCCTCGCTGCCATAGAGCAAGGTACTGAGGACACAGGCTTGATACACTCGGACTTTTGTGTTCCGTGTCAGTGCGCCATTTTCCCACACTCTCTTGGCCAGTCTGGACATAGCAGCGGACTCCTTTCCCATGCGCCTGTTGATTTCTGCATCGAGAGACAGGTTCCTGGTGATAGTTGAGCCTAGGTAGGTGAACCCTTGAACCACTTCCAGAGTGTGGTCACCGATATTGATGGATGAAGCATTTCTGACGTCCTGTCCCATGATGTTCATTTTCTTTAAACTGATGGTTAGGCCAAATTCGTTGCAGGCAGCCGCAATCCTGTCGATGAGTCTCTGCAGACACTCTTCAGTGCGAGATGTTAATGCAGCATCGTCAGCAAAGAGGAGTTCCCTAATGAGGACTTTCCGTACTTTGGTCATCGCTCTAAGAGAGGCAAGGTTGAACAACCTGCCATCTGATCTTGTGTGAAGGAAAATTCCTTCTTCTGAAGACTTGAATGCATGTGAAAGCAGCAGGGAGAAGAAGATCCCAAACAGTGTAGGTGTGAGAACACAGCCCTGTTTCACGCCACTCAGGATTGGAAAGGGCTCTGATGTGGTGCCGCTATGCTGAATTGTGCCTTTCATATTGTCATGGAATGAGGTGATGATACTTAGTAGCTTTGGTGGACATCCGATCTTTGCTAGTAGTCTGAAGAGACCGCGTCTGCTGACGAGGTCAAAGGCTTTTGTGAGATCAATGAAAGCAACGTGGAGGGGCATCTGTTGTTCACAGCATTTCTCCTGCAGCTGGAGAAGGGAGAACAGCATGTCAAAGGTGGATCTCTGCTCGAAAGCCACACTGTGCCTCAGGGTAGACACGCTCAGCCAGCTTCTGGAGTCTGTTTAAAATGACTCGAGTGAAGACTTTCCCCACTATGCTGAGCAGGGAGATTCCACGGTAGTTGTTGCAGTCACTGCGGTCACCCTTGTCCTTATATATTGGCATCGTGCATGTCCTGTGGTACTGCTCCCTCGTCCCAGCACAGGCAAAGCAGCTCATGGAGTGCTGATAGTATAGCAGGCTTGGCACTCTTGATTATTTCAGGGGTAATGCCGTCCTTTCCAGGGGCTTTTCCACTGGCTAGAGAATCAATGGCATCACTGAGTTCCGATATTGTTGGCTGTTCGTCCAGCTCATCAATGACTGGCAGAGACTGGGCTGCATTGAGGGCGGTATCAGTGACAACATTTTCCCTGGAGTACAGTTCTCGGTAGTGCTCCACCCAGCAGTCCATTTGCTTCCATTGGTCAATGATTGTGTCCCCTCATTTAGATTTGAGGGAGGCGATCTTCTTGATGGTTGGCCCAAAAGCTCTCTTAATGCCATCATACATTTTTTTTTAGATTTTTTAGGTTAGAGATACAGCACTGAAACAGGCCCTTCGGCCCACCGAGTCTGTGCCGAACATCAACCACCCATTTATACTAATCCTACATTAATCCCATATTCCTACCAAACATCTTCACCTATCCCTATATTTCCCTACCACCTACCTATACTAGTGACAATTTATAATGGCCAATTTACCTATCAACCTGCAAGTCTTTTGGCTTGTGGGAGGGAACCGGAGCACCCGGAGAAAACCCACGCAGACACAGGGAGAACTTGCAAACTCCACACAGGCAGTACCCGGAATCGAACCCGGGTCCCTGGAGCTGTGAGGCTGCGGTGCTAACCACTGCGCCACTGTCACATTCTTCTGACGCTTCCGGTGTCAGAGGCCAGCTGAATACGACTGCATAGGTGTTTCCAGTAGTCATTTGAGCAGCGCCTGGCTGTTCTTTGTGCAGTGCCTCTGGCTGCTTTAAGTGCTGCGGATGTTAACTCACTGGTGACTTTCTTGTAGTTCAACAGTGCAATGCGCTTAGCGGCTATGACAGGTTCCAGCTCTTCAATGTGAGATTGAAACCAGTCTGCATTCTGCTTCTCACGTTGCCATAGGTGGTCATTGCTGAGTCATAGATGGTGTTTCTGATGTGGGCTCACTTGGTCTCTGCATCCCCTGTGGGAGTGTTTTGAAGGGCTTTTACAAGTGAATTTAGAAACTTATGTCACAGCTGTGGATAAGAAATTCTGTTAGTGTTGATGCGTGGGTGGCCCTTCTGCTTGGAGTGATGCAGCTTCTTTGGTCTGAGTCTAACCTTGCTGCACACCAGGGAGTGGTCGGTGTCACAGTCCGCACTGTGGAAGCTGCATGTGATTTGAACACTGTTTAAGGAGGCTCGCCTTGTGACGATGAGGTCCAGCTGGTGCCAACGACGTGATCTTGGGTATCTCCATGAAACCTGGTGACAGGGTTTAGTATGAAAGAACGAGTTGGTGATGCAGAGGTTATGATAGGTACACAACTCCAGCAGTCTCTGTCCATTCTCATTCATCCTTCCAATGTCATCGCACCCAAGACAGGGTCGGCCCCAAGTTAAAGTCCTCCAGCAGGAACAGGTGTTCAGTATTGGGAATGCTACTAATGATATTATGGAGTTCCTCGTAGAACTGATCTTTAACTTCAGGCGGGGAGCAGAGTGTTGGAGCATAGATGCTGAGTAGGTGTACTGGACCAGAGGTGGTGAGCAGTCGGATGGACAGTATACGTTCCGAGCTATTTGAAGGAGGCTCTATCATGCTGAGCAAGGAGTTTCTGATGGTGAAGCCCACTCCATGCTGTCTTGGTTCTTCAGGATCTCTACCCTGCCAGAAGAAGGTGTAATCTTGCTCTGTTAGAGACCCACCCGCAGGGAGGCGTGTCTCCTGAAGTGCTGCAATGTCCACATTGAGTCGACTGAGCTCGTTGTTAATGAGAGCGGTCTTCCGAGAATCGTTGATTTGTGTAAGGTCTTCCGACAGGCCAGGATACATAGTTCTGATGTTCCAGCCTGCAAAGCGAAGGGCTGGTACCTTCTTTCCTTGTTGTGTCGTGCTGTTTGGTGCAATGTTACAGTCCACTTGTCAGGCAAGTCTTTGACGTAGCCAGTGCAGTCGAGCAGCCCAAATGTATCTGTTTAAAAGCTGTTTTTTCTCAAACATCTTCCAATTCTGATGAAAGGTCATCGACCGGAAAGGTTATCTCTGTTTCTCGCTCCATGAATTCTCCCTGCTGTTTCCAGCATTTTCTGTTTTTATTTGAGATTTCCAGCATCTGCGGTGATTTGCTTTTTGATTTTCTGCAGTTGTTCAGCACTTTTGGTCCTTTTGTCTAGAAGTGGGTGCTGCAGCCTCCGTGTCACTCTTTTATATGTGTTAGGAGGATGAGAAGCCTCAGGGTTGAATTATTGGGACCATTGGTGGATGGTTAGAATGTGAGAATGAAAGTAAAATTAGACAGTGCAACAACACCACCACCACCTGGCGGAGAATGGTATTGCAGGAATAACATTGGGATTTTTAAACTAGTGCAGCAGCTCCACTTCTGCCTCAATTTCTCTGCCTCCTCACTCACTCTAACCTGTCTCCCTCTGAACTTGCTGCACTCCATTTTCACAGGTCTAACCCCGACATGGTCATCAAACCTGCAGACAAGGGTGATGCTGTTGTTGTCTGGCGTATCGACCTCTAACTTGCAGAGGCTCAGCGTCAACTCTCAGACACTTCTTCCAACTTCCCCCTGGACCATGACCCCACCACCGAACATCAAGCTACCGTCCACAGGACTGTCACTGACCTCATCTCCTCTGGAGATCTTCCCTCTAACCTCATAGTCCCGCATCCCGGTCAGCCCACTTCTCCCTCCTTCCCAAAATCCACAAACAGGACTGTCCCGGCAGACCCATTGTGTCAGTCTGTTCCTTCCCCACTGAACTTATTTCTTCCTATCTTGACTCTATCTTTTCTCCGCTGGTCCAGTCTCTTCCCACCTACATCCGTGACTCTTCTGACGCCCTACGTCAATTTGACAATTTCCAGTTTCCTGGCCCTAACCGCCTGCTCTTCACTATGGACGTCCAATCTCTCTACACCTCCATCCCCCACCAGGATGGTTTGAGGGCTCTCTGCTTCTTCCTTGAACAGAGGCCCAACCAGTCCCCATCCACCACCACCCTCCTCTGCCTGGCTGAACTTGTTCTCACATTGAACATCTTCTCCTTCAACTCCACTCACTTCCTTCAAGTAAAAGGTGTTGCTATGGGTACCCGCATGGGCCCTAGTTATTCCTGTCTTTTTGTGGGATATGTCAAACATTCCTTGTTCCAATCCTACTCAGTCCCCCTCCCCCAACTCTTTTTCCAGTACATTGATGACTGTATCGGTACTGTTTCCTGCTCCTGCCCTGAACTGGAAAATTTTATCAACTTTGCTTCTAATTTCCACCCTTCTCTCACCTTTACATGCTCCATCTCTGACACTTCCCTTCTCTTCCTTGACTTCTCTGTCTCCATCTCTGGGGACAGGCTGTCTACTAATATCCATATTAAGCCCACCGACTCCCATAGCTACCTCGACTACACTTCTTCACACCTTGCCTCCTGTAAGGACTCCATTCCATTCTCCCAGTTTCTCCATCTCTGACACATCTGCTCTGATGATGCTACCTTCCATGACAGCACTTCTGATATGTTTTCCTTTTTCCTCAACTGAGGATGCCCCCCACTGTGGTTGACAGGGCCCTCAGGCGTGTCCGGCCCATTTCCCGCACCTCTACCCTCACCCCTTCCCCTCCCTCCCTGAACCGTGACAGGGTTCCCCTTGTCCTCACTTTCCACCCCATCAGCCTCCATATCCAAAGGATCATCCTCCGCCATTTCCGCCACCTCCAGCGTGATGCCACTACCAAATGCATCTTCCCCTCCCTTCCCCCGTCGGTATTCCGAAAAGATCGTTCCCTCCGTGACACCCTGGCCCACTCCTCCATTACCCCCAACACCTCGTCCCCTTCCCATGGCACCTTCCCATGCAATCGCAGGAGGTGTAATACCTGCCCATTTACCTCCTCTCTCCTCACTATCCAAGGCCCCAAACACTCCTTTCAGGTGAAGCAGCGATTTACTTGTACTTCTTTCAATGTAGTATACTGTATTCGCTGCTCACAATGTGGTCTCCTCTACACTGGGGAGACCAAGCGCAGACTGAGTGACCGCTTTGCGGAACACCTCTGCTCAGCTTGCAAGCAGGACCCCGAGCTTCCGGTTGCTTGCCATTTCAACACTCCCCCTGCTCTCATGCTCACATCTCTGTCCTGGGATTGCTGCAGTGTTCCAGTGAACATCAACGCAAGCTCAAGGAACAGCATCTCATTTACCGATTAGGCACACTACTGCCTGCCGGACTGAACATTGAGTTCAATAATTTCAGTGCATGACAGTCCCCCATTTTATTTTTAGTTATTCTTTCTTTTTTATTTGTTTATTTTAGTTTGTTTCATCATTCATTTTTTTAAAACCATGTGGCGAGCCATTGTTTCTTTTCATGTTTGTACTTTGGGCCAGGGCTATTCATTTTCCTGTCAATTAACACCCTCTCTGCACTAACACTTTGTCTTTCAGCAACCATTAACATACTGTTTGTCTTTGCTCCATGACCTTCTGGTCAGTTATTCTCTGTAACCCTCTGTCCCATCAACACCTTCTCTTTTGTTATCTTTTGCCCCACCCCTGCTTTATTTGCTTAAAACCTTTTACATTTCTAACCCTTTGCCAGTTCTGATGAAGGGCCACTGACCTGAAACGTTAACTCTGCTTCTCTCTTCATAGATGCTGCCAGACCTGCTGAGTATTTCCAGCATTTCTTGTTTTTATTTCAGATTTCCAGCATCTGCAGTATTTTGCTTTTATTAGCAGCTCCACCTACTGGCTTCTGCTGATATTGCAACAACCTGTTACCCTCTTTGTTCTAATGAGCAGATCATAAACATATGAATTAGGAGCAGGAGTAGGCCACTCGGCCCATCGAGCCTGCTCCGCCATTCAATAAGTTCATGGCTGAACTGATTACTCCACATTCCTGCCTACTCCGAATAACCTTTCACCCCCTTGCTTTTCAAGAATCTATCTACCTCTGCCTTAAAAAATTCCAAGACTTTGCTTCCACTGCCTTTTGAGGAAGAGAGTTCCAAAAATTCACCACCCTCTGAGAGAAAAATTTCTCCTCATCTCTGTCTTAAATGGTTGACAATTTATTTTTAAATAGTGACCCCTGGTTCTAGATTCTTCCGTAAGGGGAAACAATCTTTCCACATCCACCCTGTCAAGACCCCTCAGGATCGAATATGTTTCAATGAAGTCGCCTCTTACTCTTCTAAACTCCAGCAGATACAAGTCTAACCTGTCCAACCTTTCCTCATAAGACAACCCACCCATTCCAGGTATTAGTCTAGTAAACCTTCTCTGAACTGCTTCCAATGCATTTCCATCCTTCCTTAAAACAGACCAATACTGTACACTGTATACCAGATGTGATCTCACCAATGCCCTGTCTAGCTGAAGCATAATCTCCCTACTTTTGTATTCAATTCCCCTCCCGATAAACGAGAACATTCTATTAGCTTTCCTAATTACTTGCTGTACCTGCATATTAACCTTTTGTGATTCATGTACGAGGACACCCAGATCCCTCTGTATCTCAGAGCTCTGAAATCTTTCACCATTTAGATAATATGTTTCTTTTTTATTCTTCCTGCCAAAATGGACAATTTCACACTTTCCCACATTATACTCCATTTGCCAGATCTTTTCCCACTCACCTGACCTATTTATTTCCCTTTGCTGCCTCCTTATGGCCTCGTCACAACTTAATTTCTGACCTATCTTTGTATCATCAGCAAATTTAGCAACCAGACCTTCAATCACTTCATCCAAGTCATTGATATAAATTGTAAAAAGTTGAGGCTCCAGCACTGATCCCTGTGACACTCCACTCATTACATCTTGCCATCCAGAAAATGACCCATTTATGCCTACTCTCTATTCGGGAGCCAATCTTCTATCCATGCCAATATCACAGAATCACAGAATTGTTACAGTGCAGAAGGTGGCCATTCGGCCCATCGTGTCCACACTGGCTCTCTGAAAGAGCAACTCTCTCAGTTCCATTCCCCTGCCTTCTCCCCATAACCCTGCACATTCTTTCTTTTCAGATAACTGTCTAATTCCCTTTTGAATGCTTCAATTGAACCTGCCTTCACCATGTTCTCAGGCAGCGCATTCCAGACCTTTACCACTCACTGCGTGAAAAAGTTTTTCCTCATGTCACTTTTGCTTCTCTTAGCAAATACTTTAAATCTGTGCCCTCTCGTTCTCGATCCTTTCATCAGTGGGAACAATTTCTCTCTATCTACTCTGTCCAGACCCCTCATGATTTTGAATACCTCTATCAAATCACCTCTCAGACTTCTCTTCTCCAAGGAAAACAGTCCTAACTTCTCCAATCTATCTTCATAACTGTAATTCCTCATCCCTGGAACCATTCTTGTGAATCTTTTCTGTACTCTCTCCAATGCTCTCACATCTTTCCTCAAGTGCGGCGCCCAGAATTGGACGCAATACTCCAGCTGAGGCCGAACTAGTGTCTTATACAAGTTCAACATAACTTCTTTGCTCTTGTACTCTATGCCCCTATTAATAAAGCCCAGGATACTGTATGCTTTATTAACCGCTCTCTCAACCTGTCCTGCCACCTTCAATGACTTATGCACATATACACTCAGGTCCCTCTGCTCCGGCACCCTCTTTAGAATTGTACTTTTTATTCTATTTTTGTCTCTCCATGTTCTTCCGACCAAAATGAATCACTTCACATTTCTCTGCATTGAACTTCATCTGCCACCTGTCTGCCCATTCCACCAACTTGTCTATGTCCTTTTGAAGTTTTACACTATCCTCCTCACAGTTCACAATGCTTCCACGTTTTGTATCATCTGCAAACTTTGAAATTATGCCCTGTACACCAAGGTCTAGGTCATTAATATATATCAGGAAAAGCAAGGGTCCCAACACTGATCCCTGGGGAACTCCACTACAAACCTTCCTCCAGCCCGAAAAACATCCATTAATCACTACTCTTTGTTTCTTGTCACTCAGCCAATTTCGTGTCCATGTTGCTACTGTCCCTTTTATTCCATGAGCTATAAGTTTGCTCACAATTCTGTTGTGTGTCACTGTATCAAACGCCTTTTGAAAGTCCATGTACACCACATCAACAGCATTGCCCTCATCAACCCTCTCTGTTACCTCCTCAAAAAACTCCAGCAAGTTAGTTAAACATGATTTTCCCTGAAGAAATCCACACTGGCTTTCCTTAATTAACTCACATTTGTCCATGTGACTATTGATTTTGTCTCAAATTATCTTTTCTGGAACTTTTCCCACCACTGAAGTTAAACTGACTGACCTGTAGTTACTGGACTTATCTTTATACAAGTTTTTAAACAAGGGTGTAATGTTGGCAATTCTCCAGTCCTCTGGCACCACCCCTGAGTCTAAGGAAGACTGAAATATTATGGCCAGCGCCTCTGCGATTTCCACCCTCACTTGTTGAATGCATCTCATCTGGTCCTGGTGCTTTATCCACTTTAAGTTCTGACAGCCTATTTAATACTTCCTCTTTATCAATTTTAAACCCCTCTAGGGTCTGACTTACCTCCTCTTTCAACATTGCCTTTTTTTGCATCTTCTTCCTTGGTGAAGACAGATGCAAAGTATTCATTTAATACCTCAGCTATGCCCTCTGCCTCCATGTGTAAATCCCCTTTCTGGTCTCTAATCGGCCCCACTCCTCCTTTTACCATCCTTTTACTATTTATATGCTTATAGAAAACTTTGGGATTTCCTTTAATGTGAGCTGCCAGTCTCTTTTCTTGCTTCTCTTTGCTTCGCTTATTTGCTTTTTCACTTCCCCTCTGTACCTCCTATATTCTGCCCAGTTCTCAATAGTATTTTCTACCTGTCATCTATCAGACGAACACTTTTTCTTCTTTACCGTAATCTCGACTTCTTTTGTAATGAGCTTTTATTTTTCGCAATAACCTTTGATGTGGCACCTTATCAAATGTCTTCTGGAAATCAAAGTACAATATTGCCACTGGTTCCCCTTCATCCACAGCACCCTGTTAGATTGTCTCAATATAGTTTACTAGGTGGAACACCACTACTGGTCAGTGAAATATAAAACCACAAGCTGTCTATGGATTTATTTTAACCGAGTCATTTCCAAGAGTCTTTATGTCATTTAGTAGAAACAGGAGGAGGCCATTCAGCCCATCAAACCTGTTTCACTGTTCAATTCGATCACTAAACTCCATTTCCCACCTTAGAAGTGATATCAGGGCCTCAGTCACTACTTTTCTGATGATAGGTCTCCAGGGTTTCTGTGTTAATGTTAATGAAAGTAGGTGAACAAAAACAATTTTTAATATAAAAATCCTATTTTCCATGGAGCAACACCGCCACCTGCTGGCTGAGATCGGGACTCCACACATTTATTTTTCTGCATTACTGATTCTGGTCACCTGGTGGTGATGTTGCTCTGTTATTAATTCCAGATGTTTTGGTGATAATGAGCCTCCTCCATTCTGGTGACTGGTTTACTAACTTTCAATAACTAGTGCAGGGTGAATTACTGTTTGTGCCAGCGAATGGCACCGTTAGATTGTGTAGACATGTGAATGGGGGAGTGATGAGAAAGGGCTGGGATGGAGTTGTTACCGGCTGCACACATTTCCCTGAAGAATGTGACTAAAATATCAAACAGTCTGAGCATCCGATTACATTCCCAGTGTGTCTGTGTGTGATAAGGTGGGGAGTTGGATGGAATTGATGTTCTGGTTGAAAATACTAATATCAGTTTTTTATTCCTTTCAGAATCAACAATCCAACGTAAACAAAACTGCTTAAAATGAAACACAAAAAGATGATTTTAATGTAAAATTCAAACATTACAATGATCACATCCCCAGACTCCATGGAAATGCAGTATTTTCCTCCTTCAATATTTGGATTTCTCCCTCAGGCTTTCATGTTGTGGGTGCAGAGTGAGAAATGAAAACACAGAAGAAATCACAGCTCCAGACTGGGAAACAGGTGAAGAGATGGAGGATGGGACTGGGTGGTTTGACTGACTGAAACAGGGAGTGAATGAAGGAAGGAGAGACACAAGATATTTAATTTACTGTTTATTTTAATCTGCTGACATTTATATTTGTATTGGTTTTATTTACAGTCTGATTGTGATTTTACAATGTATAATTTGGAAATTAAGTAAGACATTTAGAGACAACCTGGGTTAACCCCCAACCTCTGACCCTCATCCCCTGACCTCTGCTCCTGGGGTCAGGTCATTGTGATGTCACTGATGATGCAACAGGCCCGAGGCCTCGGAGCAGATTCTTAGCCATTTGTTTTCATCCCAAGTCCGGAAGAAAGGATAAAGTTTGTCCGTGAATTTATTCCCAGTGAAAGTGTGGAGATGGGACTTGGTGTCCGCGTCGTAAAATGAAACTGTCCCGGACTCATAACTGAGATAAATTCCCACCTTCCCGTACGGATTGGCAGGAAGAGGATATCGAGGAGACGAGTTTATATTAAACTGATGATAATAATAATCATCCCGCTGAATGGTCCAGAATCCAGTCTCCGGGCTCAGTCTGATCCCTCTCTTCCTCTCCACAGACTCTGCGGCTACTCCCAGACTCCACTCCCGATTCCTCACCACCTCCACCTCCCAGTAATGTCTCCCCGATGTGAATCCCTCTGATCCCAGCACACAGGACCAGTACATAAACCTCTTCCCAGTGTCAGGGAGACTCCTCTCAGTCCTGGTCCGTCTCACACTCTTCAGATCCTCAGACACCTCGAGCTCTGGATTCGCTGTTTCCATCTCCAGGGTCACAGAGACTGGGAGAAAAAGCAGAGAATTAGAGACTCACTGGGGATCAGGGGAGAGAGACTCACTGGGGATCGGGGGAGAGAGACTCACTGGGGATCGGGGGAGAGAGACTCACTGGGGATCGGGGAGAGACTCGCTGGGAATCGACGGGAGAGACTCACTGGGGATCTGGGGGACAGACTCGCTGGAGATCGGGGGAGAGAGACTCACTGGAGCTCGGGGGAGAGAGACTCACTGGGGATCGGGGGAGAGAGACTCACTGGGAATCAGGGAGAGACTCGCTGGGAATCGACGGGAGAGACTCGCTGGGGATCTGGGGGACAGACTCGCTGGAGATCAGGGGAGGGAGACTCACTGGAGATCGGGGAGAGAGATTCGCTGGGGATCGGGGGGAGAGACTCGGTGGGGATCGGGGGGAGAGACACGGTGGAGATCGGGGGGAGAGACTCGCTGGGGATCGGGGGCAGAGACTCGCTGGGGATCAGGGGAGGGAGACTCACTGGAGATCGGGGAGAGAGATTCGCTGGGGATCGGGGGCAGAGACTCGCTGGGGATCGGGGGGAGAGACACGGTGGAGATCGGGGGGAGAGACTCGCTGGGGATCGGGGGCAGAGACTCGCTGGGGATCAGGGGGCAGAGACTCGCTGGGGATCGGGGGGGAGAGATTCGCTGGGGATCGGGAGGAGAAACTCTTTGGGGATCGGCAGGAAAAATCGCTGGGGATCGGGGGGAAAAATCGCTGGGGATCGGGGGGAAAAAAATCGGGGGGAAAAATCGCTGGGGATCGGGGGGAAAAATCGCTGGGGATCGGGGGGAAAAAAAAAAATCGCTGGGGATTGGGGGGAAAAAAAAAATCGCTGGGGATCGGGGGGAGAGACTCGCTGGGAATAGGGGAGAGAGACTCACTGGGGATCAGTTGAGAGACTCGTTAGGGATCTGGGGGAGATTTTCGCTGGGGATCTGGGGGAGAGACTCGCTGGGGATCGAGGGGAGAGACTGGGAATCGGGGAGAGACTCGCTGAGGATCGGGAGAGACTCGCTGGGGATCTGGGGGAGAGACTCACTGGGGATAGGGGAGAGAGACTCACTGGGGATAGGGGAGAGAGACTCACTGGGGATCAGGGAGAGAGACTCACTGGGGATCTGGGGGAGAAACGCTGGGGATCTGGGGGAGAGACTCGCTGGGGATCGAGGGGAGAGACTGGGGATCGAGGGGAGAGACTGGGGATCGAGGGGAGAGACTGGGAATCGGGGAGAGACTCGCTGAGGATCGGGAGAGACTCGCTGGGGATCTGGGGGAGAGACTCGTTGGGGATCGAAGGTAGAGACTCGCTGGGGATTGGGGAGACTCACTGGGGATCTGGGGGACAGACTCGCTGGAGATCAGGGGAGGGAGACTCACTGGAGATCGGGGAGAGAGATTCGCTGGGGATCGGGGGGAGAGACACGGTGGAGATCGGGGGGAGAGACTCGCTGGGGATCGGGGGCAGAGACTCGCTGGGGATCAGGGGGCAGAGACTCGCTGGGGATCGGGGGGGAGAGATTCGCTGGGGATCGGGAGGAGAAACTCTTTGGGGATCGGCAGGAAAAATCGCTGGGGATCGGGGGGAAAAATCGCTGGGGATCTGGGGGAAAAAAAAATCTGGGGGGAAAAAAATCGCTGGGGATCGGGGGGAAAAATCGCTGGGGATCGGGGGGAAAAAAAAAATCGCTGGGGATTGGGGGGAAAAAAAAATCGCTGGGGATCGGGGGGAGAGACTCGCTGGGGATAGGGGAGAGAGACTCACTGGGGATCAGTTGAGAGACTCGTTAGGGATCTGGGGGAGATTTTCGCTGGGGATCTGGGGGAGAGACTGGGAATCGGGGAGAGACTCGCTGAGGATCGGGAGAGACTCGCTGGGGATCTGGGGGAGAGACTCACTGGGGATAGGGGAGAGAGACTCACTGGGGATCGGGGAGAGAGACTCACTGGGGATCTGGGGGAGAAACACGCTGGGGATCTGGGGGAGAGACTCGCTGGGGATCGAGGGGAGAGACTGGGGATCGAGGGGAGAGACTGGGAATCGGGGAGAGATTCGCTGAGGATCGGGAGAGACTCGCTGGGGATCTGGGGGAGAGACTCGTTGGGGATCGAAGGTAGAGACTCGCTGGGGATTGGGGAGACTCACTGGGGATCGGGGAGATACTCGCTGGAGATCGGGGGCTGAGACTCACTGGGGATCGGGGAGAGAGACTCACTGGGGATTGGAGGGAGAGACACGCTGGGGATCTGGGGGAGAGACTCGCTGGGGATCGAGGGGAGAGACTGGGGATCGAGGGGAGAGACTGGGAATCGGGGAGAGACTCGCTGAGGATCGGGAGAGACTCGCTGGGGATCTGGGGGAGAGACTCGTTGGGGATCGAAGGTAGAGACTCGCTGGGGATTGGGGAGACTCACTGGGGATCGGGGAGATACTCGCTGGAGATCGGGGGCTGAGACTCACTGGGGATCGGGGAGAGAGATTCGCTGGGGATTGGAGGGAGAGACTCACTGGATATCAGAGGGAGAAACTCGCTGGGGATCGGGGACACGCTTGGGGTTGGAGGGTGGAAGAGACTTGTTGGGTATCGGTGGGGGGGGAGAGAGACAGGCAGATAGTCGGGGGCACAGGGTCATTAAGGGTCGGGGGCAGAGGGACTGACAGTTGTGGGTTGGCGGGACTGAGCATCACATGGGGGAAGGGAGGGTCAGGGGAGACAGAGAGAGCGAGTCACTCAAGGTCAGGAGAGTGAGAGTCAGTCGGTGTCCTGGGACAGAGAGAGAGGGAGACAGTCACTCGGGATCCTGGGGGAGAGAGAGAGAGAGTCACTCAGGGTTGGCGGAGAGAGAAAGTCACTCGGGGTCAGGGCAGAGAGAGTGAGTCATTCAGGGTCGGGGGAGAGAGAGAGTCACTCGGGGTCAGGGGAGAGAGAGAGTCACTCGGGGTCAGGGGAGAGAGAGAGAGAGAGAGAGAGTCACTTGGGGTTGGGGAGAGAGAGAGAGAGTCACTCGGGATTGGTGGAGGAGAGATAATCACTCGTGGTCAGGGGGGAGAGAGGGAGTCACTTGGGGTCGAGGGAGAGAATGAGATTCACTCAGAGTCTGGAGGAAGACAGAGAAAGGGAGAGTCACTCAGGGTTGGGGGAGAGGGAGAGAGTCACTTTGGTTCTGTCTTCACAAAGCAGGACACAAATATCATACCAGAAATGTTGGGAAACACAGGGCTTAGTGAGAGAGAGGAACTGAAAGAAATCAGTATTAGGAGAGAAATGGTGTTGGGGAAATTGATGGGATTGAAGGCCGATAAACCCCCAGGGCCTGATGGTATGCATCCTAGAGTAGTTAAGGAAGTGGCCCTAGAAATAGTGGATGCATTGGTGGTCATCTTCCAAGATTCTATAGACTCTGGAACAGTTCCTACAGATTGGAGGGAAGCTAATGTAACCCCACTATTTAAAAAGGGAGGTTGAGAGAAAGCAGGGAATTATAGACAAGTCAGCCTGACGTCGGTAGTGGGGAAAATTCTCGAGTCCATTATCAAAGATTTTATAGCAGAGCACTTAGAGAACAGTGGTAGAATCGGACAGAGTCAGCATGGATTTATGAAAGGGAAATCATGCTTGACAAATCTACTAGAATTCTTCGAGGATGTAACGAGTAGAGTTGATGAGGGGGAGCCAGTGGATGTGGTTTATTTGGACTTTCAGAAGGCTTTCGACAAAATCCCACATAAGAGATTAGCGTGTAAAATTAAAGTGCATGGGACTGGGGGCAGTGTATTGCGATGGATAGAAAATTGGTTGGTGGACAGGAAACGAAGATTAGGGATAAATGGGTCTTTTTCCGAATGACAGGCAGTGACTAGTGGAAAATCGGAGGGATCGGTGCTAGGACCCCAGCTATTCACAATATACATTAATGATTGAGATGAGGGAACTAAATGTAATATCTCCAAATTTGCAGATGACACAAAACTGGGTGGGAGGCTGAGTTGTGAGGAGGATGCAGAGAGGCTTCAGGGTGATTTGGACAAGTTGAGTGAGTGGGCTAATGCATGGCAGATGCAGTATAATGTGGATAAATGTGAGGTTATCCACTTTGGTCGCAAAAACAGGAAGGCAGATTATTATCTGAATGGCTATAAACTGAGAGAGGGGAATGTACAGCGAGACCTGGGTGTTCTTGTACACCAGTCGCTGAAGGTAAGCATGCAGGTGCAACAGGCGGTAAAAAAGGCAAATGGTATGTTGGCCTTCATAGCGAGAGGATTCCAGTACAGGAGCAGGGTTGTCTTGCTGTAATTATACAGGGCCTTGGTGAGGTCATACCTGGAATATTGTGTGCAGTTGTGGTCTCCTTATCTGATGAAGGATGTTCTTGCTATAGAGGGAGTGCAGCGAAGGTTTACCAGACTGATTCCTGGGATGGCGGGACTGACGTATGAGGAGAGATTGAGTTGGTGAGGATTATATTCGCTGGAGTTCGGAAGACTGAGGGGGAAGCTCATAGAAACCTATAAACTTCCAACGGGACTTTACAGGGTAGATGCAGGAAGGATGTTCCCGATGGTGGGGGAGTCCAGAACCAGGGGTCATAGTCTAAGGATACACGGTAAATCTTTCAGGACTGAGATGAGGAGAAATTTCTTCACCCAGAGAGTGGTGAGTCTGTGGAATTTGCTACCACAGAAAGCAGTTGAGGCCAAGCCATGTTTTCAAGAAGGAGTTGGATATAGCTCTTAGGTCTAAACGGATCAAAGGATATGGGGTGAAAGTGGGAACAGGTTACTGAGTTGGATGATTAGCCATGATCATAATGAATGGCGGAGCAGGCTCGAAGGGCCAAATGGCCTACTCCTGCTCCTATTTTCTCTGTTTCACTCGGGGCTGGGAGAAGAGGGGGAGTCACTCGAAGTCGAGGGAGACGGGGAGTCACTTGGAGTTGGCGAGAGAGGGGGAATCACTCGCGGTCGGGTGAGAGAGGGAGTCACTCGGAGTCGGGGTGAGAGAGGGAGTCACTCGGAGTCGGGGGGAGTCACGCGGGATCGGGGAGAGAGGGAGAATCACTCGCGGTCGGGTGAGAGAGGGAGTCACTCGGAGTCGGGGTGAGAGAGGGAGTCACTCGGAGTCGGGGGGAGAGGGGGAGTCACTCGGGATCGGGGGGAGAGGGGGAGTCACTCGGGGTCGGGGTGAGAGAGGGAGTCACTCGGGGTCGGGGGAGAGGGGGAGTCACTCGGGGTCGGGGGGAGAAAGAGTCACTCGGGGTCGGGGGGAGAGAGAGTCACTCGGAGTCGGGGGGAGAGAGGGAGTCACTCGGAGTCGGGGGGAGAGGGGGAGTCACTCGGGATCGGGGGGAGTCACTCGGGGTCGGGGTGAGAGAGGGAGTCACTCGGGGTCGGGGGGAGAAAGTCACTCGGAGTCGGGGGGAGAGAGGGAGTCACTCGGAGTCAGGGGGAGAGGGGGAGTTACTTGGGTTCGGGGGAGAGGGGGAGTCACTCGGGGTCGGGGGGAGAGAGGGAGTCACTCGGGGTCGGGGGGAGAGAGGGAGTCACTCGGGGTCAGGGAGAGAGAGGGAGTCACTTGGGGTCGGGGTGAGAGAGGGAGTCACTCGGGGTCTGGGGGAGAGAGGGAGTCACTCGAGGTCGGGGGAGAGAGGGAGTCACTCGGGGTCGGGGGGAGAGAGGGAGTCACTCGGGGTCTGGGGGAGATACCTGGTGAGTTAAGTCATGACAGGTGATAAATAGACGGTTGGCGGGGGAGACTCTTGGCAAGACAGCGACTCCACGTATCTTTGTGGAGCCCAGAGGGCACTGCTGGTTCCACAAGGAACCATTAAAAATAAAAAGAAATGACTTGTCCTAACTGCCTTCCCCCATCTTCCCTGCTGCTTGTTGGCGAGTTTGAGCCCGGACAGTATTTAATCAGCCCATGGTTAAAATAGCGTTCTCTTCCCCATGACATCATCCAGACATGAGTTTGCCATTTAAACTGAGCTCACACTCCTTTGAATCAGGAGCCTTTCCTGTGCCTGAAAACTAGCACGTTAAAATGGTGAAGGTGGTGGTAACAATATGTAATCCCCCATCACCATCTTCAATTTAAGCATCAAGATTTAAACACTACATATTCCTTACCTGATTACTAATGATGAAAAGTCACTCCATAGTCCAGTGTGTGTCATAAATAATCACATTACTAACAAATTCACACAATAGTAAAGAATGAACAACTACCTGAGATATATTGATGAGTAAAACTCGACCATTTCTATCACAGTTAGATCAGGTGGAGGTGAACCCAGGAGGGTTTGTGACAAAATGATCAACTTTGGTGGTTTTTTCATTAACTTCAGAAAAATGAGTTTTGAGAAATACTATATTTTAAGTTTAATTTCTGGATTTGGAGGGGGTTGGAAGAACTGTATCAGTGATTGGAGCAAAAACACCAACTGGGGAAGGTATTTATCTGGGTTTATTGGCCCTGGTTTCACCAGCCATTTCCTCTCAGTCGTCACCATTGATAAATTTCATTAACAATTTCTATCCAATTTAAACAGTTATAAATCCAATGCTTTTTCCAAAAAAGTCAACAAACAATAACAAAGGGCTGGAAGAGACTCAATGGTCCATCAGCCAATCCTATTCTCTCTCAGTGTAACTTCGGCCATGACCCCCAACACCCACAACCCAACCTGAGAAAGGCAAGAACAAACCTTCGGCTATTGAGGAAGAAACTGGAAAATTCTCCACCTTCCAGATCGGGGCCCATTCCCCCATTACCACAAGATCTGGTTCCAGCCACCTGCACCCTGACCCCACATCAACAGACACAATAACTCATATTTTTACAGCACCTTTTGCATAATGAAATCCTTTACAGAGGGGATCAGGAAGAGGGCAGGTATCAGGGGACGTGCCACGAAGCACAAGGTAGGTTTTGAGGTTTTTGAAGGTGGGGAGAGATGCAGCATGAGGGAGGGGTTTAGCAACAAAGTACAGGAGCATGATGACTCAATATCCTGCTATTACTGAGGGAATGTGATTGAGACAGCTGCACGCAGAGAAGTTCAAGGTCAGAAAAGAAGAAGTCGAATACAAATGCATGGAGACAGGATGAAAACCACAGGCATTATAGAAACATAGAATGGTTACAGCACAGAAGGAGGCCATTTGGCCCACTATGTCCATGCTGGCTCTCTGCAAGAGCCAACTCATCTAGTCCCACTCCCCCTCGATTGAATCTGCTTCCACTACACTCTCAGGCAGTGCATTCCAGATCCTAACCACTCACTGGGTAAAAATCTTTCCTCATGTTGTCATGGTCCTGTAGTTTTTTTCGGAATCTGCGGTTTGCCTTTAAGGTCTGCTGGGGATCAGTATTGCTTTAAGAACTGGCAAACCTTCGGAGTTATAGGAAGGTGCATTTTTGTTGCCTCATAAACAGCCATTTAGAGACTGCAATTCAAAGGGTGCAGTCTCGTTACCATAGATACAGCTACTGGGAGTGGGTATCAAGCGATACATTTGTTACAATGCAATTATGAACTGGCTTTTAGTTGAAGACAGTTTGTTCGAACAGACACAGACTGACAGAGCACACAGCTGGAGTATCAGCAGTGGGAAAAAGAGCTCTCAAACATTTAAACTGATGGAATAGGAATTTAGTCTGTTTAATCATTATTTCTCAGAATTCTAAAAAAGTTAAGCAAAAACAGAGATCCCTGGTAATTTAAATTGAAGAAAGAAAGTTAGACTGTGACAACCTTTTCTCCCTCAAAAACTCTAAAGTCAGATTGATTCTGTTGAAAGTGTTTGCAAGTTGTTAATTGTTGAAATTCGTTGGACTTCAAGCAACATTCTGCGGGGACTTCAAGCAACATTCTGCGATGACTTCAAGCAACATTCTGCGATGACTACAAGCAACATTCTGTGAGGACTTCAAGCAACATTGGTCTGTAAATTTGCAAGGACTCTAATTTTTTCTATTTTAAATGTTGTTTATACCTTCATAGTGTTTAAGGATTTAGTAATTCTAATTAAAGAGTTAATTTGTTGATTTAAAGACACCTGGTTTGGTTAGCCTCATTCGGGGGGTTAATAGATGGTACAATTTGGTTGGGTCTTTAATTTGGAAAGTTTTTAAATGATATGTTAGCCGAGCTGTGGAGTGACAGGCTCGAATTAACAGTGCGTTGGTGCCACAAAAATCAGAATCCTATATTTTGATTGGGGGCTTTGACAGCAGCGGCGGGTTGTAACAATGTAGCCGTTGCTTTCCCCCCTCCATCACCTTAAACTGGTGTCTTCTGGTTCTCGACTCTTCTGCCAATGGGAAAGGTTTCTCTCTATCGACTCAAGGAAGTTCCTCATCCTTGGAACCATGCTCGTGCATCTTTTCTGCTCTTTCTCTAATGCCTTCACATCCTTCCTGAAGTGTGGTGCCCAGGACTGGACACAATCCTCCAGTTCAGGCCGAACCAGTGGTTTATACAAGTTTATCATAACTTCCTTGCTTTTTGTACTCCAAGCCCCAATTTATAAAGCCCAGGATAACATAAGCTTTATTAACCTCTTTTGCAACCTGCCCTGCAACCTTCAGTGATTTGTGCACATATACCCCCAAGTACCTCTGCTCCTGCAACCTTTTACAATTCTACAAAGAACACAGAACAGTACAGCACAGGAACAGACCATTCAGCCCTCCAAGCCTGCGCCGATCTTGATGTCTGTCTCAACTAAAACCTTCTGCACTTCCGGGGATCGTATCCCTCTGTTCCCATCCTATTCATGTATTTGTTAAGATGCCTCTTAAACATCGCTATCGTACCTGCTTCCACCACCTCCCCCGGCAGCAAGTTCCAGGCACTCACCACCCTCTGTGTAAAGAACTTGCCTCGCACATCCTCTCTAAACTTTGCCCCTCTGACCTTAAACCTATGTCCGCTAGTAACTGACTCTTCCACCCTGGGATAAAGCTTCTGACTATCCACTCTGTCCATGCCACTCAGAACTTTGTAAACCTCTATCATGTCATCCCTCCACCTCCGTCGTTCCATTGAAAACAATCTGAGTTTATCCAACCTCTCCTCATAGCTAATGCCCTCCAGACCAGGCAACATCCTGGTAAACCTCTTCTGTACCCTCTCCAAAGCCTCTACGTCCTTCTGGTAGTGTGGCGACCAGAATTGCATGCAATATTCTAAGTGTGGCCCAACTAAAGTTCTGTACAGCTGCAACATGACTTGCCAATTTATATACCCTATGCCCCGACCGATGAAGGCAAGCATGCTGTATGCCTTCTTGACTACCTTATCCACCTGCGTTGCCACTTTCAGTGACCTGTGGACCTGTACGCCCAGATCTCTCTGCCTGTCAATACTCCTAAGGGTTCTGCCATTTACTGTATACTTCCCACCTGTATTCGATCTTCCAAATGCATTACCTCACATTTGTCCGGATTAAACTCCATCTGCCATTTCTCTGCCCAAGTCTCCAACCGATCTACATCCTGCTGTATCCTCTGACAATCCTCATCACTATCCGCAACTCCATCAACCTTTGTGTCGTCTGCAAACTTACTAATCAGACCAGCTACATTTTCCTCCAAATCATGTATATATACTGCAAACAGCAAAGGTCCCAGCACTGATCCCTGCGGAACACCACTAGTCACAGCCCTTCATTCAGAAAAGCACCCTTTCACTGCTACCCTCTGTCTTCTATGACCGAGCCAGTTCTGTATCCATCTTGCCAGCTCCCCTCTGATCCCATGTGACTTCACCTTTTGTACCAGTCTGCTATGAGGGACCTTGTCAAAGGCTTTACTGAAGTCCATATAGATAACATCCACTGCCCTTCCATCATCAATCATCTTCGTCACTTCCTCAAAAACTCAATCAAGTTAGTGAGACACGACCTCCCCTTCACAAAACCATGCTGCCTCTCACTAATAAGTTCATTTGTTGCTAAATGGGAGTAAATCCTGCACTCTTTATTTTATATTGCCTCTCCTCGTACTTCCTACCAAAAATAATCACCTCACATTTCTCTGCATTAAATTTCATCGGCACTTGTGCGCCCATTCCACCTGCCTGTCAATGTCCTCTTGAAGTCTATCATTATCCTTCTCACAGTTCATAATATTTCCAATTGCAAATTTTGAAATTGTGCCCTGTACACCCAAGTCTAAGTCATTAATATATTTCAAGAAAAGAAGGGGTCTTAACACTAATCCTATGGGAACCCCACTATATACCTCCCTCTGGTCCGAAAATCAACCGTTCAGCGTGACTCTCTATTTCCTGTCACTCAGCCAATGTTGTATCCATGCTGCCACTGTTCCTTTTAGTCCATGGGTCTAACCTTGCAGACAAGCTTGTTATGAGGCACTTTATCAAATGCCTTTTTGAAGTACATGGACATCACATCAACCAAATTACCCTCATTAACCCTCTCTGTTACTTCATCAAAAAACTCAAGCAGGTTAGTTAAACATGACAAATCTGTGCTGGTTTTGCTTAATTAATCCATGTTTGTCCAAACAACTGTTAATTTTATCCCGAATTACTGCTTCAAAAATTTTTCCCATCACTAAGGTTAGTGATCACTGGCCTGTAGTTGCTGGCCGTATCCTTACACCTTTTTATGAACAAGGGTGTAACATTTAAAATTCTCCAATCCTCTGGCACGACCCCTGTATCTAAGGAGGATTGAAAGATTATGAGTAGTGCTTCTGCAATTTTCACACTTGCTTTCCTCAGTATCCTTGGATGCCTCAAACCCCTCTCTACTATATTTTCTTCACTGGGGGCACTCCTCCAGTCAAAAAGGAAGGTGCTGTAAGCAAGAGCTAGACCTGTGTGCTTCCATTGTAATAAAGCAGGGCATTTAAAAGCTGACTGCTGGAAACTAAAGAGGAAATCGGTCGGGTTAATCAGGGGACACCCGCTCAGTGAAGACGAGGCCCTGATGGAAAACACGGAATGGGCTGTGGCTTTGACGCAGCGAGGGTGCAACCCAGGAAGCTTACTACAGCCAGCGCAGGAAAAGTTAATAGGATTCCTGAAGTTATCAGGGTTTTGTATTTGAAGGGAAAGTAACCCCATATCCCTCGAGTGGGGCAAGCAAGCCCATAGTGATTCTCAGGGACACAGGGGCCACTAGATCCCTTTTACTGAGAAAAGGCCTACCTTTCCCCCAGAGAGTGCAGTGAACACCAAAATGGTGATGAATGGTATTGGAGGGCAGTGTATGCCTATACCTGTACACCGGGTGCACCTGGAGTACGACCTAGTTTCGGGACCGATAACCATATGGAATGCCCCTAGTTTGCCTGTGGACAGGGTTGACCTGCTCCTAGGTAACCATCTGGCGGGGGTGAAGGTGGTAGCCCCACCAGTAGTGAAAGAAAGTCCGCAGGAGGTCAGAGAGACTGGGCAGTGGCAGGAGACGGTCCCCTGAAGACCCCTGAATGTGTAGTGGGTCAGGCCCTGATCAGACTAGCTCCCCCAGATGAGACTGCATTGGCACTGCAGGCAAATGACCATGAGGTCTGCTTGTCCAAGACTTTCTTTGGAAAGTTAGAAGACCCATGAACTCGATAAATTTTCCCTAGTTGAGGCTGTGAGCCGATCCAGTATTGCAAGAGTTAGCACAGGCTGCCCAGTCTGAAAGTGAAGCAGAGGGAGTCCCTGATTGCTACTATTTAAAGAATGAGGTACGGATGAGGAAATGGAGTTCTCCTCACAGACCTGAAAGCAAAGAGTGGGCAGCAGTTCACCAGTTAGTGGTGCCACAAAGGTACCGGGAGAAATATTAAGAAGGGCCCACGAGACTAAAGTAGCTGTCCATGCCGGTATACGAAAGACCAAAACCTGCATAAAAAAGTAGTTTGACTGGGCAAAACTCCACAAGCATGTGGTGGAGTACTGTCGGAGTTGCCACATGTGCCAGGTTGAGGGGAAACCCCCCACTTATAGTGAAACCTGCACCCCTAAGTCCTGTACTGGTGTTAGGAGGACTCTCCAGCAGAGGGCTGGTGAACTGTAAGGGACCCCCGCTGAGAACAAAAGGGGACAGGCAGGCATACGGCTGGCAAAAGTTTAGAAAGAGAATGGGAAAAAGTGACCAAGAGGGCAGGTTAAAGGAAGTCTTGGAGGAATCCCGGATGAAAACCCCGACCGCCCAGTCAACCAACCCAGAAAAATGTGAAACATCAGACTCCACCTCCTCCTATGTGAATGCAGACTCTAGATGCACCCCACTAGAGTTGCGAACAGCATTTACAGGAACCTGCAGAGTCAAAGAGAGACCTCTATGGGGCAGAGAAACCATGAGCCTCGCCTAGTCAAAGTGCCACAGGAGAGTGCAGCCAAGTCTGCACAAATACCTGCAGGTGCGAGTGTCCTCGAGAACAAAGGGGAGAGTAACAAAGACTCCACCCCACAGCCACAGGAAAAGGGAACCACCCATCCTCTGAAACCAAAAGTCTTTGCATGAATCAGGGAGTTTAGGATAGACCTGTCCCACCTACTAACTCTCCTGGGGAAAAAAAAGAGAAAATTAAAACCTGGTGCCCAGGACAGACCATTTTTAATAAACTTTAAGATTGGTGAATGAATGCAAGTGAATTAGAGAAATGCATGGTTTTTCTTTCTGTATCTTATATTTCTCTCAAACTCTGTAATGAAATGTGCTGTTTTCCCTCAAATCGCATTTCATTCCCCTGGGTGTGGAGGTGTCAGGCAAGTCCCCCACCTACCAAGACTGAGGCACATATTATTTCGCCACATGACGATTTAAACTTAAAGTTCCTGACTGGAAGGATATTTGCATAGCACTAGCAGTGTTGGAACAATGGGGACCCAGTCGATGCTTCCCCAATACACAGAAGAAGTGTCAGACCAGTTTTAGTCACATGACTATCTGACTGTTGCAGAGAATTTGAACTTCCAACAAAGGATTTGAACTCAAAACACCATGTACTCCTGGAACTGAAGGACAGCCCTCTCCTGTCTGCCTGCTCCCATCTCTTTTCCACGGAACTGAATCTTGTGAAAACATGTCAACCTCAAAGAGAGAAAAGTTTCCTATGTGAACAAGGTTTTAAGAACACCACTGGGCCTCAATGAAAAGCAAGATGATTTACAAAAGGACTACAGTGAGCTTGAAGCACCATAAACAAGAAACTCTTCTGATATTGCCTCAATTCCCTCTCTACTATATTTTCTTCTTCTATTTTCTGTCCCTATCTACATGTGTACATCACGTGTGCATGCTAGCGTGGGTGCGTCGTATATCCATAGGTGTGAACTGTATTAGAGTTTAAGTTTTAATAAAATTTCATCTTTCTTCTTTAAACCTCAGAAAGGCTGTGTGAATTGGCTTCCTTATCTTATAATTGGAAAGTTCTGAGCAAGGATTCACAAAAAGGGGAGCTCAAAACTCAGTGTGTTTAAAATTAAACCCTGTTCCACTAAGACCAGGTAAAGACAGCAAATGACCACTAGACACATTTCTCACCTGGTCGGAACAAGAGACTATACTTCAAAATTATTTCATTGGCTGTAAAGCACTTTGGGACATTTCTTTATATTCCTACACAACGATCTGAACAATTCATCCGACCATTTGATCCTGAAAAGATTCCTCTTCTCTTTGAGAATTCCTCACCTGAGATCCTGAGTGAATTTCTGTTGCTGTTTGAGTTCAGACACTATTTTACATTCATCTCCACTGACAGAAGTAACCTGTGGTTTTAACTGTGAAAGTACCTGCAGTGTGACTGTACTAAGATGGAGTCAGTGCACCCAACCCAGAGTAACCTGTGGTTTTAACTGTGAAAGTACCTGCAGTGTGACTGTACTAAGATGGAGTCAGTGCCACGAACCCAGAGAAACCTGTGGTTTTAACTGTGAAAGTGCCTGCAGTGTGACTGTACTAAGATGGAGTCAGTGCCACAAACACAGAGAAACCTGTGGTTTTAACTGTGAAAGTGCCTGCAGTGTGACTGTACTAAGATGGAGTCAGTGCCACAAACACAGAGAAACCTGTGGTTTTAACTGTGAAAGTACCTGCAGTGTGACTGTACTAAGATGGAGTCAGTGCCACAAACACAGAGAAACCTGTGGTTTTAACTATGAAAGTACCTGCAGTGTGACTGTACTAAGATGGAGTCAGTGCCACGAACCCAGAGAAACCTGTGGATTTAACTGTGAAAGTGCCTGCAGTGTGACTGTACTAAGATGGAGTCAGTGCCACAAACACAGAGAAACCTGTGGTTTTAACTGTGAAAGTGCCTGCAGTGTGACTGTACTAAGATGGAGTCAGTGCCACAAACACAGAGAAACCTGTGGTTTTAACTGTGAAAGTGCCTGCAGTGTGACTGTACTAAGATGGAGTCAGTGCCACAAACACAGAGAAACCTGTGGTTTTAACTATGAAAGTGCCTGCAGTGTGACTGTTCGAAGATGGAGTCAGTGCCACAAACACAGAGAAACCTGTGGTTTTAACTATGAAAGTGCCTGCAGTGTGACTGTACTAAGATGGAGTCAGTGCCACAAACACAGAGAAACCTGTGGTTTTAACTGTGAAAGTGCCTGCAGTGTGACTGTACTAAGATGGAGTCAGTGCCACAAACACAGAGAAACCTGTGGTTTTAACTGTGAAAGTACCTGCAGTGTGACTGTACTAAGATGGAGTCAGTGCACCCAACCCAGAGTAACCTGTGGTTTTAACTGTGAAAGTACCTGCAGTGTGACTGTACTAAGATGGAGGCTGTGCCACGAACCTAGAGAAACCTGTGGTTTTAACTGTGAAAGTGCCTGCAGTGTGACTGTGCTAAGATGGAGTCAGTGCCACAAACACAGAGAAACCTGTGGTTTTAACTGTGAAAGTGCCTGCAGTGTGACTGTACTAAGATGGAGTCAGTGCCACAAACACAGAGAAACCTGTGGTTTTAATTATGAAAGTGCCTGCAGTGTGACTGTACTAAGATGGAGTCAGTGTCACAAACACAGAGAAACCTGTGGTTTTAACTGTGAAAGTGCCTGCAGTGTGACTGTACTAAGATGGAGTCAGTGCCACAAACACAGAGAAACCTGTGGTTTTAACTGTGAAAGTACCTGCAGTGTGACTGTACTAAGATGGAGTCAGTGCCACGAACCCAGAGAAACCTGTGGTTTTAACTGTGAAAGAGCCTGCAGTGTGACTGTACTAAGATGGAGTCAGTGCACCGAACCCAGAGTAACCTGTGGTTTTAACTGTGAAAGTGCCTGCAGTGTGACTGTACTAAGATGGAGTCAGTGCCACAAACAGAGAAACCTGTGGTTTTAACTGTGAAAGTACCTGCAGTGTGACTGTACTAAGATGGAGTCAGTGCCACGAACCCAGAGAAACCTGTGGTTTTAACTGTGAAAGTGCCTGCAGTGTGACTGTACTAAGATGGAGTCAGTGCCACGAACCCAGAGAAACCTGTGGTTTTAACTGTGAAAGAGCCTGCAGTGTGACTGTACTAAGATGGAGTCAGTGCCACGAACCCAGAGAAACCTGTGGTTTTAACTGTGAAAGAGCCTGCAGTGTGACTGTACTAAGATGGAGTCAGTGCACCGAACCCAGAGTAACCTGTGGTTTTAACTGTGAAAGTGCCTGCAGTGTGACTGTACTAAGATGGAGTCAGTGCCACAAACACAGAGAAACCTGTGGTTTTAACTGTGAAAGTACCTGCAGTGTGACTGTACTAAGATGGAGTCAGTGCCACGAACCCAGAGAAACCTGTGGTTTTAACTGTGAAAGAGCCTGCAGTGTGACTGTACTAAGATGGAGTCAGTGCACCGAACCCAGAGTAACCTGTGGTTTTAACTGTGAAAGTGCCTGCAGTGTGACTGTACTAAGATGGAGTCAGTGCCACAAACACAGAGAAACCTGTGGTTTTAACTGTGAAAGTACCTGCAGTGTGACTGTACTAAGATGGAGTCAGTGCCACGAACCCAGAGAAACCTGTGGTTTTAACTGTGAAAGAGCCTGCAGTGTGACTGTACTAAGATGGAGTCAGTGCACCGAACCCAGAGTAACCTGTGGTTTTAACTGTGAAAGTACCTGCAGTGTGACTGTACTCAGATGGAGTCAGTGCACCGAACCCAGAGTAACCTGTGGTTTTAACTGTGAAAGTGCCTGCAGTGTGACTGTACTAAGATGGAGTCAGTGCCACAAACACAGAGAAACCTGTGGTTTTAACTGTGAAAGTACCTGCAGTGTGACTGTACTAAGATGGAGTCAGTGCCACGAACCCAGAGAAACCTGTGGTTTTAACTGTGAAAGAGCCTGCAGTGTGACTGTACTAAGATGGAGTCAGTGCACCGAACACAGAGAAACCTGTGGTTTTAACTGTGAAAGTGCCTGCAGTGTGACTGTACTAAGATGGAGTCAGTGCCACAAACACAGAGAAACCTGTGGTTTTAACTGTGAAAGTACCTGCAGTGTGACTGTACTAAGATGGAGTCAGTGCCACGAACCCAGAGAAACCTGTGGTTTTAACTGTGAAAGAGCCTGCAGTGTGACTGTACTAAGATGGAGTCAGTGCACCGAACCCAGAGTAACCTGTGGTTTTAACTGTGAAAGTGCCTGCAGTGTGACTGTACTAAGATGGAGTCAGTGCCACAAACACAGAGAAACCTGTGGTTTTAACTGTGAAAGTACCTGCAGTGTGACTGTACTAAGATGGAGTCAGTGCCACGAACCCAGAGAAACCTGTGGTTTTAACTGTGAAAGAGCCTGCAGTGTGACTGTACTAAGATGGAGTCAGTGCACCGAACCCAGAGTAACCTGTGGTTTTAACTGTGAAAGTACCTGCAGTGTGACTGTACTCAGATGGAGTCAGTGTCACGAACCCAGAGAAACCTGTGGTTTTAACTGTGAAAGAGCCTGCAGTGTGACTGTACTAAGATGGAGTCAGTGCCACGACCCAGAGAAACCTGTGGTTTTAACTGTGAAAGTACCTGCAGTGTGACTGTACTAAGATGGAGGCTGTGCCACGAACCCAGAGAAACCTGTGGTTTTAACTGTGAAAGTGCCTGCAGTGTGACTGTGCTAAGATGGAGTCAGTGCCACAAACACAGAGAAACCTGTGGTTTTAACTGTGAAAGTGCCTGCAGTGTGACTGTACTAAGATGGAGTCAGTGCCACAAACACAGAGAAACCTGTGGTTTTAATTATGAAAGTGCCTGCAGTGTGACTGTACTAAGATGGAGTCAGTGTCACAAACACAGAGAAACCTGTGGTTTTAACTGTGAAAGTGCCTGCAGTGTGACTGTACTAAGATGGAGTCAGTGCCACAAACACAGAGAAACCTGTGGTTTTAACTGTGAAAGTACCTGCAGTGTGACTGTACTAAGATGGAGTCAGTGCCACGAACCCAGAGAAACCTGTGGTTTTAACTGTGAAAGAGCCTGCAGTGTGACTGTACTAAGATGGAGTCAGTGCACCCAACCCAGAGTAACCTGTGGTTTTAACTGTGAAAGTACCTGCAGTGTGACTGTACTAAGATGGAGGCTGTGCCACGAACCTAGAGAAACCTGTGGTTTTAACTGTGAAAGTGCCTGCAGTGTGACTGTGCTAAGATGGAGTCAGTGCCACAAACACAGAGAAACCTGTGGTTTTAACTGTGAAAGTGCCTGCAGTGTGACTGTACTAAGATGGAGTCAGTGCCACAAACACAGAGAAACCTGTGGTTTTAATTATGAAAGTGCCTGCAGTGTGACTGTACTAAGATGGAGTCAGTGTCACAAACACAGAGAAACCTGTGGTTTTAACTGTGAAAGTGCCTGCAGTGTGACTGTACTAAGATGGAGTCAGTGCCACAAACACAGAGAAACCTGTGGTTTTAACTGTGAAAGTACCTGCAGTGTGACTGTACTAAGATGGAGTCAGTGCCACGAACCCAGAGAAACCTGTGGTTTTAACTGTGAAAGAGCCTGCAGTGTGACTGTACTAAGATGGAGTCAGTGCACCGAACCCAGAGTAACCTGTGGTTTTAACTGTGAAAGTGCCTGCAGTGTGACTGTACTAAGATGGAGTCAGTGCCACAAACAGAGAAACCTGTGGTTTTAACTGTGAAAGTACCTGCAGTGTGACTGTACTAAGATGGAGTCAGTGCCACGAACCCAGAGAAACCTGTGGTTTTAACTGTGAAAGTGCCTGCAGTGTGACTGTACTAAGATGGAGTCAGTGCCACAAACACAGAGAAACCTGTGGTTTTAACTGTGAAAGTGCCTGCAGTGTGACTGTACTAAGATGGAGTCAGTGCCACAAACACAGAGAAACCTGTGGTTTTAACTGTGAAAGTACCTGCAGTGTGACTGTACTAAGATGGAGTCAGTGCCACAAACACAGAGAAACCTGTGGTTTTAACTATGAAAGTACCTGCAGTGTGACTGTACTAAGATGGAGTCAGTGCCACGAACCCAGAGAAACCTGTGGATTTAACTGTGAAAGTGCCTGCAGTGTGACTGTACTAAGATGGAGTCAGTGCCACAAACACAGAGAAACCTGTGGTTTTAACTGTGAAAGTGCCTGCAGTGTGACTGTACTAAGATGGAGTCAGTGCCACAAACACAGAGAAACCTGTGGTTTTAACTGTGAAAGTGCCTGCAGTGTGACTGTACTAAGATGGAGTCAGTGCCACAAACACAGAGAAACCTGTGGTTTTAACTATGAAAGTGCCTGCAGTGTGACTGTTCTAAGATGGAGTCAGTGCCACAAACACAGAGAAACCTGTGGTTTTAACTATGAAAGTGCCTGCAGTGTGACTGTACTAAGATGGAGTCAGTGCCACAAACACAGAGAAACCTGTGGTTTTAACTGTGAAAGTGCCTGCAGTGTGACTGTACTAAGATGGAGTCAGTGCCACAAACACAGAGAAACCTGTGGTTTTAACTGTGAAAGTACCTGCAGTGTGACTGTACTAAGATGGAGTCAGTGCACCCAACCCAGAGTAACCTGTGGTTTTAACTGTGAAAGTACCTGCAGTGTGACTGTACTAAGATGGAGGCTGTGCCACGAACCCAGAGAAACCTGTGGTTTTAACTGTGAAAGTGCCTGCAGTGTGACTGTGCTAAGATGGAGTCAGTGCCACAAACACAGAGAAACCTGTGGTTTTAACTGTGAAAGTGCCTGCAGTGTGACTGTACTAAGATGGAGTCAGTGCCACAAACACAGAGAAACCTGTGGTTTTAATTATGAAAGTGCCTGCAGTGTGACTGTACTAAGATGGAGTCAGTGTCACAAACACAGAGAAACCTGTGGTTTTAACTGTGAAAGTGCCTGCAGTGTGACTGTACTAAGATGGAGTCAGTGCCACAAACACAGAGAAACCTGTGGTTTTAACTGTGAAAGTACCTGCAGTGTGACTGTACTAAGATGGAGTCAGTGCCACGAACCCAGAGAAACCTGTGGTTTTAACTGTGAAAGAGCCTGCAGTGTGACTGTACTAAGATGGAGTCAGTGCACCGAACCCAGAGTAACCTGTGGTTTTAACTGTGAAAGTGCCTGCAGTGTGACTGTACTAAGATGGAGTCAGTGCCACAAACACAGAGAAACCTGTGGTTTTAACTGTGAAAGTACCTGCAGTGTGACTGTACTAAGATGGAGTCAGTGCCACGAACCCAGAGAAACCTGTGGTTTTAACTGTGAAAGAGCCTGCAGTGTGACTGTACTAAGATGGAGTCAGTGCACCGAACACAGAGAAACCTGTGGTTTTAACTGTGAAAGTGCCTGCAGTGTGACTGTACTAAGATGGAGTCAGTGCCACAAACACAGAGAAACCTGTGGTTTTAACTGTGAAAGTACCTGCAGTGTGACTGTACTAAGATGGAGTCAGTGCCACGAACCCAGAGAAACCTGTGGTTTTAACTGTGAAAGAGCCTGCAGTGTGACTGTACTAAGATGGAGTCAGTGCACCGAACCCAGAGTAACCTGTGGTTTTAACTGTGAAAGTGCCTGCAGTGTGACTGTACTAAGATGGAGTCAGTGCCACAAACACAGAGAAACCTGTGGTTTTAACTGTGAAAGTACCTGCAGTGTGACTGTACTAAGATGGAGTCAGTGCCACGAACCCAGAGAAACCTGTGGTTTTAACTGTGAAAGAGCCTGCAGTGTGACTGTACTAAGATGGAGTCAGTGCACCGAACCCAGAGTAACCTGTGGTTTTAACTGTGAAAGTACCTGCAGTGTGACTGTACTCAGATGGAGTCAGTGTCACGAACAAAGAGAAACCTGTGGTTTTAACTGTGAAAGAGCCTGCAGTGTGACTGTACTAAGATGGAGTCAGTGCCACGACCCAGAGAAACCTGTGGTTTTAACTGTGAAAGTACCTGCAGTGTGACTGTACTAAGATGGAGGCTGTGCCACGAACCCAGAGAAACCTGTGGTTTTAACTGTGAAAGTGCCTGCAGTGTGACTGTGCTAAGATGGAGTCAGTGCCACAAACACAGAGAAACCTGTGGTTTTAACTGTGAAAGTGCCTGCAGTGTGACTGTACTAAGATGGAGTCAGTGCCACAAACACAGAGAAACCTGTGGTTTTAATTATGAAAGTGCCTGCAGTGTGACTGTACTAAGATGGAGTCAGTGTCACAAACACAGAGAAACCTGTGGTTTTAACTGTGAAAGTGCCTGCAGTGTGACTGTACTAAGATGGAGTCAGTGCCACAAACACAGAGAAACCTGTGGTTTTAACTGTGAAAGTACCTGCAGTGTGACTGTACTAAGATGGAGTCAGTGCCACGAACCCAGAGAAACCTGTGGTTTTAACTGTGAAAGAGCCTGCAGTGTGACTGTACTAAGATGGAGTCAGTGCACCGAACCCAGAGTAACCTGTGGTTTTAACTGTGAAAGTGCCTGCAGTGTGACTGTACTAAGATGGAGTCAGTGCCACAAACACAGAGAAACCTGTGGTTTTAACTGTGAAAGTACCTGCAGTGTGACTGTACTAAGATGGAGTCAGTGCCACGAACCCAGAGAAACCTGTGGTTTTAACTGTGAAAGAGCCTGCAGTGTGACTGTACTAAGATGGAGTCAGTGCACCGAACACAGAGAAACCTGTGGTTTTAACTGTGAAAGTGCCTGCAGTGTGACTGTACTAAGATGGAGTCAGTGCCACAAACACAGAGAAACCTGTGGTTTTAACTGTGAAAGTACCTGCAGTGTGACTGTACTAAGATGGAGTCAGTGCCACGAACCCAGAGAAACCTGTGGTTTTAACTGTGAAAGAGCCTGCAGTGTGACTGTACTAAGATGGAGTCAGTGCACCGAACCCAGAGTAACCTGTGGTTTTAACTGTGAAAGTGCCTGCAGTGTGACTGTACTAAGATGGAGTCAGTGCCACAAACACAGAGAAACCTGTGGTTTTAACTGTGAAAGTACCTGCAGTGTGACTGTACTAAGATGGAGTCAGTGCCACGAACCCAGAGAAACCTGTGGTTTTAACTGTGAAAGAGCCTGCAGTGTGACTGTACTAAGATGGAGTCAGTGCACCGAACCCAGAGTAACCTGTGGTTTTAACTGTGAAAGTACCTGCAGTGTGACTGTACTCAGATGGAGTCAGTGCACCGAACCCAGAGTAACCTGTGGTTTTAACTGTGAAAGTGCCTGCAGTGTGACTGTACTAAGATGGAGTCAGTGCCACAAACACAGAGAAACCTGTGGTTTTAACTGTGAAAGTACCTGCAGTGTGACTGTACTAAGATGGAGTCAGTGCCACGAACCCAGAGAAACCTGTGGTTTTAACTGTGAAAGAGCCTGCAGTGTGACTGTACTAAGATGGAGTCAGTGCACCGAACACAGAGAAACCTGTGGTTTTAACTGTGAAAGTGCCTGCAGTGTGACTGTACTAAGATGGAGTCAGTGCCACAAACACAGAGAAACCTGTGGTTTTAACTGTGAAAGTACCTGCAGTGTGACTGTACTAAGATGGAGTCAGTGCCACGAACCCAGAGAAACCTGTGGTTTTAACTGTGAAAGAGCCTGCAGTGTGACTGTACTAAGATGGAGTCAGTGCACCGAACCCAGAGTAACCTGTGGTTTTAACTGTGAAAGTGCCTGCAGTGTGACTGTACTAAGATGGAGTCAGTGCCACAAACACAGAGAAACCTGTGGTTTTAACTGTGAAAGTACCTGCAGTGTGACTGTACTAAGATGGAGTCAGTGCCACGAACCCAGAGAAACCTGTGGTTTTAACTGTGAAAGAGCCTGCAGTGTGACTGTACTAAGATGGAGTCAGTGCACCGAACCCAGAGTAACCTGTGGTTTTAACTGTGAAAGTACCTGCAGTGTGACTGTACTCAGATGGAGTCAGTGTCACGAACCCAGAGAAACCTGTGGTTTTAACTGTGAAAGAGCCTGCAGTGTGACTGTACTAAGATGGAGTCAGTGCCACGACCCAGAGAAACCTGTGGTTTTAACTGTGAAAGTACCTGCAGTGTGACTGTACTAAGATGGAGGCTGTGCCACGAACCCAGAGAAACCTGTGGTTTTAACTGTGAAAGTGCCTGCAGTGTGACTGTGCTAAGATGGAGTCAGTGCCACAAACACAGAGAAACCTGTGGTTTTAACTGTGAAAGTGCCTGCAGTGTGACTGTACTAAGATGGAGTCAGTGCCACAAACACAGAGAAACCTGTGGTTTTAATTATGAAAGTGCCTGCAGTGTGACTGTACTAAGATGGAGTCAGTGTCACAAACACAGAGAAACCTGTGGTTTTAACTGTGAAAGTGCCTGCAGTGTGACTGTACTAAGATGGAGTCAGTGCCACAAACACAGAGAAACCTGTGGTTTTAACTGTGAAAGTACCTGCAGTGTGACTGTACTAAGATGGAGTCAGTGCCACGAACCCAGAGAAACCTGTGGTTTTAACTGTGAAAGAGCCTGCAGTGTGACTGTACTAAGATGGAGTCAGTGCACCGAACCCAGAGTAACCTGTGGTTTTAACTGTGAAAGTGCCTGCAGTGTGACTGTACTAAGATGGAGTCAGTGCCACAAACACAGAGAAACCTGTGGTTTTAACTGTGAAAGTACCTGCAGTGTGACTGTACTAAGATGGAGTCAGTGCCACGAACCCAGAGAAACCTGTGGTTTTAACTGTGAAAGAGCCTGCAGTGTGACTGTACTAAGATGGAGTCAGTGCACCGAACACAGAGAAACCTGTGGTTTTAACTGTGAAAGTGCCTGCAGTGTGACTGTACTAAGATGGAGTCAGTGCCACAAACACAGAGAAACCTGTGGTTTTAACTGTGAAAGTACCTGCAGTGTGACTGTACTAAGATGGAGTCAGTGCCACGAACCCAGAGAAACCTGTGGTTTTAACTGTGAAAGAGCCTGCAGTGTGACTGTACTAAGATGGAGTCAGTGCACCGAACCCAGAGTAACCTGTGGTTTTAACTGTGAAAGTGCCTGCAGTGTGACTGTACTAAGATGGAGTCAGTGCCACAAACACAGAGAAACCTGTGGTTTTAACTGTGAAAGTACCTGCAGTGTGACTGTACTAAGATGGAGTCAGTGCCACGAACCCAGAGAAACCTGTGGTTTTAACTGTGAAAGAGCCTGCAGTGTGACTGTACTAAGATGGAGTCAGTGCACCGAACCCAGAGTAACCTGTGGTTTTAACTGTGAAAGTACCTGCAGTGTGACTGTACTCAGATGGAGTCAGTGTCACGAACCCAGAGAAACCTGTGGTTTTAACTGTGAAAGAGCCTGCAGTGTGACTGTACTAAGATGGAGTCAGTGCCACGAACCCAGAGAAACCTGTGGTTTTAACTGTGAAAGAGCCTGCAGTGTGATTGTACTAAGATGGAGTCAGTGCCACGACCCAGAGAAACCTGTGGTTTTAACTGTGAAAGTACCTGCAGTGTGACTGTACTAAGATGGAGGCTGTGCCACGAACCCAGAGAAACCTGTGGTTTTAACTGTGAAAGTGCCTGCAGTGTGACTGTGCTAAGATGGAGTCAGTGCCACAAACACAGAGAAACCTGTGGTTTTAACTGTGAAAGTGCCTGCAGTGTGACTGTACTAAGATGGAGTCAGTGCCACAAACACAGAGAAACCTGTGGTTTTAACTGTGAAAGTACCTGCAGTGTGACTGTACTAAGATGGAGTCAGTGTCACAAACACAGAGAAACCTGTGGTTTTAACTGTGAAAGTGCCTGCAGTGTGACTGTACTAAGATGGAGTCAGTGCCACAAACACAGAGAAACCTGTGGTTTTAACTGTGAAAGTACCTGCAGTGTGACTGTACTAAGATGGAGTCAGTGCCACGAACCCAGAGAAACCTGTGGTTTTAACTGTGAAAGAGCCTGCAGTGTGACTGTACTAAGATGGAGTCAGTGCACCGAACCCAGAGTAACCTGTGGTTTTAACTGTGAAAGTGCCTGCAGTGTGACTGTACTAAGATGGAGTCAGTGCCACAAACACAGAGAAACCTGTGGTTTTAACTGTGAAAGTACCTGCAGTGTGACTGTACTAAGATGGAGTCAGTGCCACGAACCCAGAGAAACCTGTGGTTTTAACTGTGAAAGAGCCTGCAGTGTGACTGTACTAAGATGGAGTCAGTGCACCGAACACAGAGAAACCTGTGGTTTTAACTGTGAAAGTGCCTGCAGTGTGACTGTACTAAGATGGAGTCAGTGCCACAAACACAGAGAAACCTGTGGTTTTAACTGTGAAAGTACCTGCAGTGTGACTGTACTAAGATGGAGTCAGTGCCACGAACCCAGAGAAACCTGTGGTTTTAACTGTGAAAGAGCCTGCAGTGTGACTGTACTAAGATGGAGTCAGTGCACCGAACCCAGAGTAACCTGTGGTTTTAACTGTGAAAGTGCCTGCAGTGTGACTGTACTAAGATGGAGTCAGTGCCACAAACACAGAGAAACCTGTGGTTTTAACTGTGAAAGTACCTGCAGTGTGACTGTACTAAGATGGAGTCAGTGCCACGAACCCAGAGAAACCTGTGGTTTTAACTGTGAAAGAGCCTGCAGTGTGACTGTACTAAGATGGAGTCAGTGCACCGAACCCAGAGTAACCTGTGGTTTTAACTGTGAAAGTACCTGCAGTGTGACTGTACTCAGATGGAGTCAGTGTCACGAACCCAGAGAAACCTGTGGTTTTAACTGTGAAAGAGCCTGCAGTGTGACTGTACTAAGATGGAGTCAGTGCCACGAACCCAGAGAAACCTGTGGTTTTAACTGTGAAAGAGCCTGCAGTGTGACTGTACTAAGATGGAGTCAGTGCCACGACCCAGAGAAACCTGTGGTTTTAACTGTGAAAGTACCTGCAGTGTGACTGTACTAAGATGGAGGCTGTGCCACGAACCCAGAGAAACCTGTGGTTTTAACTGTGAAAGTGCCTGCAGTGTGACTGTGCTAAGATGGAGTCAGTGCCACAAACACAGAGAAACCTGTGGTTTTAACTGTGAAAGTGCCTGCAGTGTGACTGTACTAAGATGGAGTCAGTGCCACAAACACAGAG
The DNA here is from genome assembly GCF_036365525.1 of Heterodontus francisci. Taxonomy (NCBI): domain Eukaryota; kingdom Metazoa; phylum Chordata; class Chondrichthyes; order Heterodontiformes; family Heterodontidae; genus Heterodontus; species Heterodontus francisci. Next base: position 8,356,850 of record NC_090399.1, read on the forward strand.
AAACCTGTGGTTTTAACTGTGAAAGTACCTGCAGTGTGACTGTACTAAGATGGAGTCAGTGCCACGAACCCAGAGAAACCTGTGGTTTTAACTGTGAAAGAGCCTGCAGTGTGACTGTACTAAGATGGAGTCAGTGCACCGAACACAGAGAAACCTGTGGTTTTAACTGTGAAAGTGCCTGCAGTGTGACTGTACTCAGATGGAGTCAGTGTCACGAACCCAGAGAAACCTGTGGTTTTAACTGTGAAAGAGCCTGCAGTGTGACTGTACTAAGATGGAGTCAGTGCCACGAACCCAGAGAAACCTGTGGTTTTAACTGTGAAAGAGCCTGCAGTGTGACTGTACTAAGATGGAGTCAGTGCCACGACCCAGAGAAACCTGTGGTTTTAACTGTGAAAGTACCTGCAGTGTGACTGTACTAAGATGGAGGCTGTGCCACGAACCCAGAGAAACCTGTGGTTTTAACAGTGAAAGTGCCTGCAGTGTGACTGTGCTAAGATGGAGTCAGTGCCACAAACACAGAGAAACCTGTGGTTTTAACTGTGAAAGTGCCTGCAGTGTGACTGTACTAAGATGGAGTCAGTGCCACAAACACAGAGAAACCTGTGGTTTTAATTATGAAAGTGCCTGCAGTGTGACTGTACTAAGATGGAGTCAGTGTCACAAACACAGAGAAACCTGTGGTTTTAACTGTGAAAGTGCCTGCAGTGTGACTGTACTAAGATGGAGTCAGTGCCACAAACACAGAGAAACCTGTGGTTTTAACTGTGAAAGTACCTGCAGTGTGACTGTACTAAGATGGAGTCAGTGCCACGAACCCAGAGAAACCTGTGGTTTTAACTGTGAAAGAGCCTGCAGTGTGACTGTACTAAGATGGAGTCAGTGCACCGAACCCAGAGTAACCTGTGGTTTTAACTGTGAAAGTGCCTGCAGTGTGACTGTACTAAGATGGAGTCAGTGCCACAAACACAGAGAAACCTGTGGTTTTAACTGTGAAAGTACCTGCAGTGTGACTGTACTAAGATGGAGGCTGTGCCACGAACCCAGAGAAACCTGTGGTTTTAACTGTGAAAGTGCCTGCAGTGTGACTGTGCTAAGATGGAGTCAGTGCCACAAACACAGAGAAACCTGTGGTTTTAACTGTGAAAGTGCCTGCAGTGTGACTGTACTAAGATGGAGTCAGTGCCACAAACACAGAGAAACCTGTGGTTTTAACTGTGAAAGTACCTGCAGTGTGACTGTACTAAGATGGAGTCAGTGCCACGAACCCAGAGAAACCTGTGGTTTTAACTGTGAAAGAGCCTGCAGTGTGACTGTACTAAGATGGAGTCAGTGCACCGAACCCAGAGTAACCTGTGGTTTTAACTGTGAAAGTACCTGCAGTGTGACTGTACTCAGATGGAGTCAGTGTCACGAACCCAGAGAAACCTGTGGTTTTAACTGTGAAAGAGCCTGCAGTGTGACTGTACTAAGATGGAGTCAGTGCCACGAACCCAGAGAAACCTGTGGTTTTAACTGTGAAAGAGCCTGCAGTGTGACTGTACTAAGATGGAGTCAGTGCCACGACCCAGAGAAACCTGTGGTTTTAACTGTGAAAGTACCTGCAGTGTGACTGTACTAAGATGGAGGCTGTGCCACGAACCCAGAGAAACCTGTGGTTTTAACTGTGAAAGTGCCTGCAGTGTGACTGTGCTAAGATGGAGTCAGTGCCACAAACACAGAGAAACCTGTGGTTTTAATTATGAAAGTGCCTGCAGTGTGACTGTACTAAGATGGAGTCAGTGTCACAAACACAGAGAAACCTGTGGTTTTAACTGTGAAAGTGCCTGCAGTGTGACTGTACTAAGATGGAGTCAGTGCCACAAACACAGAGAAACCTGTGGTTTTAACTGTGAAAGTACCTGCAGTGTGACTGTACTAAGATGGAGTCAGTGCCACGAACCCAGAGAAACCTGTGGTTTTAACTGTGAAAGAGCCTGCAGTGTGACTGTACTAAGATGGAGTCAGTGCACCGAACCCAGAGTAACCTGTGGTTTTAACTGTGAAAGTGCCTGCAGTGTGACTGTACTAAGATGGAGTCAGTGCCACAAACACAGAGAAACCTGTGGTTTTAACTGTGAAAGTACCTGCAGTGTGACTGTACTAAGATGGAGTCAGTGCCACGAACCCAGAGAAACCTGTGGTTTTAACTGTGAAAGAGCCTGCAGTGTGACTGTACTAAGATGGAGTCAGTGCACCGAACACAGAGAAACCTGTGGTTTTAACTGTGAAAGTGCCTGCAGTGTGACTGTACTAAGATGGAGTCAGTGCCACAAACACAGAGAAACCTGTGGTTTTAACTGTGAAAGTACCTGCAGTGTGACTGTACTAAGATGGAGTCAGTGCCACGAACCCAGAGAAACCTGTGGTTTTAACTGTGAAAGAGCCTGCAGTGTGACTGTACTAAGATGGAGTCAGTGCACCGAACCCAGAGTAACCTGTGGTTTTAACTGTGAAAGTGCCTGCAGTGTGACTGTACTAAGATGGAGTCAGTGCCACAAACACAGAGAAACCTGTGGTTTTAACTGTGAAAGTACCTGCAGTGTGACTGTACTAAGATGGAGTCAGTGCCACGAACCCAGAGAAACCTGTGGTTTTAACTGTGAAAGAGCCTGCAGTGTGACTGTACTAAGATGGAGTCAGTGCACCGAACCCAGAGTAACCTGTGGTTTTAACTGTGAAAGTACCTGCAGTGTGACTGTACTCAGATGGAGTCAGTGTCACGAACCCAGAGAAACCTGTGGTTTTAACTGTGAAAGAGCCTGCAGTGTGACTGTACTAAGATGGAGTCAGTGCCACGAACCCAGAGAAACCTGTGGTTTTAACTGTGAAAGAGCCTGCAGTGTGACTGTACTAAGATGGAGTCAGTGCCACGACCCAGAGAAACCTGTGGTTTTAACTGTGAAAGTACCTGCAGTGTGACTGTACTAAGATGGAGGCTGTGCCACGAACCCAGAGAAACCTGTGGTTTTAACTGTGAAAGTGCCTGCAGTGTGACTGTGCTAAGATGGAGTCAGTGCCACAAACACAGAGAAACCTGTGGTTTTAACTGTGAAAGTGCCTGCAGTGTGACTGTACTAAGATGGAGTCAGTGCCACAAACACAGAGAAACCTGTGGTTTTAACTGTGAAAGTACCTGCAGTGTGACTGTACTAAGATGGAGTCAGTGCCACGAACCCAGAGAAACCTGTGGTTTTAACTGTGAAAGAGCCTGCAGTGTGACTGTACTAAGATGGAGTCAGTGCACCGAACACAGAGAAACCTGTGGTTTTAACTGTGAAAGTGCCTGCAGTGTGACTGTACTCAGATGGAGTCAGTGTCACGAACCCAGAGAAACCTGTGGTTTTAACTGTGAAAGAGCCTGCAGTGTGACTGTACTAAGATGGAGTCAGTGCCACGAACCCAGAGAAACCTGTGGTTTTAACTGTGAAAGAGCCTGCAGTGTGACTGTACTAAGATGGAGTCAGTGCCACGACCCAGAGAAACCTGTGGTTTTAACTGTGAAAGTACCTGCAGTGTGACTGTACTAAGATGGAGGCTGTGCCACGAACCCAGAGAAACCTGTGGTTTTAACTGTGAAAGTGCCTGCAGTGTGACTGTGCTAAGATGGAGTCAGTGCCACAAACACAGAGAAACCTGTGGTTTTAACTGTGAAAGTGCCTGCAGTGTGACTGTACTAAGATGGAGTCAGTGCCACAAACACAGAGAAACCTGTGGTTTTAATTATGAAAGTGCCTGCAGTGTGACTGTACTAAGATGGAGTCAGTGTCACAAACACAGAGAAACCTGTGGTTTTAACTGTGAAAGTGCCTGCAGTGTGACTGTACTAAGATGGAGTCAGTGCCACAAACACAGAGAAACCTGTGGTTTTAACTGTGAAAGTACCTGCAGTGTGACTGTACTAAGATGGAGTCAGTGCCACGAACCCAGAGAAACCTGTGGTTTTAACTGTGAAAGAGCCTGCAGTGTGACTGTACTAAGATGGAGTCAGTGCACCGAACCCAGAGTAACCTGTGGTTTTAACTGTGAAAGTGCCTGCAGTGTGACTGTACTAAGATGGAGTCAGTGCCACAAACACAGAGAAACCTGTGGTTTTAACTGTGAAAGTACCTGCAGTGTGACTGTACTAAGATGGAGTCAGTGCCACGAACCCAGAGAAACCTGTGGTTTTAACTGTGAAAGAGCCTGCAGTGTGACTGTACTAAGATGGAGTCAGTGCACCGAACACAGAGAAACCTGTGGTTTTAACTGTGAAAGTGCCTGCAGTGTGACTGTACTAAGATGGAGTCAGTGCCACAAACACAGAGAAACCTGTGGTTTTAACTGTGAAAGTACCTGCAGTGTGACTGTACTAAGATGGAGTCAGTGCCACGAACCCAGAGAAACCTGTGGTTTTAACTGTGAAAGAGCCTGCAGTGTGACTGTACTAAGATGGAATCAGTGCACCGAACCCAGAGTAACCTGTGGTTTTAACTGTGAAAGTGCCTGCAGTGTGACTGTACTAAGATGGAGTCAGTGCCACAAACACAGAGAAACCTGTGGTTTTAACTGTGAAAGTACCTGCAGTGTGACTGTACTAAGATGGAGTCAGTGCCACGAACCCAGAGAAACCTGTGGTTTTAACTGTGAAAGAGCCTGCAGTGTGACTGTACTAAGATGGAGTCAGTGCACCGAACACAGAGAAACCTGTGGTTTTAACTGTGAAAGTGCCTGCAGTGTGACTGTACTAAGATGGAGTCAGTGCCACAAACACAGAGAAACCTGTGGTTTTAACTGTGAAAGTACCTGCAGTGTGACTGTACTAAGATGGAGTCAGTGCCACGAACCCAGAGAAACCTGTGGTTTTAACTGTGAAAGAGCCTGCAGTGTGACTGTACTAAGATGGAGTCAGTGCACCGAACCCAGAGTAACCTGTGGTTTTAACTGTGAAAGTGCCTGCAGTGTGACTGTACTAAGATGGAGTCAGTGCCACAAACACAGAGAAACCTGTGGTTTTAACTGTGAAAGTACCTGCAGTGTGACTGTACTAAGATGGAGTCAGTGCCACGAACCCAGAGAAACCTGTGGTTTTAACTGTGAAAGAGCCTGCAGTGTGACTGTACTAAGATGGAGTCAGTGCACCGAACCCAGAGTAACCTGTGGTTTTAACTGTGAAAGTACCTGCAGTGTGACTGTACTCAGATGGAGTCAGTGTCACGAACCCAGAGAAACCTGTGGTTTTAACTGTGAAAGAGCCTGCAGTGTGACTGTACTAAGATGGAGTCAGTGCCACGAACCCAGAGAAACCTGTGGTTTTAACTGTGAAAGAGCCTGCAGTGTGACTGTACTAAGATGGAGGCTGTGCCACGAACCCAGAGAAACCTGTGGTTTTAACTGTGAAAGTGCCTGCAGTGTGACTGTGCTAAGATGGAGTCAGTGCCACAAACACAGAGAAACCTGTGGTTTTAACTGTGAAAGTGCCTGCAGTGTGACTGTACTAAGATGGAGTCAGTGCCACAAACACAGAGAAACCTGTGGTTTTAATTATGAAAGTGCCTGCAGTGTGACTGTACTAAGATGGAGTCAGTGTCACAAACACAGAGAAACCTGTGGTTTTAACTGTGAAAGTGCCTGCAGTGTGACTGTACTAAGATGGAGTCAGTGCCACAAACACAGAGAAACCTGTGGTTTTAACTGTGAAAGTACCTGCAGTGTGACTGTACTAAGATGGAGTCAGTGCCACGAACCCAGAGAAACCTGTGGTTTTAACTGTGAAAGAGCCTGCAGTGTGACTGTACTAAGATGGAGTCAGTGCACCGAACCCAGAGTAACCTGTGGTTTTAACTGTGAAAGTGCCTGCAGTGTGACTGTACTAAGATGGAGTCAGTGCCACAAACACAGAGAAACCTGTGGTTTTAACTGTGAAAGTACCTGCAGTGTGACTGTACTAAGATGGAGTCAGTGCCACGAACCCAGAGAAACCTGTGGTTTTAACTGTGAAAGAGCCTGCAGTGTGACTGTACTAAGATGGAGTCAGTGCACCGAACACAGAGAAACCTGTGGTTTTAACTGTGAAAGTGCCTGCAGTGTGACTGTACTAAGATGGAGTCAGTGCCACAAACACAGAGAAACCTGTGGTTTTAACTGTGAAAGTACCTGCAGTGTGACTGTACTAAGATGGAGTCAGTGCCACGAACCCAGAGAAACCTGTGGTTTTAACTGTGAAAGAGCCTGCAGTGTGACTGTACTAAGATGGAGTCAGTGCACCGAACCCAGAGTAACCTGTGGTTTTAACTGTGAAAGTGCCTGCAGTGTGACTGTACTAAGATGGAGTCAGTGCCACAAACACAGAGAAACCTGTGGTTTTAACTGTGAAAGTACCTGCAGTGTGACTGTACTAAGATGGAGTCAGTGCCACGAACCCAGAGAAACCTGTGGTTTTAACTGTGAAAGAGCCTGCAGTGTGACTGTACTAAGATGGAGTCAGTGCACCGAACCCAGAGTAACCTGTGGTTTTAACTGTGAAAGTACCTGCAGTGTGACTGTACTCAGATGGAGTCAGTGTCACGAACCCAGAGAAACCTGTGGTTTTAACTGTGAAAGAGCCTGCAGTGTGACTGTACTAAGATGGAGTCAGTGCCACGAACCCAGAGAAACCTGTGGTTTTAACTGTGAAAGAGCCTGCAGTGTGACTGTACTAAGATGGAGTCAGTGCCACGACCCAGAGAAACCTGTGGTTTTAACTGTGAAAGTACCTGCAGTGTGACTGTACTAAGATGGAGGCTGTGCCACGAACCCAGAGAAACCTGTGGTTTTAACTGTGAAAGTGCCTGCAGTGTGACTGTGCTAAGATGGAGTCAGTGCCACAAACACAGAGAAACCTGTGGTTTTAACTGTGAAAGTGCCTGCAGTGTGACTGTACTAAGATGGAGTCAGTGCCACAAACACAGAGAAACCTGTGGTTTTAACTGTGAAAGTACCTGCAGTGTGACTGTACTAAGATGGAGTCAGTGCCACGAACCCAGAGAAACCTGTGGTTTTAACTGTGAAAGAGCCTGCAGTGTGACTGTACTAAGATGGAGTCAGTGCACCGAACACAGAGAAACCTGTGGTTTTAACTGTGAAAGTGCCTGCAGTGTGACTGTACTCAGATGGAGTCAGTGTCACGAACCCAGAGAAACCTGTGGTTTTAACTGTGAAAGAGCCTGCAGTGTGACTGTACTAAGATGGAGTCAGTGCCACGAACCCAGAGAAACCTGTGGTTTTAACTGTGAAAGAGCCTGCAGTGTGACTGTACTAAGATGGAGTCAGTGCCACGACCCAGAGAAACCTGTGGTTTTAACTGTGAAAGTACCTGCAGTGTGACTGTACTAAGATGGAGGCTGTGCCACGAACCCAGAGAAACCTGTGGTTTTAACTGTGAAAGTGCCTGCAGTGTGACTGTGCTAAGATGGAGTCAGTGCCACAAACACAGAGAAACCTGTGGTTTTAACTGTGAAAGTGCCTGCAGTGTGACTGTACTAAGATGGAGTCAGTGCCACAAACACAGAGAAACCTGTGGTTTTAATTATGAAAGTGCCTGCAGTGTGACTGTACTAAGATGGAGTCAGTGTCACAAACACAGAGAAACCTGTGGTTTTAACTGTGAAAGTGCCTGCAGTGTGACTGTACTAAGATGGAGTCAGTGCCACAAACACAGAGAAACCTGTGGTTTTAACTGTGAAAGTACCTGCAGTGTGACTGTACTAAGATGGAGTCAGTGCCACGAACCCAGAGAAACCTGTGGTTTTAACTGTGAAAGAGCCTGCAGTGTGACTGTACTAAGATGGAGTCAGTGCACCGAACCCAGAGTAACCTGTGGTTTTAACTGTGAAAGTGCCTGCAGTGTGACTGTACTAAGATGGAGTCAGTGCCACAAACACAGAGAAACCTGTGGTTTTAACTGTGAAAGTACCTGCAGTGTGACTGTACTAAGATGGAGTCAGTGCCACGAACCCAGAGAAACCTGTGGTTTTAACTGTGAAAGAGCCTGCAGTGTGACTGTACTAAGATGGAGTCAGTGCACCGAACACAGAGAAACCTGTGGTTTTAACTGTGAAAGTGCCTGCAGTGTGACTGTACTAAGATGGAGTCAGTGCCACAAACACAGAGAAACCTGTGGTTTTAACTGTGAAAGTACCTGCAGTGTGACTGTACTAAGATGGAGTCAGTGCCACGAACCCAGAGAAACCTGTGGTTTTAACTGTGAAAGAGCCTGCAGTGTGACTGTACTAAGATGGAATCAGTGCACCGAACCCAGAGTAACCTGTGGTTTTAACTGTGAAAGTGCCTGCAGTGTGACTGTACTAAGATGGAGTCAGTGCCACAAACACAGAGAAACCTGTGGTTTTAACTGTGAAAGTACCTGCAGTGTGACTGTACTAAGATGGAGTCAGTGCCACGAACCCAGAGAAACCTGTGGTTTTAACTGTGAAAGAGCCTGCAGTGTGACTGTACTAAGATGGAGTCAGTGCACCGAACACAGAGAAACCTGTGGTTTTAACTGTGAAAGTGCCTGCAGTGTGACTGTACTAAGATGGAGTCAGTGCCACAAACACAGAGAAACCTGTGGTTTTAACTGTGAAAGTACCTGCAGTGTGACTGTACTAAGATGGAGTCAGTGCCACGAACCCAGAGAAACCTGTGGTTTTAACTGTGAAAGAGCCTGCAGTGTGACTGTACTAAGATGGAGTCAGTGCACCGAACCCAGAGTAACCTGTGGTTTTAACTGTGAAAGTGCCTGCAGTGTGACTGTACTAAGATGGAGTCAGTGCCACAAACACAGAGAAACCTGTGGTTTTAACTGTGAAAGTACCTGCAGTGTGACTGTACTAAGATGGAGTCAGTGCCACGAACCCAGAGAAACCTGTGGTTTTAACTGTGAAAGTGCCTGCAGTGTGACTGTACTAAGATGGAGTCAGTGCACCGAACCCAGAGTAACCTGTGGTTTTAACTGTGAAAGTACCTGCAGTGTGACTGTACTCAGATGGAGTCAGTGTCACGAACCCAGAGAAACCTGTGGTTTTAACTGTGAAAGAGCCTGCAGTGTGACTGTACTAAGATGGAGTCAGTGCCACGAACCCAGAGAAACCTGTGGTTTTAACTGTGAAAGAGCCTGCAGTGTGACTGTACTAAGATGGAGTCAGTGCCACGACCCAGAGAAACCTGTGGTTTTAACTGTGAAAGTACCTGCAGTGTGACTGTACTAAGATGGAGTCAGTGCCACGACCCAGAGAAACCTGTGGTTTTAACTGTGAAAGTGCCTGCAGTGTGACTGTACTAAGATGAAGTCAGTGCCACGAACCCAGAGAAACCTGTGGTTCAGTAGCAGAGCAGCAAATGGCAAAAGTTTCTCTCAGATTACGTGTCACCAGCAACTGGGGGTCAGGCCCAGCCTAAAATGTGTGAATCTGGCATCTGCCTTTGCACTGAACTATTGTGGACAGCAGTCCAGGAGATCCCTCGGAACATGACTGTTGTTCCAATTCCAAAGAATGCAGCTCAGTGCTGGCTGGGCCTGCCCAATGCAGAGTGAGAGAACCACACAATAAGCAGTTTAGCACAAGTCCTGCTATTAACTGCAACAAATACATTCCCTTCTGGAGTGAAGGACAGCCCTCCACACAGCAAGTCTGTCTGAAGAACATGTGGAACATTTCCCAATCAGAGCAGGTGATGTTCACCTTCTGGATGGAACTGGGAAAAACATCAAACAGTTTGGAGTCGGGAAAGGCACCAATAGACATTTGACAAAATTATTGACTCAGCTAGACATGGGGGAAATTAATCTGTATATAAAGTGTATAGACAACCTAATGCTATCAAAACATAGTCCGATCTAAAACACATTTCTCCCTGTTTCGTGAGATACCTGGCATTGTTTTTACTTGCATAAGTAGCTAGTGTCTGCCTGCACAGCTGATGTAGCGATGTGGCGAACTCGGACAGATAGCCATCTGTCAGAAACGATCTTGATCTGTTTCTCTCCTCTCGCTCTCACTCTTTGTCCATTTTTCTCCTCTCTCTCTCTTCCCTCTTTCTCTCCCCCCTCTGTGTTCCTCTCTCTCTCCCTTCTCTGTGTCTATCTCTCTCCCCTCTCTCTTTCTCATCCCACTCTTTCCCCTCTCTCTCCCCCCGCCATGTCTCCGTCTCTCCCCCGTGTCCCTCTCTCTCCCATCCGTCTCTCTCCTCTTTCTGTGCCCCTCTCTCTCCTCTGTGTCCCTCTCTCTCCCCACCTCTCTCTTTCCCCCTCTGTGTCCATCACTCTGCCCTTCTGTGTCACTGGCTCTCCCCCACCGTCTCTCTCCTCTCTCTGTGTCCCTCTCTCTCCTCTGTGTCCCTCTCTCTCCCCCACTCTCTCTTTCCCCCACTCTGTCCCTCTCTCTCCCCCACTGTCTCTCTCCCCTATCTGTGTCCCTCTCTCTCCCCCACTCTCTCTTTCCCCCTCTGTGTCCCTCTCTCTCCCTCTCGGTCTCCCTCTATCTGATCCCCGGGTTGGTGCTTGTTTAAAGGGCTGTCTGACTCTCTGTGTGCTCCCTCAGCACTGTGCTGCTCCACCCCGTGCCTCTGGCTGTGTCCTGGCCCACTTCCTGCTCTCTCCTCGGCCTCTCTCTCCCTCTCCCCTACTGCAGCCATTCCTGCTCACTCCCTGAACCGTGTGACAACAGCAGGGGCGGCGGATCCCAGCGCACCTGTACCATGAACCACCAATCAGCACTCACCCCACCCAGGCAGCCCACTGTCAGTCACAGACACTGAGCAATCACAGACAGGTGGCTGCCATCCGTCAGACACAGGTCCCACATAACCCCGCCTCCTGACGTACACTTTAATAGGACAGCTGTCAATCAAAGCCAAGCCACAGGCAGCCCACTGTCAGTCACAGAGGATTGGTGGGCCAGATGGAAACCTTCGGCAGGCCGGATTCTAGCCCGCGGGCCGAATGTTGGATAATCCAGTTTTAAAATAACCGAGCCACTAGGTTATTTAAAAACACAAGTTTAAAGGCTTGGAGCAAGACATTTAAACAGGGGTGAGAGTGGCCAAAGACTAAAAGGGTTGAAAATTAATGGCCAAAGACAATAAAGTCTGAATTTCTTTTGACAGGAATCATGTAATTATAACATCGTTAATGATCTGTAATGAATATAAATGCTTCCAGGTCACTTCAAATGTGTAGAAACATTAGTTTTCCCTTTGTTTACCTTCAATTATCATTAAGACGGTGGACTAATGTATTTATATAAAATCACCAAAGTGACCTCAGCATTCCAACATTTAATACAGGTGGCACATTATGTAATTATGAAGGATGAAGTAAATTTTAACACCAGAACTGTTCTGATTTTTTTTTTGAAGCTAATTGGAAACCCATGAAGCTGCCCCAAAGGTCAGAACAGCAGTTCCTACTCGCAGCAGTTTGATTGTTTTTCAAAGCTGGTCTTTTGGGTCTGAAGGTTGGAGACTGCAGAGCGTCCAACCTTTTCACATGAGGGTCCACATTATAATTTTTGTCCTACACAGGGGCCGGTGAGCATATTTCAGAAAGATAAAGGCATTCGAAATTTATTTTACTATTTATCAAAACAACAAAAAATGCATATTTTTGTGAGCAAGTTTTCAATGAGAAGGTTACTGTATTAGCCTACTTTCTTGTCACTATGTTGAACACCGATTTAGTAAGATATCTGGTATTATTTTTGCTTGTATAAGTAGTCAATGTCTGCCCAAACACTTTTTTTTTATTCATTCATTCATGGGATGTGGGCGTCACTGGCAATGCCAGCATTTATTGCCCATCCCTAATTGCCCTTGAGTAAGTGGTGGTGAGCTGCCTTCTTGAACCGCTGCAGTCCATTTGGGGTAGGTACACCCACAGTGTTGTTAGGAAGGGAGTTCCAGGATTTTGACCCAGTGACAGTGATGTCGCTTGATGTAGCGATGTGGAGTATTCAGATACATGACCATCTGTCAGGAATGATCTTGAGTGTGCTCTCTCCTCATTCACTCCCTCTCTCTCACTGTCTATCTTTCTCTCTTCCCCCCAACCCCTGAAACTTGTGTCTCACTCTCTCTGTGACTCACTCACTCTCTCTGTGACTCACTCACTCTGCGTCTGAGTCTCTTGCTCTCGTTCCTTCTCTCTGTGTCTCTGTGTCCCCCCCCCTTCAAAAGATGCAATCAGATCAACTCTTTCAGCACTGATATTGAAGAGTTCAGGAACTGTGCTTCCAGTTTTATTATAAATTCGGGGACAGTTTTATTGAATTGTGTCGGAGTTCTGTACTTACCATAATCTATTTCCACTTCGTTGTAACCTGCACAAAACAAGAATATTTAATATCAGACACTTATTGCTGATTGTTAGTTAAAAATATCAACTGTATCTTCACATAGTGTGAACAAGGAAGCCTCTCACTCACACTGCACCATCACTGCTGGGTTAGAATCCAATGACTAACAATAGGGATCTAATGTCCATAGGCAATTTACAATGTACCAGACTCAACACTGAGTTAAACAATTTCACATCACAACCTCTAACCCCATTATTTCCAGAGACCAGTTATTGATAATGATTCTGCTATTCCCATTTACACCTCCGCTGGACCCATCTTTTGTTCCTTTACTTGTCCCATTACCATCCCCTTTTGCCTTACACCATCATCCCTCTGGTCATTTAATCTCTCCTGCCTTCCACCTTATCACAGACGTTCCCTTTTGTTCTTCTCCCTCCCCTCTTTTCCTACCACTGTACTTTTTAATAATCTGTTACATCTTTAACTTTTTCTAAATCTGATAAAAGGTCATTGACCTGAAGCGTTAACTCTGTTGCTCTCCACAGATGATGCCTGAACCTGTTGAGTATTTCCAGCATTTTCTGTTTTTATTTTGGGTGGCACAGTGGCGCAGTGGTTAGCACCGCAGCCACACAGCTCCAGCGACCCGGGTTCAATGCTGGGTACTGCCTTTGCGGAGTTTGCAAGTTCTCCCTGTGACCGCGTGGGTTTTCGCCGGGTGCTCCGGTTTCCTCCCACAGCCCAAGACTTGCAGGTTGATAGGTAAATTGGCTATTATAAAATTGCAACTAGTATAGGTAGGTGGTAGGGGAAGGTGGGGATGTGGTAGGAATATGGGATTAGTGTAGGATTAGTATAAATGGTTGCTTTGATGGTTGGCACAGACTCGGTGGGCCAAAGGGCCTATTTCAGTGCTGTATCTCTAAACAAATAAAAGTTCCATTTGCCTTAAAATAATCATCCCATTAAAGTCAATAAAAAGACTGAGCTGTAGATTGAAAACTCAGACTGGAATATTGGGAAGGATTTACAGTATTTACATCTCATGTGATCAGCTCACAATTATAACTCTGCACCAATCACAAGTTGGGAGCTGAAAACCTGACAGCGAAATCCAACCAGAATGCTGCTGGCACTTTCACCTGTATCTAGTATGTTTTAAAGGGTTTCTCCTGACCCTGGACTGACAGGCAAAACACAGCTGTAATGTGTGGCTTCTTTTTCTAGTATTGAATGGGTAGCTGGGGGAGGAAGAGAACATTGTGTGGGAGGGTCCCATTTTGCTAATGTTAAGTTGTCTTCTGGCTGGTTAACCAATCAACAAAATCATTTTAACCCAGAGCTGTCCAACCTTTTCACATGGAGGGCCACATTACAATTATTGTCTTACATAGGAGGCCAGTGAGACAATTTCAGGAAGACAGAGACATAAAAAATTATCTTACTATTAATCAAAACAACAAGAAGTGTACATTTTTGTGAAGAAGTTTTAAATGAGAACACTAATTTATTGACTTACTTTCTCTTCACTATGTTGGACACTGATTTAGTGAGATACCTGGCATTTTTATTTGCTTGCACAAGTAGTCAATGTTTGATGCAGCAATGTGGAGTATTCCGGATAGATGTCATTCAGTCAGAAATTATCTTGATTACTCTCTCTCCCTGTGCCGCTCCCGCTCCCCCGTCAACCCGTGTCATCCTCATTCTGTGCTTCACTCATTTCCCCTCTCCTTCCGTACCCCATCTCCCTCTCCCTGGTCCCACCTCTCTTTTTCTGTCCCCCTATCTCTCTCTCCCCCCACCCTCTCTTGGTACCCCCTCCCTCCCTCTGTCCCCCCTCTCCCTCTCTCTCTCTGGCCCTCCCTCCCTATCACGAGCAGTTCCTCTCTCTCTCTCTGCTCCTCTCGCTCTGTCCCTCTCTCTGTCTCTGTTCCTCTCGCTCTGTCCCTCTCTCTTTCTCTCTCGGTTCCTCTCTCTCTCTCTCTCTTTGTTCCTCTCTCTCTCTCTGTTCCTCTCTCTCTCTCTCTCTCTCTGTTCCTCTCTCTCTGTTCCTCTCTCTCTCTCTCTCTGTTCCTCTCTCTCTGTTCCTCTCTCTCTTTGTGTCTCTGTTCCTCTCTCTTTCTCTCTCGGTTCCTCTCTGTTCCTCTCTCTTTCTCTCCCTGTTCCTCTCTCTTTCTCTCTCTGTTCCTCTCTCACTCTCTTTGTTCCTCTCTTCCTCTCTCTCTTTGTGTCTCTGTTCCTCTCTCTCTGTTCCTCTCTCTCTCCCTGTTCCTCTCTGTTATTCTTTCTTTCTCTCTCTGTTCTTCTCTCGCTCTCTTCCTTGCTCTCTCTCTTACTCTCTCTCTCTTACTCTCTCTCTCTCTCTCTTCCTTTCTCTCTCTCTCTCTCTTCCGCTCTCTCTCTCTCTCTCTCTTCCGCTCTCTCTTTCTTTCTCTCTGTCTGTGTTCCACTCTCTCTCTCTCTCTGGGACTCCCTCCCCCCCGCCCCCCACGACAGTTGCAGAGAGCGGGAATGCTCAGCAGATGCTTGGTCAGTTTTTTTTCAAAGATCACAACTCAGTTTCACAGCTGACAGTTGCTGACATTGGGAACGACCGTTTTCCAACTTCGGACAGACTCTGGATTTTCCGGTGGGTTCCAACTTTTTTTTTTAAAAGGTCTTCAGGAAAATCCCAAGTTTGTCCAAACTTGTGAAATGACTGTTCCCCATGTCAGGAATTGTTAGCTGTGAAAGTGAAGTACGATCTTTATTAAAAGCCCGTCTGACAATGGGAAATTCCTCATCTCCAGTCACGGAGCCCAGGCAATGATGAGGAATGGTCCGGGTACAAATTACATCCGCAGGCCGGATGGAAACCTTAAGCGGGTCACATGTTGGACAACCCAGATCTCACCCCTCCTCCCACCAAGTCACAAGTAACTATACAAGTATAAAGAAAAAGAGGAACTGTGGAAAACAAATAAAAAGATACCAAAATACAGTATTTTTGGTGTAATGATGAAATAAATTGACAGATTTCATTGATGTGGAACATGATGCTGGTTGACTCAGTATTCTGCCCCAAAACAGGAAGTGTATTTTTCAACAACAGAAGCAACAAAGAATAATTTCATACTAGTTGAGAAAAACTCTTCTTACTTGAGAAAGAAAATGTCTAATCCCCTGCACTATGGGGCTCCACAGAAGAAAAGGACATTATCTAATCCACTGCACTGTGGGGTTCCACAGCAGAAAAGGACAGTATCTAACCATTGCACTATGGGGCCCCACAGCAGAAAAGGACATTATCTAATCCACTGCACTGTGGGGTTCCACAGCAGAAAAGGACAGTATCTAACCATTGCACTATGGGGCCCCACAGCAGAAAAGGACATTATATAATCCACTGCACTATGGGGTTCCACAGCAGAAAAGGACATTATCTAATCCATTGCACTATGGGGCCCCACAGCAGAAAAGGACATTATCTAATCCACTGCACTATGGGGCTCCACAGCACAAAAGGACATTATCTAATCCACTGCACTATGGGGCTCCACAGCAGAAAAGGACATTATCTAATCCATTGCACTATGGGGCTCCACAGCAGAAAAGGACATTATCTAATCCATTGCACTATGGGGCTCCACAGCAGAAAAGGACATTATCTAATCCATTGCACTATGGGGCTCCACAGCAGAAAAGGACATTATCTAATCCACTGTACTATGGGATTCCACAGCAGAAAAGGACATTATCTAATCCACTGCACTATGGGACTCCACAGCAGAAAAGGACAGTATCTAATCCACTGCAGTATGGGGTTCCACAGCAGAAAAGGACATTATCTAATCCACTGCACTATGGGGCTCCACAGCACAAAAGAACAGTATCTAATCCACTGCACTATGAGGCTCCACAGCAAAAAAGGACATTATCTAATCCACTGCAATATGAGGCTCCACAGCAGAAAAGGTCATTATCTAATCCACTGCACTATTGGGTTCCACAGCAGAAAAGGACATTATCTAATCCATTGCACTATAGGGCTCCACCGCGGAAAAGGGCATTATCTAATCCACTGCACTGTGGGGCTCCAGGGCGGAAAAGGGCATTATCTAATCCACTGCACTATGGGGCTCCACAGTAGAAAACGACAGTATCGAATCCACTGCACTATGGGGTTCCACAGCAGAAAAGGACATTATCTAATCCACTGCACTATGGGGTTCCACAGCAGAAATGGACAGTATTTAATCCACTGCACTATGGGGCTCCACAGCAGAAAAGGACATTATATAATCCACTGCACTATGGGGTTCCACAGCAGAAAAGGACATTATCTAATCCACTGCAGTATGGGGTTCCACAGCAGAAAAGGACATTATCTAATCCACTGCACTATGGGGCTCCACAGCAGAAAAGGACATTATCTAATCCACTGCACTATGGGGTTCCACCGCGGAAAAGGGCATTATCTAATCCATTGCACTATGGGGCTCCACCGCGGAAAAGGGCATTATCTAATCCACTGCACTATGGGGCTCCACAGCGGAAAAGGACATTATCTCATCCATTGCACTATGGGGCTCCACCGCGGAAAAGGACATTATATAATCCACTGCACCATGGGGTTCCACAGCAGAAAAGGACATTATCTAATCCATTGCACTATGGGGTTCCACAGCAGAAAAGGACATTATCTAATCCATTGCACTATGCGGCTCCACATTAGAAAAGGACATTATCTAATCCATTGCACTATGGGGTTCCACAGCAGAAAAGGACATTGTCTAATCCATTGCACTGTGGGGCTCCACAGCAGAAAAGGACATTTTCTGATCCATTTGTGAGACTAGCTAAGAGGAAAAAGGAAGCATACATAAGGTCTAGGCGGCTGAAGAAAGACGAAGCTTTGAAAGAATATCGGAATTGTAGGCACAATCTGAAACGAGGAATTAAGAGGGCTAAAAGGGGTCATGAAATATCTTTAGCAAACAGGGTTAAGGAAAATCCCAAAGCCTTTTATTCATATAGAAGGAGCAAGAGGGTAACTAGAAAAAGGATTGGCCCACTCAAGGACAAAGGAGGAAAGTTATGCGTGGAGTCAGAGAAAAATGGGTGAGATTCTAAACGAGTACTTTGCATCGGTATTCACCAAGGAGAGGGACATGACGGATGTTGAGGTTAGGGACAGGTGTTTGATTACTCCAGGTCAAGTCGGCATAAGGAGGGAGGAAGTGTTGGGTATTCTAAAAGGCATTAAGGTGGACAAGTCCCCAGGTCCGGATGGAATCTATCCCAGGTTACTGTGGGAAGCGAGAGAGGAAATAGTTGGGGCCTTAACAGTTATCTTTGCAACATCCTTAAACACGGGTGAGGTCCCGGAGGACTGGAGAATTGCTAATGTTGTCCCCTTGTTTAAGAAGGGTAGCAGGGATAATCCAGGTAATTATAGACCGGTGAGCCTGACGTCAGTGATAGGGAAGCTGCTGGAGAAGATACTGAGGGATAGGATCTATTCCCATCTGGAAGAAAATGGGCTCATCAGTGATAGGCAACATGGTTTTGTGCAGGGAAGGTCATGTCTTACCAACTTAATAGAATTCTTTGAGGAAGTGACAAAGTTGATTGATGAGGGAAGGGCTGTAGATGTCATATACATGGACTTCAGTAAGGCGTTTGATAAGGTTCCCCATGGTAGGCTGATGGAGAAAGTAAAGGCGCATGGGGTCCAAGGTGCACGAGCTAGATGGATAAAGAACTGGCTGGGCAACAGGCGACAGAGAGTAGCAGTGGAAGGGAGTTTCTCAAAATGGAGACGTGTGACCAGTGGTGTTCCACAGGGATCCGTGCTGGGACCACTGTTGTTTGTGATATACATAAATGATTTGGAGGAAAGTATAGGTGGTCTGATTAGCAAGTTTGCAGACGACACTAAGATTGGTGGAGTAGCAGATAGTGAAGGGGACTGTCAGAGAATACAGCAGAATATAGATAGACTGGAGAGATGGGCAGAGAAATGGCAGATGGAGTTCAATCAGGGCAAATGCGAGGTGATGCATTTTGGAAGATCCAATTCAAGAGTGAACTATGCAGTAAATGGAAAAGTCCTGGGGAAAATTGATGGACAGAGAGATTTGGGTGTTCAAGTCCATTGTTCCCTGAAGGTGGCAACGCAGGTCAAGAAGGCATACGGCATGCTTTCCTTCATCGGACGGGGTATTGAGTACAAGAGTTGGCAGGTGATATTACAGTTGTATAGGACTTTGGTTCGGCCACATTTGGAATACTGCGTGCAGTTCTGGTCGCCACATTACCAAAAGGATGTGGATGCTTTGGAGAGCGTGCAGAGGAGATTCACCAGGATGTTGCCTGGTATGGAGGGCGCTAGCTATGAAGAGAGGTTGAGTAGATTAGGGTTATTTTCATTAGAAAGACGGAGGTAGAGGGGGGTCCTGATTGAGGTGTACAAAATCATGAGAGGTATGGACAGAGTGGATAGCAAGAAGCTTTTTCCCAGAGTGGGGGATTCAATTACAAGGGGACATGAGTTCAAAGTGAAAGGGGAAAAGTTTAGGGGGGATATGCGTGGAAAGTTCTTTATGCAGACGGTGATGGGTGCATGGAACGCTTTGCCAGCGGAGGTGGTAGACGCGGGCACGATAGCGTCTTTTAAGATGTATCTAGACAGATACATGAATGGGCAGGAAGTAAAGAGATACAGACCCTAAGAAAATAGGCGACAGGTTTAGATAGAGGATTTGGATCGGCGTAGGCTTGGAGGGCCGAAGGGCCTGTTCCTGTGCTGTAATTTTCTTTGTTCTTTGATCCACTGCACTATGGGGCTCAACAGCAGAAAAGGACATTATCTAATCCACTGCACTATAGGGCTCCACAGCAGAAAAGGACATTATCTAATCCACTGCACGATGGGGCTCCACAGCAGAAAAGGACATTATCTAATCCACTGCACTATGGGGTTCCACAGCAGAAAAGGACATTATCGAATCCACTGCACTATAGGGCTCCACAGCAGAAAAGGACATTATCTAATCCACTGCACGATGGGGCTCCACAGCAGAAAAGGACATTATCTAATCCACTGCACTATGGGGTTCCACAGCAGAAAAGGACATTATCGAATCCACTGCACAATGGGGTTCCACAGCAGAAAAGGACAGTATCTAATCCACTGCACGATGGGGTTCCACAGCAGAAAAGGACATTATCTAATCCACTGCACGATGGGGCTCCACATCAGAAAAGGACATTATCTAATCCACTGCACTATGGGGTTCCACAGCAGAAAAGGACATTATCGAATCCACTGCACTATTGGGTTCCACAGCAGAAAAGGACAGTATCTAATCCACTGCACGATGGGGTTCCACAGCAGAAAAGGACAGGATCTAATCCACTGCACTATTGGGTTCCACAGCAGAAAAGGACATTATCGAATCCACTGCACTATTGGGTTCCACAGCAGAAAAGGACAGGATCTAATCCACTGCACTATTGGGTTCCACAGCAGAAAAGGACAGTATCTAATCCACTGCACTATGGGGTTCGACAGCAGAAAAGGACATTATCGAATCCACTGCACTATTGGGTTCCACAGCAGAAAAGGACAGGATCTAATCCACTGCACTATTGGGTTCCACAGCAGAAAAGGACAGGATCTAATCCACTGCACTATGGGGTTCCACAGCAGAAAAGGACATTATCTAATCCACTGCACTATTGGGTTCCACAGCAGGAAAGGACAGGATCTAATCCACTGCACTATGGGGTTCCACAGCAGAAAAGGACATTATCTAATCCACTGCACTGTGGGGTTCCACAGCAGAAACGGACATTATCTAATCCACTGCACTATGGGGCTCCACAGCAGAAAAGGACAGTATCTAATCCACTGCACTATGGGGCTCCACAGCAAAAAAGGACATTATCTAATCCACTGCACTATGGGGCTCCACAGCAAAAAAGGACATTATCTAATCCATTGCACTATGGGGTTCCACAGCAGAAAAGGACAGTATCTAATCCATTGCACTATGGGGTTCCACAGCAGAAAAGGACATTATCTAATCCACTGCACTATGGGGCTCCACATCAGAAAAGGACATTATCTAATCCACTGCACTGTGGGGTTCCACAGCAGAAAAGGACATTATCTAATCCACTGCACTATGGGGTTCCACAGCAGAAAAGGACAGTATCTAATCCACTGCACTATGGGGCTCCACAGCAAAAAAGGACATTATCTAATCCACTGCACTATGGGGCTCCACAGCAAAAAAGGACATTATCTAATCCACTGCACTATGGGGCTCCACAGCAAAAAAGGACATTATCTAATCCATTGCACTATGGGGTTCCACAGCAGAAAAGGACAGTATCTAATCCACTGCACTATGGGGCTCCACAGCAAAAAAGGACATTATCTAATCCACTGCACTATGGGGCTCCACATCAGAAAAGGACATTATCTAATTCACTGCACTATGGGGCTCCACATCAGAAAAGGACATTATCTAATCCACTGCACTGTGGGGTTCCACAGCAGAAAAGGACATTTTCTAATCCACTGCACTATGGGGCTCCACAGCAAAAAAGGACATTATCTAATCCACTGCACTATGGGGCTCCACATCAGAAAAGGACATTATCTAATCCACTGCACTATGGGGCTCCACATCAGAAAAGGACATTATCTAATCCACTGCACTGTGGGGTTCCACAGCAGAAAAGGACATTTTCTAATCCACTGCAGTATGGGGTTCCACAGCAGAAAAGGACAGTATCTAATCCACTGCACTATGGGGCTCCACAGCAGAAAAGGACAGTATCTAATCCACTGTACTATGGGGCTCCACAGCAGAAAAGGACAGTATCTAATCCACTGCACTATGGGGTTCCACAGCAGAAACGGACATTTTCTAATCCACTGCAGTATGGGGTTCCACAGCAGAAAAGGACAGTATCTAATCCACTGCACTATGGGGCTCCACAGCAGAAAAGGACATTATCTAATCCACTGCACTATGGGGCTAAAAGGTGCAAGGACACCAGCCAGCTTATGTAGAGGAAACAAAGCTGATGGTTTTGTGATATAATGTTGCAATATTTGACACTGTTGTATCCAATGCAATCAACCTGTTTCATAAGTACATAAGAAATAGGAGCAGGAGTAGGCCATTCAGCCCTTCCAGCCCGCTCTGCCATTCATTGAGATCATCCCTGATCTTCTACTTCAACACCATTTTCTTGCATTATTCTCCTATCCTTTGATGTTTTTAATATATAGAAATCTATCGATCACAGTCTTGAACATACTCAATGACTGAGCCTTCACAGCCCCCTGGGACAGAGAATTCCAAAGATTCACCACCCTCTGAGTGAAGAAATTCCTCCTCATCTCAGTCCTAAATGGCCTGCCTCTTATTCTGAGTTTGTGTCCCCAGGTTCTAGACTCCCCAGCCGGGGGAAACATCCTTCCTACCCTGTCGAACCCTGTAAGAATTTTATATGTTTGATTTAGATCATCTCTCATTCTTCTAAACTCCAGAGAATAAAGGCCCATCTATTTAATCTTTCCTCATTGGAAAATCCCTCCATCCCAGCGATTAGTTTGGTGAACATTCGTTGCACTCCCTCTATGGCAAGTATATCTGTCCTCTGGTTGGGAGACTAAAACTGCACAAACTGCTCCAGGAGCAGTCTCACCAAGCCTCTATATAATTGCAGTAAGACATCTTTACTCCTGTACTCGAATCCTCTTGTAATAAAGGCCAACAGGCTACTTACCTTCTTAATTGCTTGCTGTACCTGCATGTTAGCTTTCAGTGACTCATGAACATGAACACCCAAGACCCTTTGAAATTCAACATGTTCAAACCACTCACCATTTAGAAATACTCTGTATTTTCCCACCAAAGTAGATAACCTCACATTTTTCCACATTGTATTCCATCTCCCAAATTTCTGCACACTCACATTGCCTCTCCAAATCTCCTTTGCATCCTCCTCACAACTCATCCATCCACCTAGTTTTGTGTCATCTGCAAACTTGGAAATATTACATTTAATCCCCACATCCAATTCACTGATATAGATTGGGAATAGCTGGTCCCCACTAGTTACAGCCCGTCAACCTGAAAATGACCCATTTAGTCCGACTGTTTTCTGTCCGTTCGCCAGTTCTCAATCCATAACAGTATCTTCCCCTCAATCCCATGTGCTCTAATTTTGTTCACTAACCACTTGTGTGGGACCTTATCAAAAGCTTATTGAAAATCTAAATATACCACATCCATTGATTACCCCTTATTTATTCTGCTGGTTACATCCTCAAAAAACTCCAACAGGTTTGTTAAATATGATTTCCCTTTCATAAATCCATGTTGATTCTGCCCAATTCTACCATTATTTTCTAAGTGCCCTGTTATCACATCCTTTATTGCAGATCCTAGCAATTTCCCTATGACTGATGTTAGGCTAACACGTCTGTAGTTCCCCGTTTGTTCTCTCCCTCCTTTTTTAAATAGTGGGGTTACATTTGCCACCTTCCAATCTGCAGGAACCATTCCAGAGTCTATAGAATTTTGGAAGATTATCACCACTGCATCTATTATCTCCACAGCCACCTCTTTCAACACTCTGGGATGGAGATCAGGTCCAGGGGGTATATCTACTTGAAGGTCCATTAATTTCTCTAGTATTCTTTTTTACCAATATGAATATCCTGCAGTTCCTCGTTTACACTAGTCCCTTGATGCTCTATTATTTCTGGGACGTTTTTAGTACTTCCCTCCGAGAAGACAGGCACAAACTATTTCCGCTCAGTCCGCAAGCAGGACCCTGAGCTTCCGGTTGCTTGCCATTTCAACACTCCCCCCTGCTCTCATGCTCACATCTCTGTCCTGGGATTGCTGCAGTGTTCCAGTGAACATCAACGCAAGCTCGAGGAACAGCATCTCATCTACCGATTAGGCACACTACAGCCTGCCGGACTGAACATTGAGTTCAATAATTTCAGAGCATGACAGCCCCCCACTTTACTTTCATTTTTAGTCATTTTTAGTTAATTTTTCTTCCTTTTTTTTGCATTCCTTTTTACATTTTTTGCATTTATTTCATTTCATCTTAGTTTGTTCAGTTTGCTTACCCACTGTTTTTTTCAGGTTGTTTTTCTTCAGGTTTGCACTTGCTGATGTTCAATATTCAGTATATTCACACCTAATCTGTACTAATGCTTTGTCTTTCAACACACCATTAACATATTGTTTGCCTTTGCTCCGTGACCTTTTGGTCAGCTATGTGGCCTGGTCCAATCTGCACCTTCTCCTTTGTTATCTCTTGCCCAACCCCCACCTCACTTGTTTATAATCTGTGACTTTTCTAATATTTGTCAGTTCCGAAGAAGGGTCACTGACCCGAAACGTTAACTCTGCTTCTCTTTCCACAGATGCTGCCAGACTTGCTGAGTGAATCCAGCATTTCTTGTTTTTGTTTGTGGCACAAACTATTTGTTTAGTTTCTCTGCCATTTCCTTAATCCCCAATATCGGTGTGAGGGGGAGGGTTTTAGATTCCTGGGACATTGGGACCGGTTCTGGGGGAGGAGGGACCAGTACAAACTGGACAGGTTACACCTGGGCAGGACTGGGACTGATGTCCGAGGGGGAGTATTTGCTCGAGTGGTTGGAGAGTGTTTAAACTAAAATGGCAGTCAGATGGGAACCTTTACAAGGAGTCAGAGAAGGGGGATCAAAGACAAGAACAAAAGACAGTAAGAGGAATAAGAAATGTGATAGGCAGAGAAATGAAGGGCCAGATTAAAACAAGGCCACAGTGAAAAATAGTGGGAAGGGGACAAGTAATGTCAAAAAGACAAGCCTTAAGGCTTTGTTCCTTAACGCGCAGAGCATTCGCAATAAAGTGGATGAATTAATCGTGCAAATAGATGTAAACGGGTTATATAGTTGGGATTACGGAGACATGGCTGCAAGGTGACCAGGGATGGGAAATGAACATCCAGGGGTATTCAGTATTTAGGAAGGAGAGACAAAAAGTAAAAGGCGGTGGAGTTGCATTGCTGGTTAAAGAGGAAATTAACGCAATAGTGAGGAAGGATATTAGCTCTGACGATGTGGAATCCGTATGGGTAGAGTTGAGAAACACTAAGGGGCAAAAATAAGTTTGTGGGGGTTGTATATAGACCCCCAAACTGTAGTGGTGATGTTGGGAATGGCATTAAACAGGAAATTAGAGACACATGCGATAAAGGAACATCTGTAATTATGGGTGAGTTTAATCTGCATATAGATTGGGCAAATCAAATTAGTCACAATACCGTAGAGGAGGAATTCATGGAATATATACAGGATGGTTTTCCGGACCAATACGTTGAGGAACCAACTAGAGAACAGGCCATCCTAGACTGGGTATTGTGCAAAAAGAGAGGAATAACTGACAATCTAGTTGTGTGAGACCCATTGGGGATGAGCGACCATAATAGGATAGAATTCTTCATCAAGATGGCGAGTGAAGTAGTTGATTCTGAGACTAGGGTCCTGAATCTTAATAAAGGAAACTATGAAAGTATGAGGCGCGAGTTGGCTATGGTGGACTGGGAAATGTTACTTAAAGGGATGACGGTGGATAGGCAATGGCAAACATTCAAAGAGCACATGGATGAACTGCTACAATTGTTTATTCCTGTCTGGCGCAAAAGTAAAACGGGAAAGGTATCCAAACCATGGCTTACAAGGGAAATCAGAGATAGCATTAGATCCAAGCAAGAGACATACAAATTTGCCAGAAAAAACAACAGACCTGAGGATTGGGAGCAGTTTAGAATTCAGCAAAGGAGGACCAAGGGATTGATTAAGAAGGGGAAAACAGCGTACGAGGGTAAGCTTGCAGGGAACATAAAAACGGACTGTTAAAGTTTCTATCGGTGTGTGAAGAGAAAAAGATTGAAGACAAATGTAGGTCCCTTACAGTCAGAAACAGGGGAATTTATTCTGGGAACAAAGAAATGGCTGACCAACTAAATACATACTTTGGACCTGTCTTCACAAAGTAAGACACAAATATCATGCCACAAATGTTGGGGAACACAGGGTTTAGTGAGAGGGAGAAACTGAAGGAATTCAGTGTTAGTAGAGAAATGGTGTTGGGGAAATTGATGGAATTGAAGGCTGATAAATCCCCAGGGCCTGATGGTATATATCCCAGAGTACTCAAGGAAGTGGCTCTAGAAGGAGTGGATGCATTGGTGGTCATCTTCCAAGATTCTATAGACCCTGGAACAGTTACTACAGATTGGAGGGTAGGTAACGTAACCCCACTATTTAAAAAGGGAGGTAGCAAGAAAACAAAATTCTAGACCAATCAGCCTGACGTCAATAGTGGAGAAAATTCTAGAGTCCATTCGCAAAGATTTTATAGCAGAGCACTTGGAGAACTGTGGTGGAATCGGACAGAGTCAGCATGGATTTACAAAAGGGAAATCGTGCTTGACAAATCTACAAAAATTCTTCGAGGATGTAACTAGTAGAGTTGATGAGGGGGAGCCAGTGGATGTGGTTTATTTGGACTTTCAGAAGACTTTCGACAAAGTCCCACATAAGAGATTAACATGTAAAATTAAAGCGCATGGGATTGGGGGGAGTGTATTGTGATGGATAGAAAATTGGTTGACAGACAGGAAACAAAGAGTAGGAATAAACGGGTCTTTTTCCGAATGGCAGGCAGAGACTAGTGGTGTGCCGCAGGGATCAGTGCTAGGACCCCAGCTATTCACAATATAGATGTGGTGGTGGCACAGTGGTATACAGGAGGGAGGGAGTTGCCCTGGGAGTCCTCAACATCGACTCCGGACCTCATGAAGTCTCATGGCATCAGGTTAAATATGGGCAAGGTAACCTCCTACTGATTACCACCTACCGCCCTCCCTCAGCTGATGACTCAGTACTCCTCCATGTTGAACACCACTTGGAGGAAGCACTGAGGGTGGCAAGGGCACAAAATGTACTCTGGGTGGGGGACTTCAATGTCCATCACCATGAGTGGCTTGGTAGTACCACTACTGACCGAGCTGGCCGAGTCCTAAAGGACATGGCTGCTCGACTGGGTCTGCGGCAGGTGGTGGGGGAACCAACACGAGGGAAGAACATACTCGACCTCGTCCTCACCAATCTGCCTGCCGCGGATGCATCTGTCCATGACAGTATTGGTAGGAGTGACCACCGCAAAGTCCTTGTGGAGACGAAGTCCTGCCTTCACATTGAGGATACCATCCATCGTGTTGTGTGGCACTATCACCGTGCTGAATGGGATAGATTTTGAACGGATCTAGCAATGCAAAACTGGGCATCCATGAGGCGCTGTGGGCCATCAACAGCAGCAGAATTGTACTCAACCACAATCTGTAACCTCATGGCCCGGCATATCCCCCACTCTACCATTACGATCAAGCCAGGAGACCAACCCTGGTTCAATGAAGAGTGCAGGAGGGCATGCCAGGAGCAGCACCAGGCATGGTGTCAACCTGGTGAAGCTACAACCCAGGACTACTTGCATGCCAAACTGCGTAAGCAGCATGCGACAGACAGAGCTAAGCGATCCCATAACCAACGGATCAGATCTAAGCTCTGCAGTCCTGCCACATCCAGCCGTGAATGGTGGTGGACAATCAAACAACTAACTGGAGGAGGTGGCTCCACAAATATCCCCATCCTCAATGATGGGGGAGCCCAGCACATCAGTGCGAAAGATAAAGCTGAAGCATTTGCAACAATCTTCAGCCAGAAGTGCCGAGTTGATGATCCATCTCGGCCTCCTCCTGAAGTCCCCAGCATCACAGATGCCAAATTTCAGCCAATTCGATTCACTCCACGTGATATCAAGAAACGACTGAAGGCACTGGATACTGCAAAAGCTATGGGCCCTGACAATATTCTGGCAATAGTACTGAAGACCTGTGCTCCAGAACTTGCCACGCCCCTAGCCAAGCTATTCCAGTACAGCTACAACACTGGCATCTACCCTGCAATGTGGAAAATTGCCCAGGTATGTCCTGTACACAAAAAGCAGGACAAATCCAACCCGGCCAAGTACCGCCCCATTAGCCTACTCTCAATCATCAGTAAAGTGATGGAAGGTGTCATCAACAGTGCCATCAAGCGGCACTTGCTTCGCAACAACCTGCTCAGTGATGCTCAGTTTGGGTTCCGCCAGGGCCACTCAGCTCCTGACCTCATTACAGCCTTGGTTCAAACATGGACAAAACAGATGAACTCAAGAGGTGAGGTGAGAGTGACTACCCTTGACATCAAGGCAGCATTTGACAGAGTATGGCATCAAGGAGCCCTAGCAAAACTGAGGTCAATGGGAATCAGGGGGAAAACCCTCTGCTGGCTGGAGTCATACCGAGCACAAAGGAAGATGGTTGTGGTTGTGGTTGTTGGAGGTCAATCATGTGAGCTCCAGGTCATCACTGCCGGAGTACCTCAGGGTAGTGTCCTCGGCCCAACCATCTTCAGCTGCTTCATCAATAACCTTCCTTCAATCATAAGGTCAGAAGTGGGGATGTTCGCTGATGAATGCACAATGTTCAGCACCATTCGCAACTCCTCAGATACTGAAGCAGTCTGTGTAGAAATGCAGCAAGACCTGGACAATATCCAGGCTTGGGCTGATAAGTGGCAAGTAACATTCGCGCCACACAAGTGCCAGGCAATGACCATCTCCAACAAAAGAGAATCTAA
Source organism: Heterodontus francisci (assembly GCF_036365525.1). NCBI lineage: Eukaryota > Metazoa > Chordata > Chondrichthyes > Heterodontiformes > Heterodontidae > Heterodontus > Heterodontus francisci. The sequence goes on from NC_090399.1 coordinate 8,384,966, forward strand.
CCATCTCCCCTTGACATTCAACGGCATTACCATCGCTGAATCCCCCACTATCAACATCCTCGGGGCTACCATTGACCGAAAACTGAACTGGAGTAGCCATATAAATACCGTGGCTACAACAGTAGGTCAGAGGCTAGGAATCCTGAGGCGAGTAACTCACCTCCTGACTCTCCAAAGCCTGTCCACAATCTACAAGGCACAAGTCAGGAGTGTGATGGAATACTCTCCACTTGCCTGGATGGGTGCAGCTCCAACAACACTCAAGAAGCTCGACACCATCCAGGACAAAGCGGCCCGCTTGATTGGCACCCCATCTACAAACATTCACTCCCTCCACCACCGACGCACAGTGGCAGCAGTGTGTACCATCTACAAGATGCACTGCAGCAATGCACCAAGGCTCCTTCGACAGCACCTTCCAAACCCGCGACCACTACCAACCAGAAGGACAAGGGCAGCAAATACATGGGAACACCACCATCTGCAAGTTCCCCTCCAAGTCACACACCACCCTGACTTGGAACTATATCGCCGTTCCTTCACTGTCGCTGGGACAAAATCCTGGAACTCCCTTCCTAACAGCACTGTGGGTGTACCTACCCCACATGGACTGCAGCGGTTCAAGAAGGCAACTCACCACCACCTTCTCAAGGGTAATTAGGGATGGGCAATAAATGCTGGCCTGGCCAGTGACGCCCACATCCCGTGAATGAATAAAAAAAATATTAATGATTTAGATGAGGGAACTAAATGTAATATCTCCAAATTTGCAGATGACACAAAACTGGGTGGGAGGGTGAGTTGTGAGGAGGATGCAGAGAGGCTTCAGGGTGATTTGGACAAGTTAAGTGAGTGGGCTAATGCATGGCAGATGCAGTATAATGTGGATAAATGTGAGGTTATCCACTTTGGTGCCAAAACCGGAAGGCAAATTATTATCTGAACGGCTATAAACTGAGAGAGGGGAATATACAGCGAGACCTGGGTGTTCTCATACACCAGTCGCTGAAGGTAAGCATGCAGGTGCAACAGGTGGTAAAAAAGGCAAATGGTATGTTCGCCTTCACAGCGAGAGGATTTGAGTACAGGAGCAGGGATGTCTTGCTGCAATTATACAGGGTCTTGGTGAGGCCACACCTGGAATATTGTGTGCAGTTTTGGTCTCCTTATCTGAGGAAGGATGTACTTACTATAGAGGGAGTGCGGCGAAGGTTTACCAGACTAATTCCTGGGATGGTGGGACTGACGTATGAAGAGAGATTTGAGTCGGTTAGGATTATATTCGCTGGAGTTCAGAAGGGTGAGGGGGGATCTCATAGAAACCTATAATATTCGAACAGGACTTGACAGGGTAGATGCAGGAAGGATGTTCCCGATGGTGGGGGTGTCAGAACCAGGGGTCATAGTCTAAGGATAGGGGGTAAACCTTTCAGGAAAGAAATGAGGAGAAATTTCTTCACCCAGAGAGTGGTGAGCCTGTGGAATTCGTTACCACAGAAAGCAGTTGAGGCCAAAACATTGTATGTTTTCAAGGAGTTAGATATAGCTCTTGGGGTGAAAGGGATCAAAGGATATGGGGGAAAGCGAGAACAGGTTACTGAGTTGGATGATCAGTCATGATCATAATGAATGGTGGAGCAGGCTCGAAGGGCTGAAAGGCCTACTCCTGCTCCTATTTTCTATGTTTCTGTTATAAATTCTCCTGGCTCCGCTTGTGATGGACTCATGTGTTTTTGCTAATCTTTTCCTTTTTACATACCTATAGAAGCTTTTACTGTCCATTTTTACGTTTCTCACTAGTTTATCCTCATATTCTATTTTCCCTTTCTTAATCTTTTTTTTGGTACTCCTTTGCAGAATTCTAAAATGCTCCCAAACCTCAGGCTTATCATTTTTTTTTTGTGGCACCTTTATAAGTCTCTTCCTTTGATCTAATACAATCCTTGATTTCTTTCATTAGCCACAGTTGCGTTTCCTTGCTGGGTTTTTGTGCATGAAAGGAATGTATTTTTGTTGTAAACTCTGTATTAGTTCTTTAAATGTTATCCATTGCCTGTCTGTCGTCATATCTGTTAACATAGTTTTCCAATCCACCATCACCATTTGCCCCTCATACCTTCCTAGTTTCCTTTGGATTTAAGACCCTAGTTTCTGATTGAACGACATCATTTTCAAACTTAATGTAAACTTCTATCATATTATGGTCACTCTTTCCTAAAGGCTCCTTTACCAGATCATTAATTAGCTCTTTTTCATTGCACAATACTAGATCTAAAATAGCTAGTTCCTAGTTGGTTCCTCAATGTACTGCTCTGGAAAACCATTTTTCATATATTCCAAGAATTCATCCTCCACAATATTCGTACCAATGAAGCTTACCGAGTCTGTATGTAGATTGAAATCCTCCGATTACTGCATTGCCCTTGAGACATGCGCCTCTAATTTCCTGATTTATACTTTACCTCTGCTGTTTGGTGGACTATAAACAACTCCCTCCAATGTTTTTTTTGCCCCTTGCTGTGTCTAGTTCCATCCAAACTGATTCTAGGTCTTGATCTTTAGAACTAAGGTCATCTCTCACTACAGTACTAATGCCCCCTTGAATTCACAGAGCTACCTCATCAACTTTCCCCAGCTTCCTGTCCTTCCTGAATGTCACGTTCCCTTTCAAAAACAAAAGAATAGTGCTGAGCCCACTGCACCCCCAACCCCAAAGGTCAACATCTAACACACTGCACCACCCAGTGGCAGTGAACTACAGCAGGAAGTTGTTCTCACATAACAGGATGTTTGGTCACAGGAATGTAAAATAGTCAAGGCCATTGGTGTACACTTTTCCTGAAAGGCAAAAGGCAATTCTATCCTCACAATTCCTGGATTCCCATGCAATGGAACTGGAATTTTCTTATCAAATTACTGTTAAATAAAGCCCTGGAATGGTTCCGAAGAGCTTACCTTCCAAAGTGCAAAACAGCTGTAGTTCTGAAAATCAAGAACAGAAGGATGTGTTAGTGTGAGAGATTCTACAGCTACAATCACACACTGTAAAGGAATACTACATACACAAACAGAACACAATTTAATTTGCTTCTGATCTAAATATGAAATTAAACTCAATCTAGATGTGTTATAATACAAATAAATAATTGATCATATTTTAACATTCTAACTCTGTAAAGTTTAAGATCTTAATGAAATTTACCACCGATGTTTTTCATCTTTCACCGAATGTTCCACTGATGATGTAACGGGCTGTATCTCAGCAACAACTTGTTAAATGTTCAGCGAATGGCATCAATTAACGCAACATGCAGTTGAAACATAGGCAGTTATGGGTTCAGTAATATATTCATGATTTAGAACTCTGGAATTCAGGCCTCTCTGTTCCTCGTTTATTATCAGGCCGTAATTTTTTAAAACTTTGATCAGGGTATTTGAGGGTCACTGGCCAGACCAGCATTTATTGCCCATCCCGAATTGCCCTTGAGAAGGTGATGATGACCTTTTTCAACCACTGCTATCCTTCTGGTGTCGGCACACCCACAGTGCTGTTAGCAGGGGAGTTCCAGGATTTTGACCCAGCGACAGTGAAGGAATGGCGATATATTTCCAATTCAGGATGGTGTGCGACACGGAGGGGAACTTACAGGTGGTGGTGTTCCCATATGCCTGCTGCCCTTGTTCTTCTAGGGGGTAGAATTTGCAGGTTTGGAAGGTGCTGTCAAAGGATTCTTGGCGAGTTGTTTCAGTGCATCTTGTACATGGTACATACTGCTGTCTCTGTGCGTCAATGGTAGAGGGAATGAATGTTGAAGATGGTGAATGGGGTGCTAATTAAAAGAGCTGCTTTGTCTTGGACGGTGTCAAGCCTCTCGAGTGTTGTTGGAGCTGCACTCATTCAGGCAAGTGGGGAGTATTTCATCACACACTTGACTTGTGCCTTGTAGATGGCGGACAGGATTTGAAGGCGAGTTATTTGCCTGAGAATTCCCAGCCTCTGACCTACTCTTGTAGCCACAGTATTTATATTATTGGTCCAGTTAAGTTTCTGGTCAATGGTAACCCCCAAGTTGGAGATGGTAGAGGATTCAGCGACGGTACGGTCACTGAATGCCAAGCGGAGATGGTTAGATTCTCTCTTGTTGGAGATGGTCATTGCCTGGCACTTGTGTGGCACAAATGTGAGTGAGTACAGAAATTGGAGAATACACCAGATGAATGCATGGCTGGATAGATAGTGCAGGAAGGAGGGCTTCAGATTTCTGGGGCATTGAGGCCAGTTCTGGGGAAAGTGGGACCTGTACAAGCCAAACCGTCTACATCTGAACAGGACCAGGATGAATATCCTTGCAGGAAGGTTTGCTAGTGCTGTTGGGGATGGTTTAAACTAGATGGGCAGGGGGATGGGAACCTGAGGGCAGTTCCTGATAGGACAAATTCAGAGCAGGGAACGGGACACAGAAAATTAGTGAGTGACTCTGAAATACAAATGAAGCAAAGGTTAAAAAGTGTACAGCACAGGAATTTGGCAGTGTTAAAAGGTATTTATTTAAATACAAGGACTATAGCAAATAAAGCCGACGAGCTGAGGGCACAGATAGACACATGGCAACATGATATCATTGCTGTATTGGAAACTTGGCTTAAAGAGGGGCAAAAAAATGGCAGCACAACATCCCCGGTTATAGAGTTTTCATGCAGGAAAGGGAGGGAGATAAAAACAGAGGGGGTGTGGCATTATTAGTTAAAGAATCAATTGCAGTTGTGAGGAGGGATGATATGCTGAATGAACCATCAAAGGAGGCCATATGGGTGGAGATCAGAAATAAAAAAGGGGCAGCCACACTACTAGGAGTGTACTATAGACCCACAAAAAACAAGAGGGAGATAGAAGAACAAATATGTAGGCAAATTTCTGAGTGCAAAGAAAGGGCAATAATAGTTGGGGATTTCAACTACCCCAATATCAACTGGGATACAAACAGTGTGAAGGGCACAGAGGAAACAAAATTCTTGAACTGCATTCAAGAGAACTTTTTTAGCCAGCATGTAAGAAGCCCAATGAGAGGGGATGCAATTCTAGATTTAGTCTTCGTTAATGAAGCTGGGCAAGTGGATGAAGTAGCAGTGGGTGACCATTTTGGAAATAGTGACCATAATACAGTTAGATTTCGCATTATTGTGGAAAAGGACAAAGATAAAACGGGAGCAAAAGTTCTAAATTGGGGGAAGATAAATGTTACGTGGCTGAGAGGTAATCTGGCAATGAAGTCCGCACAAAGAAAAAGGATGATACTGTCAAATCTGGAGTAAGATAAAGCAGAAAAAGAAAGCTGATGACAGTCACAAAAACTTCATACATTAGAAAGCCTAGAAATTGTAGGGGTGAATATAAAAGGGAATTAGGAAAAGTAAAGAGAGGACAGGAAAAAATATTGGCAGATAAAATCAAGGAAAACCCAAAGATATTTTATCAGTACATTACGAGCAAGAGGATAACTGAGGAAAAGGTAGGGCCTATCAGAGATGTACAAGGTAACTTATTTGTGGAAGCAAAAAATGTGGGCAGGGTTCTTAATAAGTACTTTCTCTCTGTCTTCACAAAGGAGGGGGATGATGCAGACATTGTAGTTAAAGAGGAGTGTGAAATATTAGATACAATAAGCATAATGAAAGAGGAAGTACTGGAGAGTCTGACACCCTTGAAAGTGGATAAATAACCAGGGCCAGATGAATTGTGTCATCGGCTGTTCAAGGAAGCCAGGGAAGAAATAGTGGATGCTCTGAGGATCATTTTCAAATTTTCAAAGATACAGGTGAGGTACCAGAGGATTGGAGGTCTGTGAACATTGTACCATTGTTCAAAATGGGTGCGAGGGACAGGCCAAATATTTACAGGCCGGTCAATCTGACAGGCAAGTTATTAGAATCAATTCTGAGACATAGGATAAACTGTCACTTAGAAAGGCATAGATTAATCAGGAATAGTCAGCATGGATTTGTTAAGGGAAGGTCATGTTTTACGAACTTAATTGAGTTTTTTGAGGAAGTAACAAGGAGGTTTGATGAGGGCAGTGCAGCTGATGTTGGCTACATGAAATTTAGTAATGGATTTGACAAGGTCCCACATGGCAGACTGGTCAGAAAAGTAAAAGCTTATGGGATAGAGGGAAATGTGGCAAGTTAGATCAAAAATTGGCTCAGTGTATAGGAAACAAAGGGTAATGGTCGATGGATGTTTCTGTGAATGGAAAGCGGTTTCCAGTGATGTTCCACAGGGCTCAGTGTTGGGTTACTTGCTGTTTGTGGTATATATTAATGATCTGGACTTAAATGTGGGAGGCATGATTGGAAAATTTGCTGATGACACAAAAATTGGCCGTGTAGTTCATTGTGACGAGGATGGTCATAGATTCCAAAATGATAACAATGGTTTGGTTGAGTGGGTGGAAAAGTGGCAAATGGAATTCAATCCAGAGAAGTGTGAGGTAATGCATTTGAGGAGGGCAAACAAAGCAAGGAGAGTGTGGTAGAGGCAGGTTCAATTGAAGCATTCAAAAGGAAATTAGACTGTTACATGAAAAGGAAGAATGTGCAGGGTTACAGTGAGAATGCGGGGGAGTGACGAGGTGAATTGCTCATTCGGAGAGCCGGTGCAGACACTATGGGCCGAATTGGCCTCCTTCTGCACTATAACGATTCTGTGAATACACACTAAACAGGAGGATATTGAGAGAGGTAGAAGAAGTGAGAAACCTTGGAGTGCATGTCCACAGGTCTCTGAAGGTGGTAGGACAGGTAGACAGTGGTCAAATCAGGCAGAGTCAGCATGGATTTACGAAAGGGTTGACAAATCGACTAGAATTCTTTGAGGATGTAACTAGTAGAGTTGATGAGGGGGAGCCAGTGGATGTGGTTTCTTTGAACTTTCAGAAGGCTTTCGACAAAGTCCCACATAAGAGATTAGCATGTAAAATTAAAATGCATGGGATTGGGGATAGTTTATTGTGATGGATAGAAAATTGGTTGGCAGACAGGAAACAAAAGGTAGGGATAAATGGGTCTTTTTCCAAATGGCAGGCAGTGACTAGTGGGTTACCGCATGGATCGGTGCTAGGACCCCAGCTATTCACAATATATATTAATGATTGAGATAAGGGAACTAAATGTAATATTTTCAAATTTGCAGATAACACAAAACTGCGTGGGAGGACGAGTTGTGAGGAGGATGCAGAGAGGCTTCAGGGTGATTTGGGCAAGTTGAGTGAGTGGGCTAATGCATGGCAGATGCAGTATAATGTGGATAAATGTGAGGTTATCCACTTTTGTAGCAAAAGCGGGAAGATAGATTATTATCTGAGCGGCTATAAACTGAGAGAAGGGAATATGCAGCGAGACCTGGGTGTTCTCATACACCAGTCGCTGAAGGTAAGCATGCAGGTGCAACAGGCAGTAAAAAAGGCAAATGGTATGTTGGCCTTCATAGCGAGGGGATTTGAGTACAGGAGCAGGGTTGTCTTGCTGCAATTATACAGGGCCTTGGTGAGGCCACACCTGGAATATTGTGTGCAGTTTTGGTCTCCTTATCTGAGGAAGGATGTTCATGCTATAGAGGGAGTGCAGTGAAGGTTTACCAGACTGATTCCTGGGATGGCGGGACTGACGTATGAGGAGAGATTGAGTTGGTTAGGATTATATTTGCTGGAGTTCAGAAGAGTGAGGGGGGATCTCAAAGAAACCTATAAAATTCGAACAGGACTTGACAGGGTAGATGCAGGAAGGATGTTCCCGATGGTGGGGGAGTCCAGAACCAGGGGTCATAGTCTAAGGATATGGGGTAAACCTTTCAGGACTGAGATGAGGAGAAATTTCTTCACCCAGAGAGTGGTGAGCCTGTGGAATTTGCTACCACAGAAAGCAGTTGAGGCCAAAACATTGTATGTTTTCAAGAAGGAATTAGATATAGCTCTTGGGTCTAAAGGGATCAAAGGGTATGGGGCAAAAGAGGGAACAGGTTACTGACTTGGATGATCAGCTATGATCATAATGAATAGCAGAGTAGGCTCGAAGGGCCGAAGGGCCTACTACTGCTCCTATTGTCTAAGTTTCTATGTTTCTATCAAGTGATGAAGAAGGCATATGGAATGCTTTCCTTTACTGGCCAAGGTATAGAATCCAAAAGCAGGCACGTGATGCTGGAAATGTATAAAAAAACGCTGGTTAGGCCACAGTTGGAGTATTGTGTACAGTTCTGGTCACCACATTACAGAAAGGACAGAATTGCTCTGGAGAGAGTACAGAGAAGATTTACAAGAATGTTGCCAGGGCTTGAAAATTGCAGCAATGAGGAAAGATTGGATAGGATAGGGTTGTTTTCCTTAGAACAGAGGAGGCTGAGGGGTGACTTAATAGGAGGTGTACAAAATTATGAGGGGCCTGGATAGAGCAGACAGGAAGGACCTGTTTCCCATGGCGGAGAGAACAGATTTAAGGTGATTGGTAGAAGGATTAGAGGAGCCATGAGAAAAAACAATTTCACTCAGAGGGTGGTGGGTATCTGGAATTCACTGCCAGGAACAGTGGTGGAAGCAGAAACCCTCAATTCTTTTAAAAGGTACCTGGACCTGCACCTGAAATGCTGTAACCGGCAAGGCTATGGACCAGGTGCTGGAAGGTGGAATTAGAATGGGCGGCTAGTTTTTTCAGCCGGCACAGACACTATGAGCTGAATGGCCTCTTTCTGTGCCATAACATTTCTATGGTTCTATGGAATGCTACTTGCCATTTATCAGTCCAAACATGTATGTTGTCCAGGTCTTGCTGCACATAGGCACAGACTGCTCTAGCATCAGAAGTGTTGTAAATGGTACTGAACGCTGTGCAATTATCAGTGAACATCCCGACATTTGACCTCATAATGGAGGGAAGGTCATTGATGAAGCATGGTGATGGTCGGCCCTCAGACACTATTCTGAGGAACTCCTGCAGCGATGTCCTGGGGCTGAGATGATTGATATCAAATATGCATAACCATCTTCCTTTGTGCTCGGTATGACTCCAAATAGTGGCAAGTTTTCCCCGAGAATCACATTAACTTCAATTTCGTTAGGGCTCCGTGATGCCACGCTTGGTCAAATGCTGCCTTGATGTCATGGGCAGTCACTCTCAGCTCACTTATCTTATCCATCTGAAACTTACTGTGCAAACAAGCCTTTGTAACATGAGTTTCCCTGTGTCTATTTGCAAGTGCCTTTTGGCTGCTGCTCTGAACCTGAGCCCATCACTCCTATTTCTCCTTTTTGTCCCCTTTTTCCTTATTTCCTCTTTATCTCTCCTAGACCCCTCTCTCCATTCTATTCTCTCGCTGACTTTCCCACTCAGCATCCTCACTGGGGATTAATCTTCCCAACCTCTTTCCCATCCTACTCACCCCTCCCAATACTGACCCTGTTGTCTCTGCCAGCAGATCAGTTATCACTGCTCCTCTTTTACCATCCATGAGCTTATTGTGGATGACTGCATTGACATCATGGCCTTGAGGGAAAGCTGGCTGAGGGATGATGTCACCTTCCCCCTAATGAAGACCCCCTCCTGGATATACCTCCCAACACTGACCCTGCCAAAGAAAGCTGTGGTGGCTGTGTGGTTCTCATCACCAAATCAGACCCTGGTCTGTCACCTACTCCTCTGGCACCTTTTCCTCCTTTGAGCATCTCACCACTCATTTAAAATCCTCATTCTCTATCACCCACCCAAGTACGATGCTAAATTCCTCACCAACATTTCTTATCTTCACTGCTTTATTCCCTCAGTATCTGCACCAAGCGACTTCTCATCATCACCTCTATTTCAACTCATCATACTCTCTCTCTCCTGAGTTCACTGCCCTCCTAACCTCCCTAAATCTCTCCTCCTACACAGATATGAACTAAGAGTAAGAGTAGGCCATTCGGCCCCTCGGGCCTGCTCCGCCATTCCAGAAGATCATAGCTGATCTTTTTGTGGACTCAATTCCTTTTTCCTCAACCGAGGATTCTCCCCAACTGTGGTTGACAGGGCCCTCAACCATATCCAACCCATTTCCCACACTTCTGCCTTCACCCCTTCCCCTCCCTCCGTGAACCAGGGTCCTCCTTGTCCTCACTTTCCACCCTACAAGCCTCCACATCCAAAGGATCAGCCTCCGCCATTTCTGACACCTCCAGCGTGATGCCACCACCAAACACATCTTCCTCTCCCCTCCCCTGTCAGCATTCTGAAGGGATTATTCCCTCCATGATACCCTGGTCCACTCCTCCAATACCCCCGATGCTTCATCCCCTTCCTACGGCACCTTCCCATGCAATCACAGGAGGTGTAATACCTGCCCTTTTATCTCCTCTCTCCTCACTATCCAAGGCCCCAAACACTCCTTTCAGGTGAAGCAGCGATTCACTTGTACTTCATTCAATTTAGTATACTGTATTCACTGCTCACAATGTGGTCGCCTCTATATTGGGGAGACCAAATGCTGATTGGGTGACCGCTTTGCGGAACACCTTCGCTCAGTCCGAAAGCATGACCCCGAGCTTCCGGTCACTTGCCATTTCAACACTCCCTACTGCTCTCATGCCCACAATTCTGTCTTTGGCCTCCTCCAGTGTTCCAGTGAACATCAACACAAGTTCGAGGAGCAGCTCCTGATCTTTCGATTAGGCACTCTGCAGCCTTACAGGCTGAACATTGAGTTCAACAACTTCAGAGCATGACTGGCCTTTTTTATATTTTATTTTATTTTTAAAACATGTGCCTGTTTTTCATGTAGTCAGAGCTGCTCATTATTCTGCTACTAACACTCTCTCTGGACTAATGCTTTATCTTCACCACAAGCATTAACACACTCTTTGTCTTTGTCCCAGGACAGCTTTGTTATTTAATCTCCCACTGCCCTATCAAACACCTTCCCCTTTGTTCGCTTCCCCACTCCCTCACCCCCTTCACTTGCTTAAAACCAAATTCGTTTCTCACCTTTGTCAGTGGTGATGAAAGGTCACAGACCTGAAACATTAACTCTGTTTCTCTCTCCACAGATGCTGCCTGACCTGCTGAGTAATTCCAGCATTTTCTGTTTTTATTTCAGATTTCCAGCAACTGCAGTATTTTGCTTTTATTCTCTTCCTGCTCTGTTAGCTCTGCAATAATCTATTCTTGGCCCTTTGATTTTCCTGCTGTCTATAAAACACAAACACCACCCAGCTCTACCTCATCCCCACCTGTCTCAGTCCGTCCACTGTCTGATTTGTCACTCTACTGGTTCAACATCCAGTCCTGGACAAGCAGAAATTTCCTCCAACTGAATATTGGGAAGACTGCAGCTACTGTCTTCAGTCCCCGCCATCACCTCCGTTCACTAGCCACCAACCCCATCCCTCTCCCTGGTCACTGTCTGAGGCTGAACCAGACTGTTCACAACAATGGCGTCCTATTTAACCATGCGCTGACCTTCTGACCACAGATTCACTCCATCACTCGGACCACTTACTTTCATCTCTGTAACATCGCCCGATTCCACCCATGCCTCAGCTCATCTGCTGCTGAAACCCTCATCCCTGCCTTTGTTACCTCTCGACTTGAATATTCCAATACTTTCCTGAACAGCCTCTCATCTTCCACCCTCCATAAACCTGACTCATCGAAAACACCGCTGCTCATCCCCGAACTCACACTTACTCCCATTCACCCATTACCCCTGTACTCACTGATCTACTTGGCTCCAGGCCCAACAACACCTTGATTCTAAAACTTACATCCTCGTTTTCAGATTCCTCCAGGGCCTCACATCTCCCCATCGCCGTAACCTCCTCCATCCCTACAAAACTCCGAGATCACAGTGCTCCTCCAATTCCGGCAACTTATGCATCCCTGATTTTCATCGCTGTGCCTTCTATCTGGGTCCAAGATTCTAGAATTCCCTTCCTAAGCCTCTCCTCCTTGAAGACATTCCTCAAAACATACCTTTTTGACTAAGATTTGATCACCTGTCCTAATATCTCTATATATGGCTCATTATGAAATTTGTTTGATAACGCTCCTGCAAAGCACCTTGGAACTTATTCCACATGGATTCCAACTGAAGTTTCATCCTTCGTGTTTTGAATCCACCCAGGATCGCAGGTATCTCAGAGAAATACAACATTCCTCGGACTGCTGTTCTCACCACATCCTGCGATCCACACTCATGTACCGCCACATGTACACACTGGACCTCTCTCTCCAGAAGCACCATCCCACCTTATCACAAAGCTGTTCTACTCCGCAGTTTCATTTCATCCTTCGTCTTCTCCGACGCATTAACAAAAAACTTTTTTTCTTCCTTTAAGGTGTTAAGGAATGCAAGCTCCAGCAGCTGATGGGGGCCAATGCCCCTCGAGATTCTTCTTCCCTTTCACTTCCATCTGACCCCACCCCTTCAGATCTGACCCCTTGCCATGTATTCACTATGACCTCTGACCTTCCCCTCTCTGATGCTGAACGTTCTGTACTCAGCAAAGGACTCAGTTTTATCTCCTTACGCCCCTACCTCAATGAATTTCGCGCTCGGCATGATGTTGAGCTCGTCCTCAGTCACCTTCGCCTCTGGGCTTACTTCTTTGACCAGGAGTCCTCCCCCTGACCAGCAGAGCCATTCACCCACCTCCAGCATTCTCCTTCTACCTGGACCCCTCCCTCTGGCCTCTTACCCGCTCTTGATCTTTTCATTGAAAACTGTCTGCGGGACATCGGCAGTCTCAATTTCTCTGCTCCCCTCACTCACTCTAACTTGTCCCCCTCTGAACTTGCTGCACTCCGTTCTCTCAGATCTGACCCCGACATTGTCATCATACCTGCAGACAAGGGTGGTCCTGTTGTTGTCTGGCGTACCGACCTCTACCTTGCAGAGGCTCAGCACCAACTCTCAGACACTTCTTTCTACTTCCCCCTGGACCATGAACCCACCATCGAACATCAAGCTACCGTCTCCAGGACTGTCACTGACCTCATCTCCTCTGGAGGTCTTCCCTCTACAGCTTCTGACCTCATAGTCCCACAACCCTGGACAGCCTGCTTCTACCTCCTTCCCAAAATCCACAAACAGGACTGTCCTGGCAGACCCATTGTTTCAGCATGTTCCTGCCCCACTGAACTTATTTCTTCCTATCTTGACTCTATCCTTTCTCCCCTGGTGCAGTCTCTTCCCACTAACATCCGTGACTCTTCTGACACCCTATGTCATTTTGACAGTTTCCAGTTTCCTGGTTCCAACCGCCTCCTCTTCACTATGTACGTCCAATATCTCTACACCTCCATCCCCCACCAGGACGGTTTGAGGGCTCTCCGCTTCTTCCTTGAACAGAGGCCTAACCAGTCCCCATCCACCGCAACACTCCTCCGCCCAGCTGTACTTGTTCTCACATTGAACAACTTCTCCTTCAAGTAAAAGGTGTTGCTATGGGGACCCGCATGGGTCCTAGTTATGTCTGTCTTTTTGTGGGATATGTCAAACATTCCTCGTTCCAGTCCTACTCAGGCCCCCTCCCCCAACTCTTTTTCCGGTACATTGATAACTGTATCGGTGCCGTTTCCTTCTCCCGCCCCGAACTGGAAAATGTTATTAACTCTGCTTCCAATTTCCACCCTTCTCTCACCTTTACATGGTCCATCTCCAACACTTCCCTTTCCTTCGTCGACTTCTCTGTCTCCATCTCTGGGGATAAGCTGTCTACTAATATCCATTATAAGCCCATCGACTCCCACAGCTACCTTGACTACACTTCTTCACACCCTGCCTCCTGTAAGGACTCCATTCCATTCTCCCAGTTTCTCGTCTCTGACACATTTGCTCTGATGATGCAACCTTCCACGACAGCGCTTCTGATATGTCTTCCTTTTTCCTTAACCGAGGATTCCCTCCAACTGTGGTTGACAGGACCCTCAACCGTGTCCAGCCCATTTCCCGCACCCCTTCCCCTCCCTCCCAGACCCGCAACAGTGCTCCCCTTGTCCTCACTTTCCACCCTACCAGCCTCCACGTCCAAAGGGTCATCCTCCGCCATTTACGACACGTTCAACGTGATGCCAATACCAAACGCATCTTCCCCTCCCCTACCCTGTCAACATTCTCTTGGAATCGTTCCTCCACGATACACTCGTCCACTCATCCATTACCCCCAACACCTCATCCCCTTCCCACAGCACCTTCCCATGTAATCGCAGGAGGTGCACTTTTACCTCCTCTCTCCTCACTATCCAAGGCCCCAAACACTCCTTTCAGTTTTACTTATACTTCTTTCAATTTAGTATACCGTATTCGCTGCTCACAATGCGGTCTCCTCTACGTTGGGAAGACCAAACGCAGATTGGGTGACCGCTTTGCGGAACACCTCCGCTCAGTCTGAAAGCATGACTCCGAGCTTCTGGTTGCTTGCCATTTCAACACACCCCCCTGCTCTCATGCCCAGATCTCTGTCCTGGGATTGCTGCAGTGTTCCAGTGAACATCAACGCAAGCTCGAGGAACAGCATCTCATTTACCGATTAGGCACACTGCAGCCTGCCGGACTGAACATTGAGTTCAATTATTTCAGAGCATGACGGACTCCCCCATTTTTATTTTTAGTTATATTTTTTCATTTTCACTTTTTATTTTATTTTAGTTTGTTTCATCATTGTATTTTTTACCATGTTTTTATTTCATGTTTGTGCTTTGGGCCAGGGCTGTTCATTTTTCTGTCAATTCACACCCTCTCTTCAGTAATGCTTTGTCTTTCACCACACCATTAACAAATTTGTTCTCGGCTTGTCAGTTATTCTCTGTGACCCTCTGTCCTATCAACACCTTCTCCTTTGTTCTCTTTTGCCCCACCCCCGCTTTATTTGCTTAAAACCTATTCCATTTCTAACCTTTGCCAGTTCTGATGAAAGGTCACTGACCTGAAACGTTAACTCTGCTTCTCTCTCCACAGATACTGCCAGACCTGCTGAGTATTTCCAGGATTTTTTGTATTTATTTCAGATTTCCAGCATCTGCAGTATTTTGCTTTTATTAAATAAAAGTTGTTGTTGTTTCAATGAGAGAAGAGGGTATCACAGGCAGACAGGATTTCAGTATCAGCCCACAAATAAAAGTACATGTGCCAGCAGGTTAAAGATGAGCTGCGTGTGTTATTGTTATATAGCACTATTACAATAACCTCCAGTACAGGGCTAGGACAGAGGGAAATCGAGCAGCAAAAGCTATAAATTTATCAGCAACCTTTCCTGAGATTCCGATAATGTAAAATATTACTTAACCCTGAAGGCTGTAAATATTGGGTGTTTTAGCTGCAAAAGTTAAAAATGTGCAACTCTCCTGAGCTCAAATGGTTCATGATTTACTGAGTTCAGCTTTTTACCTGTTAGTTTATTTCAGGCCAGGGAGTGGTAAATATTGGACTGAGTTTCTTCTCCTGATCACCATCCAGTTTCTCAAACAGAAGTGTATGTTTGAATGGCAGATGAAAACCAGATCAGGTTTGGCTGTAAAGATCCAACAGACCTTTTCCTTTGTTCAACCTCAGGCTTTGACAGATTCCCTTTCTCCTTCATTGGGAATTTACTTGATTTATATCCTTTCCACCTTCTGTTCAAGTATTTCCCAATACTGACCAACAGTTCAAGTTAAATTTTTTCTTTTCAGTCTTTTACATTATTGCAAATCACAATTTTTAGCCAAGTACTCCCGAACTCAACTTTTCTTTTTCTATTTCTATATTAAATCCAATTATATTTTGCTCAATATTTCACTCACATCCCTCCACACTGAGGTCTTCCTCCTCCCCTTATAACCCAGAACCAGGTCAAGTAATCCTCCTTTCTTTAACAGAGTAGTATGTTGATTAAGAAATTATTTCTGAACACACGAAAATAATTTTCTACTTTCTCACCACATTTGTTCTCGTCCTGTCTGAATTTTTCCATGATATAAATCTCCGATCATTATAATTCAATTGTGATTATTTGCCTTCAAATTGTCTATAGATTTCATCTTCAATTTACATACACAACTTTAATAAAAAAAAAATTCCAATTCCAGTCTATTTTTTGCATCAGTAAAATCTGCTAAAACTGTAATGCAATAGTTATTTGCTGAGTAATCCAAAGGTCCCAACTAATGTTCTGGGGACACGAGTTCAAATCCCACCATGGCAGTTGGTGAATTTAAATTTAATTAATTAATAAATCTGGAATTAAAAGCTAGTCTCAGTAATGGTGACCATGCAATGAGTGGATTGTTATAAAATCCCATCTAGGTCACTGATGTTCTTTGGGAAAGAAAATCTTCCATCCACACACGATGATTGTCTCATACAGGCATATCTTTTGTGTACCTCATGTTGGTGGTGTGCAGATGGATGTCCAGCAGAGATATCTGGCCCCCAACTTTGACATTATTAGTATCAGATGTAGCTCAGTGGTAGCACTCTTGCCTTGATGATTCAAAAGGTCATGGGTTCAAGTCCTAAACCAGAAACTTGATCATAAAATCTAAGCTCAAGTGCAGTACTGAGGGAGTGCTGCACCATCGGAGTTGGCATCTTTTGGATGAGATTTTAAATCAGGGTCTTGTCCGCCATCTCAGGGGGAATTATTTGATAAGAGCAAGGGAGTTTTTCCTGGTGTCCTGGCCTACATTTATCGGAACATGACCAGACACACAGCTATGTGGTTGACACTTAACTGCCCTCTGAAATGGCCGAGTGAGGCACTCAGCAAACCACTACGGAAAAGTCGAAAAATAAAACCAGGCGGAGAACCCGGCTTCAGCTTAGGCACCAGAAACTACAATGATGTACCCTGCCCAGTCGACCCTACAAACTCCTCCTTACTATCACCTGGGGACTTGTGCCAAGAGAGCTGTCCCACAGACTAGCCAAGCAATAGCCTGACATAGTCATATACATCGCATCATAGTGCACAGCCAATGTCCCAGAATCCTTCATCACCATCCCTGGGTATGTCCTGTTTCACTGGCAGGACAGACTCAGAGGTGGTGGCACAGTGGGAGGCAGAACCCATAAATCAAGAGCGGGGCTCTTACTTACCTGGGAGAGCGGACAGGCAGTCAGTGGCTGCGGCTGGAGGTCAGTCCGAGCTGGGATTGAAAAGTGAAAAAACCTAACAGTAACATCACGAGAAATCCGTAAGCTGATTGGTTGGTGAATAATAACTGTTAGTTAGTGCCTGTAAATAGCTGAAAAATCAGAGAAAAACGTTTTTTTAAAACCCTCAAATAGCTTAAAACCCTACCTTATAAGTGGTAAGGTTAGTACTACGAAGGTTTTAGTTGGTGTAATTTATTAGTAATTACTAATTAGAAAGTGCTGTTGGACAGAGTGAGGCTGAGTGATGTGTGAGGGACTTCACTGACCAGGGGAAGGAGGTGCTCATTGGTCCCTTTCTTTCCTTTTCTGCCTTTTCAGCCTCCATGGTACAGGGGAAGAAGCTGATTGGCCAGTAACTGGGAAGTTATTCTCCTTATTATACTTGCAGTGATTAATTTGTAAAGCTAAGGCATGGCAGGGTAGCTCTGTCAAGTGGAAGGTGCCTCCTGTGGTATGTGGGAAGTCTTGGACACACCATGTGTCCTTGACAAACACATTCCCAGGAAGTGTCACCAGCTGCAGAAGCTTGAGCTCCAGGTTTCAGAACTCAAGCGGTGACTGGAGTCACTGTGGCGTATCCGTGAGGCAGAGAACTACATGATAGCATGTTTCAGGAAGTAGTCATCCTGTTGCTTAAGAGAGCACAGGCAGAGAGGGACTGTGTGGCTGCCAGACAGACAAGAAGGTCAAGGCAGGTAGTGCAGGAGTCCCAGGAGGGCATCCCACTTTCTAACCGGTATTCAGTTCCGAGCACCGATGGGAGAGAGGGTTCCTCTGGAGAGTGCAGTGAGATTCATGACCAGAGCACCACAGGTAGTTCAGCTGTGCAGGGAGGGCGGAGAAAAGACGAGCGAAATAGTGGTAGTGGATTCTCTAGATAGGGAAACAGACAGGTGTTTCTGTGGTCATAGAGTCATAGAGTTATACAGCACAGAAACAGGCCCTTCGGCCCATCGTGTCCGTGCCGACCATCAAACACCTAACTATTCTAATCCCATTTTCCTGCACTTGGCCCGTAGCCTTGTATGCTACGGCATTACAAGTGCTCATCTAAATACTTCTTAAATGTTGTGAGGGTTCCTGCCTCTACCACCTCTTCAGGCAGTGTGTTCCAGATTCCAACCACCCTCAGGGTGAAAAGAATTGTCCTCAAATCCCCTCTAAACCTCCTGCCCCTTACTTTAAATCTGTGCCCCCTGGTTCTTGACCCCTCCGCTAAGGGAAAAAGTTTCTTCCTATCTAACCTATCAATGCCCCTCATAATTTTGTATACCTCAATCAGGTCCTCCCCCCTCAGCCTTCTCTGCTCTAAGGAAAACAACCCTATCTTTTTCAGTCTCTCTTCATAGCTGAAATGCTCCATCCCAGGCAACATCCAGGTGAATCTCCTCTGCACCCTCTCCAGTGCAATCACATCCTTCCTATAGTGTGGTTACCAGAACTGTACACAGTACTCCAGCTGTGGCCTAACTAGCGTTTTATACAGCTCCATCATAACCTCCCTGCTCTTATATTCTATGCCTCGGCTGATAAAGGCAAGTATCCTATATGCCTTCCTAACCACCTTATCCACCTGTGCTGCTGCCTTCAGTGATCTATGGACAAGTACACCAAGGTCCCTTTGACACTCTACTTCCTAGGGTCCTACCATCCATTGTATATTCCCTTGCCTTGTTTGACCTCCAAAAATGCATCACCTCACACTTCTCAGGATTAAATTCCATTTGCCACTGTTCTGCCCATCTTACCAGCCCATCTATATCGACCTGTAATCTAAGGCTTTCCTCCTCACTATTTACGACACCACCAATTTTCGTGTCATCTGCAAACTTAATGATCATACCTCCTATATTCACATCTAAATCATTAATGTACACTACAAACAGCAAGGGTCCCAGCACCGATCCCTGCGGTACACCACTGGTCAGTTATACCTGCTATCCTGTGAGAATGTACGTAAGACACGATGGGATGAAGTCAAAGTGGACACCGTTGAATTTGCTAGCTTGATCTTTGGGGGAACACCAAGGGTTAAGTAAGTTAAATGTATTAAATAGTCATTTCATTTGCAGCATTGGTTTTTCCAGGAATAGTCACTGGGATTTTAGTGCTATTTTACTGGAATTCCATGTAACCTAACCTACGTGTAATCTTTCATCTTGTAGTGCATGTGTAATGTTTAATTTCTGAAAGCCATACAGAGTAAAGCTTAAGATACTCCAACAAACTCAAGAGTGTTGGCATTTATTACCTTATCGGGTCGAATCTGTAGTTAAGTTGGAATAATTGTTTTTAAAATGTTTTTCCTACCGTAGTGGTGTAAATTGATTTGCAGCATCCCATCATATAATATACTTTGCTGTCTATATTGTCTAAATACAGACATAAAGTAGCCACAAATTTTGCTATTTATGCCGGGGCAGACAGGTGAAGTGTTTATTTTGTCTGTGAATTAACTCGACCCCTAATGATAACCAACATGGTGGGAGAGAGTGATAGACAGAGAGAGAGGGACATAGGTAGAGTAAAAGAGAGATAGGGAGAGTTAGAAATGGAGAGAGAACAGAGAGATAGTGAGGGATAGAGACAGAAGCAGAGAGATAGAAAGTGCCAGGAGACCCTGAGACACTTTAGAAGCAGGGGGACGGGGAGACAGGCTGTGTGGAGACCCTGGATGTGATTCCAGGATGGTATGTTGCCTCCTGGTGCAAGGGTCATGAATATCACTGAACGGCGACAGGGCATTTTGGAGGGTGAGGGTGCACAGCCAGAGGTTGTGGTCCACACTGGTACCAACGATATAGGTAGAAAAAGGGATGAGGTCCTGCAGGCTGAGTTTAGGGAGTTAGGAAAGAGATTAACAAGCAAAGCCACTTGCTAGTGAGTATGGAAACAGGAGAATGCACCAGATGAATGCGTGGCTGGGGAGATGGTGCAGGAGGGACGACTTCAGATCTCTGGGGCTTTGGGAGCGGTTCTGGGGAAGGTGGGACCTATACAAGCCAGAAAGTCTATACCTGAACAGGACTGGAAAAATATCCTTGCAGGGTTTGCTAGTGCTGTTGGGGATGGTTTAAATTAGTTTGGCAGGGGGATGGGAACCTGAGCGCAGTCATGGATAGGACAAATTCAGAGCAGGGAAGGGAGGCAGAAAATTAGCGAGTGACTCAAAGACAAAAGAAGCAAAGGTTAAAAAGTGTACAGCACAGGAATTTGGCAGTGTTAAAAGGTATTTATTTAAATCCAAGGAGTAGAGTAAATAAAGTCGATGAGCTGAGGGCACAGATAGACACATGGCAACACAAGATCATTGCTATAACAGAAACTTGACTTAAAGGTGGGCAAAAATGGCAGATCAACATCCCTGGATATAGAGTTTTCAGGCGAGATAGAGAGTGGGTTAAAAAAGGAGAGGTGTAGCATTATTGGTTAAGGAATCAATAACAGCTGTGAGGAGGGATGATATGCGAAATGAATCATTGAATGAGGCAATATGGGTGGAGCTCAGAAATAAAAAAAGGACAGCCACACTACTTTCATTGCAGCAGCTTATTCGGGAGCAGAGAGTGCGAGCGAGTGATCAGCTGGGAAGGTCAGTTTCAAAGTAAACTTAATTTCCTTTTGTTTTCGGCAGAGACCAGGGGGCTGCTGGGGAAGTGAAACCCTATATATTTGGGCCGTTTAAAATAACTTGCCTTTCATTGCAGCAGCTTATTCGGGAGCAGAGAGTGCGAGCGAGTGATCAGCTGGGAAGGTCAGTTTCAAAGTCAACTTAATTTCCTTTTGTTTTCGGCGGAGACCAGGGGGCTGCTGGGGAAGTGAAACCCTATATATTTGGGCCATTTAAAATAACTTGCCTTTCATTGCAGCAGCTTATTCGGGAGCAAGAGAGTGCAAGTGAGTGATCAGCTGGGAAGGTCAGTTTCAAAGTCAACTTAATTTCCTTTTCTTTTCGGCAGAGACCAGGGGGCTGCTGGGTAAGTGAAACCCTATATATTTGGGCCGTTTAAAATAACTTGCCTTTCATTGCAGCAGCTTATTCGGGAGCAGAGAGTGCGAGCGAGTGATCAGCTGGGAAGGTCAGTTTCAAAGTAAACTTAATTTCCTTTTGTTTTCGGCGGAGACCAGGGGGCTGCTGGGTAAGTGAAACCCTATATATTTGGGCAGTTTCTGAACCTGAGACACTACACGGGTAGTGTCTCCCACCCGCCCTCCTCCTCTAACCGAAAAAAAAAGGACTCGGTGGTGTGTAGACAAGGTAAGGCTTTTTCTATTTCTCTCTTTTTTTTTCGTGTGATTGGTAAAAACTTTTCGTTCCTTTTTCATTTAACTAAGTTAAGCTTAAGATTAAAAATGGCAGGAGATCTCAGACCCGTGTCATGCTCCTCTTGCTCAATGTGGGAGCTCAGGGACACGGCTGATGTCCCTGACTCCTTCACGTGCAGGAAGTGTGTCCAGCTGCAGCTCTTGTTAGACCGCATGACGGCTCTGGAGCTGCGGATGGACTCACTTTGGAGCATGCGCGATGCTGAGGAGGTCGTGGATAGCACGTTTAGCGAATTGGTCACACCGCAGATTAGGATTGCTGAGGGAGAAAGGGAATGGGTGACCAAAAGGCAGAGAAAGAGCAGGAAGGCAGCGCAGGAGTCCCCTGCGGTCATCTCCCTCCAAAACAAGTATACCATTTTGGATACTGTTGAGGGAGATGGCTCACCAGGGGAAGGCAGCAGTAGCCAGGTTCATGGCACCGTGGCTGGCTCTGCTGTTCCGGAGGGCGGGAGAAAGAGTGGAAGGGCGATAGTCATCGGGGATTCGATTGTAAGGGGAGTAGATAGGCGGTTCTGTGGTCGAAAACGAGAATCCCGAATGGTATGTTGCCTCCCAGGTGCACGGGTCAGGGATGTCTCAGATCGGCTGCAGAACATTCTGAAGGGGGAGGGTGAACAGCCAGTTGTCGTTGTGCACATAGGCACCAATGATATAGGTAAAAAACGGGATGAGGTCCTACAAGCAGAATTTAGGGAGTTAGGAGCCAAGTTAAAAAGTAGGACCTCAGAGGTAGTAATCTCAGGATTGCTACCAGTGCCACGTGATAGTCAGAGTAGAAATGAAAGAATAGTCAGGATGAATGCATGGCTTGAGAGGTGGTGCAGGAAGGAGGGGTTCAGATTTTTGGGACATTGGGACCGGTTCTGGGGGAGGTGGGACTATTACAAATTGGACGGTCTGCACCTGGGCCGGACTGGAACCAATGTCCTTGGGAGTGCTTTTGCTAACGCTGTTGGGGAGGGTTTAAACTAATGTGGCAGGGGGATGGGAACCAAATGAGGAGGTCAGTGGACAGTAAGGAGGTAGTAACAAAAGCCTGTAAGGAACTAGATAATGAAGTCAGCGTGACTAAGGGGAAGAGTAGGCAGGGAGCAGATGATGAACGCAAAGGGAGTGGTGGTCTGAGGTGCATTTATTTTAATGCAAGAAGTGTAGTAGGTAAGGCAGATGAACTTAGGGCTTGGATTAGTACCTGGGAGTATGATGTTATTGCTATTACTGAGACTTGGTTGAGGGAAGGGCATGATTAGCAACTAAATATCCCAGGATATCGATGCTTCAGGCGGGATAGAGAGAGAGGTAAAAAGGGTGGAGGAGTTGCATTACTGGTCAAAGAGGAGATCACAGATGTGCTGAAGGAGAGCACTATGGAGGACTCGAGCAGTGAGGCAATATGGGCAGAACTCCGAAATAGGAAGGGTACGGTAACAATGTTGGGGCTGTACTACAGGCCTCCCAACAGCGAGCGTGAGATAGAGGTACAAATATGTAAACAGATTATGGAAAGATGTAGGAGCAACAGGGTGGTGGTGATAGGAGATTTTAATTTTCCCAACATTGACTGGGATTCACTTAGTGTTAGAGGTCTAGATGGAGCAGAATTTGTTAGGAGCATCCAGGAGGGTTTTCTAGAGCAGTATGTAAATAGTCCAACTCGGGAAGGGGCCATACTGGACCTGGTGTTGGGGAATGAGCCCGGCCAATTGGTTGAAGTTTCAGTAGGGGACTACTTTGGGAATAGTGATCACAATTCCGTAAGCTTTAAAATACTCATGGACAAAGACGAGAGTGGTCCTAAATGAAGAGTGCTAAATTGGGGGAAGGCCAACTATCCCAAAATTCAGCAGGAGCTGGGGAATGTAGATTGGGAGCAGCTGTTTGAAGGTAAATCCACATGTGATATGTGGGAGGCTTTGAAAGAGAGGTTGATTAGCGTGCAGGAGAGACATGTTCCTGTGAAAATGAGGGATAGAAATGGCAAGATTAGGGAACCATGGATGACAGGTGAAATTGTGAGACTAGCTAAGAGGAAAAAGGAAGCATACATAAGGTCTAGGCGGCTGAAGAAAGACGAAGCTTTGAAAGAATATCGGGAATGTAGGACCAATCTGAAACGAGGAATTAAGAGGGCTAAAAGGGGTCATGAAATATCTTTAGCAAACAGGGTTAAGGAAAATCCCAAAGCCTTTTATTCATATATAAGGAGCAAGAGGGTAACTAGAGAAAGGATTGGCCCACTCAAGGACAAAGGAGGAAAGTTATGCGTGGAGTCAGAGAAAATGGGTGAGATTCTAAACGAGTACTTTGCATCGGTATTCACCGAGGAGAGGGACATGAAGGATGTTGAGGTTAGGAACAGATGTTTGATTACTCTAGGTCAAGTTGGCATAAGGAGGGAGGAAGTGTTGGGTATTCTAAAAGGCATTAAGGTGGACAAGTCCCCAGGTCCGGATGGGATCTATCCCAGGTTACTGTGGGAAGTGAGAGAGGAAATAGCTGGGGCCTTAACAGATATCTTTGCAGCATCCTTAAACACGGGTGAGGTCCCGGAGGACTGGAGGATTGCTAATGTTGTCCCCTTGTTTAAGAAGGGTAGCAGGGATAATCCAGGTAATTATAGACCGGTGAGCCTGACGTCAGTGGTAGGGAAGCTGCTGGAGAAGTTACTGAGGGATAGGATCTATTCCCATTTGGAAGAAAATGGGCTTATCAGTGATAGGCAACATGGTTTTGTGCAGGGAAGGTCATGTCTTACCAACTTAATAGAATTCTATGAGGAAGTGACAAAGTTGATTGATGAGGGAAGGGCTGTAGATGTCATATACATGGACTTCAGTAAGGCGTTTGATAAGGTTCCCCATGGTAGGCTGATGGAGAAAGTGAAGGCGCATGGGGTCCAAGGTGTAGTAGCTAGATGGATAAAGAACTGGCTGGGCAACAGGCGACAGAGAGTAGCAGTGGAAGGGAATTTCTCAAAATGGAGACGTGTAACCAGTGGTGTTCCACAGGGATCCGTGCTGGGACCACTGTTGTTTGTGATATACATAAATGATTTGGAGGAAAGTATAGGTGGTCTGATTAGCAAGTTTGCAGACGACACTAAGATTGGTGGAGTTGGAGATAGTGAAGGGGACTGTCAGAAAATACAGCAGAATATAGATAGACTGGAGAGTTGGGCAGAGAAATGGCAGATGGCGTTCAATCAGGGCAAATGTGAGGTGATGCATTTTGGAAGATCCAATTCAAGAGTGAACTATACAGTAAATAGAAAAGTCCTGGGGAAAATTGATGTACAGAGAGATTTGGGCGTTCAGGTCCATTGTTCCCTGAAGGTGGCAACGCAGGTCAATAGAGTGGTCAAGAAGGCATACGGCATGCTTTCCTTCATCGGACGGGGTATTGAGTACAAGAGTTGGCAGGTCATGTTACAGTTGTATAGGACTTTGGTTCGGCCACATTTGGAATACTGCGTGCAGTTCTGGTCGCCACATTATCAAAAGGATGTGGATGCTTTAGAGAGGGTGCAGAGGAGGTTCACCAGGATGTTGCCTGGTATGGAGGGCGCTAGCTATGAAGAGAGGTTGAGTAGATTAGGATTATTTTCATTAGAAAGACGGAGGTTGAGGGGGGACCTGATTGAGGTGTACAAAATCATGAGAGGTATAGACAGGTTGGATAGCAAGAAGCTTTTTCCCAGAGTGGGGGATTCAATTACTAGGGGTCATGAGTTCAAAGTGAAAGGGGAAAGGTTTAGGGGGGATATGCGTGGAAAGTTCTTTACGCAGAGGGTGGTGGGTGCCTGGAACGCGTTGCCAGCGGAGGTGGTAGACGCGGGCACGATAGCGTCTTTTAAGATGTATCTAGACAGATACATGAATGGGCAGGAAGTAAACAGATACAGACCCTTAGAAAATAGGCGTCATGTTTAGATAGAGGATCTGGATCGGCGCAGGCTTGGAGGGCCGAAGGGCCTGTTCCTGTGATGTAATTTTCTTTGTTCTTTGTTCTTTGTTCTTACTGGGAGTGTACTTTAGACCCACAAATAGTGAGAGGAAGATAGAAGAACAAATACATAGGCAAAGAGTGCAAATACAATAGGGCAATAATAGTTGGGGATTTCAAAGAACAAAGAAGAACAAAGAAAATTACAGCACAGGAACAGGCCCTTCGGCCCTCCAAGCCTGCGCCGATCCAGATCCTCTATCTAAACATGACGCCTATTTTCTAAGGGTCTGTATCTCTTTGCTTCCTGCCCATTCATGTATCTGTCTAGATACATCTTAAAAGACGCTATCGTGCCCGCGTCTACCACCTCCGCTGGCAACGCGTTCCAGGCACCCACCACCCTCTGCGTAAAGAACTTTCCACGCATATCCCCCCTAAACTTTTCCCCTCTCACTTTGAACTCGTGACCCCTAGTAATTGAATCCCCCACTCTGGGAAAAAGCTTCTTGCTATCCACCCTGTCTATACCTCTCATGATTTTGTACACCTCAATCAGGTCCCCCCTCAACCTCCGTCTTTCTAATGAAAATAATCCTAATCTGCTCAACCTCTCTTCATAGCTAGCGCCCTCCATACCAGGCAACATCCTGGTGAACCTCCTCTGCACCCTCTCCAAAGCATCTACATCCAACTACCCTAATATCAACTGGGATACAAACTGCGTGAAGGGCACAAAATTCCTGAACTGCATTCGAGAGAACTTTTTCACCAGCACGTAACAAGCCCAATGAGAGAGTGCGCAATTCTAGATTTAGTCTTACAAAATGAAGGTGGGCAAGTGGATGAAGTAGCAGTGGGTGACCATTTTGGAAATAGTGACCATAATACAGTTAGATTCAGCATAGTCACGGAAAAGGACAAAGATAAAACAGGAGTAAAACTTCTAAATTGGGGGAAGGCAAATTTTACAAAGCTGAGAGGTGATCTGGCGAAAGTGGACTGGATACGGCTACTTGAGGGAAAATCAGTGGCAAACCAGTGAGAGGCATTCAAAAGCGAGTTTCTGTAGGCACAGCATAGACATGTCCCCAAAAAGATAAAAGATGGTACGGCCAAATCTCGAGCCCACCAGTTATTTAGAAGTTTACAGGGTAAGATGAAACAGAAAAAGAAAGCTTATGACAGTCACAAAAGTAAAAGGGGTGAAGTAAAAAAGGAAATCAGAAAAGCAAAGAGAAGTCATGAACCTCATTTACCCATTGGCAGGTAAAATCAAGGAAAACCCAAAGTTGTTTATCAGTCCATTAAGAGCAAGAGGATAATAAGGTAAGGGTAGGGCCTATCAGAGATGTACAAGGGAACATATGCATAGATGCAGATGATGTGAGCAGGGCCCTTAATGAGTACTTTGTCTCTGAATTCACAAATGAGAGGGATGTTGCAGACATTGCAGTTAAAGAGGAGTGTGAAATATTAGATACGATAAGCATAATGAGACAGGAAGTACCAGAGGGTCTGACATCCTTGAAAGTGGATAAATCACCAGGGCCGGATGGATTGTATCCCAGGCTGTTAAAGGAAGCCAGGGAGGAAACAGCAGATGCTCTGAGAATCATCTTCAAATCCTCACTAGATACAGGCGAGATACCAGAGGATGGGCGGCCTGCGAACATTGTACCATTCTTTAAAAAGGGTCCAAGGGATTAGCCAAATAATTATCGGCCGGTCAGTCTGACCTCAGTGGTGGGCAACTTATCAGCATCAATTCTGAGAGATAGGATAAACTGCCACTTAGAAAGGCACGGATTAATCAGGGATAGTCAGCATGGATTTGTTAAGGGAAGGTCATGTTTTACTAAATTGAATTTTTTGAGTAAGTGACGGGGAGGATTGATGAGGGTAGTGCAGTGGATGTTGTCTACATGGATTTTAGTAAGGCATTTGACAAGGTCCCACATGGCAGACTGGTCAGTAAAATGAAATCCCATGGGATACAGGGGAATGTGGCAGGTTGGATCCAAAATTGGCTCAGTGACAGGAAACAAAGGGTAATGGTCAACGGATGTTTTTGTGAATGGAAAGCTGCTTCCAGTGGCATTCCACAGGGCTCAGTGTTGGGTCCCTTGCTATTTGTGATATATATCAATGATTTGGACTTAAATGTGGGAGGTATGATTGGGAAATTTGCAGATGACACAAAAATTGGCCAAATAGTTGATAGTGAAGAGGATAGCTGGAGACTCCAACATGATATCAATGGTTTGGTTGAGTGGGTGGAAAAGTGGCAAATGGAATTCAATCCAGAGAAGTGTGAGGTAATGCATTTAGGGAGGGCAAACAAAGCGAGGGAATACACAATAAACAGGAGGATATTGTGAGGGGTCGAAGAAGGGAGAGACCTTGAACTGCATGTCCACAGGTCCCTGAAGGTGGCAGGACAGGTAGATAAAGTGGTGAAGAAGGTAAATGGAATGGTTTCTTTTATTGGCCAATATGATGTAATGCTGAAACTGTATATAACGCTGGTTCGGCCACAGCTGAAGTATTGCGTACAGTTCTGGTCACCACATTACAGGAAGGACATAATTGCTCCGGAGAGAGTACAGAGGAAATTTACCAAGAATGTTACCAGGGCTTGAAAATTGCAGCTTTGAGGAAAGATTGGATTGGCTCGGGTTGTTTTTTTTGAAACAGAGGAGGCTGAGGAGTGACTTAATTGAGGTGTACAAAATTATGAGGGGCCTAGATAGAGTAGACAGGAAGGACCCGTTTCCCCTAGTGTAGAGGTCAATTACCAGGGGGAACACATTTAAGGTGATTGGTAGAAGGATTAGAGGGGACATAAGGAAATTCTTTATCACCCAGAGGGTGGTCAGTGTCTGGAATTCACTTCCTGGATCGATGGTGGAGGCAGAAACCGTCAACTCATTTAAAAGGTACCTGAAGTGCTATAAGCTGCAAGGCTATGGACCAGGTGCTGGAAGGTGGGATTCGATTGGGCAGCTAGTTTTTTTTTAGCTGGTACAGACACAATGGGCTGAATGGCCTCCTTCTGTGCCATAACTTTTCTATAGTTCTATGGATTACACAGTGTTCAGCACCATGCACAACTCCTCAGATTCTGAAACAATCCATGTCCACATGCCGCAAGACCTGATCAACATTCAGGCTTGGGCTGATAAGTGGTAAGTAACATTCATGCCACACAAGTGCCAGGCAATGACCATCTCCAACAAGAAAGAATCTAACGACACTCCTTGACATTCAATGACATGACGATCGCTGAATCCCCCAACATTAACATTCTGGGGTTGTTACCACTGATCAGAAAGTTAACTGGGCCAGCCATATAAATACTGTAGCTGCAGGAGCAGGTCAGAGGCTGGGAAGTCTGCAGCAAGTAAGCCACCTCCTGTCTCCCTTAGCCTGTCCACCATCGACAAGGCACAAGTCAGAAGGATGATGGAATATTCTCCACGTTCCTGGATGAGTGCAGCTCCAACAACACTCAAGAAGCTCGACACCATACAGAACAAACAAGGCCACTTGATCGGCAGCCCATCCACCAATATAGAAATGTACTCCCTCTACCACTGGCACACAGTGGCAGCAGTGTGAATCATCTACAAGAAGCACTGCAGCAACTCACCAAGGTTACTTCCATAGCACCTTCTGAACCCGCAACTTCTACCATCCAGAACAGAGGTGTCCAACCTTTTCGTGTGGGGGGCCTCATTACATTTTTTGTCATACGTAGCGGCCCAGTAAGAAATTTTCAGAAAGTTAAAAGCATTAAAAATGTATCCTAATTCTACCAAAACAAAAAAATGCATTTTTGTGAAGAAGCTTTAAATGAGAAGACTAATTTATTGACTTACTTTCTCATCACTATGTTGAACACTGATTTAGCGACATACCTGGCATTGTTTTTGCTTGCATAAGTAGTCACTCTCTGTCCGCACACTTGATGTAACAAGGCGGAATATTCCAAATTGATGTCCCATCAGGAGTGATCTTCAGCTCTTCCCTCTCTCTTTCCCACTTTCCATCTCTCTCTCTCTTCCTCTCCCTCTTTCCATCTCTCTCTTCCCCCGTCTCTCTCCTCCCTCCTTCTCTCCCCCTTTTCTCTCCCCTCCGTCTCTTCCCATCTCCTTCTCCCTTCCCTCTCTCTCCCCACCAACTCTGTTTCTCTCCCCGCCTGCCTCTCTCCCCCCTTCCCTCTCCCCCTTTTCCTCTCTCCCTCTCCTCCCGTCCCTCTACCATATCTCCCCCAGAACCCTCTCTGTCTTTCTTTCTCTCTCCTGCCTCCCTCTCTGTCTCCCTCTCCCCCACCATGTCTCTCGCTACCCCCATGTTTCTCTCTCTCCCCATATCTGTCTCTCTCCCCCTGCTTTCCTTCTGTGTGGGTCTCTCACTCCCCGCTCCCTGCTGCCCACTGCTCTGCCTGTGCATTCACCATAAATGTGGATAATAGAGGCAGGTGTGAACACTGCACTCTGCTGGTTGCAGCCACGTTGTGTGGGAGCAGGGTCCTAACAAACCGATGGCTGCCTGCTGAGGTGCCTGACATTCCAGCAGTTTACATCACGGGCCGGATGGAAACCTTTGGAGGGTTCGACTCTGGTCCACAGGCCATACGTTGGACAACCATGATATAGAAGGACATGGGCAGTATCTGCGTGGGAAATCCACCACCTGTAAGTTCCCTCCAAGCCACACACCAGCCTGACTTGCAACTATATCATTGTTCCTTCACTGTCGCTGGGTCAAAATCCTGGAACACTCTTCCTAACAGCACTGTGGGTGTACCTACCCCACATGGACTGCAGAGGTTCAAGAAGGCAATTCACCACCTCCTTCTCAAGAGCAATTAGGGATGGGCAACACATTCTGACCTTTGCAGTGATGCTCACATCCCATGAAAGAATAAAAGAAAATTCATCCTCAATTTGTGTACTCAAATTTCATGTTTTATAGACCTTTTTAATACAATAATGTATTTGTGCTCCTACCTTTAATCTTTTTATCTTCTTTTCTGTGAACCATTAGATCAACAGCAGCAGCTGTAATTACAAGGCCTGCAACCACCCAGAAAATTACCAGCCAGGCATTGGCTTTAGGGAAGAACTCAGCTAAGGCAAAAAAAAAACACAGAATTAGTACCTGGCTTGTGGGATCGAATACTGTGTAACAAACATTGGGTTCTTAGAACAATAGGAAAGTTACAGCACAGAAGGAGGCCATTCAGTCTGTCATGTCTGTGCCGGCCAAAAAAGCTAGCTGCCCAATCTAATCCCACCTTCCAGCACCTGGTCCATAGCCTTGCAGGTTACAGCACTTCAGGTGCAGGTCCAGGTACTTTTTAAATGAATTGAGGGTTTCTGCCTCCACCACCGTTCCGGGAAGTGAATTCCAGACACCCACCACCCTCTGAGTGAAAACGTTTTTTCTCATGACCCTTCTAATCCTTCTATCAATCACTTTAAATCTGTGCCCCCTGGTAATTGACCTCTCCGCTAGGGGAAACAGGTCCTTCCTGTCTACTCGATCTAGGCCCCTCATAATTTTGTACACCTCAATTAATTTACCCCTCAGCCTCCTCTGTTCTAACGAAAACAACCCTAGCCGATCCAATCTTTCCTCATAGCTGCTACTTTCAAGCCCTGGCAACATTCTTGTAAATCTCCTCTGTACTCTCTCCAGAGCAATTATGTCCTTTCTGTAATGTGACCAGAACTGTACGCAATACTCCAACTGTGGCCTTTTATACAGTTCCAGCATTACATCCCTGCTTTTGTATTCTATACCTCGGCCAATAAAGGAAAGCATTCCAGAAGTCTTCTTCACTACTCTATATACCTGTCCTGCCACCTTCAGGGACCTGTGGGCATTCCAAGGTCTCTCACTTCTTCTAACCCTCTCAATATCCTCCCGTTTATTGTGTATTCTCTCGCTTTGTTTGCTCTCCCCAAATGCATTACCTCACACTTCTCTGGACCGAATTCCATTTGCCACTTTCCGCCCAAACCATTGATATCATTCTGGAGTAGAGAGCGATCCTCTTCACTATCAACTACACGGCCAATTTTTGTGTCATCAATAAATTTCCCAATCATGCCTCCCACATTTAAGTGTAAATCATTAATATCCACCACAAACAGCAAGGACCCAACACTGAGCCCTGTGGAACATCAGTAGAAACAACGTTCCATTCACAAAAAGATAAAGTAAGTCAGTCTGGAGGGCAGAGAAAACATAGACCTGTTAAGGCACAAGTGAATATTGCAAGACTGGATTGTATCTATTTTAATGCAAGGAGTCTTACTAGTAAGGCAGATGAATTGAGGGCATTGATTAACACATGGGAATATGATATTATTGCTATCACAGAGACATAGTTGAGGGAAGGGCAGGACTGGCAGCTCAATATCCTAGGGTACAAAACCTTCAGGAGTGATAGGGGAGGGTGTAAAAGGGGAGGTGGCATTGCACTGTTAATCAAGGAGTCAACGACTGCATTAAGGAGGGATGATATCTTAGAAGGTTCCTCTAATGATGCCATATGGGTAGAACTTAAAAACAAAAAGGGGGCAATAACTGGGCAAGGAGTGTACTACAGGCTTCCAAACAGTCAGGGAGAGATAGAGGAGCAGATATATAGGCAAATCTCAGAGAGGTGTGAAAATAATAGGGAATAATAGTAGGGGATTTCAACTTCCTTAATATCAACTGGGATATTCTCAGTGCAAAAGACTTAAAGGGGGTGGAATTCTTAAAGTGCATTCAGGAGAGCTTTTTGAGCCAGCACATAGAGAGCCCTACAAGAGAAGGGGTGGTACTTGACCTAATCTTAGGGAATGAAGCTGGACAAGTAGTAGAAGTGGCAGTGGGGGTGCATTTCGGGGATAGTGACCATAACTCTGTAAGATTTATGGTAGTTATGGAAAAGGACATAGAGGGACCAGAAATAAAAGTACAGAATTGGGGGAAGGCAGATTTCAATATGCTAAAACAGGATCTGGCCAAAGTGAACTGGCAGTAGCTTCTTGTAGGAAGGTCTACATCAGACCAGTGGGAGTCATTCAGAAAAGAAATAGTGAGAGTTCAGGTCCAACATGTTCCCGTGAAGATGAAGAGTAGGACCAACAAGTCCAGGGAACCCTGAATGTCAAGGGATATAGAGGATTGGATAAGGAAAAAAAAGGAGGCTTATGGCAGATTCAGAGCACTGAAAACAGTGGAGGCCCTGGAGGATTATAGAAAGTGTAGGGGGGCACTTAAAAAATTAATTCGGAGGATAAAGAGGGGACATGAAAAAAACACTAGCAGACAAGATAAAGGAAAATCCCAAGGTGTTTAAGAAGGATATTAAGGGAAAGAGGATAACCAGGGAAAGAGTAGGGCCCATTAAGGATCAAAGTGGAAATCTGTGTGTGGAGCCGGAGGACATAGGTAAGGTTTTAAATGATTACTTTTCATCTGTGTTCACTATGGAGAAGGATGATGTAGATGTAGAGATCAGGGAGGGGGATTGGGATATACTTGAACAAATTAGCATTGAAAGGGAGGAAATATTAGCTGTTTTAGCAGGCTTAAAGGGGGATAAATCCCCCGGCCCAGAGGAGATGTATCCCAGGCTGGTATGTGAGGCAAGGGAGGTGATAGCAGGGGCTCTGACACAAATTTTCAAATCCTCTCTGGTCACAGGAGAGGTACCAGAGGACTCGAGGACTGCGAACGTGGTACCATTATTCAAGAAGGGTAGCAGGGATGAACCAGGTAATTACAGGCTGGTGAGTTGAACATCAGTGGTAGGGAAACTATTGGAAAAAATTCTGAGGGACAGGATAATCTCCACTTGGAAAAGCAGGGATTAATCAGGGATAGTCAGCATGGCTTTCTCAGGGGGAGATCGTGTCTAACAAACTTGATTGAATTTTTCAAGGAAGTGACTAGATGTGTAGATGAGGGTAAAGCAGTTGATGTAGTCTACATGGACTTCAGTAAGGCTTTTAATAAGGCCCTGCATGGAAAATTGGTTAAAAAGGTGAAAGCCCATGGGATCCAGGGCAATTTGGCAAATTACATCCAAAATTGGCTTAGTGGAATGGGGCAGAGGGTGATAGTTGAGGGTTGTTTTTGCGAGTGGAAGCCTGTGACCAGTGGTGTACCGCAGTGATCAGTGCTGGGACCCTTACTGTTTGTTGTGTACATTAATGATTTAGCCTTGAATATAGGAGGTATGATCAGTAAGTTCGCAGATGACATGAAAATTGGTGGTGTCGTAAATAGTGAGGCGGAAAGCCTGAGATTACAGGATGATATAGAGGGGCTGTTAAGATGGGCGGAGCAGTGGCAGATGGAATTTAATCCTGAGAAGTGTGAAGTGATGCACTTTGGGAGGACTAACAAGGCAAGGGAATATACAATGGATGGTAGGACCCTAGGGAGTACAGAGGGTCAAAGGGACCTTGGGGTGCTTGTCCATAGATCACTGAAGGCAGCAGCACAGGTAGATAAGGTGGTTAGGAAGGCATATGAGATACTTGCCTTTATTAGCCATGGCACAGAATATAAGAGCAGGGAGGTTATGATGGAGCTGTATAAAACGCTAGTTAGGCCACAGCTGGAGTATGTGTACAGTTCTGGTCACCACATTATCGGAAGGATGTGATTGCACTGGAGAGAGTGCAGAGGAGATTCACCAGAATGTTGCCTGGGCTGGAGCATTTCAGCTGTGAAGAGAGACTGAAAAGGCTAGGGTTGTTTTCCTTGGAGCAGAGAAGGCTGATGGGGGACATGATTGAGGTATACAAAATTATGAGGGGCATAGACAGGGTAGATAGGAAGAATCTTTTTCCCTTAGTGGAGGTGTCAATAACCAGGGGGCATAGATTTAAGGTAAGGGGCAGGAGGTTTAGAGGGGAGTTGAGGAAACAATTTTTCACCCAGAGGGTGGTTGGAATCTGGAACACACTGCCTGAAGGGGTAGTAAAGGCAGGCACACGTGCAACATTTAAGAAGTATTTAGATGAGCACTTGAATCGCCATAGCATACAAGGCTACGGACCAAGTGCAGGAAAATGGGATTAGATTGGATGGGCGTTTGATGGTCGGCACAGCCGTGTTGGGCCGAAGGGCCTGTTTCTGTGCTGTATAACTCTATGACTCTATGACAAAAACATCCGTCGACTATTACCCTTTGTTTCCTGTCACTGAGCCAATTTTGGATCCATCCTGCCACATCCCCCTTGATTCCATGGGCTTTCATTTTTCTGACCAGTCTGCCATGTGGGACATTGTCAAATGCCTTATTAATCCTCCTTGTTAATTCCTCAAAAAACTTGAAATCATGTTAGTAAGACATGACCTTCCCTTAACAAATCCATACTGACTATCCCTGATTAATCCGTGTCTTTCTAACTGGCGGTTAATCCTGTCCC
This sequence comes from Heterodontus francisci, assembly GCF_036365525.1. Lineage (NCBI taxonomy): Eukaryota > Metazoa > Chordata > Chondrichthyes > Heterodontiformes > Heterodontidae > Heterodontus > Heterodontus francisci. The sequence goes on from NC_090399.1 coordinate 8,419,841, forward strand.
TCAGAATAGATTCTAATAATTTACCCATCACCGAGGTCAGACTGACCGGCCTATAATTATTTGGTCTATCCCTTGCACAATTTTAAACAATGGTAGAACATTTGCAGATATCTTCTTCCAAATATTAATAGATTTCACCAAACCTCAGAAGTAATCTCAGGTGCTGCCTCCCATCCAAATTATATTGGTAAATAATATTAGTGCTAACAAGAATTGTATAGGGCCTTGAACAGGAGAAAAACTTTCCAAGGCACTATATTAACATCAGTTCTTGTTGACTTAAGTGGTATGAGGACAAACAAGTGAAAAGAGAAGAGGTGATGAAACGCTTGGTCACAGATGAGTATTTTAAGGAGGGTCTTGAAAGGAGAAGATGGAGGTGGAGAGGTAGAAGGGTTTGGAGAGAGAATTCCAGAAAATGGGACCAAGGTGGCTGAAGGCAGAGCAGCCAATGATGTATCAAAAGGAAAATGGAATTCACAAGACTTCAAACTTTACATCTCTGATATTAACCCTGAAAATGCAGTAATGGGAATGGTAGTATTGTGGTAATGTTCCTGGACTAGTAATCCAGAGGCCTGGACAAATACTCTGGAGACAGGAGTTCAAATCCCACCACAGCAACTGCAGGAATTTAAATTCAATTAATTAAAATAATTCTGGGATGAAAAGCTGTTCTCAGTAACGGTGATTATGAATCAACCAGATTGTGGTAAAAAATCCATCTGGATCACTAATGTCCTTGAGGGAAGGAAATCTGCTGTCCTTATCTGGTCTGGCCTACATGTGACTTCAAACCCACAGTCATGTGGTTGACTCTCAAATACCCTCCAAAATGGTTGACCAAGCCTCTCATTTATAACAAACCCCTCCGGAAAAGTCAAAAACAGGACAGACCACCCAGCGTCTGATACGAGAAAAGCACAAGCTCTGTCGACCCTGCAAAGTGCTCCTCATTCACATCTGGGGACTTGTACCTAAATTGGGAGAGCTGTCCCACAGACTAATCAAGCAACAGCCTGACCCAGTCATACTCCCAGAATCATACCTTACAGACACTGTTCTAGATGTCTCTATCATCATCCCTGGGTATGTCCTGTCCTACCGGCAGACCAGATCCACCAGAGGTGACAGCACAGTGGTATAGAGTCAGGAGGGACCGGCCCTGGGTATCCTCAACATTGATTCCAGACCCCATGAAGTCTCATGGCATCAGGTCAAACATGGACAAGGAAACTTCCTGCTGATTACCACCTACTGCCCTCCCTCAAACTGATGAATCAGCCCACCTCCATGTTGAACACCACTTGGAATAGGCACTGAGGGTAGCAAGGGCATAGAATGTACTCTGAGTCAGGGATTTCAATGCCCGTCATCAAGAGTGGGTAAGTAGCACCAATGCTGACCAAGTTGGCTGAATCCTGAAGGGTATATCTACAAGACTGGGTCTCTGGCAGCAGATGACAGAACCAACAGGAGGGTAAAATCCACTTGACCTCATCCTCAACAATCTGTCACAGATACATCTGCTCACAGCACAGTCCTTGTTCAATCTTCACACTAAGGACACCATCCATTACATTGTGTGGCACCAGCACCGTGCTAAACGGGATAGATTCAGATTCGATCTCGCAGCTCAAAACTGGGATTCCATGAAGGGCTGTGGATCATCAGAAGCAGCAGCAGAATTGTACTCCACCACAATGTGTAACCTCATGGTCCAGCGTATTCCTCACTCTACCATTACCATCAAGCCAAAGGACCAACCCTGGTTCAATGAAGAGTGTAGGAGAGCATGCCAGGAGCAGCACCAGGCATACCTAAAAATGAGGTACCAAACTGGTGAAGCTACAAGACAGGACTGATGATGATAATGATGGCAGATTCTTCACAGATGAAGATCAAGGGAAGGTTTGTTTCTGTGGATATTTGACATAATCACTGGTGACTGAAGAGGCCAATTCTTGATCTGCAGGCTCTGGAGCAGTTGAGGCACAAGAACTCCTGGTTTGGGGGGGCTCTGATATAAACAGATTTCTTCCTGTCTCTCTTCCAGGTCCAAAATTCGGTCTCTGGTTGAGTTGGGCTGGACGTCGACAAACAGAAATAAGAGATGAGAAGAGAGGGGGAGAAAGGGGGGGAGGGAAAGAAACAGCTACAAGTTCCAACATAAAGCACCTCAGTGAAATTAACCCAACCCCTTACACTCTGAAATCTATCAAGTCCAGGAGAAACTGACAAGCCCAGGGAAGATACCAGTAACTGCACTAAGTACAGAAACATTAACTGAGCTCTTGCTTTCATCTATACTTAACCCAAGGATTTAAAATTATCCAGAAACAGGGAGATTAAACTTCCCAACCGGAGTTCTCTGCGGAGATTTTTTTTTGATAATGACTTCAGAACTTGATACAGTTCAGAAGCTTGTTTGTTACATTGCATGATTTCCTGAAGTGGATACTTGTTTTCCCACGAGTGCTCAGGATCGTGGTGCCTTCGCCTGTTTGAAATCAGTGTTAGTTGTTTTTTTAAAACTTGATGATGTTAATTGAACACGGGTACAACAACAACTGGCACCTGTACTCGATCACTGCTCTAAAGCCTGGATACCCGACAAACCCGAATACATGTCGGGTTCGGATTGGGTCGGGCATTTAAAAAAATCAAAGGACTTGGGCTCGGGTGGGGTTCGGGTTGGCTGTTGTCGGGTTGGGCCCGGGTCGGGTTTTAATTTTATACCTGAGCCAGGCTTAACTGCACCATCCGCTGGTCACCAAATAGGCTTTCAAAGTGTTCTGACCATTGGTGTCGGGTGGACTCTGTTTGTGCCACCTGATGATTTTAGTGGTACCTGCACCTGGTGGGAAAGTCCATATATGGATCTTAAGGCTTTCTAGAAAGATCTCATATCTTCCATATCTGCATTCATTTGTCTCCTCTTAGCGAGCGCTGTCCACCAGTTATTTTGGATGATTCGGAGGTTGATTTGCAGAGTGCTGCAGCCTTCCCTATCTGCAGCTTTTGTAAACTGGTTGGCAGGACGTGTAAGTAATCCATTGTGGCAGGAGTGTTTCTTTTGAAAAAGCTCTTAGATTTCCAAGTCATTTTCATCAAATCAAACTTGGTTTCTTCTGGTTAAAAAGCCAACGACTTCTGCAGTTGTTTCCTGTCGGACGGATTTCAACTGTTCCCACTGCTCTGCTGGGTTAACATCACTGCCCGGAGTGAGGTCACTGCGGAGACTTTCTTCAAGTTTGCTCTGGAAAACTAGTTTTACGTCTGATAGAGAGAGTCTGTGGTCTTGTAGTTTCCTTGTTAGTGGGCCTTTCCTTTTGGGTGATTCTGAAGACAACATTAGCTCGAACCAGCCTGTGGTCGCTGTAATAGACAGCACTGGACTAAACTCTGGTGTGTAGTAGCTGCTGTCCATCACATTGGCACCCTATTGCTTTGAACGCGGAAGCAGCCTGCTCTCGACGGAGTTAAGCGATCCCACAGCAACGGATCAGATCAACTCTGCAATCCTGCCACATCCATTCGTTAACTAAACAACTAATGGGAGGAGGAGGAAGCTCCACGAATATTCCCATCCTCAGTGATGATGGAACCCAGCATGTCATTGCACAAGACAAGGCTGAAGCGTTCAGCCAGAAGTGCCGGGTGGATGATCCATCTTCGCCTCCTCCCGAGGTCCCGGTCTTCAGCCAATTCGATTCACTCCATGTGATAGAGAAACAGCTGAACACACTGGACATGGCAAAGGCTATGGGCCCAGACAACATCCCAGCTGTAGCCCTGAAGGCTTGTGCTCCAGAACTATCCAGGCCGCGAGACAAGCTGTTCCAGTACAGCTATAACACTGCCAGCTCACTGCTGCTCAGTTTGGGTTCCACCAGGGCCACTCAGCTCCTGACCTCATTATAGCCTTGGTCCAACCATGGACTAAAGAGCTGAACTCAAGAGGTGAGGTGAGAGTGACTGCCCTCGACATCCAGGCAGCATTCGACCAAGTATGGCATCAAGGAGCCCTCGTAAAACTGGAGTCATTGGGAATCAGGGGGAAAACTCTCCACTGGCTGGAGTTTTGCCAGCAGAAAGGAAGATGGTTGTGGTTGTTGGAGGTCAATCACCTCAGCCTCAGGACATCACTACAGGAGTTCCTCAGGGTAGTGTCCGAGGCCCAACCATCTCCAGCTGATTCATCAATGACCTTGCCTCCAACCTCTCTTTTTCCAACAATTCCTCCCTTCACCCAGCATGCACCAGGAGTGGAAACACACAGCCACTCAGCACGGCCCCGCACTCTGAATCGTACATCATCTCCCTCCGCCAGCACCGGCCTGTGTGTGCTCATCCCCACTGTCTCTGCCTTCTCACCCCCTCTCCACTGTCTCTGCGTGCTCACCTCATCCCCCCACTGTCTCTGCATGCTCACCTCATCCCCCCACTGTCTCTGCGTGCTCACCCCATCCCCCCACTGTCTCTGCGTGCTCACCCCATCCCCCACTATCTCTGCGTGCTCACCTCATCCCCCCACTGTCTCTGTGTGCTCACCCCGTTCCCCACTGTCTCTGTGTGCTCACCCCTCTCCCACTGTCTCTGCGTGCTCACCCCCTCCCCCACTGTCTCTGTGTGCTCACCCCTCTCCCACTCTCTCTGCGTGCTCACCCTTCCCCCACTGTCTCTGTGTGCTCACCCCTCCCCCACCGTCTCTGCGTGCTCACCCCACCCCCACTGTTTCTGCACTCTCACCCCCTCCCCCACTGTCTCTGCGTGCTCACCCCGTTCCCCACTGTCTCTGCATGTTCACCGCATCCCCCACTGTCACTGCGTGCTCACCCCATCCCCCCACTGTCTCTGCGTGTTCACCCCATTCCCCACTGTCTCTGCGTGCTCACCCCATCCCCCACTGTCTGAGCGCTCACCCCTCCCCACCGTCTGCATGCCCACCCCCTCTCCACTGTCTCTGCGTGCTCACCCCATCCCCCACTGTCTCTGCGTGCTCACCTCATCCCCCACTGTCTCTGCGTGCTCACCCCCTCCCCCACTGTCTCTGCGTTCTCACCCCATCCCCACTGTCTCTGTGTGCTCACCCCATCTCCCACTGTCTCTGCATTCTCACCCCCTCTCCCACTGTCTCTGCGTGCTCACCCCCTCCCCCACTGTCTCTGTGTGCTCACCCCTCTCCCACTGTCTCTGCGTGCTCACCCCCTCCCCCACTGTCTCTGTGTGCTCACCCCTCTCCCACTCTCTCTGCGTGCTCACCCTTCCCCCACTGTCTCTGTGTGCTCACCCCTCCCCCACCGTCTCTGCGTGCTCACCCCACCCCCACTGTTTCTGCACTCTCACCCCCTCCCCCACTGTCTCTGCACGCTCACCCCCTCCCCCACTGTCTCTGCGTGCTCACCCCTCCCCCACCGTCTCTGCATGCTCACCCCTCCCCCACCGCCTCTGCGTGCTCACCCCACCCCCACTGTCTCTGTGTGCTCACCCCTCCCCCACTGTCTCTGCATGCTCACCCCTCTCCCACTGTCTCTACATTCTCACCCCCTCCCCCACTTTCTCTGCATGCTCAACCACTCCCCCACCGTCTCAGCATGCTCACCCCCTCTCCCACTGTCTCTGCATTCTCACCCCTCTCCCACTGTCAATGGTTGCTCACCCCATCCTTCCACTGTCTCTGCTTTCTCACCCCCTCCCCACTGTCTCTGCATGCTCTCCCCCTCTCCCACTGTCTCTGCATGCTCACCCCCTCTCCCACTGTCTCTGCATTCTCACCCCCTCCCCACTGTCTCTGCATTCTCAGCCCCTCTCCCACTGTCTCTGCATTCTCACCCCCTCCCCCACTGTCTCTGCATTCTCACTCCCTCCCCACTGTCTCTGCATGCTCTCCCCCTCTCCCACTGTCTCTGCATTCTCACCCCCTCTCCCACTGTCTCTGCATTCTCACCCCCTCCCCACTGTCTCTGCATTCTCACCCCCTCCCCCACTGTCTCTGCATGCTCACCCCTCCCCCACTGTCTCTGCATTCTCACCCCCTCCCCACTGTCTCTGCATTCTCACCCCCTCCCCCACTGTCTCTGAGTGCTCACCCCTCCCCCAGTGTCTCTGCGTGCTCACCCCATCCCCCCAGTCTCTGTGTACTCACCCCTCTCCCACTGTCTCTACATGCTCCCCCCCCTCCCCCCACTGTCCCTACATGCTCACCCCATCCCCCCACTGTCTCTACATGCTCACCCCATCCCCCACTGTCTCTGCCTGCTCACCCCTCCCTCACTCTCTCTTCTGGCTCACCCAACCCCCGACACTCCCTTTGGTCAACACCTATTGACTGTCTTCCCAGCAAGTCCCGCCTCCCCCGCGCTCCTACTGAACAAAGGTCCGCGTGCAGGCAAACTGTTCGCACTTTTGATTGGTGAACTTCCACGTCAGTCACACGAACGTCACTCTGCACCCCCCCGCCCCCCACCCCCAGTGCGACTCGCTGCAGGAAGTGAAGACTAGTGACTGCTCAGGTACAGGCTGAACTGCACCAATTGTCTGTCACTTACTGTAACAACTGAGAGACACAAATGGAACAAACTCATTCTCACTCCTTTCTGTTCACAAATTATGAAAGATTGGCAGGCCGGATTGAAAACTTTAGTGGGCCGGTTTCTGGCCCGTGGGCCGTATGTTGGACAACCCTGCTCCAGATGTACAAGTCCAGGCTGAGTCATCAACAACTACTCAATCCAGGTCCTTGTATTTTGGCCATGCCATCTGTGAAGCCACCTCTCCTTCTCCATGCTGAATAGGTTGGTAGAGGCTGGAGGCCTCTCTTCATGTAACTATTTACTCTTTTTCACCACAAATCTACCTCACAACCTGGTCATCCTTCTTGCAGTGAATAAAAGAAGCCTTCCTGCTGCATTCCTCGGAGTTGTGGCCATTTAATGACAACAGACTGGATATATGAAAAATACCAGTGGCCACAAACTATCACAGGACCCTGTTCCATCGCCACAATTTCTGTGACAGGGTGGAATTTTAACCTGCTGCTAGGATACGCCCGAGTTCATTACAAATCCCAGGGTTGGAGTCATTTACATGTGGGGCAGGGTGAGCTCAGACACCATTTTGAAACCTTTGTGCAGCTTGTGTCCCATTAGGAATGAGGAACTTTCAAACATCACCTGGCTGCTTCCCTAAAGAGCTTTTCATTCCAGCTACAGGTTATCTGTAATCATACACAGGGGGACATGAGGTAGAACTGGCTGCATTTCTGATGAATTTTGTCAACTTACCAGCCCCATCTGTTCTGGTGAGGGGGAAGCTGGGGCTGGTGGCAGAAATGCCTTACTTCCAGTGAAATTTCAGAATATCAGGAAAAACTCCTCTGTGCCCCGTCCTCGAACATTTCAGTGTCACAGACATTGTTATCATTTCAGAATGATAAAGACCAAAGTGCTCTTTGCTCCTTCTCACACTGGTCCTGCAGTCCTGTATCCAGGTAAAATTAACATTCACTTGGATCCCAGGTGCTGTTCTGAATAAACATTTGTATCTCACAATAACATTCAGCCATGTAAAACCACAATCCCCAATGTTCTTCATCCTAATCTCTATCCAGTGACCACTGTTGGAATATGGACATGTGGACACTGGGTGAGGATACATCAGGATTATTTATTTATTTATTTAGAGATACAGCACTGAAACAGGCCCTTCGGCCCACCGAGTCTGTGCCGACCATCAACCACCCATTTATACTAATCCTACACTAATCTCATATTCCTACCACATCCCCACCTGTCCTTATATTCTCCTACCACCTACCTATACTAGGGGCAATTTATAATGACCAATTTACCTATCAACCTGCAAGTCTTTGGTGGTGGGAGGAAACCGGAGCACCCGGCGAAAACCCACGCAGACACAGGGAGAACTTGCAAACTCCACACAGGCAGTACCCAGAATTGAACCCAGGTCGCTGGAGCTGTGAGGCTGCGGTGCTAACCACTGCGCTACTGTGTATCTGCAGTGTCACAGAATGCCCACTAGCTTGTCAACTAGTGAGGTTCAAATATGAAAACCTGCCCCTTGGGCATCTCCAGAGGAGAGCCAGTGCTCGTGGATCCAAACCCAGTCTGAATCAGTGCCTTCAGGAGAAGAGAAATATAGTTAGGAAATATTTCTTTCAATAAAATGACTATCATGCTCTCACCTACCTGATATCTGGAGATGGGCCTCTTGTTTTTTGCTCAATACTCGGCTTTGCATGAAACATGAAAACTTGTTTACAGAATCACTTGTGATATCAATATGACTCTGAACAGCAATAAGGCCTCTGGAGTCCTTTATGAATTCCGTTTCAGACTGTGTTGTCAGAACTTGTCCATTCCCATCCACCCACCATATCTCAGGCTCAGGATACCATCCATCTGATTTACACACCACACGAAGTCCTTCTTTGTTGTTTTCCTCCAGGTGAACCCAAGGCCGGTGTCCAAAACCTGCAATTAGGATTGAAACGTTAATTAAAACTATTACTCGTTTTATTAGACATTTTTAAATGTCTAATTCCAACAGTCCATAATCATTTTAGTCTGTTAAATGTTAATATATTAAAATCGGTGGGGGTAATTTTAACTGTTGACGATAGTGTAAAACAGGTAATATCGGACTGGTCACATGGTGTGAGAAACTCTTCTGTCGCCATCAATTCTGTGTCTTGTTTTTCGGTCAGGACGAGTCTGTCTGTCAATCTGAATCAGACCACTTCCTATCTCCAGCATTCTCAATCATTCTGGATTCTTTCATCTTGCCTTTTCGCAATCTCTTCAACAAAAACAATAACACCTGCTGTGATATCGGCAGTTTCTGTTTCTGTCATTTGTTTCTCACTTCATTTGTAGCTTTCGATTCCATTCGAGATATAAAAAAACACACCAACAAAGAGGGCACTGAAGTTGCCTGGCAGAAGGGCCTCTGACAGACTGAGACTGAACATCAATTGTCTGCCAAAGATTCTCATCCACTACAGACCACAACCCCACAACCAAACACCAAATCAGAATCTCCCAGTGTTACCAAACTCATCCTTCCAGAAACTTCCCTCACCATCTCCTACCCGCCACAAGCTTCCACTCTTATTGTTTCCCAATCCCACAGCCAGTCTCCAATTCCTCCCTGAAATACAGGACGAGGACTGTCTTGTTAGATGGATTATTTTAGCTTGCTGCTGTCCCACTGAACTAATACCCTCTGGCCTTAACTCTTGTCCAGTTTGTACCCACCGAAATCTGTGACTCTTCTGATATCCTCTGTCACTGACGGTTTTCTGTCAATCATTTCCTCATACCATTCACAATCCCTCACCAGGTGTGAACCCAGACACAGGAGAGTATTCAGCTTATCCCCATTGATATCAGTTTTACTCGAGCTCCTTGGTGCCACACCCGGCTGAATACTGTCTAATGTTAGTGATAGTCACTCTCACCTCACAGGAGTGTATTCAGTTTATCCCCATTGATATCAGTTTTACTCGAGCTCCTTGGTGCCACACCCGGCTGAATACTGTCTAATGTTAATAATAGTCACTTTCACCTCACCTGTGGAATTCATTTTGAAGACTCCTTCCATCAATTTACTGATGATTGGAAGGAGTCTGATGGTGTAGTAATTGGCTGGGTTGGATTTGTCCTGTTTTTTATAGACTGGACATTTTCCAATTATCCACACTTTGGCCAGAATATTGCCCAGGCAAAGAGGTGTACCTGTGTCATGTTTAGTTTAGTTTAGTGATACAGCACTGAAACAGGCCCTTCAACCCACCAAGTCTGTGCTGACCATCAACCACCCATTTATACTAATCCTACATTAATTCCATATTCCTACCATATCCCCACCTGTCCCTATATTTCCCTACCACCTACCTATACTTGGGCCAATTGCTAATGGCCAATTTACCTATCAACTGCAAGTCTTTGGCATGAGGGAGGAAACCGGAGCACCCGGAGGAAACCCACGCAGACACAGGGAGAACTTGCAAACTCCACACAGGCAGTACCCAGAATTGAACCCGGGTGGCTGGAGCTGTGAGGCTGCGGTGCTAACCACTGCGCCGCCATGGAGGCTTACTTTTCATGGGGTGCAAGTCAAGTGGATGTACTGTGATTTCAGGCATCACCTCTTCAATGTTGGGAATAGTAAGTAGTGGACACACAAACCACCGTCCTCTTTTCCACTATCTAGGAAAAGAGACAGGGATGGGTGCCTCAGAAGTACCTGACCAGGCCCACGAATTTTGACCCCATTACATAGAGTCATAGCGCCATTTACAGTACAGAAGGAGGCCAATCGGCCCATTGAGTCCATGCCAGCTCTCCACAGAGATATCCAGTCAGTCCCTCTCCCCGCTCGATCACTGTAGCTCTGCAAGTCGATTTCCCTCAAGTGACCATCCAACTTCCTCTTGAAGTCACTGATCGTCTCCGCTTCCACTGCCCTTGTGGGCAGCGAGTTCCAGGTCATTACACCCGCTGCATAAAAACGTGCATCCTCATATTCCCCTGATATCTTTTCCCAAAACTTTCAATCTGTGTCCCCTAGTCCCTCTACCATTTGTTAATGAGAACAGTTTTTCTTGTTTAATTTAACTAAGACTGTCATAATCTCGACACTTCTATTAAATCTCCCCTCAATCTGCTTTGGTGTAAGAAGAACAAACCCAGTTTCTCCAACCTAACCTAATAACTAAAGTCCACCATCCCTGGAACCATTCTGGTAAATCTCCTCTGCACCCTCTCAAGGACCCTCACATTTTTCCTGAAGTGTGATGATCAGAACTGAATGCAATCCTCCTGTTGGAGCCTAACCAGAGAACAGTGTCAGCATGGATTTACAAAAGGGAAATCATGCTGGACAAATCTACTAGCATTCTTCGAGGATGTAACTAGTAGAGTCAATGAGGCAGAGCCAGTGGATGTGGTTTATTTGGACTTTCAAAAGGCTTTCGACAAAGTCCCACATAAGAGATTAGCGTGTAAAATTAAAGCACATGGGACTGGGGGTAGTGTATTGCGATGGATAGAAAATTGTTTGGTATATATGACACAAAGAGTAAGAACAAACGGGCCTTTTTCCGAATGGCAGGCAGTGACTAGTGGGGTACCACAGGGATCGGTGCGAGGACCCCAGCTATTCATAATATATATTAATAATTTAGATGAGGGAACGAAATGTAATATCTCCAAATTTGCAGATGACACAAAGCTGGGTGGGAGAGTGAGTTGTTTGGAGGATGCAGAGAGGCTTCAGGGTGATTTGGACAAGTTGAGTGAGTGGGCTAATGCATGGCAGATGCAGTATAATGTGGATAAATGTGAGGTTCTTCACTTTGGTGGCAAAAACAGGAAGGCAGATTATTATCTGAACAGCTATAAACTGAGAGAGGGGAATATGCAGCGAGACCTGGGTGTTCTCGGACACCAGTCCCTGAACGTAAACATGCTGGTGCAACAGGCGGTAAAAAAGGAAAATGGTTTGTTGGCCTTCATAGCGAGAGGATTCGAGTACAGGAGCAGGGATGTCTTGCTGCAACTATATAGGGCCTTGGTGAGGCCACACCTGGAATATTGTGTGCAGTTTTGACCTCCTTATCTGAGGAAGGATGTTCATGCTATAGAGGGAGTGCAGAGAAGGTTTACCAGACTGATCCCCGGGATGGCGGGACTGACATATGAGGAGAGATTGAGTCGGTTAGGATTATATTCGCTGGAGTTCAGAAGAGTGAGGGGGGATCTCATAGAAACCTATAAAATTGTAACAGGACTTGACAGGGTAGATGCAGGAAGGATGTTCCCAATGGTAGGGGAGTCCAGAACCAGGTGTCATAGAATTAGAATTAGAACATTACAGCGCAGTACAGGCCCTTCGGCCCTCGATGTTGCGCTGACCTGTGAAACCATCTGACCTACACTATTCCATTTTCATCCATATGTCTATCCAATGACCACTTAAATGCCCTTAAAGTTGGCGAGTCTACTACTGTTGCAGGCAGGGCGTTCCACGCCCTTACTACTCACTGAGTAAAGAAACTACCTCTGACATCTGTCCTATATCTATCACCCCTCAACTTAAAGCTATGTCCCCTCGTGTTTGCCATCACCATCCGAGGAAAAAGACTCTCACTATCCACCCTATCTAACCCTCTGATTATCTTATATGTCTCTATTAAGTCACCTCTCCTCCTCCTTCTCTCCAATGAAAACAACCTCAAGTCCCTCAGCCTTTCCTCGTAAGACCTTCCCTCCATACCAGGCAACATCCTAGTAAATCTCCTCTGCACCCTTTATGGGGTAAATCTTTCAGGACTGAGATGAGGAGAAATTTCTTCACCCAGTGAGTGGTGAGTCTGTGGAATTCACTACCACAGAAAGCAGTTGAGGCCAAAACATTGTATGTTTTCAAGAAGGAGTTAGATATAGCTCTTGGGGTGAAAGGGATCAAAGGATATGGGGGGAAAGCGGGAACAGGTTACTGAGTTGAATGATCAGCCATAATCATAATGAATGGCGGAGCAGGCACGAAGGGCCGAATGGCCTACTCCTGCTCCTATTTTCTACGTTTAGAAAGGTTCAGCATAACTTCCCTGCTTTCATATTCAATGCCTCTATTTATGAAGCCCAAGATCTCATCTGCTTACTAACCACTCTCTCAATATGTCCTGCCATGTTTAAAGATCTATGCACATGCACCCCCAGGTCCCTCTTTCTTACACGCTCTTTAAAACTGTGCCATTAAGTATATATTTACTCACACTATTCCTTCTGCCAAAATGTATCATCTCAAACTTGTCAGTATTAAATTCTATCTGCCATCTGCCCATCCACTAGACTATCTACGACCTGCTGCAGGCAGTTCATATCATCCTCAATGTTTACTGTAAGTTTGAGATTCTACTCTGTATTCCAATATCCAAGTCATAGAAATACAGAAAATAAAACACAAACTGGGTGGTTTTATTTTAATAAAAAAAAGTCAACAGATGAAACTCTCCGCCGAACAAAGGCGGTGGAGGGGTGCCACCACCACCCGGTAAACGGGACATGAAACAAGCAGAGATCAGCAACTGCCAGCCTCTCAATCTGGTGCCGTGGAGGAGGCCACAGCACTGCCCTTTGGGGAATATCACTGTCCACCATCCTCCAGTCTGAAAAACAACCAGTTACTCTGACTATAGTTCTGATGAAGGGTCACTGACCTGAAACGTTAACTCTGTTTCTCTCTCCACAGATGCTGCCAGACCTGCTGAGTATTTCCAGCATTTCTTGTTTTTATTTCCGTTACTATGACTCGCTGTTTTCTGGCCTTGAGCCAATTTCTTTTATCTAATTGGACATTGACCATCCGATTCCATGAGCCTCCATTTTGTTAACCAGCCTTTCATGTGGTACTTTATCGAACACTTTCTTAAAATCTATATAAACAACCATCTACTGCATTTCCTTTATCAACCTACTCCGTTACTTCACGTTACTTCATCAAAAATTTCAATTAGATTAGTCAAGCATGATCTGCCTTTTACAAATCTGTGCTGACTTTCCTTAATTAACTTAAACTACTCCAAGAGTCTGTTGATATTTTCTCTGATTATTGTTTCTAAGATCTTTCTCACTACTGACGTTGAACTAATTGGCCTGTAGTTGCTGGAACTGTCCTTGCACCATTTCTTGAATAAGGGTGCCTCCAATCCTCTGACACCTTCCCCCTATCCAGGGAAGATTGGAAGATTATGGCAAGTCCTTCCTCGATCTCCATCTCATTTATAAAATGAACAGGGGAGGTGGTGGTGTAGTGCTAATATAACTGGACAAGTAATCCAGAGCCCAGGCTAATGCTCTGGGGACAAGGGCTCGAATCCCACCACGGCAGATGGTGAAAATTGAATTCAATTATTAAATATGGAATTAAAAAGCTAGTCTAATGATGACCATGAACCCATTGTCAATTGTTGTAAAAACTCATCTGGTTCACGAATGTCCTTTTGGGAACAAAATCAGCTGTCTTTACCTCGTCTGGTGACTCCACACCCACAGCAATGTGGTTGACTCTTAAATGCCCTCTGAAATGGCCTAGCAAGCACTCAATTCAAGGGCAATTAGGGATGGGCAATAAATGCTGGTCTGGCCTGCGATGCCCACATCCCACAAATGAATAAAAAAAAACTGCTCAACTGATTTATATTAACTGAGTGATCAGAGGCACAGTGAGGATAATTCCCACATTCAGTTAACCTGATGATGTTCTGTTTCTCTACCTGCACCGAGCCAGAAGAACATAAGAAATAGGAGCAGGAGTAGGCCATTCAGCCCTTCCAGCCCACTTCGCTATTTGATGAGATCATGGCTGATTTTCTACTTCAACCTCATTTTCCTGCACTATCCCTGTATCCCTTGATGTTTTTAATATGTAGAAATCTATCAATCTCAGTCTTGAACATACTTAACGACTGAGCCTCCACTGCCCTCTGGGACAGAGAATTCCAAAGATTCACCACCCTCTGAGTGAAGAAATACCTCCTCATCACAATCCTAAATGGTCTGCCCCTTATTCTGAGACTGTGTCCCCTGGTTCTCGACTCCCCAGCCAGAGGAAACATCCTTCCTGCACCTACTCTGTCAAGGCCTCTGAGAATTTTGTATGTTTGAATGAGATCACCTCTCATTCTTCTAACTCCCGAGAATAGAGGCCCAGTCTATTTAATCTTTCCTCGTACCACAACGGGAGGATATTGAGAGGGGTGGAAGGAGTGAGAGACCTGGGAGTGCATGTCCACAGGTCCCTGAAGATGGCAGAACAGGTGGATAAAGTGAAGAAGGCAGAAGGAATGCTTTCCTTTATTGGCCGAGGTATAGAATACAAAAGCAGGGATGTAATGCTGGAACTGTATAAAACACTGGTTAGGCCGCAGCTGGAGTATTGCGTACAGTTCTGGTCACCACATTACAGGAAGGACATAATTGATCTACAGAGAGTACAGAGGAGATTTACAAGAATGTTGCCAGGGCTTGAAAGTTGTTGCTATGAGGAGAGATTGGATTGTCTAGGGTTGTTCTCCCTAGAATAGAGGAGGCTGAGGAGTTACTTAATTGAGGTGTACAATATTCTGAGAGTCCTAGATAGAGTATCACAGAATCACAGAATCGTTACAGCGCAGGTAGCCATTCGGTCCATCATGTCCACACTGGCTCTCTGAAAGAGCAGCTCCCTCAGTTCCATTCCCCTGCCTTCTCCCCATAACACTGCACATTCTTCTTTTTCATATAACAGTCTAATTCTCTTTTGAATGCTTCAATTGAACCATCTCCACCATGTTCTCAGGCAGCACATTCCAGATCTTAACCACTCGCTGCGTGAAAAAGTTTTTCCTCATGTCACTTTTGCTTCTCTTATCAAATACTTTAAATCTGTGCCCTCTCATTCTTGATCCTTTCACGAGTGGGAACAGTTTCTCTCTATCTATTCTGTCCAGACCCCTCATGATTTTGAATACTTCTATCAAATCACCTCTCAGCCTCGTCTTCTCTGAGGAAAACAATCCTAACTTCTCCAATCTATCTTCCACAACTGAAATTCCTCATCCCTGGAACCATTCTCATGCATCTTTTCTGTACTCTCTCCAATGCCATTACATCTTTCCTCAAGTGCGGCACCCAGAATTGGACACAATACTCCAGCTGAGGCCGAACTAGTGTCTTGTACAGGTTCAACATAACTTCCTTGCTCTTGTACTCTATACCTCTATTCATAAAGCCGAGGATACAGTACACTGTAGACAGGAAGGACATGTTTCCCCTACTGGAGAGGTCAAATACCAGGGGGCACAGATTTAAGGTGATTGGCAGAAGGATTAGAGGGGACATGAGGAAAAACATTTTCACCCAGAGGGTGGTGGGTGTCTGGAATTCACTGCCCAGATCAGTGGTGGAGGCAGAAACCCTCAACTCATTTAAAAGGTACCTGGACCTGCACCTGAAGTGCTGTAACCTGCAAAGCTACGGACCAGGTGCTGGAAGGTGGGATTAAAATGGGCAGCTAGTTTTTCAGCTAGCACAGACACGATGGGCTGAATGGTCTCTTTCTGTGATGTAACTTTTCTATGGTTCGACAATCCCTCCATCCCAGCAATTAATTTGGTGAACCTTTGTTGCGCTCCCTCTATGTCAAGGATATCTGTCCTTTGGTAAGGAGACCAAAACTGCAGACAATATTCCAGGTGCAGTCTCACCAAGGCTCTATCTAATTGCAGTCAGACATCTTTACTCCTCTACTCAAATCCTCTTGTAAAAAAGGCCAACAGACCATTTGCCTTCTTAATTGCTTGCTGTACCTTCACGTTAGCTTTCAGTGACTCATGAACAAGGACATCCAAGTCCCTCTGGTGTTTAACACTTCCCAGACTCTCACCATTTTAGAAATACTCTGTATTTCTGATTTTCCTACCAAAGTGGAGAACCTCACATTTCTCCATATTGTATACCATCTGACAAATTTTGCCCACTCACTTCGCCTCTCCAAATCCCCTTGAAGCGTCTTTGCATCTTCCTCACAGCTCACACTTCCAGCTAGTTTTGTCATCTGCAAACTTGGAAATATTTCATTTAATACCCACATCCAAATCATTAATATAGATTGTGAATAGCTGGGCCCCAAGCACTGATCCTTGATGTACCTGACGAGTCACAGCCTGCCAACCTGAAAATGACCCATTTATTCCTACTCTCTGTTTTCTGTCCATTAACCAGTTCTCAATCAATGCCAGTGTATTCCCCCCCAATCCCATGTGCTCTAATTTTGTTTATTAACCTCTTGTGTGGGACCTTATCAAAAGCTTTCTGAAAGTTTAAATACACAACATTCACTAGCTCCCCCTTATCTATTCTGCAAGTTAGAGTCTCAAAAAACTCCAACAGGTTTATTAAACATGATTTCCCTTTTGTAACTCCATGTCGACTCTGCCCAATCCCACCATTATTTATGAAGTGTCCTATTATCTCCTTTCTTATAGATTCTAGCATTTTCCGACGTCTTTTGTTTGGCTGACAGGTCTGTAGTTCCCTGTTTTCTCTCTCCCTCCTTTTTTAAATAGCAGGGATACATTTGCCACCTTCCAATCTACAGGAACCATTCCAGAGTCTACAGAATTTTGGAAGATGACCACCAATGCATCTACTATCTCTACAGCCACGTCTTTCAACACTCTGGGACATAGATCATCAGGTCCAGGGGATTTATCTACTTTAAATCCCATTAATTTATCTAGTACCTTTTTGCTAATATTAATATCTTGCTGTTCTTCGTTTACACTAGCCCATTGATTCTCCATTATTTCTTGGAGGTTTTCAGTAGTTTCTTTGATGAAGACAGACACAAAGTATTTGTTCAGTTTCTCTGGCATTTCCTTATTCCTCATTATAAATTCTCCTGACTCCGCTTGTAATGGACCCACATTTGCCTTTTCCTTTTTACCTACCAATGGAAGCTTTTACAGTCCATTTTTATGTTTCCCGTTAATTTACTCTCGTATTCTATTTTCCCTTTCTTAATCTTTTTCTTGGTCCTCCTCTGCACACAACCCTCAGGCTTACCATTTTTTTGGCAACTTTATTCATTTCTTTCTTTGATCTAATACATTCCTTGATTTCTTTTGTTAGCCACGTTGTAACATTTGCCTTGCTAGGTATCTTTCTCCACATACGGTGACATCATGCATGTCATTGGATCGGATATTTGAAGGGGCTCACAAGTCAATTGATGCGAGGGCTTGGTGTTGCCTAAACTCAGAAGCATTAGCACACTGTGTTGGCTGAACTGAGCTCGGGAGCTCTCTACTATAAAATGTCTTCTTACACCTGTTGGACCAAAGTGGGAGGAGTGCACTGTTAATTCAGTCCCACTTCTCCACAGGTCACAGCATATCTATAAGTTTTCCCACTTACTGAAACAGCCAATTAGATACTGTATTTGTTCCCAGAATAAAACACACCAAGCCGGTTTCCTTAATCAACAACAACAATTAACTATAATAAAAATCAAGAAATGCTGGAAATACTCAGCAGGTCTGGCAGCATCTGTGGAGAGAGAAGCAGAGTTAATGTTTCGGGTCAGTTTTGGAACAGTTCCGAAGAAGGGTTACTGACTCAAAACATTAACTCTGCTTCTCTCCACAGATGCTGTCAGACCTGCTGAGTATTTCCAGCATTTCTTGTTTTTATTTCAGATTTTCAGCATCCGCTGAAGTATTTTGCTTTTATTTATAACAACAATTAACTATTTATTATAAAACTAAGTCTTGACCAATAATGAAGTAAATCTAAACATAAATTGAGATGGTAAAGCTCCTTATTTCCCTAGCCCTCTTGCACACATACATACATGCAAAAAAAACCTGTTAACCTGGGATAAAAGGATTTTTGTTTGCAGCTGTTTCAGAGGAATGAAAGGAATAGTTTTAAAAAACTTGGTCTGTTATGATCTGGTAGGAGGCTCTTCGATATGGTAAGGTGTCCCAAAGTCGAATAGTTGGATGCCACTTGGAGTCTTTCCAGGTGAGGTTGATGAACAGTCTGTGGTGCAAGACATTCAAGAACTTCAACAGTGGAAGTCTTTACATAAGGTCTTGTATCAGGGGTGTAGCAACAGGTTTTCTTAGGTCTTACAGCAACAGTATAGCAATAGAAGATTTCTTCAAATTTCAGGATTTCTTAAAACACAGGAGGTAACAGGAACCACATTTGATGCAGAGATTCTTCAGAGACAGGAGCCAATAGGAATCTGCCGCATTTCAAATGCAGAATTCCTTTACAGAGAGGTAATACTTTTTCTGGGTCTATTTCTAACCTCCAGGCAGGTCAAAATCAAATTTCAAAATGTCTTCTTTTTGTCCAAACTCGCGGGTTTTTAAAAGTTCAAAACTGAAACTGAAACTTCCAGAAACAAGTCACATGCCTGGTCATAAAGTCTCTCTTGTCACTCAAACAGTAGTTCTGAGGGCAAACTCCTTGCTGGTTTCCTTGAAATTACCTGCTTCCCTGTCCTTGTTTACAAGTTTAGCTTCTGTTGAACTTCCTTTCAAAACATACATAGAGTTCAACTACTTACAGGTGTCTCAATGTCCACTGAAATCCTTTTTCAGTTTTTAAAAACACAGAATCCTACGTTTTTAATACAAAAACAAAATCCTTGTAACATACCCTTTTCCCCTGTCCCCTCCACCCTGATCTCCAACAGTAAGTGCAAGGAACTCAAGGACATTTTTGTTACTAAAATCAAGACAATCCGATTAGCTGCCTCTGCCATGTCCCTTCCTTGCACTAGCCCACCTGGCCAAGCTTTCTGTAATGCTCCTCCTGCCTTAGCCCTGATCTTGCATCTTTCTCTGTTTCTCTCTTATCTTCTCTCAATCTGTCTCTGACCTCATCTTGTCCACGAGACCCACCTCGTGTTCCCTTGATCCTATTCCCACAAGACTGATCGCCCAACCTCCCCTCCTGGTCTCCATGTTAGCCGATATTGTAAATGGTTCTCTCTCTTCAGGTGTTATCCCTTTCTCCTTTAAATCTGCCGTCATCACCCTTCTCAAAAAACCAACCCTCGACCCCACCACCCTTGCAAACCACCGTCCCATCTCCAACCTCTCTTTCCTCTCCAAAGTCCTTGAACGTGTTGTCACCTCCCAAATCTGTTGCCATCTTTCCCGGAACTCCATGTTTGAATCCCACCAATCAGGTTTCTGCCCCTGCCACAGTACCCAAACAACGCTTATCAAAGTAACAAATGACATATCGTGTGACTGTGACAAAGGTAACTTTCCCTCCTCATCCTTCTCGACCTGTCTGAGGCTTCAACACGGGTTGACCAAACCATCCTCCTCCATCACCTCTCCACTGTCGTCCAGCTGGGTGGAACTGTTCTTACCTGGTTCCATTCTTATTGATCTAATCGCAGTCAGAGAATCACTTGCAATGGCTTCTCTTCCTGCTCCCGCACTGTTACCCCTGGTGTCCCCCCAAGGATTTATCCTTTTCCCCTGTTATTTCTAGTCTACAAGCTGCCCCTCAGCCTCATCATCCAAAAGCGCGGTGTTAGTTTTCACATGTATGCTAAACACACTCAGCTCTACCTCACAACCACTTCTCCCACCTCCTCCACTGTTGCTAAACTATCAGACTGCTGATCCGACATCTAGTCCTGGATGAGCAGAAATTTCCTCCAATTAAATATTGGGAAAACTGAAACTATTGTTTTCAGTCCCCACTCCAAACTCAGTTCCCGAGCTACCAATTCCATTCCTCTCCCCGGCAACAGTCTGAGATTAAATCAGTCTGTTCGTAACCTTGGTGTCACAGTCAAGTTGAGCTTCTGACCACATATTCGTGCCATCGCTAAGACTGCCTATTTCTACCTCTGTAACAGCACCTGACTTCGCCCCTGTCTCGGCTCATCTGCTCCAGAACCCCTCATTCAGGCCTTTGTTACCTCTAGACTTGTCTATTCCAACACACTCCTGGCTGCTCTCCCACATTCTACTCTCTGTAAACTTCAGGTCAGACAAAACTCTGCTGCCCGCGTCACAGGGCGGCACAGTGGCGCAGTGGTTAGCACCGCAGTCTCACAGCTTCAGGGACCCGGGTTCGATTCCGGGTACTGCCTGTGTGGAGTTTGCAAGTTCTCCCTGTGTCTGCGTGGGTTTTCTCCGGGTGCTCCGGTTTCCTCCCACAAGCCAAAAGACTTGCAGGTTGATAGGCAAATTGGCCATTATAAATTGTCACTAGTATAGGTAGGTGGTAGGGAAATATAGGGACAGGTGGGGATGTTTGGTAGGAATATGGGATTAGTGTAGGATTAGTATAAATGGGTGGTTGATGTTCGGCACAGACTCGGTGGGCCGAAGGGCCTGTTTCAGTGCTGTATCTCTAATCTAATCTAATCTTAACTTGCACCAAGTCCCGTTCCCCTATCACCCCTGTGCTCGCTCACCTACATTAACTCACACCAAGTCCGGTTCCCCTATCACCCCTGTGCTCGCTGACCTACATTAACACACACCAAGTCCCATTCCCCTATCACCCCTGTACTTAAAGAACAAAGAACAGTACAGCACAGGAACAGGCCATTCAGCCATCCAAGCCTGCGCCGATCTTGATGCTTGCCTAAACTAAAACCTTCTGCACTTGCGGGGACCATATCCCTCTATTCCCATCCTATTCATGTATTTGTCAAGATGCCTCTTAAACGTCGCTATTGTACCTGCTTCCATCACCTCTCCCGGCAGCAAGTTCTAGGCACTCACCACCCTCTGTGTAAAGAACTTGCCTTGCATATCCCCTCTAAACTGTGCCCCTCTCACCTTAAACCTATGTCCCCTAGTAACTGACTCTTCCACCCTGGGAAAAAGCTTCGAATGATCCACTCTGTCCATGCCACTCATAACTTTGTAAACCTCTATCATGTCGCCCCTCCACCTCCGTCGTTCCAGTGAAAACAATCCAAGTTTATCCAACCTCTCCTCATAGCTAATGCCCTCCACACCAGGCAACATCCTAGTAAACCTCTTCTGTACCCTCTCCAAAGCCTCCACATCCTTCTGGTAGTGTGGCAACCAGAATTGCACGCAATATTCTAAGTGTGGCCTAACTAAAGTTATGTACAGCTGCAGCATGACTTGCCAATTTTTATACTCTATGCCCCGACCGATGAAGGAAAGCATGCCGTACGCCTTCTTGACTACCTTATCCACCTGCGTTGCCACTTTCAGTGACCTGTGGACCAGTACGCCCAGATCTCTCTGCGTCAATACTCCTAATACTGCCATTTACTGCATACTTACCGCCTGCATTAGACCTTCCAAAATGCATTACCTCACATTTGTCCGGATTAAACTCCACCTGCCATTTCTCCGCCCAAGTCTCCAAACGATCTATATCCTGCTAGAATTAGAATTAGAACATTACAGCGCAGTACAGGCCCTTCGGCCCTCGATGTTGCGCCGACCTGTGAAACCATCTGACCTACACTATTCCATTTTCATCCATATGTCTATCCAATGACCACTTAAATGCCCTTAAAGTTGGCGAGTCTACTACTGTTGCAGGCAGGGCGTTCCACGCCCCTACTACTCTCTGAGTAAAGAAACTACCTCCAACATCTGTCCTATACCTATCACCCCTCAACTTAAAGCTATGTCCCCTCGTGTTTGCCATCACCATCCGAGGAAAAAGACTCTCACTATCCACCCTATCTAACCCTCTGATTATCTTATATGTCTCTATTAAGTCACCTCTCCTCCTCCTTCTCTCCAACGAAAACAACCTCAAGTCCCTCAGCCTTTCCTCGTAAGACCTTCCCTCAATACCAGGCAACATCCTCGTAAATCTCCTCTGCACCCTTTCCAAAGCTTCCACATCCTTCCTATAATGCGGTGACCAGAACTGCACACAATACTCCAGGTGCGGTCTCACCAGAGTTTTGTACAGCTGCAGCATGACCTCGTGGCTCCGAAACCCGATCCCCCTACTAATAAAAGCTGTATCCTCTGACAATCCCCATTACTATCCGCAACTCCACCAACCTTTGTGTCGTCCGCAAACTTACTAATCAGACCAGCTACATTTTCCTCCAAATCATTTATATATACTGCAAACAGCAAAGGTTCCAGCACTGATCCCTGTGGAACACCACTAGTCACATCCCTCCAGTCAGAAAAGCACTCTTCCACTGCTACCCTCTGTGACCGAGCCAGTTCTGTATCCATCTTGCCAGCTCACCTCTGATCCCGTGTGACTTCACCTTTTGGATCAGTCTGCCATGAGGGATATCATCAAAGGCTTTACTGAAGTCCATATAGATAACATCCACTGCCCTTCCTTCATCAATCATCTTCGTCACTTCCTCAAAAAACTCAATCAAATTAGTGAGACACGACCTCCCCTTCACAAAACCATGCTGCCGCTTGCTAATAAGTTTGTTTGTTTCCAAATGGGAGTAAATCCTGTCCCGAAGAATCCTCTCTAATAGTTTCCCTGCCACTGACGTAAGGCTCACTGGCCTATAATTTCCTGGATTATCCTTACCACCCTTCTTAAACAAAGGAACAACATTGGCTATTCTCCAGTCCTCTGGGACCTCACCTGTAGCCAATGAGGATGCAAAGATTTCTGTCAAGGCCCCACCAATTTCCTCCCTTGCCTCCCTCAGTATTCTAGGGTAGATCCCATCAGGCCATGGGGACTTATCTACCTTAATGCTTTGCAAGACACCCAACACCTCCTTTTTGATAACGAGATGACGGAGACTATCTACACTCCCTTCCCGAAGCTCATCATCCACCAAGTCCTTCTCTTTGGTGAATACTGATGCAAAGTACTCATTTAGTACCTCGCCAATTTCTTCTGGCTCCACACATAGATTCCCATCTCTGTCCTTGAGTGGGCCAACCCTTTCCCTGGTTACCCTCAGATATCTTTGCAGCATCCTTAAACACGGGTGAGGTCCCGGAGGACTGGAGAATTGCTAATGTTGTCCCCTTGTTTAAGAAGGGTAGCAGGGATAATCCAGGTAATTATAGACCGGTGAGCCTGACGTCAGTGGTAGGGAAGCTGCTGGAGAAGATACTGAGGGATAGGATCTATTCCCATTTGGAAGAAAATGGGCTTATCAGTGATAGGCAACATGGTTTTGTGCAGGGAAGGTCATGTCTTACCAACTTAACAGAATTCTTTGAGGAAGTGACAAAGTTGATTGATGAGGGAAGGGCTGTCGATGTCATATACATGGACTTCAGTAAGGCGTTTGATAAGGTTCCCCATGGCAGGCTGATGGAGAAAGTGAAGGCGCTTGGGGTCCAAGGTGTACTAGCTAGATGGATAAAGAACTGGCTGGGCAACAGGAGACAGAGAGTAGCAGTAGAAGGGAGTTTCTCAAAATGGAGACGTGTGACCAGTGGTGTTCCACAGGGATCCGTGCTGGGACCACTGTTGTTTGTGATATACATTAATGATTTGGAGGAAAGTATAGGTGGACTGATTAGCAAGTTTGCAGACGACACTAAGATTGGTGGAGTAGCAGATAGTGAAGGGGACTGTCAGAGAATACAGCAGAATATAGATAGATTGGAGAGTTGGGCAGAGAAATGGCAGATGGAGTTCAATCAGGGCAAATGCGAGGTGATGCATTTTGGAAGATCCAATTCAAGAGTGAACTATACAGTAAATGGAAAAGTCCTGGGGAAAATTGATGTCCAGAGAGATTTGGGTGTTCAGGTCCACTGTTCCCTGAAGGTGGCAACGCAGGTAAATAGAGTTGTCAAGAAGGCATAAGGCATGCTTTCCTTCATTGGACGGGGTCTTGAGTACAAGAGTTGGCAGGTCATGTTACAGTTGTACAGGACTTTGCTTCGGCCACATTTGGAATACTGCGTGCAGTTCTGGTCGCCACATTACCAAAAGGATGTGGATGCTTTGGAGAGGGTGCAGAGGAGGTTCACCAGGATGTTGCCTGGTATGGAGGGCGCTAGCTATGAAGAGAGGTTGAGTAGATTAGGATTATTTTCATTAGAAAGAAGGAGGTTGAGGGGGGACCTGATTGAGGTGTACAAAATCATGAGAGGTATAGACAGGGTGGATAGCAAGAGGCTTTTTCCCAGAGTGGGGGATTCAATTACTAGAGGACACGAGTTCAAAGTGAAAGGGGAAAAGTTTAGGGGGGATATGCGTGGAAAGTTCTTTACGCAGAGGGTGGTGGGTGCCTGGAACGCTTTGCCAGCGGAGGTGGTAGATGCGGGCACGATGGCGTCTTTTAAGATGTATCTAGACAGATACATGAATGGGCAGGAAGAAAAGAGATACAGAACCTTAGAAAATAGGCGACATGTTTAGAGAGAGGATCTGGATCGGCGCAGGCTTGGAGGGCCGAAGGGCCTGTTCCTGTGCTGTAATTATCTTTGTTCTTTTGTTCTTTGTATAAAAAGCCTTGGGATTTTCCTTAATCCTATTTGCCAATGACTTTTCATGACCCCTTTTAGCCCTCCTGACTCCTTGCTTAAGTTCCTTCCTACTGTCTTTATATTCCTCAAGGGATTCGGCTGTTCCTAGCCTTCCAGCCCTTATGAATGCTTCCTTTTTCTTTTTGACGAGGCTCACAATATCCCACGTTATCCAAGGTTCCCGAAACCTGCCAAACTTATCTTTCTTCCTGGTCCTGGATTCTAATTAATTGACGTTTGAAAGACTCCCACATGTCAGATGTTGATTTACCCTCAAACAGCCGCCCCCAATCTAAATTCTTTAGTTCCTGTCTAATACTGTTATAATTAGCCTTCCCCCAATTTAGCACCTTCACCCGAGGACTAGTCTTATCCTTATCCACAAGTACCTTAAAACTTATGGAATTATGGTCACTGTTCCCAAAATGCTCCCCCACTGAAACTTCAACCACCTGGCCGGGCTCATTCGCCAATACCAGGTCCAGTACGGCCCCATCCCTAGTTGGACTATCTACATACTGTTTCAAGAAGCCCTCCTGGATGCTCCTTCCAAGTTCTGCCCCATCCAAGCCCCTAGCACTAAGTGAGTCCCAGTCAATATAGGGGAAGTTAAAATCACCCACCACTACAACCCTGTTACCTTTACATCTTTCCAAAATCTGTCTACATATCTGCTCCTCTACCACCCGCTGGCTGTTGGGAGGCCTGTAGAAAATCCCCAACATCGTGACTGCACCCTTTCTATTCCTGAGCTCCACCCATATTGCCTCGCTGCATGACCCCTCCGAGGTGTCTTCCCGCAGTACAGCAGTGATATTCTCCTTAACAAGCAATGCAACGCCCCCACCCCTTTTACATCCCCCTCTATCCCGCCTGAAACTTCTAAATCCTGGAACATTTAGCTGCCAAGTCTCTGTAATAGCAACAACATCATTGTTCCAAGTACTAATCCAGGCTCTAGGTTCATCTGCCTTACCTGTTATACTTCTCGCATTGAAACAAATGCACTTCAGACCATCAGTCCCACTGTGCTCCACAACATCTCCCTGCCTGCTCTTCCTCTTAGTCTAACTGGCCTTATTTACGAGCTCCCCCTCATTTATTTCACTTGCTGTCCTACTGCTCTGGTACCCATCCCCCTGCCACACTAGTTTAAACCCTCCCGAGTGACGCAAGCAAACCTCGCAGCCAGGATATTAATGCCCCTCCAGTTTAGATGCAACCCGTCCTTCTTGTACAGGTCCCATCTGTCCCTGAAGAGATCCCAATGGGCCAGATATCTGAAACCCTCCCTTCTATACCAGCTGTTCAGCCACGTGTTTAGCTGCACTATCTTCCTATTTCTAGCCTCACTGGCACGTGGCACAGGGAGTAATCCCGAGATTACAATCCTAGATGTCCTGTCTTTTAAATTTCTACCTCGCTCCCTAAACTCCCCCTGCAGGACCTCGTCACTCTTTCTGCCTATGTCGTTGGTACCAATGTGTACCACAACCTCTGGCTGTTCGCCCTCCCCCTTCAGAATGCCCCCTGTCCGTTGAGACATCCTTGACCCTGGCACCAGGGAGACAACAGACCATCCTGGAGTCTCTTTCACGTCCACAGAAGCGCCTATCTGTGCCCCTGACTATAGAGTCCCCTATAACTATTGCTCCTCTGCACTTTGTCCCTCCCTGCTGAACAACAGTGCCAGCCGTGGTGCCACTGCTCTGGCTGCTGCTGTTTTCCCCTGATAGGCCACTCCCCCCCAACAGTATCTAAAATGGTATACTTGTTAGAGAGGGGTATAGCCACAGGGGATTCCTGCACTGACTGCCTGCCCCTTCTAGCGATCACCCATCTATCTGCCTGCACTTTGGGTGTAATCACTTCTCTAAAACTCCTGTCTATGACGCTTTCTGCCACCTGCATGCTCCTAAGTGCATCCAGTTGCCGCTCCAACCGATCCATGTGGTCTGTGAGGAGCTGCAACTGGGTGCACTTCCTGCAGATGTCGTCCGCTGGAAGCGTCACGGACTTCCCACATCTCACAGGTGAAGCACATCACCCCTTTAACTGTAATTTCTCGCACTAATTAATAAATTAATTTAAAATAAATACTTATTAAATCCATCCTAAATTGTTATCATTAACTATATGGTCCTTGGTGCTAGATTCCTACGAGAAATATAAAAAGCTAACAAAATACAGTAATCTCCTCCCTCTGATTTAGTTATTCTACTTATTTAGTTAATTAGGGTTTTAATCAATTTTTATCAATGTCTTATTTTCAAATTCAGTAAAAAAAATTCCCTACTCACTGACCTACATTAACACACACCAAGTCCCATTCCCCTATCACCCCCTGTACTCACTGATCTACATTAACACACACCAAGTCCCATTCCCCTATCACCCCTGTGCTCGCTCACCTACATTAACACACACCAAGTCCCATTCCCCTATCACCCCCTGTACTCACTGATCTACATTAACACACACCGAGTCCCATTCCCCTATCACCCCCTGTACTCACTGATCTACATTAACACACACCAAGTCCCATTCCCCTATCACCCCTGTGCTCGCTCACCTACATTAACACACACCAAGTCCCATTCCCCTATCACCCCCTGTACTCACTGATCTACATTAACACACACCGAGTCCCATTCCCCTATCACCCCTGTGCTCACTCACCTACATTAACACACACCGAGTCCCATTCCCCTATCACCCCCTGTACTCACTGATCTACATTAACACACACCGAGTCCCATTCCCCTATCACCCCAGTGCTCGCTCACCTGCATTAACACACACCAAGTCCCGTTCCCCTATCACCCACTGTGCTCACTGACCTACATTAACACACACCAAGTCCCATTCCCCTATCACCCACTGTGCTCACTGACCTACATTAAAACACACCAAGTCCCATTCCCCTATCACCCCCTGTACTCACTGATCTACATTAACACACACCAAGTCCCATTCCCCTATCACCCCTGTGCTCGCTCACCTACATTAACACACACCAAGTCCCATTCCCCTATCACCCCCTGTACTCACTGATCTACATTAACACACACCGAGTCCCATTCCCCTATCACCCCCTGTACTCACTGATCTACATTAACACACACCAAGTCCCATTCCCCTATCACCCCTGTGCTCGCTCACCTACATTAACACACACCAAGTCCCATTCCCCTATCACCCCCTGTACTCACTGATCTACATTAACACACACCGAGTCCCATTCCCCTATCACCCCTGTGCTCACTCACCTACATTAACACACACCGAGTCCCATTCCCCTATCACCCCCTGTACTCACTGATCTACATTAACACACACCGAGTCCCATTCCCCTATCACCCCAGTGCTCGCTCACCTGCATTAACACACACCAAGTCCCGTTCCCCTATCACCCACTGTGCTCACTGACCTACATTAACACACACCAAGTCCCATTCCCCTATCACCCACTGTGCTCACTGACCTACATTAAAACACACCAAGTCCCGTTCCCCTATCACCCCTGTGCTCACTGACCTACATTAACACACACCAAGTCCCATTCCCCTATCACCCCTGTACTCACTGACCAAGATTAACACACACCATGTCCTATTCCCCTATCACCCCTGTGCTCACTCACCTACATTAACACACACCATGTCGCATTCCCCTATCACCCCTGTGCTCGCACACCTACATTGGTTTCCAGTCAAGCAACATCTTGATTTTAAAATTCTCATCCTTGTTTACAAATCCCTCCATGGCCTCGGCCCTCCCTAATTCTGTAATCTCCTCCAGCCCCACAACCCTCTGAGATATCTGTGCTCTTCTAATTCTGGCTTCTTGTGCATCCCTGATTTTAATTGCTCCACCATTGGTGGCTGCACCTTCAGTTACCGAGGCCTCAAGCTCTGGAATTCCCTCCCTACACCTCTCCGCCTCTCCACCTCGCTTTCTTCCTTTAAGACACTCCTTAAAAACTACCTCTTTGACCAAGCTTTTGGTCACCTGGCCTAATATCTCCTTTCATGGCTGGTGTCATACTTTATTTTATAATGCTCCTGCAAAGTGCCATGGGATGTTTCATTACATTAAAGCTGCTATATAAATGTAAGTTGTTGTTGCAGTTGGCGCTGTGCGCTTGCCGAGTGGGAGTGTTCGTGCTGTGTGCTCTCTGAGCTCTGAAAGACTTTGCCTACATTGCCACTATACTTTGTATCTCTGTCTGTACAGTTGAGCAGAGTTTGAAGTCTGCACTGCCTGTGGTCTGAGTACCACTGACTGGATTAAGTTTGAGAATGCTGTCTAAGTGATGTCCAATGACATCTCCCACTTCTCCACATTGTCTCTGCACTAGGGCACATGCCCTTATTTTCATTGAAGAATGTTAGATTTCCAGTCTGTGCTAAAGATAACAGTTTGAATTATTTGCTAAAGTTTTAAATATTCCAGCAAATTCTCAGTGGTTTTCATTTTCCAGTTTGCTAATTGTCATTCACGATTTAAAAGATACTGAAACTTGAATATTGTGTTTCATATTCATCAACCATTAGTAGTTTGCAATGAGAGGGACTAACCTCCAACTTTCAGATTCATCACTGCTTCGTCACGGTATGTTCCGGAATCAATGAAACAAGTGTAGCTCCCTTCATCTGATGCTTTTATCTTCTTCAGTTTGAGAGAGGCATTTCCACGGGGTAACTCATCTTTAAAAAGTTCCGTCCGCCCTTCATATGCTTTGTCCTGCACATCCGATCGATCCTGTCCACCGGTGTATAAATGAACTGGAAAAGCCGAGTCTGATGTAAACCATCGAACCTCCAGTTTATCCAGAGATACAGCTGGTACCAGTTGACAGTCTAATACAACATCGTCACCTACAGTGACTATGATGGGATAGTCTGGTACAAACACACGGAATCTCTCTGGTAAAATATAACATTTTAAAGAACATCAGCAATCTTACTGTTGAAATAAATTTAATATTCAAGTGGGATATTTTAAAGGACACCAATAAAATTCCATATTTCGTGCTATTAATTCTTTGAAAGTCATTAACAAGGAAAATAAATTTGCATTTGTCATAAAAGGGACAAAACATTAAAACTATAACTATTCCTACTTGTATAAGTTACACATTTACTCGCTCACTGAACACAGTTTATATGAATAGATCGGGTGATAAAAGGACATTCTAACCAGTAATCTCAGACTCAGGGTAGAGTGGTGGAAGTTAGTTAAACCCCCTCTTTTAGGTAATTTGGGGAAGCTGAGAAGGTGAGCTATTGTTTAATTCTTTCTTTATTTTAGTAGTCAGTTTATGTCGAATAAAGAGAAATGAATCATGAATAGGATCCTGGCAGTTTCAAAGAGCATGAAACTGATGAATGATTTGCACTGGGGAAAGGAGCAAGCCATGATTTTCTCAGCATTCAATACAACAACCCCACTCCAGTAATTCCTGGGTAACTCAGTTAGTGCTTACACTTCTACATAACATGGAAGAAATTCCAGGTGGTGACATTGGCTGTGAAACAATTCCGGAAGCAGTATATTCAGATCCATTACTGGTACTCGAGCAGATTTTTTGGATGAGGCACTCAGCTGACTGATTTCTACATTAATAGTGTTCCTTAGTTCAGCTCTTCATTCTGACCAAAGAACTTCTTTGTGTACACTTCAATTTTCTTCATGATGTTTTTAAACAAAGAACAGCTTGTATTTATAAAACATCTTTAACATTGTAAAATGTCCCAAGGAGCTACACAGAATGTTATCAATCTGAATTTGACACCAAGCCACATAAGGGGATATGAGAGCAAAGAGCCCAAAACCTGGTCAAAGAGGCAGGTTTGAAGAAGGATCTAAAAGGAGGAAAGTGAGGTAGAGAGGCGGAGAGGTTTAGGAAGGGAATACCAGAGCTTAGGGCCCGACTACCAATAGTAGGGCAAATAAAATCAGTGATACTCAACAGGACAGAATTAGATAAGCACAGATATCTTGGAGGGTTATGGGGGTGGAAGAGATCAGAGATAGGGAGGGGAGAGGTCAGAGAGATTTGAAAACAAGGTTGAGAATTTTTAAATCGAGGCATTCATGTGGATTTCAGGAGATAGTCACCCTGCAGCTTAAGAGAGCGCAGACAGAGAGGGATCGGGTGGCTGACTGACTGACAAGAAGGACAAGGCAGGTAGTGCAGGAGTCCCCGGAGGGCATCTCACTTTCTAACCGGCATGCAGTCTGAGTACCAGCTGTGCAGGGAGGGAGGAGAAAAGACAGGAGAGCAATAGTGGTAGGGGATTTATAATGAGGAGAACAGACAGATGTTTCTGTAGTCGCAGACATGATTCCAGGATGGTATCTTGCCTCCCTGGTGCAAGGGTCATGGATATCACTGGGCAGCTACAGAGCATTCTGGAGGGCGTGGGTGCACAGCCTGAGGTTTTGGTTCACATTGGCACCGATGATATAGGTAGAGGGATGAGATCCTGCGGGCTGAGTTTAGGGAGTTATCCAGGGATGTCGAACTGCCATTTCTGCCCCTCTTTAAGCCAAATTTCCATTATAGTAATGATATCATGTTGCTATGTGTCTATCTGTGCCCTCAGCTCATCAGTTTTATTTGCTATACTCCTTGCAATTAAATAAATACCTTTTAACACTACCAAATTCCTGTGCTGTATATCTTTTAACCTTTGCTTCCTCTGTCTTTCAGAATCACTTGTAAATTTTCTGCCTCCCATTCCCTGCCCTGAATTTGTCCTATCTGAAACTGCCCTCAGGTTCCCATCCCCCTGCCAATCTAGTTTAAGCCATCCCCAACAACACTAGAAAACTTTCCTGCTGTCCCAGTCCTGTTTAGGTGCAGACCATCTGTCTTGTACAGGTCCCACCTTCCCCAGAACTGGTCCCAATGCCCCAGAAATCTGAAGTCCTCCCTCCTGCACCATCTCTCCAGTCACACATTCATCTGGTGTATTTTCCTATTTCTATAGTCACTAGCATGTGGCCTTGGGAGTAATCCAGAGATGACTACCTTTAAGGTCCTGCTTGCTCATTTTTTCCTAACTCCTAAACTGTTTGTATTCCAGTTGAAATCCCCAACTATTATCACCCTATAGTTTTTGCACATAGAAATTTGCCTACAAATTTGTTCTTCTATCTCCCTCTCACTATTTAGGGGTCTATCGGGGCGGCACAGTGGCACAGTGGTTATCAGCACAGCCTCACAGTTCCAGTGACCCAGGTTCAGTTCTGGGTACTGTCTGTGTGGGGTTGCAAGTTCTCCCTGTGACCACATGGGTTTCCACCAGGTGCTCCGGTTTCCTCCCACAGCCAAAGACTTGCAGGTTGATAGGTAAATTAGCCATTGTAAATTCCCCATTGTAAATTCCCCTTAGTGTAGGTAGGAGAATGGTAGGGAATGTAGGATTAATATAAATGGGTGGTTGATGGTCAGCACAGACTCAGTGGACCGAAGGGCCTGTTTCAGTGCTGTATCTCTCTATGACTCTATAGTACACTCATAGTCAAGTGTTAAAAAGGGCTGCCCCTTTTTTATTTCTGAGCTCCACCCATATGGCCTCATTTGATGATTCATTTAGCATATCATCCCTCCTCACAGCTGGAATTGATTCTTTAACCAATAATACTACACTCCTTTCTTGTTATCCCCCTGGGTGGTACTGCCAAATCCCGAGCCCCCTGGTTATCTAGAAGCATACAGGGTAAGATAAAGCAGAAAAAGAAAGCTTATGACAGTCACAAAAAACATAATACTTTAGAGAGCCTAGAGGAGTATAGAAAGTGCAGGGGTGAAGTAGAAAAGGAAATTAGGAAGTCAAAGAGAGGACAGGAAAAATCATTGGCAGGTACAATCAAGGAAAACCTGAAGATGTTTATCAGTACATTAAGAGCAAGAGGATAACTAAGGAAAGGGAAGGGCCTATCAGAGACGTACAAGGTAACTTATACATGGATGCAGAAGATGTGGGCAGGGTTCTTAATGAGTACTTTGTCTCTGTCTTCACCAGGGTTATCCAATCTTTTCGCGTGGGGGGGGTGGCGGGGGCCACATTACAATTTTTGCCTTACATGAGGCGGGGGGTGCGTGCAGGGCAGGGCAGTGAGACAATTTTGTAAAGATAAAGGCATCAAAAATTATCTTACTATTCATCAAAACAACACTGGTGCATTTTTGTGAAGAAGCTTGAAATGAGAAGACTAATTTATTTTGTGCTTGCAAGCAAAAAAATGCCAGGGATATGTAGCCTTGATTTAAAGACATTTGGTTTGGTTAGCCCTATTCAGGGGTTGATAGATGGTACAATTGGGCTGGGTGTTTCTTTAACTTGGAAAGTTTAAAATGATCTGTCAGGCGATCTGTGGAGGGACGGGATTGAATTAACAGTGTGTTTCTCCCATCACAATCAGAATTGTATATTTTGATTGGGGGCTTTGACTGAAGCAGTCAGTCATAATAACAGTGAGTGGTTAAGTGAGTGGAATGCTCTGCCTGAGAGTGTGGTGGAGGCAGGTTCAAGTGAAGCATTCAAAAAGGAATTAGACATTTATATGAAAAGGAAGAATGTGCAGGGTTATGGGAGAAGGCAGGGGAACGGAACTGAGAGAATTGCTCTTTCGGAGAGCCAGGGCAGACACAATGGACCGAATGGCCTCCTTTTGCACTGTCAGAATTCTGTGATTCTGAGACCCATCAGCATCTATGAAGAGAAAGGACAAGTTCCGGTTTTGTGTGTACACCCCTTGTTATGGTCTTCCCTCGTAATTTGCTCCACATCAAGTTGTGCAATGAGATGTTAGAGAATGTAATTGAAGTAGACCGTATAATGGCTTGAAGATAATTTCAGGAGAGAGAACAGACTGAGATGCACAAGATGAGGGATGAGGTGGGTTAAGCCCAAGGAACATAGACTTGAACAGAAATGGTAGACAACTGGTTTAGGTATTCACGGCCAGATCTGGATTGAACCACACAAAACACCAGCAGGTCCTGCTCCCGTTTGCCAAAACTACTCACTATTCCAGGATGATCCTCGATGTTAAGGTAATACCCAGCTTCTTTTCTCTACTACAAGCCATTTTCTTCAACCCCTTTACTTCCAGTTATGAAAACTCATACTCTAAATTAGTGAAACAAGTGAAGATACTCTTGTTTCAAAACAAGGTGTCAGGATGATCTGCACTGATGATTCAATTGCTTACCCAGCATTACAGTACGAAGACCAAGTAGGAACACAATACTGAAACATCGTCCTTTCATCACTGGAAGAAACTGATTGAAGTTTTTCACCTAACAAGAGAATTCCCAGTTATGTTTCTTAAACAGGCATAACTATAACACTGAAATAAAATGTGTTAACACATTCTTTCAATTTCACCTTCTGCTATTTTAGCTGAGATGTCAAGTGAGTCAGTTAATACTTCGAGTTAAAGAAGTGGAATTTCAAACATATACATTAAGCGTTTGTATGCCAAAATCTGCAGAATAACTTCAAGACTGACATATTTTACTTGTGCTTTGTCCATATTCTTCAATAAGTTTTTTTTCTAAATGTTATAATTAAAAAGGTACACAAATTGCAAATTTCCCTTTTCCTTTAGAAAAGTTGGAACATTCCTCAGTACGATATTTTCACAAATACTGCAGAGAAACACTGATCAGGAAGGAGATCCAGGAGTATTATAGTGGACAAGTACCCACTAATACCATAACTCTCTCTCACCCTGGCTATTTTCCCTGGTGGGGTCTTCACCTCCACAACCTTAAGCCCAAGGAACAGGGACTTGAACAGAAATGGTGGACAACTGGTTTAGATATTCACAGCCAGATCTGGATTGAACCACACAAAGGACCATCAGGTCCTGCTCTCGTTTGCTAAAACTACTCACTATTCCAGGATCATCCCCGTTATTAAGGTAATACCCAGCTTCTTTTCTCTAATACAAACCATTTTCTTTAACCTCTCTCCCCTGTCTCCTCCAGTCCCACCTCCAACAAGTGCAAGGAGCTCATGGATTTTTTTGTCACCAACACTGAGACCAGCCGATGAGCTACCTCTGTCAGTTCCCTCCCTTCCCCTAGCCCGCCGGGCCAAACTTCCTTTCAGGCTTCCCCATGCCCTAACCCTGAACTTGTTTCTTCTCTATTTTCTCCCCTCATGCCCTCTCCAAGCTCATCTTGTCCAGGAGACACCACTTGCGCTCAAGACCCTATTTCTATCAAACGACTGAACAGTTAACTTCCCTTCCCGGCTCCCACATTAACTGATGTTATTAACAGCTCCCTCTCCTCAGGTTCTGTCCGTCTCTCCTTCAAATTTGTCGTCATCATCTCTCCTCAAAAAACTGATCCTTGGCCCCTCAGTCCTTGCAAACTACCACCCCATCACTAATCTCCATTTCCTCTGCAAAAGCATTGTCCAACCCATTCATGTTGGGGGCCACATTAGAATTTTTGTCTCACATGGGGGGGCCGGTGAGACAATTTGGGAAAGATAGAGGCATTAAAAATGTATCTTACTTTGAATCAAAACAACAATAAATGTGCATTTTTGTGAAGAAGCTTCAAATGAGAAGATGAATTAATTGACCTGACTTTCTCATCACTATGTTGGACATGTATTTAGTGAGATACCTGGCATTTTTTTGCTTGCACAAGTAGTCAATGTTTGCCTGCACATTTGTTGCAGTGATGCAGAGTATTCCAGATAGATGTCCATCTGTCAGGAGTCATCACGCTCTCTTTCTCTCTCTGATCTCCCGTGTTGTGTCCTCCCCACCCCCCGTGTCAGCTTTGGTCTCTGTCCCCCATCTTTCCTCTGTGTGTGACACCTTCTCTCAGTCTCCCTCTCTCTCACTATCTCTTTTCCCCCCTCTCTCTGCCTTTGTCTATGCCCCCACTCTCCACCCCTCTATCCCTCTCTCTCTCTCTCTCTCGGTTCCCCGTCTCTCACTCTGTCTCTGTTCTCTCTCTCTTTCTCTGACAGTTGCAGGGAGCAGGAGCGCCCAGCAGAGCAGCTTTGTGGTTGTTCAGTTTTATTAAAAACACCACGTTGTCCGTTTCACAGCTGATAGGTGCTGACATTGGGAACAGCAGTTTCTGAACTTCAAGCAGACTCGGGGTTTCCGGAAGCCTTTTTTAAAAAAGTCTGAACCCACTGGAAAATCTCAAATCTGTCCGAAGTTGGGAAACCGCTGTTACCGCTCTCATGCATCACCTGTCAGCTTTGAAACTGACTTACAATATTTCTTAAAAAGCTGGTGTGGAAGAAAAAGACAATGGGAAATTTCTCATCTCTGAAATACATCCACGGGCCAGATGGAATTCTTTGGTGAGCTGGGTCCTGGCCCACAGACCCTATGTTGGACAATCCTGCTGTACAAAGTTCTTCAACATGTTGTCACTTTTCAAATTTTTGCCCGTCTTTCCTAGAATATCAGTGTGAAAGTTCAGGTTGAACTATCTTCAGCCAGAAGTGCCAAGTGGATGTGTAGATCCAGTAAAAACACATAAGAGCTTATTTGAGACAAAGGGCTAGTCACACAACAATACACAGTGTGTTGAAACATAGCGGGGGGCTGGGTAGAAAGGGGGAACAGCACACAGATGGCCAAGGAACTGTAGAGAGTACAAGAAAACAGGATGAAGCAAGACAGGTGCTACCAGACACAGTGTCCTTGCCAGATAAAGGAGTTGTTATGGACACGAGGTATGATTAGACCCACAGTAGACAATGGGAGAGTGTGAGAATTGAAAAGTGCTGACCAGGCTCTCACTGAACCAAAGAAGGAATTATCATGATGTCATTATACCAGACCCTTATGAGCAAGTAAGAAGGGTGGGTCTTGGAAACAAGATTTAACCCCTGACTGAAACTGGGGATGGCATAAGAACCCCGAGGAAGAACACTCGAGAAGACACCCGAGTCAAGGACTCAGAGAACAGAAAGGCAGATGCAAGTCCCAGACTGATCACCTCGTGTCTTGACGGGTAGTTTACTGTGCAAGTAGTGAGTGCTTGTACTTGATGATTTAATGTGTGAATAAAACATTGATATACCTTTTACCAGTCCACTGTTGTGAATTCTTTAAGAGTAAGTGCAGATTAGGCACAACATAATTGATGTCCTTGGGTGGGCTTGCTTGTAGTACTATTTAAAGTTATTTTGAAGAGTCTCGCCAAGTTTGAACTAGTTTAAAAGCTAAGTTAAGAGTTCAATGGATTGGTGAATGGTTGAGTAATTATGGCCCTGGCCAGGCCAGAGGGAGAGTTGGAACTCTGGAGATATTTGAAGGGCAAGTGGCCCTCGTGGATCGATTTTGCAGGGAAGCAGTACACGGGCCAGGGGTCCGTTGGGGTACGGCATTGGGAGGATGCGCGCACCCACCAAGCTAAACGGGCACCTAAGTTAGTGAAAGCCACTGCTATAGAGTCTTGTCTGAGGGAATTAGATAAAAAAGAAGTTGAAAGGTTGAAGCAGGAGTTGCAAAAGTTAGAAGAATGTGTGGCGTGATAGGTCCCTGAAGGCAGAAACAGTTAGTGCAGCACAAGTGGTGCATTTAAGTCAATTCCAGTCTCAGGCTGAAAAGGCTGAATACAGTCTCAGTCAGGCTGAGAGGGAAGTAGAGAGAGAGAATGAACAGCTCACAGGAGCGGAACAGAAATGCTCTGACTTACAAACTGCA
Organism: Heterodontus francisci; assembly: GCF_036365525.1. Taxonomy (NCBI): domain Eukaryota; kingdom Metazoa; phylum Chordata; class Chondrichthyes; order Heterodontiformes; family Heterodontidae; genus Heterodontus; species Heterodontus francisci. The sequence goes on from NC_090399.1 coordinate 8,457,579, forward strand.
ATGACAGTTCTGCACCGCTCACAGACTGAGTGGGTGCACCAGTCAGCGGATCATACAAAATGTCAGCAGGAGAAAAATAAACTACAGTCTCAACTCTCAGAGCAAAGGGGTATAATATGTACGTTTGCGGATCGGGAGGATTATGACAATGATGACGTTAATTGGGCCGACTTGGCAGACCAGGCCAGTAGGTACCAGAACGATGAAAATGGTTCCTGGGATGATCCACCTCCCGAACCCCCAATTGAGCCATCGACCCCCCACCCTGGCCTTACCTATGGTGCCATTGATAACTAATCGAACAGATGGGGTCCGGGGGGATAGGCACTAACGTACACTGCTCCGTATACTATCATTCAATTGGTGGAAATACAGAAGGAGGTCCCTAAATATAACGGAACAGGGATCCCGACCTTACTTTTGCAGTTATAACCCATTTATGGGCTCTGCATGGATTGGATAATAGAGAGGAGGTTAAATTATTGGGAATGTGTTTAGATCCCATACTCTTCTCTGTGTTGCCACAGGCACAGCAAGGGGACGAGAGTACCCCGGATGAAATGAGGGCGGCAATATTGGCAGCATCAGGGTGCAATAAAGGGGATCCCACGGAAGGCTTGCACAAGTGCCAATAGGGGTCAAATGAGCATCCGGTGGCGTTTGCCAACCAGTTATGTAACAATTTCAATGGAGTTTATGGGCCCGGATTGGACAGGGGTAATATGGGAATAACATAGCCTGATGGGTGCACACTTTGATAGCTCATTCTAATGAGAATAGTCAAAATGTATGTGAAAGTTATGATCTGGAAGACCAAACCCACACGGAACAGTGGGCTCTACGATGTATGACCTGTGTATGGGAGAGAGGCCTGGGAAAACGGGAAAAAGACAAAGATAAGGGAATGGGTAAGATCAGTGCCTTCCACCCGAGGGGCCTGGGGGCAGTATGGAGGAATGAGGGACCCAGGAGAGGGAACACCACCACCCCTTATGCAGAACGAGTGGGGCAGGGTAGAGTGATGGCCAGAAACAATTCCCCTCTGCCCACAATTGGCAGATGTTATAATTGTGGGAAGCAAGGACATTTCATCTGTGATTGTACTGCGCCCCAACGACATTCCAGGGAGGAGGAACCGGGTGCACCATCCCATTATTGTCCGTTGCCTTTGGAAGGGGCCAGGCTCAGCAGTCGAACCGCAAGGGCGGTCGACACCATCCCATGGCTGCTGTAGGTGAAATCAGAAGGCAGGGGCAACCGAGTCAGTTACCTGGAATTCTGATCTAGATACCGACTGGGAAGATTGATGGTGTCAGGCCTTGGTGCAGTGGGTTTGCAAAGTGGGCGGTGGGATCCGTTTGGGTGACCGGTGGTGAAAAGTGAGGTAGGAGGCCACCTCACTATGTTTTTGTGGTATACCGGTGGCTCCTGGACGGTCCTGAACCAGTTTTTCGGTACGGACACATCTTGTCATACCCAGAATAAAGTGATGTTAAGTGGCTTTATGGGCCATGTTCAGACAGGGATTGAAAATAAACCATTATTATTTAGATTTGGCAACTATTGTTTTAACCACACATGTGTGATCATCAAGTTGGGACGATTGATGGAGAACATTTTGGGATCAGATGTGATGAGGGAACAAGGCTCGTCTTTTGATCCGGTGAATTGTTGTATCTGGAAGATGCCGAACGCGCAGGGTTTCTCTGGTATGATCCAAACAGGTCAGAGAGAGGATCAGTGCGATGGCAGAATTGTGGTTAAAACCAGAGGACATGACGACTGACGCAGGAGCACAGCAACTTATCGAGCAACACCGTTCGGTGTTTGCAACTCACAAGCAAGACTGCGGACGGATAGCAGGGAATGTCCTAGTTGAGGGGCCAGATCATCAACCGCAGAAACAGTATGGGTTCCCCAAACAGACAGAGATAAAGGTGAGGGAGGTCATTGACAGTCTCCGACAACAGGGGGTGTTAAGACCAGTGGCATCTACCAATAACTCTCCTATTTGGCCCATCCATAAACCAGATGGATTGTGGCGACTGACTATTTACTATCGACAGTTAAATAAGGTCACGCCCTTGACTGCACCTACTGTTGCTCCGAGCCCCGAAACAATAATGAAGCAGCTCCCACAGTCTAAATGGTTTACTATGTTGGACATTAGCAATGGGTTCTGGTCCATACCACTGGCGCAGGAGTGTCAATATAAATTTGCGTTTCTGTTCCAGGTACAACCGTACACCTGGACGTGTCTCTCCCAGGGAATTCATAATAGTCCGTCAATATTCCACCAGCGGTTGACACAGGGGTTAAATCCTTTCTCCCGATCAGAATGTTTGATCCAATATGTGGATGACCTACCGCTCCAAATGGAGAGTGAGGAAGAGCACTTAGAATTACTGAAGGAACTCCTTCGACTCCTCTGGAAGGTCAGAGTGAAAGTTAACCCTAAACAGGCACAGATAATGAAAGAAAAGGTTTCCTATTTGGGAATAGTGATAACAAAGGGAAAGCATGAGATAGAGCAGATGGGAGTACAGACAATCCTCAAACTCCCCCTACTGCAAGATATTAAGGCTCTGAAATCATTTTTGGGCCTCGTTGGGTATTGCAGGAACCATATTGATGGATTTGCCTGAAAGGCAGCCCCTTTATATGATCTCCTGAAAAAGAACTCCGAGTGGGTATGGACACCAGAGTGTACGTCAGCGATTACAGATTAAAACAGGCACTGGCCACAGCTCCGACACTACAGGTGCCGGACACATCCCTACCATTTGCTCTCGAAGTCACTACCACAGATACCACCTTATCAGCGGTATTGCTTCAGGAAAAACATGGTCGATTTTGCCCAGTGGCGTACACATCTCGCCTGTTAACATCAGTAGAACGGGCTTTTCCAGTGTGTGAAAAACACTTGCTGGCCGTCTTCTGGGTGATTCAAACATTTTACTTATACCGTCAGCCTCGGCCCTGTAACTATCCTAAGTGAACACACACCTATCCAGTTGTTACTGGACGGATGACTGAAGGACGGTAATGTTAGTCCAAATTGTATTGCGCGGTGGACCTTGCTCTTGCAGGGGAGAGACATTTCAGTGAAAAAGGCAAGGACTACTACGTGCCTGGTGGACAATTTAATCTACCAGGGCAAACCCCCATGACTGTCAGGTTTTGACAGCAAAGCCCTTCAAGGGACCTTCTGTGACAAAATCATTGGGGGGTTTACAAGGGAAGAAACCAGCAATCAAACCAGCAATCAAAATTTTTGTTGACGGCTCCTCTACAGTGGAGGACGGGATTAGGCAAACAGGGTGTGGATTACATGTACAGGATCATAATGGAAAACCTATTAAAGACCTTGCCTTACAGTTACTGGCAAGTCTAAGTGTGCAGGGTGCAGAACTAGCTGCGGTCGCTTTTGTGGAGACACAACCGCACACGTTTCCCCCACCGGTTGATATCTCTTCTGATAGTATGTACATGTGTAACAGTTTAACCAAGTACCTACCTCTGTGGGAAGCGAGAGGTTTTGTGTTGCCAGATGGAAAACCTTTACCGTCTGCCCCATTACTGCAGAGAATAGTAGATGCAGCAAGGAAAGGGGAAGGTCGGTATGGGATCATCAATCTAAAGGCTCATAGCAAAGAGACCCTCGTAGGAAATAGGAGGGCCGATTTGTTGGCAAAAATAGGGGCAAAAGCAGAGAAATATCGGGATCCAAGGGGAGATGACACGAACCCTATAAGTGCGGTAATAGTCTCCCAGCTTAAGATTGAAGATTAGGTAGAGGTGCAAAGCCAAGATCCCATGTAAAACAGATACAGAAGGGAGAGAAATGGCTAGAAGATTATTCTAGATGGAAGTCAAAGATACAGACGGATATGGGAGTGGGTGATGAAGGAAGGAAAATATATGGTGTCGATACAGGATACGAATCAAATAATTTATCAGTGTCACGATGTACAAGGACACCAAGGGGTAGAGGCTACAGAAGATAGGATAAAGGAATTGTGTTGGTGGCCAGGAATGGGGGGAGATGTGAAGCATTATGTGGAAAACAGTTTGATTTGTGCTCAGAATAATCCAGACCAGTACATACAGAAAGGAGATTTACAACACACACGTCCAGTAGAAGGACAAATCTGCAGATTGATTATGTGGGGCCGTTTCCTCCTTGCAAGGGAGGATTTAAATACATATTAGTGATTATTGATACCTTCACTAAATGTGTGGAGGCTTTTCCCACTAGGACTAACAGCACGAGTAACTGCTGACATCCTAGTACAGCACGATTTCACCAGATGGGGGCTGCCTCAAAGCACAGAATCAGATCAAGAGTCTCACTTTACTGCTGAAGTGATGCAGAGTGTGATGACTACGTTGGGGATTGATCAGAAATTCCATATAGCCTATCACCCTCAGTCAAATGGGATAGTAGAAAGAATGAACAGGACTTTAATGGGAACATTGAGAAAGACAGTACAGCAAAATAATTCCACCTAGCACAAGGTCCTATCCTATGTCTTGATGGTAATCAGAAACACAGTGTCCAGTTCGACTAGATTTATCCCCCATGCCCTAATGTCAGGATGACAAATGCGAGGGATAGAAACATTAAAAAAAACAAGAAATGCTGGAAATACTCAGCAGGTCTGGCAGCATCTGTGGAAAGAGAAGCAGAGTTAACGTTTCGGGTCAGTGACCCTTCTTCGGAACTAGCAAATATTAGAAATGTCAAAGGTTATAAGCAAGTGAGGCGGGGGTGGGGCAAGAGATAACAAAGGAGAAGGTGTAGATTGGATAAGGCCACATAGCTGACCAAAAGGTCATGGAGCAAAGGCAAACAATATGTTAATGGTGTGATGAAAGACAAAGCATTAGTACAGATAGGGTGTTAACGGACTGAAGATTTAACAGCAGCAAGTACAAACATGAAAAAAAAAGTGGGTAAGCAAACTGAACAAACTAAGATGAAATGAAATAAACATACAAAAAAAATTGTAAAAAATGTACAAAAGAAAAAATAACTAAAAATAAAAGTAAAATGGGGGGCCCGTCATGCTCTGAAATTATTGAACTACCGAAACTCGTTTTCACAGCCACATCTCCTTCCTCAGTGACTGTCTCCGGCTCCGACTTATTCCATGTGGATTCCAACTGCAGTTTTACCCATCATGTTTTGAATCCACCCAGGATTACAGGTATCTCCGAGAAATACAACATTCCTCGGACTGCTGTTCTCGCCGCATCCTGAGATCCACACTCAGTGCTATGCGCCGCCACATGCACACACTGAACCTCTCTCTCCAGCAGCACCGCCTCACCTTATCGCAAAGCTGTTCTTCTCCGCAGTTTCATTTCATCTTATGTCTCATCTGACTCATTAACAAAAAACGTTTGTTCTTCCTTTCAGGTGTTAAGGAACACAAGCTCCAGCAGCTGATGGGGACTAATGTCCCTCCAGATCATTCTTCCCCTTCACTTCCCTCTGACCCCACCCCTTCTGATCTGACCCCTTGCCGTGTATTCACTATACCCTCTGACCTCCCCCTCTCTGACGCTGAACGTTCTGTACTCAGCAAAGGTCTCAGTTTTATCCCCTTACGTCCCCACCTCAATGCATTTTGCGCTCGGCATGACGTTGAGCTCTTCTTCCGTCACCTCCGGGCTCACTTCTTTGACCAAAAGTCCTCCTCCCGACCAGCAGACCCATTCACCCACCTCCAGCATTCTCCCTCTACCTGGACCCCTCCCCCTGGCCTCTTACCACCTCTTGATCTCTTCATTGAAAACTGTCGGCGAGACATTGGTCATCACAATTTTTCTGCCCCCCTCACTCACTCTAACCTGTTCCCCTCTGAACTTTAGGCACTCCGTTCTCTCAGGTCTAACCCCGACATGGTCATCAAACCTGCAGACAAGGGTGGTGCTGTTGTTGTCTGTTGTACCGACCTCTACCTTGCAGAGGCTCAACGCCAACTCACAGACACTTCTTCCAACTTCCCCCTGAACCATGACCTCACCACCGAACATCAAGCCACTGTCCAAAGGACTGTCACTGACCTCATCTCCTCTGGAGATCTTCCCTCTACAGCTTCCAACCTCATAGTCCCGCAACCCCGGACAGCCCACTTGTACCTCCTTCCTAAAATCCACAAACAGCGCTGTCCCCGCAGACCCATTGTGTCAGCCTGCTCCTGCCCCACTGCACGTATTTCTTCCTATCTTGACTCTATCTTTTCTCTGCTGGTCCAGTCTCTTCCCACCTACATCCGTGACTCTTCTGACGTCCTACATCATTTTGACAATCTCAAGTTTCCTCGTCCCAGCCGCCTTCTCTTCACTATGGACGTCCAATCTCTTTACACCTCCATCCTCCACCAGGACGGTTTGAGGGCTCTCCGCTTCTTCCTTGAACAGAGGCCCAACCAGTCCTCATCCACCACCACCCTCCTCCACCTGGCTGAACTTGTTCTCACATTGAACAACTTCTCCTTCAACTCCACGCACTTCCTTCAAGTAAAAGGTGTTGCTATGGGTACCCGCATGGGTCCTAGTTATGCCTGTCTTTTTGTGGGATATGTCGAGCATTCTTTGTTCCAGTCCTACTCAGGCCCCCTCCCCCAACTCTTTTTACGCTACATTGATGACTGTATTGGTGCCGTTTCCTGCTCCCGCCCCGAACTGAAAAACTTTATCAACTTTGCTTCCAATTTCCACCCTTCTCTCACCTTCACATGGTCCCTCACCGACACTTCCCTTCCCTTCCTCGACTTCTCTGTCTCTATCTCTGGGGATAGGCTGTCTACTAATATTCATTATAAGCCCACCGACTCCCACAGCTAACTGACTACACTTCTTCACACCCTGCCTCCTGTAAGGACTCCATTCCATTCTCCCAGTTTCTCCGTCTCCGACGCATCTGCTTTGATGATGCTACCTTCCATGACAGTGCTTCTGATATGACCTCCTTTTTCCTCAACCAAGGATTCCCCCCCCCACTGTTGTTGATAGGGCCCTCAACCATGTCCGGCCCATTTCCCGCACCTCTACCCTCACCCCTTCCTCTCCCTCCCAGAACCGTGACAGGGTTCCCCTTGTCCTCACTTTCCACCCCATCAGCCTCCATATCCAAAGGACCATCCTCCGCCACCTCCAGCGTGATGCCACTACCAAAAGCATCTTCCCCTCCTTTCCCCTGTCGGCATTCCGAAGGGATTGTTCCCTCCGCGACACCCTGGTCCACTCCTCCATTACCCCCACCACCTCGTCCCCTTCCCATGGCACCTTCCCCATGGCAGGAGCTGTCATACCTGCCCATTTACCTCCCCTCTCCTCACTATCCAAGGCCCCAAACACTCCTTTCAGGTGAAGCAGTGATTTATTTGTACTTCTTTCAATGTAGTATACTGTATTCACTGCTCACAATGTGGTCTCCTCTACATTGGGGAGACCAAGCGCAGACTGGGCGACCGCTTTGCGGAACACCTCTGCTCAGTCCGCAAGCAGGACCCCGAGCTTCCGGTTGCTTGCCATTTCAACACTCCCCCCTGCTCTCATGCTCACATCTCTGTCCTGGGCTTGCTGCAGTGTTCTAGTGAACATCAACGCAAGCTCGAGGAACAACATCTCATTTATCGATCAGGCACACTACAGCCTGTCAGACTGAACATTGAGTTCAATAATTTCAGAGCATGACGGGCCCTCCATTTAACTTTTTTTTTAGTGTTTTTTTCTTTTTTACATTTTTTACAATTTTCTTTTTGTATGTTTATTTCATTTCATCTTAGTTTGTTCAGTTTGCTTACCCACTGATTTTTTTCATGTTTGCACTTGCTGCTGTTCAATCTTCAGTCTGTTAACACCCTATCTGTACTAATGCTTTGTCTTTCAACACACCTTTAACATATTGTTTGCCTTTGCTCCATGACCTTTTGGTCAGCTATGTGGCCTTGTCCAATCTACACCTTCTCCTTTGTTATCTCTTGCCCCACCCCCGCCTCACTTGCTTATAACCTTTGACATTTCTAATATTGGCCACCCAAGGAAGGGTCACTGACCTGAAACATTATCTCTGCTTCTCTTTCCACAGATGCTGCCAGACCTGCTGAGTATTTCCAGCATTTCTTGTTTTTATTTCAGATTTCCAGCATCCGCAGTATTTTGCTTTTATTTTTGCGATAGAAACATTGTTGGGGTTAGATCTTTCTGATCCTGAGATAACCACCCTAACCCATGAGAAATTTATGGATCAGTTATTGGAGCACCTGTGGGCAGCTCAGAAGATAGTCGCGGTACAGATGGGGCAGAAACGGAAACAAAGGCATATTTTGATGGAAAAGTAAAGATGGTAGAACTAGACATGGGGCAACAAGTTATGGTTCAAATCCAACAGACGGGAACCTTTATGTCCCCAAGATACATTGGGCCATACCATATAGTGGATAAGGCCAGCCTGTCGGTGTACAAGGTAGTGATGGGCACAGATAGGACACGCTGGTACCATGTGAACCAACTTAAACTATTCGGAAAATAGAATAGCCATCAACACCATGTGCAGTTAGACACACTCGGAGAGGTGGAGATGGGGCAACTGGGAAACACTCCCGCCCAGGGAGGAAACGGGATAGATGAGGGGGTAGGTCCCAGAGCATTACCAGGACTCAGTTCTTCCAGGATGACAAGGAGGACTTAAGTTTTGCATTCCAGAGAATGTTCCGAGAGGACCTGGGGAAGCCATTTCCTCTGGGTCCACCGGAGTTGAGGTAGATAGCAGCAAAACAGAGGAATTAAATGTGAAACCAGCTTTCCGTTCAAAGAAGAAACAGTTTAAACCACCACTTCAGACAGATTGGAGGTGGATGAAGAAGCCAGAGGGGAGTGGTCCATCAGAACAAGGGGTACAGGGTCAATTAATCCACATAGATGATGATGAGTTTGACCCAGCTGGGGTACATTAATCAGAACTGTAAATAAGAGCAGGTGTTATCTTGATCTTACAGGTAACGGGATGAAACTTTGGCATCTATCACTCCTGACAATTGCTGTGGCTGTGACCATCGACACGTTAAAGGAGGATGACAGACCGTATAATATCAAGTGCTGTAATGGAAACTGGTTCGGGAGAAGACATCCGTATGACATCGTCCGACCAGTAGAAGTACATGGCAACTACCAGGGGCTATGGGGAAGTGAAGTTGAGGGCGATGTAAGAATGAGCAGTTTGCAGTTGACGATGGTAAACGTCACCATCGGACAATGGGGATGTATTGAATGCCCAAAGGGGGCCACCATTTTCAGGAAGCCCCCTGGGTTTGGGTTCTCTCTATGGCAGTGCGATGATGTGGAATTTCATGAAATTTCAAATAATAAAAGTGTTTGCAGTACGTACGATTCGTGGGTGTTAGAACCAACTCGGGAAAATTTGAGGCAAATTGATGCTGGACAGGTGCCAGTTTGGATAAGTGACACCCAGTTGGAATACTTAGCTAGTCAGACAAATGATAAAATTACCAGGTGCCAGCTCAGAAAACTTGTTAATGTTTGGAAAGGTCAGGAGTGTGTAAATACCAGATCTCGGAGTATTGGGAGTAGTGTTGGGAATACCTGTAATTCCGAAAGATAAGTTAGGGATGCAATTATATGAAGTAGAAAATGGAGGGGTGATAAGGGGAAACGATTACATAAAATACTATGATATATTGCCCTATGTTGTGGAAATTGGAAAAGAGATAGTTGGAACAACCTTGTCTAAGTGTAGTCTGGAAAACCAGGTGGTCGCATGTCCTCATCCTATATATAAAACAGCAGAGTCAAAATGTGGATTTAATGCCTCTGTAAATTGCACCATGGAGACTATATGGGAAAGGAGAGATATTGCTTAACTACCATGGCGAAGGAATACCAGGACGGACATAACCGAACTTGTCTGGTGAGCAATAGTACATTCTGTCTCAACCCACAAATACCAACCAGAGTAGGAAAGATGGAGTTAATAGACGTACATAAACAAAAAAGTAAGAAATGATAACTGTGATAGAAAGTATTAAGAAGGATTTGATAAATTACCTCCGGGAATATGAATATACTATTCAGCCATTGCCCACGTGCTCGGGTAAAGAGAGACAGCAGCTAAAAGCCATTGTTGTAGTTGTACTACAACCCGGAACAACAGTCGAAGAAGCTACAAGATGAGATTGATGAGATAAATGATTCTACCTGGTGGGAGGACTTATGGAACTGGGGGTCAAATGTACAGATACACCCCTGGTTTAGAATTATCTCCCATGTCCTGATAGTGGTTTTGGGTATCATGGTGTTATATGTGACATAATTTGGAAACTTACGAAATTGGTTAAGCAATGTGAGAGGATATATGAACGCAGGATAGACAGTTACCTTAAAGGTATTCAGTATTCAAACTTGCCCTATAAAAAGATAGACGATTAATGATGTAACACGAGGGTAATTGTATAACCTATTGGTAGATACTTAAAATGAATTAATGAATGATAAATGTACTCTAATAAAAATTGTGTATTATGTTCGCAGAAGTGATTAATTATGTAATAGTGATGCTTAAATTGTACTTTCTTTAACATTACACTGCTTATGTTCTTGCTTTGAAAATGACATTGTAATTGCACAAGTGTACGACCTAAGAGATATCAGCGTGTGATCCCTTGGGCAAAGCCCTGCAGGATCCCCCGAGTCAAGGATTCAGAACAGAAAGGCTGCTGCAAGTCCGAGACTGATCACCTCGTGTCTTGACGGGTAGTTTACTGTGCAAGTAGTGAGAGCTTGTACTTGATGATTTAATGTGTGAATAAAACATTGATATACCTTTCACCAGTCCACTGTTGTGAATTCTTTAACAGTAAGTGCAGATTAGACACAACAGATGATCCATCTCGCCTCCCCATGAGGTCCCCAGCATCACAGATGCCAGTCTTCAGCCAATCCAATTCACTCAGGAAACAACTGAAGGCACTGGATACTGAAAAGGCTAATGGGCCCTGACAATATCCCAGCAATAGTACTGAAGACCTGTGCTCCAGAACTTGCCTCGCCTCTAGCCAAGCTGTTCCAGTACAGCTACAAAACTGGCATCTACCCGACAATGTGGAAAATTGTCCAGGAATGTCCTATCCACAAAAAGCAGGACAAATCCAATCTGGCTAATTACCGCCCCGTCAATCTACTCTTGATCATCAGCAAAGTGATGGAAGCTATCGACAGTGCTATCAAGCAGCACTTAAACAGCAATAACCTGCTCTCCAATGCTCAGTCTGTGTTCTGCCAGGACCACTCGGCTCCTGTCCTCATTACAGCCTTGGTCCAAACATGGACAAAAGAGCGGAACTCAAGAGGTGAGGTGAGAGTGATTGCCCTCGATATTAAGGCAGCATTTGACCGAGTATGGCATCAAGGGGCCCTAATCAAACTGAAGTCAATGGGAATCAAGGAGAAAACTCTCCACTGGTTGGAGTCAGATGCAACACAAAGGTTGTGGCTGTTGGAGGCCAATCATCCCAGCCCGAGGACATCACTGCAGGAGTTCCTCAGGGTAGTGTCCTAGGCCCAACAATCTTCAGTTGCTTCATCAATGACCTTCCCTCCATCATAAGGTCAGAGGGGGAGGATGTTCACTGATGATTCTGGGATGTTCAGCACCATCAGCAGTTCCTCAGCTACTGAAGCAGCCCATGTGTAGATGCAGCAAGTACCTGGACAACATTCAGGCTTAGGTTGATAAGCGGCAAGTAACATTTGTGCCATACAAATGCCAGGCAAGGACCAGCTCCAGTAAGAAAGAATCCAAGAATCTCCCCTTGACATTCGACGGCATTACCATCGCTGAATCCCCCACTATTAACATCCTGGGGATTACCATTGACCAGAAACTGAACTGAAGTAGCCATATAAATACTGTGGCTACAAGAGCAGGTCAGAGGCTAGGAATGCTGTGTCGAGTAACTCACCTCCTGACTCCCCAAAGCCTGTCCACCATCTACAAGGCACAAGTCAGGAATGTGATGGAATAACCTCCATTTGCCTGGATGAGTGCAGTTCCACTCAGGAAGCTCGATACCATCCAGGACAATGCAGCCCGCTTGATTGGCACCCCATCCACACCACCTTCAACATTCACTCCCTTCACCACCAACACACAGTGGCAGCAGTGTGTGCCATCTACAAGATGCACTGCAGCAATGCACAAGTAAAGCCTGACTCGGGTAAAAATTTAAAACCCGACCCGAGCCCTTAAATTTCTTTAAATGCCGGACCGACAATAACAAACATATGAGATTAAATGTAGATTAAAATGAAAACAATAGTATAGTCCAGCCCGACTCGACCCGAGCCTGAATGCTGGACATAGAATACAGATCTGACCCAAACACGACACGTGTAGTCAAGTTTGGATTGGGTAGTCAGGCTTTAGCACCAAGGTACCTTAGACAGCACCTTCCAAACCCGCGACCTCGACCATCGAGAAGGACAAGGCAGCAAATGCATGGGAATACCACCACCTGCATTCCCCCCAAGTCACACACCATCCTGACTTGGAACTATATCACCGTTCCTTCACTGTCACTGGGTCAAAATCCTGAAACTCCCTTCCTAATAGCACTGTGGGTATACCTACCCCACATGGACTGTAGCAGTTCAAGAAGGCAGCTCACCATCACCTTCTCAAGGGCAATTAGGGATGGGCAGTAAATTCTGGCCTTGCCAGTGACGCCCACATCCCATGAACGAATATAAAAAACTGCCCAGACCTCTCATGATTTTGAACACATCTATCAAATCACCAATCAGCTTTCTCTTCTCCAGGAAAACAGGCTCACTTTCTCCAATCTATCTTCATAATTAAAGTTGTATTACAGTTGAAGATACACCTGTAGTGTTAACATCCTGATGTGTAGCTGCTCTATCAGTACTAAATAAACAACTCTATTTCTTTACCTTACCAATCCCATCTGAGTGGTCAGTCTTTGTGAAGTCTATAGCAAAGTGTATACTTGCACAGAGGTTCAACGAACACGTTACAACCACCACCTTCTTTAGGACAATTCGGGATGGGTAATAAATGCTGCCTTGACAGTGATGTCCACATCTCATGAATAAAAAAAGTTTGAAACTGAAATACAGACTGTGGGGCAAGAAACAATTACATCTGATCAGCACTGGAGCAAACAAGTGGTAATGTAGAAGCTGGTAGAAGAACAGGATTTCTCAAGGAAATTCTGCTCTATTTGTCACTTTAATTCTGTTTTGTAGAAAGCCAACATCTGCCCAACGATGGGATGTTGCAGAAAATCTCACTTCCTTCTGGACTCAATCCAATCTAAAGCTGCGCAGCCCAATGACAGGAAATCCCAGCACATTACAGTGAGGAAAAAGGAATTCCATCACATTACAGTGAGGAACAGGGAATTCCATCACATTACAGAGAGGAGCACGGAATTCCAGCACATCACAGAGAGGAACAGGGAATCCCAGCACATTACAGTGAGGAAATGGAAATCCCAGCACATTACAGTGAGGAACAGGGAATCCCAGCACACTACAGTGAGGAACAGGAAATCCCAGCACATTACAGTGAGGAAAAGGGAATTCCATCACATTACAGTGAGGAACAGGGAATTCCATCACATTACAGAGAGGAACAGGGAATCCAAGCACATTACAGTGAGGAAATGGAAATCCCAGCACATTACAGTGAGGAACAGGGAATTCCATCACATTACAGTGAGGAACAGGGAATCCCAGCACACTACAGTGAGGAACAGGAAATCCCAACACATTAGTGAGGAACAGGGAATCCCAGCACACTACAGTGAGGAACAGGAAATCCCAACACATTAGTGAGGAACAGGGGATCCCAGCACATTACAGAGAGGAACAGGCAATCCCAGCACATTACAGTGAGGAAGTCGCTGCTGTGAACATATAAATCCCAGTATTCGGTCAGGAAGGGCAAAGGAGACAATGATTCCCATCTCAGTCCCTGCAGAAACCCCCCGCCTTTTCCCATTATCCTGAACCGGGCGGCCGCCTGCTCCCTGGATCAGGTAAAGATCTGAAGCTTCTCCTCCCGGAGCCGCCCTGAAGGGCGGGACAGGACACCGGGTTTCACACTCACTCCCCGGTGATAAATCCCAAAGTGAACCCTTTGACCCAGTGATTCTCACTCAACTCCCAGTGCGGTGAAATATTCCTGAAGCCACTGACCTGTTTAACACTTTGAGCAGCCGTTTTCCTCTTTCCCAGGATTTCCTGCCAGGACTTTGTCCTCATTCATCAGATAACAATAAATGGGCGGCTGAGAATGAAAGTAAAAAGTGTTAACGGCACCTCATTGGGTATCTGCATCTGCAAGTTAACTTTTCCCAATGAAACTATAAAGAGAAACTGAATCATCAAAGAAAAAACTGAACAAAAGTGACCCTTTCCTGGAGGTTCAATAATACAGAACTGAAGCTAAAACAAAGGAAACTGTTGAATTTAAAGAATCTGATTTGTTTTATCCAGTCACTGCCCAGCCACTGCTCTCGGATAATCGGAGGACACCGCCTGCTCCTTCTCCAGATCCCCGGGTGTGGACAAGGCTGTGGAACAGAGACAGGAGGAGCCACCCCTGTCCCAGGCCACCTCCAAACACAACCTTGTCCAGACTCCAACTACCCTGTTCATAAAACACACACTTTTATTATTGAACTGCAAAACCTGACCCTTTATCGAAGACAGTCAGTTAAACATACACAGAAAAATATAGTTACCAGGGCAACTGACCTTCTGCTGCTTTTTGGTGTTCCCTGGGTCCAGAGAAAGTGTAAATGATGACAGCAAAATAGCAGAGGAGGAAAACATGGAAAATCTAGCAATGCAGATTGCAAAAGTAAAACAGTTTTTTCTGATTACATGAAGTGCATCTAAACCGGTTTCAGGAAAACAATTAGAAATGGTGTAATAATGCAACTGACCCAGCAATGTGGGCTGTAAACCCTGTCACACCAACATCTGTATTTGTTATAAACACTTCCTTAGAAAGAGAAATAAGATCTCAGGATAGAGTGCAGCAGGAAGGGGGAAAAGAATCAAAAGCAAACATTGTGGATGCTGAAAATCTGAAATAAAAATAGAAAATGCTCAAAACACTCAGAGGCCAGACAGCATTTCTACAGGAGAAACAATCTTAATGTTTCTGCTCAATGGGAACAGGAAATGACACAGATAGAGTTATCAATGCACCAGAAAAAGAGGTCATGGAGAAGACCTGACTAGGGCTGGAATATAAAATGTTCCATGTATCCCACAAATGGACAGGAATAGCTAGGATCCATCTGGGTTCCCATAATAAAACCATTTATTTGGTGGAGGTAAGTAGAGTTAAAAGAAAATGTGTTCAATCTGAGACCAAGTTGAGCCAGGTGCAGGAGGATAGAGGTGGATGGGAACTGGCTGGGCCATCCTGGTGAGGGACGGAGGTGCAGAGGGACGGAACATCTGTGGTGAAAAGAGATGGTCAGGGCCAGGAAACAAAATGGTGAAAGTGGCAGAAGGTGTTGGTGAACTCATGGATGTAGGTTAGGAATGTACCTCTCATTGACTGTCTGTAAACGTAATCTGTTAGTACAACAACAACTGGCTGCCTGACTGAATATTAACTGAAGGTGAGTGCACAATACTCTCTAATGCACACAGATGGGAAGCATTATCCCTGGATTCTCCACAGTGAGGAGGAAAGTGAAAGAAGACAGAGGCAGACAATCTGAATGTGTTCCTCTGCAGGCTTTACTGTTCAAATAAAGCATCTTCCTTCAGGTTTTTATCAAGGTTTTTTTGGATGAGTGTCTTTCCCACTGAGTGACTATCAATAATGCACTGACCTGTGTTTATTGATAATGCACTGACCTGTGTTTACTGATAATGCACTGACCTGTGTTTACTGATAATGCACTGACCTGTGTTTATTGATAATGCACTGACCTGTGTTTACTGATAATGCACTGACCTGTGTTTATTGATAATGCACTGACCTGTGTTTACTGATAATGCACTGACCTGTGTTTATTGATAATGCACTGACCCGTGTTTATTGATAATGCACTGACCTGTGTTTATTGATAATGCACTGACCTGTGTTTACTGATAATGCACTGACCTGTGTTTATTGATAATGCACTGACCTGTGTTTACTGATAATACACTGACCTGTGTTTACTGATAATGCACTGACCTGTGTTTATTGATAATGCACTGACCTGTGTTTACTGATAATGCACTGACCTGTGTTTATTGATAATGCACTGACCTGTGTTTACTGATAATGCACTGACCTGTGTTTATTGATAATGCACTGACCTGTGTTTACTGATAATGCACTGACCTGTGTTTATTGATAATGCACTGACCTGTGTTTACTGATAATACACTGACCTGTGTTTACTGATAATGCACTGACCTGTGTTTATTGATAATTTATCAGGATGTTGCCTGGACTGGAGGTCTCACGAAGATAGATTGAGGAAGCTCGGGCTTTTCTCATTGGAGCGAAGAAGGATGAGAGGTGACTTGATAGAGGGGTACAAGATGATGAGAGGCATAGATCGAGTGGATAGCCAGAGACTTTTTCCCAGGGTGGAAAGGGCTATCACCAGGGGGCATAATTTTAATGTGATTGGAGGAAGGTTTCGGGGAGATGTCAGAGGTAGGTTCTTTACACAGAGAGTGGTGGGTGCGTGGAATGCGCTGCCAGCGGTGGTAGTAGAAGCAGATACATTAGGGACATTTAAGCGACTCTTGGATAGGTACATGGATAATAGTAGAATGAAGGGTCGGTAGTTAGTTTGATCTTAGAGTAGGTTAAAGGTTCGGCACAACATCGTGGGCCGAAGGGCCTGTACTGTGCTGTACTGTTAAATGCTCTATGTTCTATGTTCTATAATGCACTGACCGTGTTTATTGATAATGCACTGACCTGTGTTTATTGATAATGCACTGACCCGTGTTTATTGGTAATGCACTGACCGTGTTTATTGACAATGCACTGACCTGTGTTTATTGATAATGCACTGACCTGTGTTTATTGACAATGCACTGACTGTGTTTATTGATAATGCACTGACCCGTGTTTATTGGTAATGCACTGACCGTGTTTATTGACAATGCACTGACCTGTGTTTATTGATAATGCACTGACCTGTGTTTATTGACAATGCACTGACTGTGTTTATTGATAATGCACTGAACTGTGTTTACTGATAATGCACTGACCTGTGTTTATTGATAATGCACTGACCGTGTTTATTGGTAATGCACTGACCTGTGTTTATTGATAATGCACAGACCTGTGTTTATTGATAATGCACTGACCTGTGTTTATTGATAATGCACTGACTGTGTTTATTGGTAATGCACTGACCGTGTTTATTGGTAATGCACTGACCTGTGTTTATTGATAATGCACAGACCTGTGTTTATTGGTAATGCACTGACCTGTGTTTATTGATAATGCACTGAACTGTGTTTACTGATAATGCACTGACCTGTGTTTATTGATAATGCACTGACCTGTGCTTATTGATAATGCACTGACCTGTGTTTATTGGAAATGCACTGACCTGTGTTTATTGGTAATGCATTGACCTGTGTTTATTGATAATGCACTGACCTGTGTTTATTGGAAATGCACTGACCTGTGTTTATTGGTAATGCACTGACCTGTGTTTATTGATAATGCACTGACCCGTGTTTATTGATAATGCACTGACCCGTGTTTATTGATAATGCACTGACCTGTGTTTATTGGTAATTCACTGACCTGTGTTTATTGATAATGCATTGACATGTGTTTATTGATAATGCATTGACATGTGTTTATCGATAATGCACTGACCTGTGTTTATTGATAATGCACTGACCTGTGTTTATCGACAATGCACTGACCCGTGTTTATTGGTGACATTGCAATAGCTACTGAAACCACAACATGGCCCTGCATCACATTCTTGCCATTGCATAATTTGGATTTAGGGGCGGCACAGTGGCGCAGTGGTTAGCACCGCAGCCTCACAGCTCCAGGGACCCAGGTTCAATTCTGGGTACTGCCTGTGTGGAGTTTGCAAGTTCTCCCTGTGTCCACGTGGGTTTTCCCCGGGTGCTCCGGTTTCCTCCCACAGCCAAAAGACTTGCAGGTGATAGGTAAATTGGCCGTTGTAAATTGTCCCTAGTGTAGGTAGGTGATAGGGAATATGGAATTACTGTAGGGTTAGTATAAATGGGTGGTTGTTGGTCGACACAGACTCGGTGGGCCAAAGGGCCTGTTTCAGTGCTGTATCTCTAAATAAAATTTTAAAAAATAAATAAAAAAGTTTGTAGTTGGGGCTGGGGACTGGGTGTTAGGATTAGGGGCTGGGGTCAGGGTGTTAGGATTAGGGGCTGGGGTATGGGTGTTAGTATTAGGGGCTGGGGTCAGGGTGTTAGGATTAGGGGCTGGTGTCAGTGTGTTAGGATTAGGAGCTGGGTTCAAGGGATTAGAATTAGGGGCTGGGGTCAGGGTGTTAGGATTAGGGGCTGGGGTCAGGGTGTTAGGATTAGGATTAGGGACTGGAGTTAGGGGTATTAGGATTAGGGACTGGAGTTAGGGGGTATTAGGATTAGGGGCTGGGTTTAGGGTATTAGGATTAGGGGCTGGAGTTGGGGGTATTAGGATTTAGGGGCTGGGTTTAGTGTATTAGGATTAGGGGCTGGAGTTAGGGGTATTAGGATTAGGGGCTGGGTTTAGGGTATAAGGATTAGGGGCTGGGTTTGGGGTATTAGGATTAGGGGCTGTGTTTAGGGGTATTCGTATTGGGAGCTGCGTTTGGGGGATTAGGATGAGGGGCTGGGTTTAGGGGATTAGGATTAGGGACTGGGTTTAGGGGGTATTAGGATTAGGGCTGCGTTTGGGGTTAGAAACCACTGTTGAAAATGCCATTGTTGCCAGATGTGACATTTTTCTTTACAAGTCACAAAACAGCTTCATGAATTGTTCATTCTAAGAACCTATTTCTGGTCCAATTTGCAATTTCCTCCCTCCTTTCACATGAACATTTATCACAGGAAAAGACATCAGGTGTATTTGACTTTGGAATTTTGGAACAAGATCAGACGTGTTCAGGCATTGAGCTGGTTTTATCCAATCATCAGCCTTGTTGGAATTCAGGACACAAGGAGTCAATTAATCCTTTTACCTATTTTCCCAAATTCTGAAATGATTCAAAGTGATAACCCTTATTGGTCACAGTGGTTTATTTTATTCAGTATAAAGGGGAGGCAGTGGTGTAATGGTGTTATCACTAGATCAGTAACCCAGAGACCCAGGTTATTCCTCTTGGGAAATGGGTTCAAATCCAAGCATATTAGAAGGTGGACTTTGATTTCAATTAATAAACAACAATCTGGAATTTTAAAAAAGCTAGTCCAATAATGACCATGAAACCATTGTTGATTGTTGTAAAAACCTATCCGGTTCACTAATGTCCTGCAGGGAAGGAAATCTGCTGTCCTTACCTGGTCTGGCCTACATGTGACTCTATACTTATAACTATGTGGCTGGCTCTGTAATGCCCTAGCAAGCCACTCAGTTGTATCTAACTGCTAAAAAGTCAACAAGGAATGAAGTCACCGCTGCCAAAGGTGGAGGTCAGAAATGTGGGAATGTGAAAGAGTGGAATCGGAGGCTGCTTTTTGCACAGGAGAAGCTTTTCAATTAAAGATTTATTTAAGAAAGGAGACGCCGCAATTATCTCTCAGGTTAATGATTTGATTTTAAATATAAACCCCAGCGGGTGAGGTTTTATTTAACGGCCGTCACAAGACTATGTTCCTCTTTTTTACTTCTGTCTCTCTTCCTGGTCTCTGTGTTTGACTCTGACAGTTTCATGTCTAAAATGTTCTCTCCCTCCCGTTCCCTTATCCTGATAGGACCCAGTTCCAGACACTGTTCCTGTGATTAGAGACATTTAGAAAATTTTCACTGTTTCACTGGACAATCTCCAGCAGCTCCCCATTCAACTCCTTGTATTTGATCAGGACCTTTCACCATTAATAAAAACAGTCCAATCTCACTCGGAATAAAACCTACCCCGAAAATAAAGATTATTTCACACTCATCTCTTACTTTCAGACACTCTGATTGAAGATTTTCCGCCTTTTCCCCACAGATCTGTAAGGAATCAGCCTGGTCACAGCAGCTACTCCCTGAAAACTTTCACTTTTCAGTGAGTTAACACATTGACTGATGGTCACTCGATTCCAACAAGTAGTGTTTTGCTGCTGTTGTGTGGAATCCCATGAAAGTTGCTCTTTAATCCCCAGAGAATGAATCGTATCACATCAAAAGCAGTCACTAAGTTAACTAGAAGGAGGTTGACTTTCCAGTAGTTTTATTCGTGTAATTGGGGTGAAATCAGCTGAACCAGTCCAAACCATCCAGTAAACTCAGTTTACACTGGGTGTATCTTTAACCCTGGTGTAAAAGTCATCTCACTCAATGTCAGCTCCCAGCCCCTGACACTGCATTTATATTACTAAAGTTTCAGCCCTGGTTTTGTTTACCAAATAGACAGTGACAGGTTTTGTCATAGGTTTAAAACAGAAGATTAAATATTTATTAAACAATAATCACCCGAAATGTTTGCAACACCACCCATGCATGCATTTATTCTCACAGCAATACACAAGAGAAGATAGACAGAAGGGAAAGGGGAAGAGATGTTCAGAGTTCAAGGTGTAAAAGCAGGGATCGGCACCAACTTGTTGCACCAAGAACATTAAACAAAATTATTGACTGAGCCAGACACGGGGGCAATTAATCTGTATATAAAGTGTACAACCACCCTGAAGACATCAAAACACAGTCTGATTTAAACCCATTCCTCCTTATTTAGTGAAATACCTGGCACTGATTTTGCTTGCACAAGTAGTCAATGTCTGCCTGCATATTTGAGATCGTGATGTGGAGAATTCGGATTGATGTCCATCGGTCAGGAATGATCTTAATGTCTTTCTCTCCCCTCTCTCACTCTCCCTCTGTGTCCTTCCCTCACCTGCCTCTCTCTCTCCCCGTGTCCATCCCATTCCCTTTTTGTATCCATCTCATTTCCTCGTGTTCCTCTCTCTTTGCTCTTGCTGCCTCTCTTCACTGTTACCATCTCTCTCCATCCTGTCTCTGTGTCTATCGCTATCTCTGCCTCTCTCTCTCTTCCCCTCCCTCCATCTGATCCCCAACCTGGTGCCTGTCCACAGAATCATTACACTGCAGAAGGAGGCCATTCAGCCCATTGTGTCTGCACTGGCTCTCTGAAAGAGCAATCGCTCAGTTCCATTCCCCTGCCTTCTCCCCGTAACCCTGCACATTCTTCCTTTTCAGATAACTGTCTAATTCCCTTTTGAATGCTTCAATTAAAGCTGCCTTCATCATGTTCTCAGGCAGCACATTCCAGACCTTAACTACTCACTGCGTGAAAAAGTTTTTCCTCTTGTCACTTTTGCTTCTCTTAGCAAATACTTTAAATCTGTGTCCTCTCATTCTCGATCCTTTCACAAGTGAGAACAGTTTGTTTCTATCTACTCTGTCTAGACCCCTCATGATTTTGAATACCTCTATCAAATCACCTCTATGCCCCTAACAAAGCCTTATTAACTTTACTAACTGCGCTCTCAACCTGTCCTGCCACCTTCAATGACCTTTGTACAAAAACACCGAGCTCCCTCTGTTCCTACAGCCCCTTTAGAATTGGTTTACAGGGCTGCCTGACTCTCAGGGTGCTCCATCAGCACTGTGATGCTGGCTGTGTACTGACCTGCTTCCTGCTCTCCCCTTAGCCTCTCTCTCCCTCTTCCCCAAAGCAGCCATTCCCACTCACTCCCTGAAAGGTGCAAAAACATCAGCAGACAATCAGCCGCCAATCAGTGCTCACCCCGCCCAGACAGCCCACTGAGCAATCAGACAGGTATCCGCCATCTGTCAGACACAGGTCCCGCCTACCCCCTCTGCCTGACCTACACTTCAATAGGAGAGCCATCAATGAAAGCCGAGCCACAGGCAGCCCACTGTCAGTCAGAGGATTGGCAGGCCAGATGGAAACTACGGACCTCAATATTATTACCACTGAGACTGGTGTCCGTGTATGGACATGTTGCGTCACTGTGTAAAAGTCAGTTGTTTCAGTAAAAACCCATGGGATCCATTCAGAAGGTGAGTGTTGAAGTTGCAGGCCTATTTGCTCATTGTCTTATATTAGCTGGGTTACTGGAGACTTCTGGCAGTTCATTTCAATTTGAAGACGGTGCTGATTTCTTAGTTCAGTTTTCACAGGGGGAGGAGTGGTTTTTAAAAGACACTTTCTTTTCTGTGCTGTAGATGACTTGTCTCAGCAGAGGTCAACTGTGTTGGCTGGAACTGCTCGCTCTCTCAGCCTTGCTGTAATTCAAGATGGCTTTAGACATTTGCTGTGTGGCTGAGGAGAGACCAGACTGATCTTGATGTCTGAAGTTCTGCACTGACAAGACTCCCGCACTCCTCCCCCCCTCAACTCTGTTCCTCAAAACGATTACCTGTTAAGGTGAACTAACAAGTGGTAGCATCGCCCATGTGACTTCAGATTTCAGTTCTTGCTGGGCTGCACAATGGCCTTTCGATGACCCCATTTTGAGGAGATGAGGCTGTTCATACTCCATTGTAATGAAGGTTAGTTGGAGATGAAAAGTGTGAGGAAGGTCTTTGTCTTTGTTTGTTTGAGTCTCATTCATATCCATGTGTGATTATCTGTCCTATTTCCATACAGACGGGGTTGATTGGTTTTCAGTATTAGTAGACAGTTAGTACAATGTAGGAGGTGGGATGACTCATGTGACTTCTCCTCCATTTTGTTGACAGCCAATGTACCAATCCTTTAAAATTGTTCTAACATTTACAACTTTTCAGTTTGTTTCTGTATTTTCATCGCGACACTTCTCGTGAAATGGAATTCTCAAAACTCCAACAAAAAAACAGATGATTTAAGAAAAATGAAATTAAACTTATTCACTGTAAATCAGGGGCCCTGACATTATCCCCCACATTGCATAAATGTTGGTATTGTTATAAAAGAGTAAATCTTCTGACTCATCATTAATAGCACCACAGGAGGGCTATTGGTATTAAATATAAACACAACAAAACAAGTTATAATGATCCTTACCGTATACTGAGACCAGAATCACAAGTAAGAATAGCACAATGTGGTGAATCACTTTCATCTTGAGATCTTAGCAGAAGAATAATCACCTGAGAGAGAGAGAGAGAGAGAGAGAGAGAGAGAGAAAGAGAGAGAGAGAGAGAGGTGATCATTTCATTATTTGTCATAAATCAAATATCTACATATCATTGCTAAACAGACTGTGTTCCAGTTACAAAAGCTTTTAGTCAAATATAAACTCTTTGGGCCTGAAGTATGTTTACATTATATCCTATGAACATTTGTGTGTCTATATTTTTTCATCTGTATGTATTGTTACGTCTCTGACATTTTTCAAAAAATACTATGATTGCTGTGTATTTGAAGAGTGATCCTGTAATTAAGGTGATTTGGGCCTTGATGTCTGGTATTAACATTTCCCAGTGGGTTGTCATGACTTTCCTCAAGATTTGGCGCCAACAGGAACTGCTGCTCTGATGAATGGAGATCAGTGCACTTGGCCTGTAGAATCCGGTGTGACTACACTGATGGATGAATGCACAATAACTCTGGTAAACCTGGTTTCCCTGGCAGCTCTTCATTAGTCCTTCTCACCCTCTAAAGAGCTCAGACATTGGGGGATTCCCATGGGGAAACCCATTTGTGTCACTGTTGTGGAGGTGAAGGCTGAATTACAATAATTAACACAAATGTTCCTTAGTGCAAAAATCAAAGAAATAAAAAAAACATATCATTTAGAGAAATGGATTGAAAATTGTTCAGTCTTCTTGCACAGCTCTTTAAATAAATTTCAGTAAATACCTCAGACCCGAGCAACTCTGGAAGCCACTTTACATGAATGACTAAATCACTTGGAGTAATTCCGGCACAATCACCAGGAAATTGTCTAGACATCAAACTATTTCATTCCAAATTCAACTGAATATTCAAATTACATTTTAGGTGCCAATAATTCTGCCCTAGAAGTGTGAGTGATACACAGAAAGGTGGATCTCTGACAGGAGAGGTTTCTGTCAAAACTTTCATTCAGTAATGTCTATTTTTCACATGAAAATGCAGCACAACTAATTAGAAAAAACTACTCTACTGTTCCTGTCATTCTCCTTGTCTGTTTACCTCTCTCTCTCTTTGTTTCACTCACATGCTACTTGCACATCTCTGTTGGTCTCTGTGTTGAGGAGACTTCAGTCCTGTGGTGCATGCTGAGAACACAAGTGGACATTCCATAGGCTGCCTATGGTTTTCCCTCCAAGAACTTTAGTGATCAGGGTAACAGAGTGATATGGTACTGGACTAGCAACTCAAAGGTTATGAATTAAAATCACATCATGGTCTTGCAAATTGTGGGTGATCTCTTAACAGTAACAACACTTGTCATTACATCGTGCCTTTCGCATAATAAAAACGTCTGAAGGCACTTCAGAGGGGCATTATAAAAAGAAAAATGACCAAAGCTTGGTCAAAGAGGTAGGTTTTACAGCGTGCCTTAAAAGGAGGAAAGCAAGTTGGAGAGGTGCAGGGAAGATATTCCAGAGGTTAGGTCTTAGGCAACTGAAAGCACAGCCACTGTTGTATATTGTTGTATTATCTGTAAAGAGCTGGGAACTAATTGTTACATGTAAGTGTTCTAGGGGGCCATAACTGCAGCTGCACTAGAGAGTCATGTGACATGTAATACGACAGCAGTCCTTACCAGGCAGCATGGCAGCTGAATGGAATAAACAAAGAGCTTCAGCCTTTCCAAGTCTAAAGTGGGATTATTTCTAATTTATGGGAAACTAGGAGACATAACAGCCAACAACAGTGCAGCAATTAAAATCAGGGATGCTCAAGAGGCCAGAATTAGATGAGGTTTGTGACACTCGAGGAGATTACAGAGATAGGGAAGGGTGAGTCCATGAAGTGATTTAAAAACAAAGATTAGAATTTTAAAATGGAGGGTTTTCTTCAGTGGGAACCACTGTAGATCAGTGAGCAAAGGGGTGAAGTGTGAGTGAGATTTGGTGCAAGTTAGGATATGAGCAGCAGAGTTGGATGATCTCAAATTTACAGAGGGTAGAATGTGGGAGGATGGTTAGGAATGTATGAGAATCCTCAAGTCTGGTGGCAACAAAGGCATGGATGAGGATTTCTGCAGATGAGGTGAGGCAGGGCTCGAGTTGGGCGACAACAATTTTGCTCGGTAGCATAGGAACATGGGAGCAGGAGTAAGCCATTCAGCCCATCGAGCTTTCTCTGCTATTCAATACGATCATGTCTGACCTTCCACTTCAATGCCTTTTTCCCACATATCCCTTTATATCATTGGTATTTAGAAATCTGTCAATCTGTGTTTTAAACATACTCAATGACTGAGCTTCCACAGACTTCTGGCATACAGAATTCCAAAGATTCACAACCCTCTGAGTAAGGAAGATTCTCCTCATTTTGAAATTGTGTCATCTGGTTCTCGAATCCCCGAACCAGGTGTAACAACTTCCCTGCAGCTACCCTGTCTCTCCCTTTAAGTATTTTGTAGGTTTCAATGAGATCACATTCTCCAAAACTCTGGAGAATACAGGCCCAGTTTCCCCAATCTCTCTTTATCGGACAGTCCTGCCATTCTGGGAACAAGTCTGGTGAACCTTTGTTGCACTCCCTCTGTGGCAATAATATCCTTCCGAAGGTAAGGGGACCAAAACTGCACACAGTACTCCAAGTGCGGTCTAACCAAGGTTCTATACAATTGAAGCAAGAATTACTCAAATCCTGTACTCAGATCCTCTTGCAATACAGGCTAACATATCATTAGCCTTCCTAATTGCTTACTGCACCTGCATTTTAGCTTTCAGTGACTTACTGATGAGGACTCACATGACCCTTTGTACATCTACACTTTCTAATCACTTCCCATTTAAGAAATACTCTGCACATCTATTCCTCCTACTAAAGTGGATAACCTCACACATTTCCACATTATATTCCATCTGCCATCTTGCCCACTTACTAAGTTTGTCCAAATCCCCATGAAGTCACTTTGCATCTTCCTTACAACATACATTCCCATCTAGTTTTGTGTCATCTGCAAGCTTGGAAATATTACATTTGGTCCCCACATCCAAATCATTGATATATATATTGTGAACAGCTGGGGCCCAAGTACTGATCCTTGTGGTATCCCACTAGTCACAGCCTGCCAAGGCGCGAATGACCTACTCTGCTTTCCGCCTGTTAACCAATCCTTAATCCGTGCCAGTATATTACCTCCTATCCCATGTGCTTTAATTTTGTTAACCTACCTCCTGTGGGGGACTTTATCAAAAGCCTTCTGAAAATCCAAGTACACTATGTCCACTGACCCCTTTATTAATTCTGTAAGTAACATCCTCAAAAAACTCCAACAGGTTTGTCAAACATTATTTCCCATTCATAAAATTCACATTGACTCTGCCCAATAAGATTATTATCCAAGTGTCCATTGATCACATCCTTGAGAATAGATTCTAGCATTTTCCCTACTATTGATGTAAGGCCACCAGGTCTGTAATTCCCTGTTTTCTCTCTCCCTCCCTTCTTAAATAGCGGGGTAACATTTTCTACCTTCCAATCTGCAGGAACCATTCCAGAATCTATAGAATTTTGGGAGATGATCACCAATGCATCCAATATCTCCATAGCTACCTCTTTCAACACTCTGGGATATCAGGTCCTGGGGACTTATCAGCCTTCAGCTCCATTAATTTTTCCAACACAACCTCCTTACTAATAAAAATTCCTTCAGTTCCTCATTCTCCCTAATCCCTTGGATCTTTAATTCTGGGAGCTTTCTTGTATCTTCCTCGGTGAAGACAGATACAAAGTAATCATTTAACTTCTCTGCCATTTCTCTATTCCCCATTATAAATTCTCCAAACTCTGCCTGTAATGGATTCACATTTGTCTTTTCCTTTTAAAATAACTGTAGAAACTTTTAGAGCTGTTTTTATGTGTTCTGCTAGTTTACATTCATATTCTAGTCTCCCTTTCCTTATCAGTTTCTTTGTCCTCATTTGTTGTATTCTAAAATCCTCCCAAACCTCAGGTTTACTACTATTTCTGGCAACTTAGCTAGTCTAATGGTGACCATGAAACCATTGTCGATTGTTGTAAAAACCCATCTGGTTCACTAATGTCCTTTAGGGAAGGAAATCTGCTGTCCTTACTTGGTCTGGCCTACATGTGACTCCAGGCCCACAGCAATGTGGTTAACTCTTACATGACCTCTGAAATTCAAGTTCAAGGGCATTTAGGGATGGGCAATAAATGTTGGCCTAGCCAGCGATGCCCACAACCCACAAACGAATAAAAAAACTTTATAGACCTTTTCTTTTAATGTTATACTATCCTTAACTTTCTTTGTTGCCACTGTTAACTGACTTTTCTTTTTGGGTTTTTGTGTCTTGAAGGAATGTATTATTGCTGTAAATTATGTAATAATTATTTAAAGACTATTGCCGATGTACGATCATAGCTTTTAATGTATTTTCCCAATCCACCTCAGCCAATTTGCCCCTCATGCCTTCATAGTTTCCTTTGTTCAAATTTAACACTCTGGCTTCAGAATGAACTACCTCACTTTCAAACATAATGTAAAATTCTATAACATCATGGTCACTCATCCCCAAGAGTTCTTTTACAATAAGATTAATTAGCCCTTTCTCATTACATAATGCTATATCTCAAAAGCCTGTCCTCTAGTCAGTTCCTCAACATACTGCTCTAGAAAACCATCCTTAACACACTCCAGAAACTCATCCTGCACAGTATTAGTGCTCATTAGATTTACCCAGTCTAAATGCAGATTGAAGTCACCCATGATTACTGTATTACACATGCTACATGCTTCTCTAATCTCCTGATTAATACCATGCACTACACTACCACAATTGTTTGGTTCCCTATAAAGGCTTCTTGAGGTCCTGCTTTTTAATTTCCTTCCTAACTCCCTAAAGTCTGCTTTCCAGGACTTCATCTCTCTTACTACCAATGTCATTGGTACCAATGTGGACCACGACCTCTGGCTGTTTACTCTCCCCAGAAGGAAGTCCTGCAGCTGCTCCATGACATCCTTGATCCTGGCAGAACACACCATCCTGGAGTCACGTTTACTCCTGCAGATGGTCAGATCCCCTGACCATCGAAGCCCCTATCACTATTGCTCTTCCACTCTTCTTACCCCATCCTGTGCAACTGAGCAACCCGTGGTGCCATGGACGTTGTTCTGGCT
This sequence comes from Heterodontus francisci, assembly GCF_036365525.1. Classification (NCBI taxonomy): domain Eukaryota; kingdom Metazoa; phylum Chordata; class Chondrichthyes; order Heterodontiformes; family Heterodontidae; genus Heterodontus; species Heterodontus francisci. The sequence goes on from NC_090399.1 coordinate 8,486,064, forward strand.
GCACTCCCCTGAGGAACCATTGCCCTCACCAGTATCCAAAATGGAAAACCAATTAGCGAGCAAGATAGACTCAGGGGACTCCTGCACAACCTGCCTGGTTCTCTTAGACTGCCTGGTGGTTACCTATTCCCTCTCTCCCTGCATGCTCCTCACCTGCAGTGTTACCACCTCCCTAAACATGTTATCCACATAGTCCTCAGGCTCACGGATGCACAACATCTCAATTTCCGAAACCCGGAGCTCAAGCTTCTGTAGCCGGTGACATTTCCTGCAGATGTGTTTGTCTGGGACACATGGTGCATCCATCACTTCCCACATACCAAAGGAGGCACATTCCACTTGGCCGAACTGACCTGCCATAACGTAACTTTAAAAACTATTTATTAAATTTAAAATAAATATAATAACTTACCAATTATTCACCAATCAGCTTCTTCCCCTGTACTAAACTAAGAGCCAGCTACTGGAGGCGGAGAAAAGGTAGAAGAAAGAAAGAAGGGAGCATCTTCCTCAAACTCCCACTTTACATTCAGTACAGACAAAGCAGCACTGAGGAAGCCCTGCTTTTATACTTTCTGATAAACAACTGATTCAAGCTTCTGAAAACCAGTTGAAGCCAGTGAGCTAAGCAACTAGCTGCAGCTATTCCAAGACAGCTTGTTTACCCCTCTTTTAAGGCTGGAATAAAACTTAACTTCTCTTAATTTAAGGTGCAATTTCTTCGACTTGTCACTCTTTAGCCCCACCTTTATGGCTGTCCGCCAGCTCTGGCGATCACTGGCAACTGACTCCCACGACTTGTGGGCAATGTCACAGGACTTCATGTCACATTTGCAGAAGTCTTTAAAGCGGAGACATGGACGGCCGGTGGGTCTGATACCAGTGACCAGCTCGCTGTACAATGTGTCTTTGGGGATCCTGCCATCTTCCATGCGGCTCACATGGCCAAGCCATCTCAAGCGCCGCTGACTCAGTAGGGTGTATATGCTGGGGATGTTGGCCACTTCGAGGACTTCTGCGTTGGAGATACGGTCCTGCCACCTGATGCCAAGGATTCTCTGGAGGCAGTGAAGATGGAATGAGTTGAGACATCACTCTTGGTTGACATACGTTGTCCAGGCCTCACCACCATAGAGCAAGGTACTGAGGACACAGGCTTGAAACACTCCTTTTGCAGTTCTACACTTTTGTGTTCTGTGACAGCGCGCCATTTTCTCACACTCTCTTGGCCAGTCTGAACATAGCAGCGGATGCCTTTCCCATGCGCTTGTTGATTTCTGCTTCAAGAGACAGGTTACTGGTGATTGTTGAGCCTAGGTAGGTGAACTGTTGAACCACTTCCAGAGCGTGGTCACCGATATTGATGGATGGAGCATTTCTGACGTCCTGTCCCATGATGTTTGTTTTCTTGAGGCTGATGGTTAGGTCAATTTCATTGCAGGCAGCCGCAGCCGCAGACTCTGCAGATACTCTTCAGTGTGGGATGTTAATGTAGCATCGTCAGCGTAGAGGAATTCCCTGATGAGGACTTTCCGTACTTTGGTCTTATGCACATATAAACCCAGGTCCTTCTGCTGCTGCACCCCCTTTAGAATTGTACCCTTTGTTCTATATTGTCTCTCCATGTTCTTCCTACCAAAATGAATGATTTCACATTTCTCTGCATTGAACTTCATCTGCCCATTCAACCAACTTGTCTATGTCCTTTTGCAGTTCTACACTATCCTCCTCACAGTTCACAATGCTTCCAAGTTTTGTATCTTCCACAAACTTTGAAATTGTTCTCTGTACACCAAGGTCTAGGTCATTAATATAATGTTTCAGGGTGGCACAGTGGCGCAGTGGTTAGCACCGCAGCCTCACAGCTCCAGCGACCCGGGTTCAATTCTGGGTACTGCCTGTGTGGAGTTTGCAAGTTCTCCCTGTGTCTGTGTGGATTCCCTCCGGGTGCTCCGGTTTCCTCCCACATGCCAAAGACTTGCAGATTGATAGGTAAATTGGCCATTATAAATTGCCCTAGTATAGGTAGGTGGTAGGGAAATATAGGGACAGGTGGGGATGTGGTAGGAATATGGAATTAGTGTAGGATTAATATAAATGGGTGGTTGATGGTTGGCGCAGATTCGGTGGGCCGAAGGGCCTGTTTCAGTGCTGTATCTCTAAATAAATAAATAAAAGCAAGGGTCCCAACACTGACCCCTGGGGAACTTCACTACAAACCTTCCTCCAGCCTGAAAAACATCCATTAACCACTACTCTTTGTTTCCTGTCACTCAGCCAATTCCATATCCATGTTGTTACTGTCCCTTTTATTCCATGAGCTATAACTTTCTTCACAAGTCTGTTGTGTGGCACTGGATCAAACCCCTTTTGTAAGTCCATGTACTCAGACAAATTCTGCCTTGATGTCAAGGGCAGCAAGTCTTTCTTGTCCTCTGACAGTCAGCTCCTATATCCATGTCTGGATCAAGGATGCAATAGGGCCTGGAGCAAAGTGGTTCTGGTTGAACCTGAACTGGGCATCAGCAAGCAGGTCATTGAGAAAGCTCTCCAGTGGTTAGAGTCATAACTGACACACAAGATGATTTTTCTGGTTCTTAAGGGCTGATCACAAAAATCCCAGGATATCTCTGCCAGAGTTCCATAGGACGCATTCTTAGCCCAACCACTTGCAGCCTCTTCATTGATGACCTCATTCTGTCACACTGTCAGGAGTGGAGATGGTGACTGATGATTCTAAATGTTCAGCTCCATTCATAACTGCTCCTAAACAGACAATACCAGTCTACAAGATTTGGTGGACAAACAAGTGCCAAATAACATTCATACCACAAAATATTAATTGACTCAATGGTTTGCCCACACATTTACAGACCTCTATTCATCAGAGGAGGGGTAACAAATCTCAAAGGTGGCGATGACAGCCCAAGACTTTACCCAGTTCTGATGTAAGGTCATTAACCTGAAACGTTAACTCAGTTTCTCTCTCCACAGATGCTGCCAGACTTGTTGAGTATTTTCAGCATTTTCTATCTTTATTTCAAATTTCAAGCACCTGCAGTATTTTGCTTTTGCACTAAATAGTGTTTTTTTTTAATTATTTGTCCATGGAATGTGGGCTTCACTGGCAAGGCCAGTATTTATTGTCATATGCAAAGGCCTGACTCACCTTTCCCTTACACACAGGCAGTGAGAAAAGAAGACAGACTTGCATTTCTATAGCACCTTTCAAGACCTCAGGACCATCTTAAAATTTCATTGGCTGTCACTGTAGTCTGTAGGAAACGCAGCAACCAAGTTGCACACAGCAATCTCTGGCAAACAGCAATGTGATAATGAGCAGATCATGTGTTTTTTGGGATGTTAATTGAGGAATAAATATTGGGCAGGACAGAGAGGATAACTCTCCTGCTCTTCTTCAAAATCGTGCCATGGGATCTTTTATGTCCATCTGAGAGAGCAGATACGACATTGATTTGACATCTCATCGGAAAGACAGCACCTCTGACAGTGCAGCACTCCCTCAGTCTTCCATGGAGTATCAGCCTAGATTTTTCTGCTCCAATCTCTGGAGTGGAACTGACTCAAAGGTGAGAGTGTTACCAACTGAGACACAACTGACACTTCATGGAACAGGTTAGTTAACTCAGCACTGATTGGTCATTTGTTTCTAATCTCATCTCTGTAATATATTTTAATTGATTTGTCACACTGTAAGAAATTGACAGCCACAGGGTGAAGAGGTCACTGAGCAAACATTACGTTTGAGTGGGAAACCTATCGCTGATGAAGTTCAATGTGGAGAAGTACAAGGTCATCCACTACAGAATCTAAAAAGACAAATCTGAATATTTGCTTCATGGTGAGAGTCCAGGAGTTGTGGAGCAGCAAAAGGGGTTTGGGTGTCCATGCATATAAATCACTAAAAGCTAACACACAGGTACAAAATTCAGTCAAAAAGTGTAATTAAATGTTGGCTTTCATCTCAAAGGTGTAAGAATACAAATGTAGGAAGTGATGCTTCAATTGTACAGTGTTGGTCAGACTCTATCAGGAGGACTGGGTTGAGTTTTGGACACTAAGCCTCATGAAAGATATACTGGCCTGGGGGTTGGTGTTGATCACTGATTCACTAGAATGGCACCAGGGCTTAAAGGGTTAAATTATGAGCACGGGTTGTATAAACTTGGTTTGCATTTCCTTTGAGTTCTGTAGGTTGAAGTGTGATCCAATCAAAGTACTGAAAATGATTAGGAATATATGATAGTATAAATACAGAGAAACTATTTTCTCTGGTGGGGGAATCCAGAAGAAAACATAATCATAAAATTAGAGTGAAGCCATTTAGGACTGAAATCTAGAAGACTTTTTCACACAAAGGGTAGTGGAAATCGGAAGCTCTCCCCAAACGCTTCTGATGCTTGGTAAATTTAAATTTTCAAGACTGAGATTGATAGATTTTTGTTGGGTAAGGGTATCGAGTGATATGGAGCAAAGGTGAGTAAATAGAGTTGAGATACAGATTAGCTGTGATCTAATATAATTGTGACAGGGTCAAGGAGCTGAGTGTCCTATTCCTGTTCCGATATTTAACACTGGGTCACTCTTCACAAGCACATCATTCACTGTGTTTTAGGCTTTAAATATTGAAAGAAGGTATGTCAGAAAGAGAAGATCAACAATGTAAACAATGGGATATTTCCCTTCCCAGGGTCTGGGTGAGCAGAGAACCAGATGCAAGGACACCTGCAGTTAACATGTAATGCAGGACTGGCACAGCCCGAGGCAGCACTGTCAGAAACAGCCTCAAGTCTGTCCCTATCTGCTTCCAGGTTTGCTGCAGTGTCCTTCTCACTTATTTAGATTTTTATACCAGATATTTTCCCAGGTTCAACAGCACCCACCCTCCCATGTGTGGACTTTGGTGTTTTCTGCAATCCAAAGTATAATTGTTATCTTTCATAAAAGAGAGCAAACATAAAGGGGAATCTAAAGGTCTAGCTAATATAAAAGGGAATTCAAAGGTTGTTTATAGGCATATTAACAGTAAGGAGTTGTTCAAGGGACTGATTAGGGACCAATGTGGAGAACTATTAGTGGAGGCAGAAGGCATGGTCAAGGTAGTAAATGATTACTTTCGAAGGAAGAGGACTTTGCCAAAGCTCTGGTAAATGAGGAAGCTGTTGGGAAACTGGATGAGATAATAAATAAAGAGGAGGTACAGGAAAGGCTGGTGGTATTTAAAGATGATAAGTCACCCAGTCCGGATGGGATTCATTCCAGGTTGCTGAGGAAAGTAAGGGTAGAAATTGCGGAGGTGCTGGACACAATTCCAATTCTCCTTAGATAACAGGATGGTGCCAAAGGACTGGAGGATGGAAAACGTCACATCCTTGTTCAAAAAAAGTGAAGAAACCTGGAAATTACCAGCCATTCAGTGTAATGGTGGCGGTGGGAAAGCTTTTCGAAACAATAATCCAGGAGAAAATTAATGGCCACTTGGACAAGCATGGATTAGTAAAGGAGAGAACATGGATTTGTTAAGGGCAAATAGTGTTTGACCAATGTGTTTGAGCTTTTTGATGAGGTAACAGTGAGGGTGAGGGCAGTGCAGTTAATGTTGTGTATATGGACTTTCAAAAGATGTTTCATAGATTAATATATATTAGGCTGGTTAGAAAAATTGAAGCCCATGGGATCAAAGGGGCATCAACAGCAGCATGGATACAAAATCAGTGAAGGGATAGGGGAGATGGTGGCCCAGTGGGAATGTCACTGAACTAGTAATCCAGAGGCCCAGGCTAATGCCCTGGGGACATGGGTTCAAATCCCACCAGGGCAGCTGGAGGAATTTAAAGTCAATTAATAAATTCAATAAATAAAACAATCTGGAATTGAAAGCTAGTCTCAGTAATGGTGCCTTGAAACTATCAGTGATAGTAAACCCATCCGGTTCACTAATATCCTAATGGCCTACATGTGACTCCAGACTCACAGCAAAGTGGCTGACTCTTAACTACCCTCTGAAATGATCTGGAAAGTCGCTCAGTTGTCAAGGGGAATTAAGAATCGGCAACAAATACTTGACCTTGCCAACAGCACCCACATCCCATGAAAGAATAAAAAAAAAGAGTTGTGAATAGCTGTTTTTCTCTCTGGAGGGAGACATATAGCAGCATTCACCAAGGTTCAATACCAGGACCACTGCTGTTCCTGATATATATCAATGATTTGGACTTGGGATTACAGGGCACAATCATAAAATCTGAAGGTGACACAAAACTTGAAACTACAGTAAACGAGGAGGAAGATCGTGATCGACTTCAGCAGGACTCAGACAGGCTGGTCAAATGGGCAGTCACATGGCAGATGAAATTCAATGCAGAAAGGTGTGAGGTGAAACATCTTAGTTGGAAGAATGAGGAGGAGAGACCGTACATAATAAATGACACAATTTTAAAGGAAGTGCAAGAACAAAGAGACCCAGGGCCGATATTTAACGCAGGCGATGAGGGGTCTCGGCTGGAGAGCCAGCAAGAGCCCCACGTCACCTCCTTTCGGGAAGGCCCATTGAATTAAGTGTTAATCAGGCACTTAAGTGCACAGCAGCAGGCCTTCCCCTGGATCAAGGACCCCGGGGGCAGAAGTCCCACTCACCAAGAGCTGTGGGCCAATCAGAGGACAGCAGATCTTTTACTCAGCAGCACCACTGGGGAGGCGGTGGCTGTTGTGAGAAAGACACCCACCCGAGACCCAGGTCAGTGCTAAATTTCAGGCTCAGGTCAGATGGCGGGAGGGGTTGCACAGAATGGAGGTTGTAGGGGTTTGGCAGCAAGGGCAGGTGGATGGCTTTCAGCAGCACTCCCCCTTCCCAATGCTGGGTCCCTCGATCAGGCACTGATGCCTTTGAATGAGGAAACCCCGGCCCATCCCCCACCCACCCTGGCCTTCCAGCCAGCAAGTAACTCCACACAGGTTTGCATGTGCCCGTGTGGTGACAAGCCCACCTGCCACTGGGTTAATTGCCCCTTAAGGCCGTCAATTAGTGGCGGGGAGAGGGAAGCCGTCCACGGCCTTACCCACCACAGATTTAATCAGGGTAGAGGTGGGAAGGTGGCAGGATCCCCATCCATCAGCATCCGTCCGATCAAATCCTCTCCCCACCTCCAAATTCACCACGGGGGAAAACATAAAATCCAGCCCAGGGTGTTTCTGCACAAACTTTGAAGGCTGCAAGACAGGATAACAAAACAGTTAATAAATTATACAGGATCCTGGGCTTTATAAATAGTCAGGAAGTTATTCTCAAGCTGTATAAAACACAAGTCCGGCCCCAGTTGGAGTATTGTGTTCAATACTGGGCATCACACTTTAGGAAAGTCATTAAAGCTTTGGAGAGTGAACAGAAGAGAATGGTTCCAAGGATGAAGGATTACAGTTCAGTGAATTGACTTGAGAAACTGGGCTGTTCTCAGAGCAGAGAGGACGGAGGAGATTTGATAAAGGTGTTTAAAATCATGTAGGATTTAGATCGAGAAAATAAAGAGAAACTGTTCCGTAAGCTGAAGGAATGATAATTAGTGGGAACAGATTTAAGGTGATTGGCCAATGAACTGTAGAAAAAATAACAAAGAATGGTTACAGCACAGGAGGAGGCCATTCAGCCCATTGTGTCCATGCTGCCTCTCTATAAGAGCAACTCAGTAGTGCTCCCAGGGGCCAGTACCAGGACCACTGCTTTTCTTGATATTTATTAATGACTTAGCCTTGGGTGTCCAGGGCACAAATTTTAAACCTTAAATCTCAGAATAAAGCACACCAACCAAGTTTATTTAATAAACAACAAAATTATCAGATTATAAGCCAAGTTTTAACCAATAATGAAGTAAAATGTATCCATGAATTGAAATATTAAAGCCCATTATCTATCCCAGCCCACACATGCACGCACACACGCGCACAAAACCGGGTTGGGGGGGGGGGAAATTAAATAAAAGGGATTTGTTACAAAGAAATAGAAGGAATGAAAAAAAACACTTCGGCTGAAAAGAAGGTATGGAAAGATGTCCTTTGTTTCAGTGAGGTGTATCAAAGGTGACTAGGCAGCTGTCAATGGGATCTTCCTCGATCAGTTCTTTCCAGGCGAGGTTGATGATCAGTTTGGAGTCGGCTTTCCAAGAGATGCAGCTACAGAAGCCCAACAGGTCTTACAGCAGGAAATGCAACAACAAGGCTTTAGCACCACACATTGATGCAAGAATTCTTCAAAGATGCAGAGATTCTTCAAATACAGGAGGAAATTGGAATCTCTTGATGCAGGATTTCTTTTCAAGAGAAAGTGGTGAGCTGTCTTGTCCTGGCAGTTCAGGGAGCAAACTGCCTTTTTTAGCAGTTCAAATTAAAACCAAAACTTTCCAGGAGCAAGTCTTATGACATCTATAAATCTTAGCCTGTCAATTCTCTGCAAACATCTCTTCAAGCCAAAACAGCCCCTGCTGGGTTCTTTGAAAACAGGTGCCTTGTAGTAACTGTTTACTCTGAGGTCAAACTCAGTCTCAAACCTTCGTTAAAAATAAACCCAAAGTTCATTTTCATTTTATAAAAACACAAACTCTCAAAATTTAACAAAAAATGGAAACCCTCATAACAAGAGCTAGGGAGGGGCAAGGATATGGAGGGATTTGAAAACAAGGATAAGAATTTTAAAATTAAGATGTTGCTTGACTGGGAGACAATGTAGATCAGTGATCACAGGGGTGATGGGGAACAGGACTTGGTGTGAGTTAAGACACAGCAGCAGAGATTCAGATGACCTCAAATTTATGGAGAGTAGAATGTGGGAGACCAGCCAGGAGTGCATTGGAATAGTCAAGTTTAGAGGTAACAAAGGTATGAATAAGGGGTTCAGCAGCAGTTTAGCTGAGACAGGGACGAAGTCGGGCAATGTTACGGAGGTGGAAATAGGCAGTCTTAGTGATGGCACGAATAGGGATCGAAAGCTCATCTTAGAGTCAAATGTGGAATTAAGGTTGCAAACAGACTGGCTTAATCTCAGACTGTTACCAGGGAGAGGAATGAAGTCAGTCGCTGGGGAACAGAGTTTGGAGCAGGAATCGAAAACAGTGGCTTCAGTCTTCCCAATAATCAATTGGAAGAAATTTCTGCTTATCCAATACTAGATGTTGGATAAGCAGTCTGATAATTTAGTTACAGTGGAGGAGTCGGGAGACGTGGTGGTGAAGCAGAGCTGAGTGTTGTCAGCGTACATGTGAAAACTAATGCCGTGCTTTCAGATGATGTCGCCAAAGGGCAGAATGTAGATGAGAAATAGGAGGAGGTCAATGATAGATCCTTGGGGGACACCAGAGGTAACGGTGCAGGAGCAGGAAGAGAATCCATTGCAAGTGATTCTCTGGCTATGATTAGATAGATAAGAATGGAACCATGTGAGAAAAGTCCCACCCAGCTGGACGACAGTGGAGAGGTGTTGGTGGAGGATGGTGTGTGTCAACCATGTCAAAGGTTGCAGACAGGTCGAGAAGGACAAGAGAAAAAGTTTACCTTTGTCACAGTCACATAGGATGTCATTTGTGACTTTGATAAGAGCTGTTTTGGTACTGGGGCAGGGGCTGAAACCTGATTGGAACGATTCAAACATGGAATTCTTGAAAAGAAGGGAATGTATTTGGGAGGCGACAACATGTTCAAGGACTTTGGAGAGGAAAAGGAATGATGGTCAACTGGAGTATTGTGTCCAGTTTTGGCCACCACACTATAGGAAGAATATGAAGGTACTGGAGAGGGTGCGGTAAAGATTTATCAGAATAGTTCCAGGGCTGAGGCACTTCACTGTGAAAATTGTGATTCTCTGTTTACTGATCAGGAGCTTGTATCTCGTAGTGAATTGTTGTATTTTGCTTTCTCAAGTTATTCACCAGACCATGAATCATTATACTTCATGGAACAGACCATCATCAACTTTGAAATCCAAAATAAAATTTGTCTTTTTTTCAAAAATTATTCTTCAGCCCTCGAAAGTCATAGGTGTGTATAGGACTGGAAAAATGACACCCAATCTAGCTAGCCCAAAATTTTGAAAAAATAAAATCTTCCACTAAATCGTTTCCACTGCAAAAAAAAATCCAACTATCTCCAGAGGAATTTCAGTTCACAAGGTGGAGCTGAGGATGTGAGGCAGGGGGTGGGGTGCGGGAGCAGGAGCTGAGGACATGAGGCAGCAGCGAGGGCAGGGGCAGGAGCGGAGGACGTGAGGCAGGGGCGAGGGCGGGGGCAGGAGCTGAGGACATTAGGTGCAGCTGGGGAGGGGCTGAGGAAATTAGGTGGGGTGGGGGAGGAGTGGGGACATTAGGTGGGGTTGGAGAGGAGCGGAGGACATTAGGCGGGGTGGGGGAAGAGCTGAGGACATTAGGCGGGGTTGGGGAGGGGCTGAGGATATTAGGTGGGGTTTGGGAGGAGCTGACGACATTAGGTGGGGTGGGGAAGGAGCTGAGGACATTAGGTGGGGTGGGGATGAGCTGAGGACATTAGGTGGGGTTGGAGAGGAGCTGAGGACATTAGGCGGGGTGGGGGAGGTGCTGAGGACATTAGGCGGGGTTGGGGAGGAGCTGAGGACATTAGGTGGGGTTGGGGAGGAGCTGAGGACATTAGGTGTGGTGGAGAGGAGCTGAGGACATTAGGTGGGGTTGGGGAGGAGCTGAGGACATTAGGTAGGGTTGGAGAGGAGCTGAGGACATTAGGTGGGGTGGGGTAGGAGCTGAGGACATTAGTTGAGGTTGGAGAGGAGCTGAGGACATTAGGTAGGGTGGGGGAGGGGCTGAGGACATTAGGTGGGGTTGGAGAGGAGCTGAGGACATTAGGTAGGGTTGGGGAGGGGCTGAGGACATTAGGTGGGGTGGGGTAGGGGCTGAGGACATTAGGTGAGGTTGGAGAGGAGCTGTGGACATTAGGTGGGGTGGGGGAGGAGCTGCGGACATTAGGCGGGGTTGGGGAGGAGCTGAGGACATTAGGTGGGGTTGGGGAGGAGCTGAGGACATTAGATGGGGTTGGGGAGGAGCTGAGGACATTAGGTGGGGTTGGGGAGGAGCTGAGGACATTAGGTGGGGTTGGGGAGGAGCTGAGGACATTAGGTGGGGTTGGGGAGGAGCTGAGGACATTAGGTGGGGTTGGGGAGGTGCTGAGGATATTAGGTGGGGCGGGGGAGGACTGAGGACACTAGGTGGGGTTGGGGAGGAGCTGAGGACATTAGGTGGGGTTGGGGAGGAGCTGAGGACACTAGGCAGGGTTGGGGAAGTGCTGAGGATATTAGGTGGGGTTAGGGAGGTGCTGAGGACATCAGGTGGGGTTGGGGAGGTGCTGAGGACATTAGGTGGGGTTGGGGAGGAGCTGAGGACATTAGGTGGGGTTGGGGAGGTGCTGAGCACATTCGGTGGGGATGGGGAGGTGCTGTGGACATTAGGTGGGGTTGGGGAGGTGCTGTGGACATTAGGTGGGGTTGGGGAGGAGCTAAGGACAGTAGGTGGGGTTGCGGAGGTGCTGAGGACATTAGGTGGGGTTGGGGAGGAGCTGAGGACATTAGGTGGGGTTGGAGAGGTGCTGAGGACATTAGGTGGGGTTGGGGAGGAGCTGAGGACATTAGGTGGGGTTGGGGAGGAGCTGAGGACATTAGGTGGGGTTGGGGAGGAGCTGAGGACATTAGGTGGGGTTGAGGAGGTGCTGAGGACATTAGGTGGGGTCAGGGAGGTGCTGAGGACATTAGGTGGGGTTGGGGAGGAGCTGAGGACATTAGGTGGGGTTGGGGATGAGCTGAGGACAGTAGGTGGGGTTGCGGAGGTTCTGAGGACATTAGGTGGGGTTGGGGAGGAGCTGAGGACATTAGGTGGGGTTGGGGAGGTGCTGAGGACATTAGGTGGGGTTGGGGAGGTGCTGAGGACATTAGGTGGGGTTGGGGAGGAGCTGAGGACATTAGGTGGGGTTGGGGAGGAGCTGAGGACATTAGGTGGGGTTGGGGAGGAGCTGAGGACTTTAGGTGGGGTTGGGGAGGTGCTGAGGATATTAGGTGGGGCGGGGGAGGACTGAGGACACTAGGCAGCGAACGAAGTGGCTGATGAGGTAGCAGATGCGTTGCTGTTAATTTTTCAAAATTTGCTAGATTCTGGAAAGGTTCCATCAGACTGGAAAGTAGCAAATAAAACCCCTTTATTCAAGAGGTGGGGAGGCAGAAACCAGGTAACTATAGGCCAGTTAGCTTGACGTCTGTCATAGGGAAGGTGTTAGAATTGATCATTAAGGAGGCTATAGCCTCAAGGTAATCGGGAATAGTTGTGAATAACCAGGAATGGTTTTGTGAAAGGGAAATCATGTTTAACCATATTATTGGTGTTCTTTGAAGGAGTAACATGTATTGTAAATAAAGGGGAACCCATTGACATATAGCACTTGGATTTCCAGAAGACATTTGACAAGGTTCCACATGAAAGGTTATCAAGCAAAGTATGAGCTCATGGTGTCGGGGGTAACGTATTAGCATGGATAGAAGATTGGCTGGCTGGCAGAAAACAGAGAGTCTGCGTAATTAGGTCCTTTTCTGATTGGCAGGATGGTAGGATGTGAGGAGTTGAGTCCTGTAGGGGTCTGTGCTGGGACTCAACTTTTTATAATTTGTATCAATGACTTAGATGAGGGGAGCGATGGCATGGTAACTAAACTTGCAGACGACACAAAGATAGGTAGGAAAGTATGTTCTGAATAGGACATAAGGAGGTTGCAAACAGATATAGATAGGTTGAGTGAGTGGGCAAAAATCTGGCAGATGGAGTATAATGTGGGAAAAGGTGAAATTTTTCACTTTGGCAGGTAGAATGAAAAGCAGAGTATTACTTAAATGGAGAATGACTACAGAATTCCGAGGTGCAGAGGGATCTAGGTGTTCTAGTGCATGAGTCACAAAAAAAATCAGTATGCAGGTACAGCAAGTAATAAAGAAGGCTAATGGAATGTGATCCTTTATTACAAGAGGAATTGAAAATAAAAATAAGGATGTTATGTTTCAGTTATACAGGGCATTGGTCAGAGCACATCTCGAATACTGTGTGCAGTTTTGGTCTTCTTATTTGAAGAAGGATGTAAATGCATTCGAGGCAGTTCAGAGGAGGTTTACCTGGACTGAGCCGGTTGTCTTATGAGGACAGACTGGGTTTGTTTTCACTGGAGTTTACAAGAGTGAGGGGAGATTGGATTGAAGTTGAGAAGATCCTGAACAGTCTTGACAAAGTGGATGTGGAAAGGATGTTTCCTCTTGTGGGTGAGTCCAGAACTAGTGGGCACTGTTTTAAAATTAGGGGTCGCCCTTTTCGGACAGAGATGAGGAGAAATTTTTCTCTGAGGGTTTTACGACATTTAACTCTCTGCCTCAGAAGGTGGTGGAGGCAGTTCATTGAATATTTTAAGGTGGCGGTCGATAGATTCTTGTTAGGCAAGGGAGTCAAAGGTTATTGGGGTAGATGGGAGTGTGGAATTCGAGACATAAACAGATTAGCCATGATATTATTGAATGGTGAGCAGGCTAAAGGGGCCAAATGGCCTACATCTGCTCCAAATTCGTATATTCGTATGTCAGGTGGGGTGGGGGAGGAGACGAGGCGGGGGGAGTGGGGGAAGAGCCGAGGACACGAGGCGGGGGTTGGGGGAAGAGCCGAGGACACAAGGCTGAGGTGGGGAAGAGCTGAGGACATGAGGCGGAGGGGGTGGGGAAGAGCAGAGGACATGAGGCGGAAGTGGGGAAAAGCCGAGGACATGAGGCGGAGGTGGGGAAGAGCCGAGGACACGAGGCGGAAGTGGGGAAGAGCTGAGGCGGAGGTGGGGAAGAGCTGAGGACATGATACAGAGGTGGGGACGAGCCAAGGACATGAGGCGGAGATGAGGACGAGCCGAGGACATGAGGTGGAGGTGGGGACGAGCCGAGGACATGAGGCGGAGGTGGGGTCGAGCTAAGGCTATTAGACAGGGGTGGGAAGGTGTTGAGGATTTTCGGTGAAGGTGGGGAGGAGCTCAGGACATTGTTGGAGGGGGTGGGGGAGGAGCTCCTTTATTCAAAAAGGGTGGGAGACAGAAAGCAGGAAACTACAGGCTAGTTAGCTTAACATCTGTCATAGGGAAAATGTTAGAAGCTATTATGAAAGACGTTATAGCAGGGCATTTCGGAAAATTCAAGGCAATCAGGCAGAGTCAGCATGGTTTTGTAAAAGGGAAATCACATTTAACAAATTTATTGGAGTTCTTTGAAGAAGTAACATGTGCTGTGGATCAAGGGGAACCAGTGGAAGTACTGCATATAGATTTCCAGAAGACATTTGATAAGATGCCACAACAAAGGTTATTACGGAAAATAAAAGCTCATGGCGTTGGGGGTAACATCTTGGCATGGATAGAAGATTGACTAGCTAACAGGAAACAGATAATAGGCATAAATGGGTCATTTTCTGGTTGGTAAGATGTAATGAGTGGATTGCCACAGGGTTCAGTGCTAGGGCCTCAACGTTTTACAATTTATATATATGACTTGGATGAAGGGACCGAAGTTATGGTTGTTAAATTTGCTGATGATACAAAGACAGGTGGGAAAGTAAGTTGTGAAGACATAAGGAGGTTACAAAGGAATGTAGATAGATTAAGTGAGTGGACAAAGATCTGGCAAATGGAGTATAATGTGGAAAAATATGAAATTGTCCATTTTGGCAGGAAGAATAAAAAAGAAGCATATTATCTAAATGGTGAGAGATTGAGAGCTCTGAGATGCAGAGGGATCTGGATGTTCTAGTGCATGAACTGCAAAAGGTTAGTATGCAGTTACATCAAGTACTTCGGAAAGCTAATTAAAGGGATCAAAAGGAATGGGGCGAAAGCCGGAACAGGCGACTGAGTTGGATGGTCAGCCATGATCATAACAACTGGCGGTGCAGGCTCAAACGGCCAAGTGGCCTATTCCTGCTCCTATTTTCTATGTTTCTATGTTTCTAATAGAATGTTATTGTTTGTTGCGAGGGGAATTGAATACAAAAATAGGGAGGTTATGCTTCAGTTATACAGAGCATTGACGAGACCACATCTGGAATACTGTGTACAGTACTGGTCTCCATATTTAAGGAGGGATGTAAATGCATTGGAAGCAGTTCAGAGAAGGTTTACTAGACTAACACCTGGAATGGGTACGTTGCCTTATAAGGAAAGGTTGTACAGGCTCGGCTTGTATCCGCTGGAGTTTAGAAGAGTAAAAGGTGATTTGACCGAAACATAAAAGATCCTGAGGAGTCTCGACAGGGTGGATGTGGAAAGGATGTTTCCTCTTGTAGGAGAATCTATAATTAGGGATCACTAATTAAAACAGAGATGAGAAGAAAACTTTTCTCTCAGAGGGTCGTGAGTCTTTGGAACTCTCTTCGTCAAAAGGCGGTGGAAGCAGAGCTTTGAATATTTTGAAGGCAGAGATAGATATATTCTTGATAAGCAAGGGGGTGAAAGGTTATCGGGAGTAGGCGGGAATGTGGAGTTGAGTTAAAATCAGCTCAGCCATGATCTTGTTGAGTGGCAGAGCAGGCTCGAGGGGCCGAGTTACCTACTCCTGCTCCTAATTCATATGAGAGAGAAAACAGGGAACTACAGGCCAGTTAGTCTGACATCGGTTGTTGGGAAAATGATGGAAACTATTATTCAGGTAGTCTTAACAATGTACTTAGAAAAGCACAGTATGATTAGAACAAGTCAACATGGTTTTACGGAAGGGAAATCCATGACAAATTTTACTCCAGTTCTTTGAGGATATAACTAGCAGTGTGGATAAAGGGGAACCAGTAGATGTCGTATACCTGGATTTCCAAACTCATTCAATAAGGTGCCACAATTCTACTATTAGAATACTCTCCACTTGCCTGGATACGTGCAGCTCCAACAACACTCAAGAAGCTCATCATCCAGAACAAAGCAGCCCGCTTGTTTGGCACCCCATCTACAAATATTCACTCCCTCCACCACTGATGCACAGTGGCAGCAGTGTGTACCATCTACAAGATGCACTGCAGCAAAGTACCAAGACTCTTTAGACAGCATCTTCCAAACCTGCAACCTCTACCAACTGGAAGGACAAGGGCAGCAAATGCATGGGAACACCACCATCTGCAAGTTCCCCTCCAAGTCACACACCATCCTGACTTGGAACTAGATCGCCGTTCCTTCACTGTCGCTGGGTCAAAATCCTGGATCTCCCTTCCTAACAGCACTGTGGGTGGACCTACCCCATATGGGCTGCAGCGGTTCAAGAAGGCAGCTCACCGCCACCTTCTCAAGGGTAATTAAGGATGGGCAATAAATGCTGGCCTAGCCAGCGACGCCCACACCCCATGAAAGAATAAAGAGAAACAGAAAAGGCAAGATAGGGTTCATGGAGTTGGGGGTTATTTATTAGCACAGATAGAGGATTGGTGTAATAAAAACAAGAAATGCTGGAATCCCTCAGCAGGTCTGGCAGCATCTGTGGAAAGAGAAGCAGAGTTAACGTTTAGGGTCAGTGACCCTTCTTCGGAGCTGACAAATATTAGAAAAGTCACAGATAATAAGCAAGTGAGGTGGGGGTGGGGCAAGAGATAACAAAGGAGAAGGTGTAGATTGGACCAGGCCACATAGCTGACCAAAAGGTCACGGAGCAAAGGCAAACAATACGTTAATGGTGTGTTGAAAGACAAAGCATTAGTACAGATTAGGTGTAAATACACTGAATATTGAACAGCAGCAAGTGCAAACCTGAAAAAAAACAGTGGGTAAGCAAACTGAACAAACTAAGATGAAATGAAATAAATGCAAAAAAAATTGTAAAAAATGTAAAAAAGAATGTAAAAAAAAGGAAGAAAAAATAGCTAAAAATGAAAGTAAAATGGGGGGCTGTCATGCTCTGAAATTATTGAACTCAATGTTCAGTCCGGCAGGATGTAGTGTGCCTAATCGGTAGATGAGATGCTGTTCCTCGAGCTTGCGTTGATGTTCACTGGAACACTGCAGCAATCCCAGGACAGAGATGTGAGCATGAGAGCAGGGGGGAGTGTTGAAATGGCAAGCAACCGGAAGCTCAGGGTCCTGCTTGCGAACTGAGCGGAGATGTTCCGCAAAGCGGACACCCAGTCTGCGCTTGGTCTCCCCAATGTAGAGGAGACCACACTGTGAGCAGCGAATACAGTATACTACATTGAAAGAAGTACAAGTCAATCGCTGTTTCACCTGAAAGGAGTGTTTGGGGCCTGGGATAGTGAGGAGAGAGGAGGTAAATGGGCAGGTATTATACTTCCTGCGATTGCAGGGGAAGGTGCCCTGGGACGGGGACGAGGTGGTGGGGGTAATGGAGGAGTGGACCAGGGTGTCGCGGAGGGAACGATCCCTTCGGAATGCTGACAGGGGAAGGAAGGGGAAGATGCGACTGGTAGTGGCATCACGCTGGAGGTGGCAAAAATGGCGGAGGATGATCCTTTGGATATGGAGGCTGGTGGGATGAAAAGTGAGGACAAGGGGAACCCTGTCACGGTTCTGGG
Source organism: Heterodontus francisci (assembly GCF_036365525.1). Taxonomy (NCBI): domain Eukaryota; kingdom Metazoa; phylum Chordata; class Chondrichthyes; order Heterodontiformes; family Heterodontidae; genus Heterodontus; species Heterodontus francisci. The sequence continues at coordinate 8,503,655 of NC_090399.1, forward strand.
AGGGAGGGAAAGGGGTGAGGGTAGAGGTGCGGGGAATGGGTCGGACACGGTTGAGGGCCCTGTCAACCACAGTGGGGGAAATCCTCGGTTGAGGAAAAAGGAGGTCATATCAGAAGCACTGTCATGGAAGGTAGCATCATCAGAGCAGATGCGTCGGAGACGGAGAAACTGGGAGAATGGAATGGAGTCCTTACAGGAGGCAGGGTGTGAAGAAGTGTAGTCGAGGTAGCTGTGGGAGTCGGTGGGCTCATAATGGATATTGGTAGACAACCTATCCCCAGAGATGGAGACAGAGAAGTCGAGGAAGGGAAGGGAAGTGTCAGAGATGGACCATGTAAAGGTGAGAGAAGGGTGGAAATTGGAAGCGAAGTTGATAAAGTTTTCTAGTTCGGGGCGGGAGCAGGAAACGGCACCGATACAGTCATCAATGTACCGGAAAAAGAGTTGGGGGAGGGGGCCTGAGTAGGACTGGAACAAAGAATGCTCGATATATCCCACAAAAAGACAGGCATAACTGGGACCCATGCGGGTACCCAAAGCGACACCTTTTATTTGAAGGAAGTGCGTGGAGTTGAAGGAGAAGTTGTTCAATGTGAGAACAAGTTTAGCCAGGCGGAGGAGGGTGGTGGTGGATGGGGACTGGTTGGGCCTCTGTTCCAGGAAGAAGCGGAGAGCCCTCAAACCATCCTGGTGGGGGATGGAGGTGTAGAGCGATTGGACGTCCATAGTGAAGAGGAGGCGGTTGGGACCAGGAAGCTGGAAATTGTCAAAATGACGTATGGCGTCAGAAGAGTCACGGATGTAGGTGGGAAGAGACTGGACCAGCGGGGAATAGATAGAGTCTAGATAGGAAGAAATAAGTTCAGTGGGGCAGGAGCAGGCTGACACAATGGGTCTGCCGGGACAGTCCCGTTTGTGGATTTTGGGAAGGAGGTAGAAGCGGGCTGTCCGGGGTTGTGAGACTATGAGGTTGGAAGCTGTAGAGGGAAGATCTCCAGAGGAGATGAGGTCAGTGACAGTCCTTTGGACGGTGGCTTGATGTTCGGTGGTGGGCTCATGGTCCAGAGGGAGGTAGGAAGAGGTGTCTGTGAGTTGGCGTTGAGCTTCTGCAAGGTAGAGGTCGGTACGCCATACAACAACAGCACCACCCTTGTCTGCAGGTTTGATGACCATGTCGGGGTTAGACCTGAGAGAACGGAGTGCCTCAAGTTCAGAGGGGGACAGGTTAGAGTGAGTGAGGGGGGCAGAGAAATTGAGACGACCAATGTCTCGCCGACAGTTTTCAATGAAGAGATCAAGAGCGGGTAAGAGGCCAGGGGGAGGGGTCCAGGTAGAGGGAGAATGCTGGAGGCGGGTGAATGGGTCTGCTGGTCGGGGGGAGGACTCCTGGTCGAAGAAGTGAGCCCGGAGGCGGAGGCGACGGAAGAAGAGCTCAACGTCATGCCGAGCGCGAAATTCATTGAGGTGGGGGCATAAGGGGATAAAACTGAGACCTTTGCTGAGTACAGAACGCTCAGCATCAGAGAGGGGGAGGTCAGAGGGGATAGTGAATACACGGCAAGGGGTCAGATCAGAAGGGGTGGGGTCAGAGGGAAGTGAAGCGGAAGGAGGATCTGGAGGGACATTAATCCCCATCAGCTGCTGGAGCTTGCGTTCCTTAACACCTGAAAGGAAGAAAAAAAGTTTTTTGTTAATGCGTCGGATGACACATAAGATGAGATGAAACTGCGGAGTAGAACAGCTTTGAGATAAGGTGATTATCTCAAAGGATCAGAGGATTGGTGAACGGATGGGAAGTAAAGAGTAGGAATAAATGAATAAACTTGTGGAGTGTCACAAGGATCACTGCTGGGACTTCAGCTGTTTACAATCTATATTAACGGCTTAGATGAAGAGACAGAAAGTAATTTATCTAAATTTTCTGATGGAAAAGGACAAAGATAAAACAGGAGTAAAGGTTCTGCATTGGGGGAAGGGAAATTTTAAAAAACTGAGAGACGACCTGAAGAAAGTGGACTGGATACAGCTACTTGAAGAAAAATAAGTGACAAACCAGTGGGAGGCATTCAAAAGTGAGATACTATGGGCACAGTGCAGGCATGTCCCTACAAAGATAAAGGGTGGCACTGCCAAATCTGGAGCCCCCTGGTTATCTAGAAACTTACAGCATAAGTTAAAGCAGAAAAAGAAAGCTTATGACGATCACAAAAATCTTAATACTTGAGAAAGCTTAGAGGAGTATAGAAAATGCAGGAGTGATTTAAAAAAGGAAATTAGAAAAGCTAAGAGAGGACATGAAAAATTATTGGAGATAAAATCAAGGAAAACCCAAAGATGTTTTATCAGTACATTAAGAGAAAGAGGATAAATAAGGAAAGGGTAGGGCCTATCAGAGATGTACAAGGGAACTTATGCGTGGATGCAGAAGATGTGGGCAGGGTTCTTAATGAGTTTTTTGTCTCTGGCTTCACAAAGAAGAGGGTTGATGTAGACATTGGAGTTAAAGAGGAGGAGTGTGAAATATTAGATATGATAAGCATAATGAGGGTCTGACATCCTTGAAAGTGGATAAATCACCAGGGCCAAATGGATTGCATCCCAGGTTGTTAAAGGAAGCCAGGGAGGAAATAGCAGATCATCTTCAAATACTTACTAGATACAGAAGAGGTACCAGACGATTGGAGGTCTGTAAACATTGGACCATTGTTTAAAGAGGGTGCAAGGGATAGGCCAAATAATTATAGACCGGTCAGTCTGACCTCGGTGGTGGGTAAATTGTTAGAATCTATTCTGAGGGACAGGATAAACTGTCACTTAGAAAGGCACGGATTAATCAGGGATAGTCAGCATAGATTTGTTAAGGGAAGGTCATGTCTTACTAACTTAATTGAGTTTTTTGAGGAAGCAACAAGAAGGATTGATGAGGGAAGTGCAGTGGATGTGATCTACCTGGATTTTAGTAAGGCATTTGGCTAGGTCCCACATGGCAGACGGGTTAGTGAATTGAAAGCCCATGGGATACAGGGGAATGTGGCAGGTTGGATCCAGAATTGGCTCAGTGACAGGAAAGAAAGGGTAGTAGTCAATAGATGTGAATGGAAAGCTGTTTCCAGTGGTGTTCCACAGGACTCAGTCCCTTGCAATTTGTGGTATATATTAATGATTAGGTCTTAAATGTGGGAGGCATGATAGGGAATTTGCAGATGACACAAAAATTGGCCGTGTAGTTGATAGTGAAGAGGATAGCTGTAGACTCCAACATGATATCAATGGTTTGGTTGAATGGGCGGAAAAGTGATAAATGGAATTCAATCTAGGTCAGCGTGAGATAATGCATTTGGGGAGAGCAAATAAAGCGAGGGAATACACAACAAACAGGAGGATATTGAGAGGGTTAGAAGAAGTGAGAGCTTGGAATGCATGCCCACAGGTCCCTGAAGGTGGCAGGACAGGTAGATAGAGTAGTGTAGAAGACTTCTGGAATGCTTTCCTTTATTGGCCAAGGTGTAGAATACAAAAGCAGGGATGTAATGCTGGAACTGTACAAAACGCTGGTGAGGCCACAGCTGGAGTATTGCGTACAGTTCTGGTCACCACATTACAGGAAGGACATAATTGCTCTGGAGAGAGTACAGAGGAGATTTACAAGCACATTGCCAGGGCTTGAAAGTTGCAGCGATGAAGAAAGATTGGACAGGATAGGGTTATTTTCCTTCGAACAGAGGAGGCTGAGGGGTGACTTAATTGAGGAATGCAAGATTCTGAGGGGCCTAGATAGCGGAGACAGGAAGTACCTGTTTCCCCGAGTGGAGAAGTTAATTACCAGGGGGCACAGATTTAAGGAAGAAGGATTAGAGGGGTCATAAGGAAAAGCTTTTTCACCCAGAGGGTGGTGGGTGTCTGGAATTCACTGCCAAGAATGGTGGTAGAGGTAAAAACCCTCAACTCTTTTAAAAGATACCTGGACCTGCACCTGAAATGTTGTAACCTGCGAGACTATGGGCCAGGTGCTGGAAGGTGGGATTAGATTGGGCGGCTAGTTTTTTTTCCGGCCGGTGCAGACACAACGGGCTGAATAGCCTCCTTCAGTGCTGCAGTTTTTCTATGGTTCTATTATTTTCATCATATGAGACACTACTTGAAATTCTTTTAACCAGACATTGCAAAGAACTTGTTTTTTAAAAAAAAATACAAAGCAGCTGAAAACATAGTTGCACTTTGCATTCTGACAGACAGTTGAATAGAGAGACAATGGGAATGCTCACCGATTCAATTAGGGAGATTGGTCTGGGCAATAGAGGTGATCCAAATCCTTTGACTGTGTAAGAGCCAGAACTCCACCCCCAACGGGTCTGTCTAGGAGGCTCTGAAATCGAACCACCCTCCAAGAAGCTGCTGTTTGAAACAAAGAGATGGTCACATGACCTACCTGCTGGCCAGACTGGGGCTTTTTTGAGTTGTGCCTCACAGAAAGGAATTAGACTGCAATTCCACCACTAAGAAGGAAGACTGCCACTGGACTGACTCTCTCTCTCTCTCTCTCTGTCTCTCTGTCTCTCCAGCCAAGTCCCAGAAAAATCTTGGTGGAGGCGTAAACTGCAAGACTACAGACAAAGCCTTTCTTCGGCCTCCTGGTACCAGAGAAGCAAGCTTGAAATTGTGCACTGAGGCCCCGTGAGGACTCCAAGGCCTTAACTTCAATTGAAGACATTGTATCAAGGGCATTACCATCCAGTAACTGAATTCTATTTATCACAAACTTTATTTTAAACCTGCCCTCCACAATTCTCTCTTTCTCTCTGTATCCATTTGTGTGTGTGTATTTCTCTCGTATGCATGCAAGAATGGCTGCGTCGTGTATTTTAGTAATTTTAACCGTGTTAGAGTGATAAGGCCAATAAACGTACATCTTTCTTGTTTAAACCGAAGAAAACCTGTCAGTTTGGTTCATTTTTCATTATAAATAGAGTGCAGTGAGCAAAGGCTCACTGAGGTGGTAAGCTAAAATCACTGTGTTTTAAAAAGATAAACTCTGTTACAGCCAAAGCAAGAAAAGGGCAAGAGGAGAGTCTGAGACCCCTTCCTCACCCGGTCATAACATCTAATATTGGCTGCATATGGAGCATACGTGAAGCACTTTTCTCCCAAAACAAAGGGGGGGACATCAAAGATCCAATAGCCTTAATTAAAGACTGTGCAGCAGTTAGAGAAGTCAGATCCAGGGACAAAATGCAGAACAAATATTCATGATCCACCTGTCGAGCACTGTTATGGATGGAATTGAGAGTGATCTGAAACTCCAGTTCTTTTTCGCTTTTTTGTCTGTAATCAGTGTGTTTTGGAAAGGAAAATATGTGTGTGTTTCTTAACCCTGAGTATATGAACAATTTGAATAATGTTATGATCCTGTAGTTTTTTTTCGGGAAGAATGCAGTGTGCCTTTAAAGCTGGAAAAGGAGCCATACTGCTTTAAGAACCAGCAAGCCTCAGGAGTTATAGAAAGTGCATTTTGGTTGCCCTGGGATACAGCCATTTGGAGACTGCGATTCAAAGGGTGCCTTCTCATTGCCTTGGATACAGCCACTTGACTGAGCATCAAGAGATACATTTGTTATAATTTAATTTTGAACTGACTGATAGTGAAAAACAGCCTGTTCTAAGAGGACACAGACAGACAGCTGTGTGTTAGCACCTGAAAGGAGAGCTCTCAGACAATTTTAAACTGAAGGAAAAGAATGTAGTCTGTTTATTTATTATTCTTTCTCAAAATTCAAAAATGTCAAGCCAAGACAGAGATCTCTGATAATTTAAATGTAAGGAAGGGAAGTTAGACTGTGACAATCTTTTATCCCTCAAAAATTCTAAAGCCAAATTGATTCATTAAGAAGCGTTTGCAAGTGGTTAATTGTAGAAATTCATCACTGGAGAAGGAGCAACAATTTCGACTTCTGAATTAGACTGAATTCTACAATTGAAAAACTTTTTTTCCCCATTGGACAACTGTGAGGACTTCAAGCAACCTTGGACTGTTTCACATCCGGCAAGAGCGTAAATTTCCAAGGACTCTAATTTTTTCTATTTTAAGTGTTGTTTATATCTTTGTAGTGTTTAAGAATTTAGCTTTTCTAATTCAACAGTTAATTTATTAATTTAAAGACACTTGGTTTGGGTAGTCACATTTGGGGGTGAGTAGATGGTACAATTGGCTGGGTCTTTCTTTAATTTGTAAAGTTTAAAATGATATGTTAGGTGATCTGTGGAGGGATGTTTCTCTCATCACAATCAGAATCGTATATTTTGATTGGGGGCTTTGACTGGAACGGTCGGTCATAACAATAACCAGAATCATGCTTTTTATGGGTTTAAATGAAGAGAATTGTTTTTATTCACACATTCACCCCAAAAATCTAATGCTATGTCACTCATTCACCACTCTCATACACTTGAGAAAGAAAGCCATTAAAGAGGATAGTGCACTTTAACATTACAAGCAAAGGTATTTTTCATAAGTCACGTGATTTGGCTTATCTTGGGGAAAAGGCATGTGTTGTGGGCCCAGTGAAGAAGGTGTTTTCACTCCTGAAACATAGTTAGGTGGATTCGATAGCTAGAGTTGTTTATTAAAGTCATTGCAGATTCTCTCGAGCAGGTGAATTTTCAGCAGGTTATGAAGTTAGTTGCTTGTAGACATATTAGTAGGATGTTGGTTTTCTGCACTGGTGGATTTGAAAGAGAACAGGTTGGGAAATCTTAAGATGTTACAGTCTCCAGTAATTCTAAGACACAATGGTATTGCCCGGTCTGCCAGCTGCTTTTTCTGCAGCCTACAGTTTAAAGATTTTTAAAAGGAAACCAACATGACTGTCGCACCATGTGACTTCTCACCGTTCCATTTCCAAATATGGTGGGGGTCTAGGTTGATTAGTCTCATCCTGTTTATTGTTCTAAGATATTCATCCTGAGGAAGACTAAGACAATCACCTTCTTTGTTTCAGAAGAAAACCATTTAATTCTCGAATTTCTCCCTACGGTTTCAGGATGGGCGTTGATGACACCTCTTAGTCTGGAGGTATTCTTTGGTCCTTTCAGACAGTGAGTCAGTTCAAGGTCATCTTTGAAGCCCATGTCCACTTTTAATCTCCATTGTGGTTCATTTAAAACAAAAGAAAAATTCACTTCCAGAAGTTGCTATGCTGAATATAGTCCATATTTAAAGTTAAGAAGAGCTCGTGCTTGTACAGGGCATGCCTGTACAAGCACCTGCTCCTGATCCAGGGAAAGGAAGGCGCTTGACCGATCAGCCTTTTGGATTGGTGGATCAGGTTCAGGATGTTGTCATGGATGTACTGGCCGAGGATCATGTAGGACTGGTCAGGGTGAATCGTGTGAACCACCGTGGTACCAAGGCAAGCAGAAAATACATTGGCAAAGAACTTGTAATCGATGCTGAGGAGGGAGACTGGGCACCAGTGTTTAAGTGTACAGGGACAGAGGGACCAGGGGATTCATGTGCACAGAAGTTGGCAGGACATATTGAGAGAGTAGTCAGCAAGGCATCTAGGAGCTTGGGCTTCATAAATTGATACATTAAGTACAAAAGCAGGGAACATAGAACATAGAACAGGAGAGCACAGTACAGGCCCTTCGGCCCACGATGTTGTGCCGAACCTTTAACCTACTCTAAGATCAAACTAACTACCAACCCTTCATTCCACTATCACCCATGTACCTATCCAAGAGTCGCTTAAATGCCCCTAATGTATCTGCTTCTACTACCACCGCTGGCAGTGCATTCCACGCACCCACCACTCTCTGTGTAAAGAACCTACCTCTGACATCTCCCCGAAAGTTTCCTCCAATCACCTTAAAATTATGCCCCCTGATGATAGCCCTTTCCACCCTGGGAAAAAGTCTCTGACTATCCACTCTATCCATGCCTCTCATCATCTTGTACCCCTCTATCAAGTCACCTCTCATCCTTCTTCGCTCCAATGAGAAAAGCCCCAGCTCGCTCAATCTTTCTTCGTAGGACATGCCCTCCAGTCCAGGCAGCATCCTGGTAAATCTCCTCTGCACCCTCTCTAAAGCTTCCACATCCTTCCTGTAATGAGGCGACCAGAACTGAACACAAAATTCCAAGTGTGGTCGAACCAGGGCCTTATAGAGCTGCAGCATAACCTCGCGGCTCTTAAACTCAATCCCCCTGTTAATGAAAGCCAACACACCATACGCCTTCGTAACAACCCTATCAACTTGGGTGGCAACTTTGAGCGATCTATGGACATGGACCCCAAGATCCCTCTGTTCCTCCACACTACCAAGAATCCTGTCTTTAAGCCTGTATTCCGCATTCAAATTCACCCTTCCAAAATGAATCACTTCACACTTTTCCAGGTTGAACTCCATCTGCCACTTCTCAGCCCAGCTCTGCATCCTGTCAATGTCCCGTTGCAACCTACAACAGCCTTCCACACTATCCACAACTCCAGCAACCTTTGTGTCATCGGCAAACTTGCTAACCCAGCCTTCCACTTCCTCATCCAAGTAATTTATAATAATCACAAAGAGCAGAGGTCCCAGAACAGATCCTTGTGGAACACTACTGGTCACCGAGCTCCATGCTGAATACTTTCCATCTACTACCACCCTCTGACTTCTATGGGCCAGCCAATTTTGTATCCAGCCAGCCAACCTTCCCTGAATCCCATGCCTCCTTACTTTCTGAATGAGCCGACCATGGGGAACCTTATCAAACGCCTTGCTAAAATCCAAATACACCACATCCACTGCTCTTCCTTTATCAATGTGTTTTGTCACATCTTCAAAGAATTCAATAAGGCTTGTGAGGCATGACCTGCCCCTCACAAAGCCATGCTGACTGTCTCTAATCAAACAATGCTTTTCCAAATAATCATAAATCCTGTCTCTCAGAATCCTCTCCAATAATTTGCACACTACCGACGTAAGACTGACTGGTCTATAATTCCCAGAGTTATCCCTATTCCCTTTCTTGAACAAGGGAATAACATTTTCCACCCTCCAATCATCCGGTACTACTCCAGTGGACAGTGAAGACGCAAAGATCATCGCCAAAGGCGCAGCAATCTCTTCCCTCGCTTCCCGTAATATCCTTGGGTATATCCCATCTGGCCCCGGGGACTTATCTGTCCTCATATCATTCAAAATTTCCAGCACATCCTCCCTCTTAACCTCAACCTGTTCGAGCATATCAGCCTGCTCCACGCTGTCCTCACAAACGACCAGGTCCCTCTCACCAGTGAATACTGAAGCAAAGTATTCATTTAGGGCCTCCCCTACCTCCTCTGACTCCAGGCACAGGTTCCCTCCACTATCCCTGATCAGCCCTACCCTCACTCTGGCCATCCTCTTGTTCCTCACATAAGTGTCGAACGCCTTGGGATTTTCCTTAATCCTACCCGCCAAGACTTTTTCATGTCCCCTTCTAGCTCTCCTAAGTCCATTCTTCAGTTCCTTCCTGGCTACCTTGTAACCCTCCAGAGCCCTGTCTGATCCTTGCTTCCTCAACCTTAAGTAAGCTTCCTTCTTCCTCTTGACTAGCTGTTCCACATCTCTTATCATCCAAGGTTCCTTCACCCTACCATCCCTTCCCTGCCTCATCGGGACAAACCTATCCAGCAGTCGCAGCAAGTGCTCCCTAAACAACCTCCACATTTCTGTCGTGCATTTCCCTGAGAACATCTGTTCCCAATTTATGCTCCCCAGTTCCTGCCTAATAGCATTGGAATTCCCCCTCCCCCAATTAAATATTTTCCCATCCCGTCTGCTCCTGTCCCTCTCCATGACTATAGTAAAGGTCAGGGAGTTGTGATCACTATCACCGAAATGCTCTCCCACCGATAGATCTGCCTGCTGTCCTGGTTGTTGCCAAGCACCAAGTCCAACATAGTCTCCCCTCTTGTCGGCCTATCTACATATTTAGTCAGGAAACCTTCCTGGACACACCTGACAAAAACTGCTCCATCCAAACTATTTGCACTAAGGAGGTTCCAACTAATACTGAACCTATATAAAGCTCTGCTGGGGAAACATGATGTGGAACCTCTATGGGTGGAGCTAAGAAACACCAAGGGGCAAAAAATGTTGGTGGGGGCTGTATATAGACCCCCAAACAGCAGTGGTGATGTACAGGATGGCATTAAACAGGAAATTAGAGACGTATGCAATAAGGGTGCAACTGTAATTATGGATGACTTTCATCTACATATAGATTGGGCAAACCAAATTAACAATAATACTGTAGAACAGGAATTCCTGGAGTGCATTTGTGATGGTTTTTTGGACCAATAAGTTGAGAAACCAACCAGAGAACAGGCCATCCTAGACTGGGTATTGTGTAATGAGAAAGGATTAGTTAGCAATCTTGTTGTGCGGGGTCCCTTGGGGAAGAGCGACCATAACATGATAGAATTCTTCATTAAGATGGAGAGTGAGAGAGCTGATTCCAAGACTAGGGTCCTGAATCTAAATAAAGGAAAAAATGAAGGTATGAGGCACGAGTTGGCTATGATAAATTGTGAAAAGTTACTTAAAGGGTTGACAGCGGATAAGCAATAGCTGGCATTTAAAGAGCACATGGATGAATTACAACAATTGTTCATTACTGTCTGCTGCAAAAATAAAACAGGAAGGGTGGGTCAACCTTGGGTTACAAAAAAATTAGTGATAGTATGAGATCCAAGGAGGAGAAATATAAAATGGCCAGAACAAGCAGTAAACCTGAAGATTGGGAGCAGTTTAGAATTCAGCAAAGGAGGACAAAGGGATTGTTAAGAAGGGGAAAATAGAGTATGAGAGTAAGCTTGCAGAGAACATAAAAACTGACTGTAAAAGCTTCTATAGGTATGTGAAGAGAAAAAGATTAGTGAAGACAAATGTGGGTCCCTTACAGTCCGAAATGGGGAAATTTAAAATGGGGAGCAAAGAAATGGCAGACAAATTAAACATACTTTGGTTCTGACTTCACAAAGGAGGACACAAATTACCTCCCAGAAATGTTGGGGAACATAGGGTCTAATGAGAAAGAGGAACTGTATGAAATCAGTATTAGTAGGGAAATGGTGTTAGGGAAATTGATGGGATTGAAGGCCGATAAATCCCCAGGGCCTGATAATCTACATCCCAGAGTATTTAAGGAAGTGGCCCTAGAAATAGTAGATGCATTGCTGGTCATTTTTCAAAATTCTATAGACTCTGGACAAGTTCCAATGGATTGGAGGGTAGCTAATGTAACCCCACTATTTAAAAAAGGTAGAGGGAAAACAGGGAATTATAGATTGGTTAGCCTGACATCAGTAGTGAGGAAAATGATAGAGTCCATTATAAAAGATGTAATAGCAGAGCACTTGGAAAACAATGACAGGATTACTCAATGTCAACATGGATTTACGAAAGGGAAATCATGCTTGACAAATCTACTGGAATTTTTTGAGGATGTAACTAGTCGAATAGATAAGGGAGAACCAGTGGATGTGGTGTATTCGGACTTTCAGAAGTCTTTCAATAAGGTCCCACAGAAGAGATTAGCATGCAAAATTAAAGCACATGGGATTGGGAGTAAGGTACTGACATGGATAGAGAACTGGTTGGCAGACAGGAAACAAAGAGTGGCAGGCAGTGACTAGTGGGGTACTGCAGGGATCAATGCTAAGACCCCAGCTATTCACAATATATATTAAAAAGACATAGATGAGGGAATTAAAATGTAATATCTCCAAGTTTGCAGACGACATAAAGCTGGGTGGGAGTGTGAGCTGTGAGGAGGATGCAGAGAAGCTCCAGTGTGATTTGGACAGGTTGAGTGAGTGGGCAAATACATGGCAGATGCAGTATAATGTGGATAAATGTGAGGTTATCCACTTTGGTGGCAAAAACAGAAAGGCAGATTATTATCTGAACGGCGATAGATTGGAAAAAAGGGAGGTGCAGCGAGACCTGGTGTCCTTGTGCACCAGTCGCTGAAAGTAAGCATGCAGGTGCAGAAGGCAGTTAAGAAGGTAAATGGTATGTTGGTCTTCATAGCGAGAGGATTCCAGTACAGGAGCAAGGATGTCTTGCTGCAAGTATACAAGGCCTTGGTGAGACCACATCTGGAGTATTGTGTGCAGTTTTGGTCTCCTTATCTGAGGAAGGATGTTCTTGCTATGGAGGGAGTGCAGCGAAGGTTCACCAGACAGATTCCTGGGATGGCCGGACTGATATATGAAAAGTGATTGGGTTGATTAGGCTTGCATTCGCTAGAGTTTAGAAGAATGAGAGGGGATCTCATAGAAACCTACAAAATTCTAACAGGACTGGACAGACTAGATGCAGGAAGGATTTTTCTGATGGAGGGGGAGTCCGGGACCAGGGGTCACAGTCTAAGGATAATGGGTAAGCCATTTCGGACTGAGAGGAGGAGAGATTTCTTCACCCAGAGAGTGGTGAACCTTTGGAATTCTCTACCACGGAATGCAATTGAGGCCAAATCATTAAATATATTCAAGAAAGAGTTAGATATAGTTCTTAGGGCTAATGGGATCAAGAGATACGGGGAGAAAGCGGGAACAGGTTACTGAGTTTGAATGATTAGCCATGATTGTTTGAATGGTGGAGCAGGCTCGAAGGGCCGAATGGCCTACTGCTGCTCCTATTTTGCTATGTTTCTATGTGCTATAGTGATTATGATCAAGGGATAAGATCCGTTTCAATCAAATTTACATTAATTGTTCATTACAATAACTTGAGGATCTTACCTTGACACTCAGAAATCTTCTTCCAATCTGAAAAACAGAAGTAATAAACTGATAAAACTGGAGAAATCAGCACGCAAATAATTCCAGAGAAAAAATTTCACTTGCATTTTTGATTGCTGACTGTAAATTGGACGACATAAACCCCAAAATTACTGGGACCCTGGTACTGGAAAGCTGCCATTGTCTGTGTGGACAAGGGAGGAATTTGGATTATAATCTCGTTAAACCAGATCGCTGCCCCTTTTCAAGGCCGTTCCAAAATCTCATGGTAATTGGGGCAAATGCTTTTTGTGTCTGACTCCTGTGTGGGGACACAAAAAGAGATGAGACATGTGGACTGACATCATCAGCCAGAGGTCCTGGCAGTTTCTCCCAACATTATATACCAGTGCAAACCAGCCTGACAGGACTTGGTCCCAGGGGAAGTGGGTCAGTGTGGTTTTAAATTTCTGTCACTAAACAATAATCCATGAATTTCAGTGCCTGTGGTAACAAGTTCCAGCTGGTGAGATTTGATTTGGGCAGCCTCAGCAGAATTGGGAGAAGTTTGACAGGTCTTATGTTTCACATGTTTCAAACATAATGGGCTGAATTTTACAGCCCCCCCCCCCCCGATGTCAGGGGTCATAGTGGGGGAGGCTGGAAAATGCCTCTGGCAGAGGCCCGATATGGGTCTCAACGTTAGGAAGGCCCGGCCCGATATTGCCCGGCGAAGGAGCAACATTTGCATATGTTAATTTATTATAATAAACAAATTGATTATTTTCCTGCTCCCACCATCCACCCTGCTGCGATATTGGTGTCGGTGGCTGGCACTCCCGCACTTCTGGATCCCCGTCGGGGAATCAGAGGTGGAATACTGGCAGGGAGGGGGAAGCAGGTAACATTTCAGTGCTGGCCCATATTTGTCTTAGCCAAATGTTTCCTTTTTATGTGCCTGTAGACGCTTTTCCAGTCTGTTTTTATATTTTTGCTAGCTTACATTCATATTCTATTCTCCCTTTCTTTATCAGTTTCTTCATCTTCCTTTGCTGTATTCTAAAATCTTCCCAATCCTCAGGTGAACTACTACTTCTGGCAGCTTTATAAGCCTTTTCTTTTAAACTTATACAATGCTTAACTTCCACTGTGGTGTTTTCAGAAGGCTTTTGACAAAGTCCCCCACAGGAGGTTGGTTATCAAAATTAAAGCACATGGGATAGGAGGTAATATACTGACATGGATTAAGGATTGGCTAACAGGCAGAAAGCGGAGAGTAGGAATAAACAGGTTATTCCTGTGTTGGCAGGCTGTGACTAGTGGGTTACCGCAGGGATCATCCCAGCTGTTCACAATATATATCAGTAATTTGGATGTGGGGACCTGATGTAGTATTGACAAGTTCACGGATAACACAATACTAGATGGGAATATGTGATGTGCGGAAGATGCAAAGTGGCTTCAAGAGGATTTGGACAGACTTAGTGAGTGGGCAAGAATGTGTCAGATAGAATATAATGTAGAAAAATGTGAGGTTATCTATTTTGGTAGGAGGAATAGATGTGCAGAGTATTTATTAAATGGTAAGAGATTAGAAAGTGTAGATGTACAAAGGGAAGAACATATGAGAACTTTCAAGAATTGATTCTCTTACAAGAGTTTAAACACTCCATTCCTTCAGTAGTGAGAACTCATAGATAACCTGAAAGATTTGAAAGGTATGCAAGCAGCGGAAATTGCTGATGACTTTGAGCTTGTGAATAAACCAACCTATTTTTTGCGTCACCCGCCTAAACCCGAGAAGGATAGAAAGTGGGAGAGTGAAAGGAAGGCAAGTAGTCGGGGAGAAGTTGGAAGACCAAATCACGCATAAGCTGACATTATTACTGGCCAGGTCTTACAAAGGATGTGAGACAATTTTGTAGACAATGCCATACCTCTCAAATGGTGGGAAAACTACAAGTTACCATAAAACCAGGGGATGAAGTATTAATGTTGTTCCCATTACATGGAGAACCATTAAAAGCACAGTTCAGTGGCCCATATAGAGTGATTAAAAGAGTGGGTAAGGTAGACTACTTGATTGACACCCAGAAGAAGAACCAGTTGTGTCACATCAATATGCTAAAGGAATATTATCACAGGAAGGAGGATAAGCCAGTACAGGTATGTCAAGTAATCGAGATGGTTGAGAAGGAAAAGGATAGTGAGGATCAGTCAGAAGCAGGCCTAAAAAATTCTCAGATTGAACCTCCAACTATCAGATTACTGGATACAGAATGGCTAGGAAAATTAAACAATATGCTTTTACACTTAGAGGCAAATCAACACGAAGACCTAACCAGGCTTTTCCCAACATTTAAAAGGGTTTGTAGGGATAAGCCGGGATGTACAACCTTAGCCATACATGATGAACCATTCCTTTAAAACAACATTCTTGCCACTTATGTCCAGACAGATAGGCCCAAGTGGAAGCAGAGGTCCAATGCATGCTGAAGGGCAGCTTAGTTGAACCTAGTCAGGACAGCTGGAATTTGCGGGTGGTCTTGATACCTAAACCCGGTGGGTCAGCTCAAACTTGCATAGACTTTCGAAAAGTCACTGTGCTAAACAAGGCAGACTCCTACCCAAATTCTCATTTAAAAGAGAATGTATGGACAGAGTGGGCAACACCATGTGTCTTCAAGAGACAAATGTGTTGGAGGGATACAGTCACATTCCTTTGACACCCCAAGATAAGAAAAAAATCAGCTTCTGTTACACCGTACAGAGTTCTCCAGTATCACGTAATGCCTCACAGGTTAAGGGGTACTCAGGAAACTTCTCAAAGGGTAGTGAACCTAATAGTTGTCAGTGCTCCTAGCTGTGCAGTTCACCTGGCTGAGGTGATGGATAATAGGGACACTTGGAAGGAAAATACATTACAATTGGAAAACTATGCTTGGAAATTTGAAATTGGGACAACCTTTTGAAAACTTAAAGCCAAAAATGTTCTGGTGGAACTTGCTGCTGTAGTCTAAACATTTTAGAAAAAGTGTGTATCTGTAAATGCGGGACAAATATGTTCGTGTTTTTTTCAATTTGTATTTTTTACATTGTAATGAAGCACATTTCGGACTGGTGTTTCATTTCGCCAGTATATGCGGTGTGACTTTAAGACAGCAAAGGAGCAGTTCTGCTTGAAGACAGCAAAATCAGAAGTTACATAGGAAAGAGCATCTTGGTTGCCTTGGATACAACCATACAGAGAGGCATACAAGCCAGTCTCAGAAGTTACCAAGGAAAGTGCATCTTGGTTGCCTTGGACACAAATTTAGTGACTGAGAACAGGATATGCAATGTTGCGATTGACTTTTAAAAACTTTTTTTGCAGAGACAGACACAGCTGGGCCAACATGAACTGAAACGAGATCTCCATCAATTTAAACTGAAGGAGGTGAATTTAGACTGACTTTTTTTTAACCCCTCAAAATTCTAAAGGTTAAGCCAGATTGATTTTTTTGAAAATGGTCACGAGTTTTTGATCTGTTGTGGTCATTGCTGGAAGCAAGAGGAGTTTGAAGCTTCGGATGTTGGACTGGATTCCCGCATCCCTCATTGGACCCTGGAAGATTGCGAGTAGACTTTGAATCAGAGGACTGATCATCAGGAAGCATAAATCAGCAAGGACCTGTTATTGATATTGTTATTACTATTTTTAAATATTGTTTTATCTAAGTGGTGTTTAAGATTTTTATTTTTTTCTAATAAACAGTTAATTTGTGGATATCTAAAGATACCTGGTTTGGTTCGCCTCATTCGAGGGGTTAACAGATTGTTCAATTCGGCTGTGGCTTTCTTTGATTTGGAAAAGCTAAGAGTGATATGTTATGCAATCTGTGGAGTGATGGGACTGAATTGACAGTGCATGGCTCCTGCCGCAATCAGAATCATCCATTTTGATTGGGGGCTTTGTCTTGAGTGGTCTTGTCGTAACACTGATGTGGGACACAGTAACGCAGAGTAAGTGACGGGTGGTACAGAATTATTCAAGCACGTATTCCATCTCTTCCTCCTCCACCTGGTTCCTCTTATGAATCCCACCCTGGCTGCAGCCTCCTTTTTTCCAGGACTCAGGATCTCCTGGAGAGACTAGAGAAGCTGGGAATAGTCTCTTCCAATCAAAGATGGTAAAGGGAAGATTTAACACAGGTGTTCAAAATTATCTGGGGTCTTGAGAGGCAGAATCCAGTTCTACTGGCAGGAGGGTTGGCAACCAAAGGATACAGATCTCAGGTAATTGTCAAAAGAAGCACAGCGGGAGAGGAGAAGATTTTTTTTAGAAAAACACAACTTGTTATGATCTGGACCACTGCCTGAAAGGGTGGGGGAGCAGATTTAATTACAACTTTCAAAATGAAAGTAGATGACAAACAAAATGCTGGATTATGGAGAAAGAGCAGGGGAGTTTGATATCTCTTAGAAAATGGCATAGACATGATGGGCTCAATGGCCTCCATCTGTGCTGTATGATTCAAGGCAGCTGCGTAGAGGGACTGGTCTAACACCTGGGAGAATGGAGAGATACTTACAGTGGTGAAATATACTTTAAACTGGTATCACAGAACTCCAGGCAGGGAGTGAAGTATGTCCTGAGAAACCCAGTCAATATCTCCCACTGACGTCGGGTTGATTTCCACAAGTCACATGCTGTTCTTTAAAATACTTTTATTTGTCAGTAGAAGGATGAGGCAACATTGGACTAGTTTACAATTAATCCAAAAAAGGTAGAATGAGTCACAACAATTAAAGAGAAAGCTCACTTTGTTGACAGTTATCACATATGGTTGATGCTACTTCAGGGTTTTTTACCCCTCAGTTTTATCCAGGTTCTACAGCTGGGGCCAATATTCTACAAATGTACATATCCAGCCCATGTTTGGATTTGATGGTGAGCCCCTCTCGACAATGATACCAGCCTTACAGTGTATGATATTCTACCAGATCACTATTGGGCACCACAGGCACTGACTTGTACTAAACAATGGGCCCAGCTCATCACTGAATGGGCAAAGCCAATCTCCTCAGACTGGTGGTATATTGCACCTTCAAAGTCAACATCAAAGGGACAATTTGCTCCTTCAATGTCAGCTACTGCCATGGATAACCCTACTTTCATTCCAGTCATACACCGAGCGCTGCAGGGGAAAGGTTTTTGCATTGCTAAGTATTTAGGCCGCATTTGCTGACAACGGAACCTCTAGATGGTGCAGTATTGACACATGTGTAAATGCAGTCTCATCCACTGAAATGTCAGCCTGAGACATCTCAGGCAGCTGCCAGTAATAAAGATGGCGCTGCACAAAAATAAATTAAACCCAAATCCCTTCAATTTCTGTTATCGCCACCTCCATCTGACCCCCAACAGTACCCTGCTCCCTCCTGCCACCGCGCTTCTCTTCACTGCTCCCTTACGTGCCCGTCTGCTTGCCGCTCGCTCCCCACCTTACCGCTGCCTCCCCATAGCCATTCGTTCCTGCCCTTGCTGCTTCTCCCCCCCCCGCCCCCCCCTCCCCGATCGCCCGTTCCAGGTCACGTCACTTCCCTTCTCTCGGCCATTCGCTCCTGCATCGCCCGTCGCTCCTCTGCCGCTCACTCCCTGCCGTGCCACATTGGTGGCTCAGTCCCTGCAACCCTGCCCCCCCCACCACCGCTTCTTCGGGTGGTGTGGTGGGGAACGAACGGCTTTTTAAAATTTTTTTTTGTGGAATATGGGCATCGCTGGCTCGGTCAGCATTTAATGCCCAGCCTTAATTTGCTTTTGAACCGAGTGGCTTGTTAGGCCATTTTAGAGAGCATTTTAAGAGTCAACCACATTGCTGTGGGTCTGGAGTCACATGTAGGCCAGATCAGGTAAGGACAGCAGATTTTCTTCCCTCAAGGACATTAGTGAACCAGATGGGTTTTTACGACAATCGACAATGGTTTTATGATCATCATTAGACTAGCTTTTTAATTCCAGATTTATTAATTGAATTCAAATTTCACCATCTGCCATGATGGGATTCAATCTCTTGTCCCCAGTACAATAGCCTGGGCTCTGGATTACTAGTCCAGTGATATTATCACACCATCACCATTACGCCACCGCCTCTCCTGAAGGGGGGGATGTGGTGAGGCGGGAAGCGAGTGGCTGAGGGGGGGAAGCAGTGAGGGCGAGAAGCAAGTGGCTGAGAGAAGGCAGCGGAGAAGCAGGATGGAGCGGGAAATTGAAAGCAGGGATGGCAGGAAGGAAATGGGTACTGTATAGGGGACTGGAGCCAGAGATCGCGGTTATTGAGGGGTGAGGACGTCATTTCGTGGTGATGACAGCACCCACATGTGCTCATTCATTCTGGCAAGCAGGCAAATGTTCGCAAGCATTGATGACGTCCACGATCACTCTGAGCATGCACTGCATTGTCAGGAATTACTTTGTATATAACCTCCTGTAAAAGCTCTTCGGAATACTCAACCTTTCTCTCCTCTCCATAGAAGTTAGAAACAAGGGGAATATCTTCACACAGATCTTGTTAAAAAGTTTTCCGGTTATGAAACTGCTGTGTGTAGTTGAGAGATGGGAAATAATCCTTGAATATTTAATTTTCAGACCCATTGATATTCCCCTTGTTTCTAACTTCTATGGGAGAGAGGAGAAAGGTTGTCACCACACAATAACGTCCTCACCCCTCAACATGAAAGGCTGGTAAATTGGGCCTATACTATCTGGAGTTTAGAAGAATGAGAGGTAATCTCATTGTAACACACAAGATTCTGAAGGGATTTGACAGGGTCAACATGGAGAGGTTGTTTCCCCTGACTGGGGAATCTCAACACAGAGGCATAGTTTCAGGATAGGGGGTCGATCATTTCGGACTGCGATAAGGACAAATTTCTTTTCTCAGAGGGTTGTGAATCTTTGGAATTCTCTACCCCAGAGGGTTGTTCATGCTCCATCATTGAGTATATTTAAGGCTGTGATGGACAGATTTTCGACCTCTTAGGGAATCGAGGAATATGGGGAGTGGAGTTGAGACAGAAGATCAGCCATGATTGTACTGAATGGCAGAGCAGGCTCAAAGGGTCACATGGTCTACTCCTGCTCCTATTTCTCATTTAACGTTCTGGAGAATATTACGCCAATTGCTGAAGGAACCTATTTTTAAAACTATTTGAAATTTAAACAGGGATTTTAGAAGACATAAAGACAGTGGTGCAGTGGTTAGCACCGCAGCCTCACAGCTCCAGAGACCCGGGTTCAATTCCGGGTACTGCCTGTGTGGAGTTTGCAAGTTCTCCCTGTGTCTGCGTGGGTTTCCTCCGGGTGCTCCGGTTTCCTTCCACATGCCAAAGACTTGCAGGTTGTTAGGTTAATTGGTCATTATAAATTGCCCATAGTATAGGTAGGTGGTAGGTAAATATAGGGACAGGTGGGGATGTGGTAGGAATATGGGATTAGTGTAGGATTAGTATAAATGGGTGGATGATGGTTGGCACAGACTCGGTGGGCCGAAGGGCCTGGTTCAGTGCTGTATCTCTAAACTAAAACTAAACTAAATGACTTCGCCAAAGTTGTTAATGTTTAAATAGATATTTACTAACCTACAACTTTCAGTGTAAGTGCGTTTTCTTCAGAATTGGTTCTGTTGTCAACTAAACATGTATATTCCCCTTTATCAGATATTGTTGTGCCCTTTATTCTAAGGGAAATGGCTCCTTTAGTCAGTTCATCTTTAATCAATTCAGTCCTTCCTCTGTAATCCTTGTGTTGAACAACTGTATCATCTCCATTTCTGTACACATGTACTGGTGAATCGAGTCCTGATTTAAGCCACTGCACCACCATGTTACTGGCGGATAGAGCTGGCACAAGCTGACATTCCAATAGAGTATCTTCACCCACAATGGCTACAACAGGATCATCAGGTCCAATGACAAGAAATTTACCTCATGAACAAGATTTCAAAATAAAAATCGATTATTCATTTAATCTATAAAAGATAAAATACATTTAAAGTAGCTGATCATGTAAAATATATAGTACAACATACAATTCCACCAGAATGTTACTTCTTAAAAAAAGTGAACTCGGAAAGTTATTGATTCTGATTTAATAGCAAATTGAAAATTATTAATTTGATAGATTTCTGGAGATTAGAGTCATAGAGTCAGACAGCATAGAAACAGGCCCTTCGGCCCACTGCACCCATGCCGACCATAATGCCTATCTATACTAATCCCACCTGCCTGCATTAATTCCATATCCCTCTATGTCTTCTTCATTCAAGTACCTGTCCAGATGCCTCTGAAATGTTGCTACTGTTCCTGCCTCCACCACCTCCTCAGGCAGCTCATTCCAGATACCCACTATGCTTTGTGTGAAAAATTTACCCCTTTGATCCCCTTTAAACCTACTCCCTCTCACCTTAAATCTATGCCCTCTAGTTTTAGTCACCCCTACCATGGGAAACAGACTCTGGATATCTACCCTATCTATGTCTCTCATAATTTTATATACCTCTATCATGTCCCCTCTCAGCCTCCTTTGCTCCAGGCAAAACAGACCCAGCCTATCCAATCTCTCTTTATAACTCAAGTCCTCCAAACCAGGCAACATCCTTGTGAATCTTTTCTGCACCCTCTCTAGCTTAATCACATCTTTCCTGTAGTGCGGCAACCAGAACTACACACAGTACTCCAAATGCGGCCTAACCAACGTTATGTACAACTGTAACATGACGTCCCAACTCTTGTACTCAATGCCTCGGCTGATGAAGGCAAGCATGCCATAAGCCTTCTTCACCACCCTGTTTACCTGTGTTGCCACTTTCAGGGAACTATGTACTTGCACCCCAAGGTCTCTCTGCTCAACAACACTCCCCAGGGCCCTGCCATTCACTGTGTATGTCCTGCCCTGGTTTAACTTCCCAAAATGCATCACTTCGCACTTGTCTGCGTTAAATTCCATTTGCCAATCCCTTGCCCACTTTCCCAGTTGATCTATATCCTGTTGTAACCTTAGACAACCTTCTTCATTGTCCACTATACCACCAATTCTGGTGTCATCTGCAAACCGACTAATCATGCCCCCTACATTCACATCCAAGTCATTAATATATATGACAAACAACAGAGGGCCCAGCACTGATCCCTGCGGCACACCACTGGTCACTGGACTCCAATCTGAAAAACAACCCTCCACTGCTAAAAAAAAATTTAAAAAAATAAAAAATAAAAATAAAATAAATAAAAAAATAAATAAAAATAAAATAAATACCACCCTCTGCCTCCTATCCTAAGTCAATTTTGTATCCAATTGGCTAGCTCACCCTGGATTCTATGTGTTCGAACCTTCCGGACCAGCCTACCATGCGGGACCTTGTCAAAGGCCTTGCTAAAGTCCATGTAGACAACGTCCATTGCCTTGCCCTCGTCAATCCTCTTGGTCAACTCCTCAAAAAACTCAATCAAATTTGTGAGACATGATTTCCTATGCACAAAGCCATGCTGACTATCTCTAATCAGACCTTGTCTTTCCAAATGCATATAAATCCTGTCTCTCAGAATCCCTTCCAATAGCTTTCCCACCACTGATGTAAGGCTCA
Source organism: Heterodontus francisci (assembly GCF_036365525.1). Taxonomy (NCBI): domain Eukaryota; kingdom Metazoa; phylum Chordata; class Chondrichthyes; order Heterodontiformes; family Heterodontidae; genus Heterodontus; species Heterodontus francisci. The sequence goes on from NC_090399.1 coordinate 8,526,030, forward strand.
CCGGCCTGTAGTTCCCTGGCTTATCCCTGCTGCCCTTCTTAAATAAAGGAACATTAGCTATCCTCCAGTCTTCCGGTACCTCACCCATGGCTAACGATGATACAAAATTCTCTGCCAGGTCTCCAGCAATCTCCTCCCTTGCTTTCCATAGCATCCGAGGATACACCTGGTCAGGCCCTGGGGACTTATCCACCTTAATGTGCTTCAAAGCCTCCAACACCTCCTCCTTTGTAATGTTGATACGCTCCAGGATATTGCTGTTCCCTCCCTTGAAATCACTAGCTTCCATGACCTTCTCCACGGTAAATACAGATGAGAAGTATTCATTTAAGACCTCGCCCATTTCCCGAGCCTCCACACATAGATTACCTCTCTTTGGCCTCCTTATCTCGAGAGACAATGGGTAAGCGCCTGGAGGTGGTCAGTGGTTTGTGGAGCAGCGCCTGGAGTGGCTATAAAGGCCAATTCTAGAGTGACAGGCTCTTCCACAGGTGCTGCAGAAAAATGTGTTTGTCGGGGCTGTTACACAGTTGGCTCTCCCCTTGCGCCTCTGTCTTTTTTCCTGCCAACTACTAAGTCTCTTCGACTCGCTACACTTTAGCCCCGCCTTTATGGCTGCCCGCCAGCTCTGGCGAACGCTGGCAACTGACTCCCATGACTTGTGATCAATGTCACAGGATTTCATGTCGCGTTTGCAGACGTCTTTAAAGCGGAGACATGGACGGCTGGTTACCACACTGATCCTTAAGGGGACCTACTCTCTCCCTAGCTACTCTTTTACTCTTAATATACTTATAGAATCTTTTAGGATTCTCCTTTATCTTATCTGCCAGGGAAATCTCATGGCCCATTTTAGCCCTCCTAATTTCCTTCTTAAGTGTAGTCCTACATCCCCTATACTCCTCGAGGGACTCGCTCGATCCCAGCTGCCTATACCTGACATATGCCTCCTTCTTTGCCCTGACCAGACCCTCAATATCCCTCGTCAACCAAGGTTCCCTCAACTTGCCAGCCTTGCCCTTCCATTTAACAGGAACATGCCGGTCCTGAACTCTTCCTATCTCACTTTTAAAAGCCTCCCACTTGCCAGACGTCCCTTTACCTACAAACAGCCTCTCCCATTCAACTTTTGAGAGTTCCTGTCTGATGCCATCGAAATTAGCCTTCCCCCAATTTAGGACTTCAACTTGAGGACCAGTCCTATCCTTTTCCATAACTATCTTGAAGCTAATAGAGGGGGCTACAGATCAGGAGAGGTGAAGCCATGGAGGGATTTGAAAAGAAGGCTGGAAATTCTTTTTAAAAATGACTCTTTACCAGAAGCCACGTCGATGAAAGAATCTTAACATGAAGTTACTGGATAAACGGTTTATTTCGAGAAAACGAGACGCAGCAGTTCTCTATTGGGTTGAATTATTTGACTTTAAATATAAACACCCAGCGGGTCAGGTTTCATTTAATGGTTGTCACAAGACTATCTCTTCCTGGTCTCTGTGTTTGACTCTGACAGTTTCATGTCTAAAATGTTCTCTCCCTCCCGTTCCCTTATCCTGATAGGACCCAGTTCCAGACACTGTTCCTGTGATTAGAGACATTTAGAAAGTTTTCACTGTTTCACTGGACAATCTCCAGCAGCTCCCCGTTCAACTCCTTGTATTTGATCAGGACCTTTCACCATTAATAAAAACAGCCCAATCTCACTGGGAATAAAACCTACCCTGAAAATAAAGAATATTTCACACTCACCTCTTACTTTCAATCTAATAAAAGATTTTCTGCCTTTTCTTCACCAGTCTGTAAGGAGTCAGCATGTTCACAGCAGCTACTCCCTGAAAAATCTCACTTTCCAGATGAATGTCAGTCTCTCCTTTCTAATCAGTGGCTCTTGGCTCAGAGCCTCTTTTCATTAAACCCTGAAGGAGTCACTGAGTTCCCTCAGAGACATCAATCCATCCCGGACAATCAGAGCATCAGAGACACAAGGAGAATCACCGACACGACCTCTCCATCACCCCGCCCCCTCTCCCCGTCACCCCGTCCCTCTCTCCCCATAGAAACATAGAAAATAGCAGCAGGAATAGGCCATTTGGCCCTTCGGGCCTGCCCCGCCATTCAAAAAAGATCATGGCTGATCGTCATTTGAGTATCCTGTTCCCGCTTTTTCCCCATATCCCTTGATCCCTTTGGCATTAATAAATATATCTATCTCCTTCTTGGATATATTTAATAACTTGGCCTCCACTGCCTTCTGCAGTAGAGAATTCCACAGGTTCACCACCCTCTGAGTGAAGAAATTTCTCCTCATCTCGGTTCTAAATGGCATTCCCCATATCCTGAGACTGTGAGCCCTGGTTCTGGACTCCCCAGCCATTGGGAACATTTTCCCTGCATCTAGCCTGTCTAGTTCTGTTAGTATTTTATAGATTTCTATGAGATCCCCCCATCACCCTGCCCCGTCACCCCACCCCCTCTTTCCGTCACCCTGCCCCCTCTCCCCATCACCCCTCCCCCCCATCTCCATCCCCCCGTCCTTGTCCACCTCACTCCCGATCACGACTCCCCCTTCCCCCCCCACTTCTCTACCCCTCCCCTGACTCACTCTCTTCTCTCCCTCCCGTCCCCAACTCTCTCCCTCACCCTCACCCACTTCCCGCCCTCTCTCCCTTCCTACCCTCTCCATCTCCATACTCCTTCCTATTGTGAGCCTAGTCAAAAAGAAAAAGGAAGCATTCGTAAGGGCTGGAAGGCTAGGAACAGCCGAATCCCTTGAGGAATACAAAGACAGTAGGAAGGAACTTAAGCAAGGAGTTAGGAGGGCTAAAAGGGGTCATGAAAAGTCATTGGCAAACAGGATTAAGGAAATTCCCAAGGCTTTTTATACGTATATAAAGAGCAAGAGGGTAACTAGGGAAAGGGTTGGCCCACTCAAGGACAGAGAAGGGAATCTATGCGTGGAACCAGAGGAAATGGGCGAGGTACTAAATGAATACTTTGCATCAGTATTCACCAAAGAGAAGGACTTGGTGGATGATGAGCCTAGGGAAGGGAGTGCAGATAGTCTCAGTCATATCATTATCAAAAAAGAGGAGGTGTTGAGTGTCTTGCAAAGCATTAAGGTAGATAGGTCCCCAGGGCCTGATGGGATCTACCCCAGAATACTGAGTGAGGCAAGGGAAGAAATTTCTGGGGCCTTGACAGAAATCTTCGCATCCTCATTGGCTACAGGTGAGGTCCCAGAGGACTGGAGAATAGCCAATGTTGTTCCTTTGTTTAAGAAGGGTAGCAAGGATAATCCAGGAAATTATAGGCCGGTGAGCCTTACATCAGTGGTAGGGAAATTATTAGAGAGGATTCTTCGGGACAGGATTTACTCCCATTTGGAAACAAATGAACTTATTAGTGAAATGCAGCATGGTTTTGTGAAGGGGAGGTCGTGTCTCACTAACGTGATTGGGTTTTGTGAGGAAGTGACGAAGATGATTGATGAAGGGCAGTGGATGTTGTCTATATGGACTTCAGTAAAGCCTTTGACAAGGTCCCTCATGGCAGACTGGTACAAAAGGTAAAGTCACACAGGATCAGAGGGGAGCTGGCAAGATGGATACAGGATTGGCTCGGTCATAGAAGACAGAGGGTAACAGTGGAAGGGTGTTTTTCTGAATGGAGGGATGTGACTAGTGGTGTTCTGCAGGGATCAGTGCTGGGACCTTTGCTGTTTGTAGTATATATAAATGATTTGGAGGAAAATGTAGCTGGTCTGATTAGTAAGTTTGCGGACGACACAAAGGTTGGTGGAGTTGTGGATAATGATGAGGATTGTCAGAGGATACAGCAGGATATAGATCGGTTGGAGACTTGGGCGGAGAAATGGCAGATGGAGTTTAATCCGGACAAATGTGAGGTAATGCATTTTGGAAAATCTAATGCAGGTGGGAAGTATACAGTAAATGGCAGAACCCTTAGGAGTATTGACAGGCAGAGAGATCTGGGCGTACAGGTCCACAGGTCACTGAAAGTGGCAATGCAAGTGGATAAGGTAGTCAAGAAGGCATACGGCATGCTTGCCTTCTTCGGTCGGGGCATAGAGTATAAAAATTGGCAAGTCATGCTGCAGCTGTACAGAACCTTAGTTAGGCCACACATAGAATTTTGTGTGCAATTCTGGTTGCCACACTACCAGAAGGACGTGGAGGCTTTGGAGGGGGTACAGAAGAGGTTTACCAGGCTGTTGCTTGGTCTGAAGGGCATTAGCTATGAGGAGAGGTTGGATAAACTCGGATTGTTTTCACTGGAACAACGGAGGTGGAGGGGCGACATGATAGAAGTTTACAAAGTTATGAACAGCATGGACAGAGTGGACAGTCAGAAGCTTTTTCCCAGGGTGGAAGAGTCAGTTACTAGGGGACATAGGTTTAAGGTGCGAGGGGCAAAGTTTAGAGGGGATGTGTGAGGCAAGTTCTTTACACAGAGGGTGGTGAGTGCCTGGAACTTGCTGCCGAGGGAGGTGGTGGAAGCAGGTACAATAGTGATGTTTAAGCGGCATCTTGACAAATACATGAATAGGATGGGAGTAGAGGGATACGGTCCCCGGAAGTGCAGAAGGTTTTAGTTTAGGCAGGCATCAAGATCGGTGCAGGCTTGGAGGGCCGAATGGCCTGTTCCTGTGCTGTACTGTTCTTTGTTCTCCCCTCCTCAATCTCTCTCTTCCCTGCCCCTTCCTTCCTCCCTCCCCTCCATTCCATCCCCCTTTCCCTCCTCCCTTCACCCTCTCTGCTCTCTTCCTCCTGCCCTCCTCTCTTCCCCGTCTCTCCCTCCTCCCCCCCATTATTTTCCAACCTCCACCTCCCTTCTCACCCCTCCCTTCCCTCCCCACCTCTTCCCCCCTTCTCTTGCCTTCCTCTCTCCTCCCTCCCGCTTCAACGTCTCTCCTGTCCCCTTTCTGTTTCTCCCTCCCTCCCCTCCTTTCTGTCCCTCTTTTCCCTTCCCTCTTCTTCCTGCCTCCTTCCCTCTTCTCATTCCCCCTCCCTCATGCCTCACTGCACCATTAGCACACTCTTTGCCTTTGCCCCATGACCTCCTTGTCAGTTATTCTCTGTGACCCTCTCACCTATCAACACCTTCCTTTTGTTCTCTTTTCCCCCACCTTAACTTTATTTGCTTAAAACCTATTCCATTTCTAACCTTTGCCTATTCTGATGGTTACTGACCTGAAACGTTAACTCTGTTTCTCTCTCCACAGATGCTGCCAGACCTGCTGAGTATTTCTCGCACTTTTTGTTTTTATTTCACACTCAGCACCTCCTGATTAAACCGCTTTCAGTTTCAATGTTACTGCACTGCCCAAAGCCTTCAGTTCAGCGATTTCCCGACTAAATTCACTGCAATACTCAGGGAATTTTTTTTTTTGCTGGTCCAAGTTCCATTGACTGTTACACAGGGAGACAAAACCTTGAGCGATATTTTGGATAACAGGGTCTGAGGACGGAAGGGAAATAATTGAACGCAGGCGGGGAGCGTGAAGGTTGGTGGAAGGTTGGCAGTGTGGGTGGGTGGAGAGAGGAGGGAAGGAGGTGGGATTTTACTCCTGTAAAGTTACAGGAATCCTGCTGCTCTCCTTCATCTACTTCTGTCTCAAAGCAGCTGTGGCCACCTTGTCAGTAATGAATGGCAAAACCATGCTCCGCTTTGGCGATACACGACGTGAAATATATTCCACAGGCTCTCCTCATCTGTCACTGCAAAATGCCCTTTTTAAATTCAGTGATGGTAATTCTCTCAAATGATCACTTTGGTCGAGGCTTGTGTTTCTGTAGCCACCCAATGTCACCATTCATGCAATTTGTTCTTCTAGCTGTCATGCCAAAGGGCAAAAGACCATAGGTATCCCTCTGCATTAGAGAGAGGGAGAGAGAGTCAGTTGGTCATGTATAACTTGAGGGTCACCACTCTGCAAGTGTGGAGCAAGGCAAGGAGGCAAGCTCCATGAACTACCACAGCCGAAACAGGGATCGACCCCACACTGTTGGTGTCTTTCTGTATATACTCTATTTATCTAGCCAATTGAGCTAACTGACTCTCCAATGCAATTTGTAATGGGGCATTTATTCATATCACTCACAAATTGTCCGTTGATATATTTTTTTCTTTTAACAGTGCTGGGTGAATTGACATGTCGGACCCTTTGCATATTGTCGCACTCAATCTGAAAGTGCAGCGAATGGGAATCCTTATTGTTGAGGGGGTTAAATGTACGGGTTTGTCAAGCAATGTGGGTACCATCTATGTACTTGGGTAAGCTAGTAACCCCATAAAAATGGATAGCCTTGCTGTGAAGCCATCGTGAATTCATCTGGCTTTTCAAGGAGGTGTGTGATGCAATCCTAATCGAATGTCTTCCTCTTCCCTTTGAAAATTTTTAAACCCTTAATCAACCTTCATACAACACCAGAGGGAGCTTAAACAGGCTCTTTATTGATCTATAAAGTAATCACAATTCTAGAAATTAGTTAATAGATTTCAAGGTCACTTTTAGTAGAAAACAATTTGCTTTCCAATAGTTACATAAAATATGATCAAAATAATTGACATACAAAAAGGAAGCAAAACGAATTGTGACATTCAGTAAACGGGAGAAAACAGTATGAAGCGATGGTGGGAGCAGGGTTTGAAACCATACCGTTTACCTGTCTAAAGAGAGCAAAACAAATAACAAATACCATACAGCTGACTTTTAAAGCAGCCAATTTCTTAGTAATGTTTTCATTAAAAGCTCCTACACAGAATAATACTCTGCAATAATGAATAATAACCCAGCTGGAATACTGCCTGCACGGTGAGATAATTAAAGACACTTGCCCACAGGAGCTGGGTGGGAGAAGGATGATGTACATTTGGGCTGAGTAAGAGCCTGAGGCTGAGGACTGGAGCATGTCTCCCATCCACCATCTCAGTCAGTGACTGGGATTCACAAAAGAGGAGACACAAGATGCTGACTTTTCACAATCTTAATATAAGGTGCAGGTGGGGCAACAGCTGGACAAAGCAGCAAGACAGCTGTGGATGTAGTGGAGGAAAGATCACGGGCTCTGTTGTTGGTCACACAGTGAGATCCAGATCTTACTCAGGACAACAGGAACAGGAAAAGAAGAGAGGAAAGGCGCATCAATCATCGAGAGGCCTGGAGTGTCCCAGCAGAACCAAGTTGTATTCCAGCAGAACCAGGGTGGATTCCAGCAGAAGAAGCACACAGCAGAGGCTATTAGCATCCCAGTAGAAGCAGAGTGTTCAGATCAGAGCCAGGACACACCCAGCACAGGCAGGGAGGTAAAGAAGTGAAACAAAGGTGCTCTCTTCTTCTGTATCTGCTCAGGGCAGGTTATATTTCTGTATTAGCAGAGACTTGGTGTGAACAGCAATATAAAAACAAAATCTATCAATGTAATAAATCTGAAATAAAAAAGGTCATTGGGGTTTCATGTGTATAAAGCTTCATCACAAGTTCTGATGAAAAAATAAACATTCAAAACATCGATCACTTCTCTTTTCTCTTTACCTATACTGACTGGCCTGTCATGCACTGCCAGAATTTTCTGGTTTTTACGCCTGGTGGGAACAATTTGCCAGGTGAACCCCATCAGCTAGGAACTGATATGTGGCATTAGAGGGAGCAAAGGAAAAATGGGCAATTAAATTTTCCACACTATGTGGACAGAGTTTCTTCATGAAATAATAATCTGGAATTTACTATATTTCTCAATGTATGAAGGATTATAAAGGAGATTTCACTCCAGCTCCTAAGACAGCACAGCTCAGACTGGGAGATGACCATGTGTGGAGTGCAGTGTACACCATGGTACAGTAAGCAGAACACCAGGACCTTTATATAATATGGCTTTCATTGTAAAAGTCCCTCCACCTCGATTTCCTCACCTCTTCTTCTGAAGGCAGTGACTGGAGACTCAGGAACAGCAGAGCTGAGCTCAGTTGTGTCCTCACCTGATGGTCATGTCCAGCAGGAGGAGTCACTGGATAGCAACCAGACTGGGTCACTTTTCTCTAGAAAAGCGAAGACTGAGGTGTGATAGAGGTCTTTAAGATAAAGGGCAGGGTAGACGGAGAGGAGATGTTTCATCTGTCACAGAGACCAGAGATAGGGGCCATAAATATAAGATAGTCACCAATAAATTCAGTGGGGAATTCAGGAGAAACTTCCTTTCCCAGAGTGTTTAGAATTTGTAACTTGCTACCACAAGGAGTAGTCGAGGGGAATAACATAGATGCATTTGAGAGGGAAGCTGGATAAACATGAGGGAGAAAGGAATAGAAGGATAGGTTGAAGGGGTTAGATGAAGAGAGGTGAGAGGAGACTCCAGTGGAGCATAAATGCCAGCATGGATCTTAAACAAGATCAACACAAGCTCAAGGAACAACACCTCATCTTTCAATCAGGAACATTACAGCCTTCCTGACTCAACATTGAATTTAACAATTTCAGACTGCAACCTCTGCCCCATTTTGTTTCCTGTTTATCTATAATTTGGACTTGAATGTAGTGGGTATGATTAAGAAGTTTGCAGCTGATACAAAAATTGGCCATGTGGTTGATAATGAAGAAAGCTGCAGACTGCAGGAAAATATCAATGGACTAGTCAGGTGGATGGAAAAGTGACAAATGGAGTTCAATCCGGAGAAGTGTGAGTAATTGCATTTGGGGAAGGCTCGCAAGGCAAGGCAATACACAACATATTGTAGGATACTGAGAAGTGTAGAACAACAGAAGGACCTTGAAGTGCATGTCCACAAATTGCTGTAGGTGGCTGGACAGGTGGATAAGGTGGTCAGGAAAGCATTACGGGATACTTGCCTTTGTTAGCCGAAGCATAGAATATAAGAGCTGTGAGGTTATTGTGAAACTGTATAAAACATTGGTTAGGCCACAGCTGGAGTACTGTGTGCAGTACTATAGGGAAAATGTGATTAGACTAGAGAGGGTATGGAGGAAATTTATGAAGATTTTGCCTGAGCTGTAGAATTTTAGTTATGAGGTAAGATTGGATAGGCTAGGGTTGTTTTCTTTGGAACAGTGGAGGCTGAGGGAGACCCCATTGAAGTGTATAAAATTATGAGGAGGTCTTGATAGAGTGGACAGGAAGACCCCATTCCACGTGGTTAAGGGGTCCATAATCAATGGGGCATAGATTTAGGGTAAGAGGTAGGAGGTTTAGAGGGGATTCGAGGGGATTTAATTCACCAGAGGGTGGTGGGAATCTGTAACTCACTGCCTGAAAGTGTGGTAGAGGCAGAAGCTCTCATAAGTTTTAAAAGTTCTTAGATATGCATTTGAAATGCCGTAACCGACAAGGCTACAGACCATGGGGGATTTTAACTTTCATATAGATCGGGATAAGCAGATGAGCACATCAGACAGGTAGTGAATTTCTTCCATGTGTCCAGGATACTTTTCTGAAACAGTATCTCCTAGAACCAACAAGAGGGCAGGCCAAATTACATGGAGTAATGAGTCCGATTTAGTTAACAGTCTAAACGTGCGTGAACATTTATCTAACAGTGATCATAATATGATCGAGTTCAATGGAGCATTTGAAAGGGAGAAATGTGAAATTGCCACTAAGATTCTAGAAGTACAGCTGACTTCAATGCAATGAAACACAGGCTGTCCACAGCATACTTGTAAAATCGGTTAATAGGTAAAACAATGGATGATCAGTTGGAGGTGTTCAAAAAAGAATTTAGTGTGATACAGAGCCAGTTTATATTCTGAAGGGGAAAGATCTCCATGTGCCAAAAAGAGAGTAATGGAGCCTAAAGAGGAAAGAAACAACACAAAATTGAAAAGAAAAAGCGTACAAAAATTCAAAAAAAAGCACGTCCTGGAGAATGAGAATAACACAAAGAAGAGCAAAGGGTGAAAGAACAGAAAGTAAGAGCTATAAAAGGGAGTATGAAAAGAAACTTGCAAGGGATATCAAAATCAACCCAAAACTTTTACAATGATATTAGGAAAACAGGGCAGTCAGGAGCAATGTCAATGTAAGTAAGGAAATGGTCATATGCTGACTAATTACACTGTATCAGTATTTATAGAGGGGGAAGAGGTGAGTATGATGTTAACAATGTGACAGAGGGAAACCAGGGAATTATAGACTAGTTAGCCTAACATCTGTTGTCGAGAGCCTATAATTAAGGCAGGGTGACTGAACACCTTGATGTTTTCAGCTGATCAGAGAGAGCCAGTGTGAGGTCATCAACTTTGGGCTGAGAAAGGATAGAACAGGGCACTTTCTAAATGGTGAAAAGCGAGAAACAGTGTAGGTCCAAAGAGACTTGGGAGTCCAGGTACACAGGTCATTAAAATGTCCTGAACAGGCAGAGAAAATAATCAAAAAGGTTAATAGAATTCTGGCTTTAATCTAGAGGACAAGAATACAAGAGGGTAGAAGTCATGCTTCAGCTATACAAAGCCCTGGTTAGACCACTCCTCGAGAACTGTGAGCAGTTTGGGCATCACAAACCAGGAAGGATATACGGGCCTTAAAGGGAGTGCAGTGGAGATTTACCAGAATGATAGATGCACTCCAAGGGTTAAATTACAATGAAAGATTATACAAACTAGGGTTGTGATCCTTGGAATTTAGAAGATTAATTGCTGATTTGATTGAAGTTTTCAAGATATTAGGGGAATTCATCGGGTAAATAGAAAGAACTTATCACCATTAGTTAGAGAGGCTAGGACTGGAGGGAATAGCCAAAAAAAGAAAAGTAGAGCCAGACCTTTCCGAAGTGAAATTAGGAAACACTTCACACAAAGGGTGGTGGAACTTTGGAACTTTCTTTGCAAATGGATTAATTGTAGATTTTAAATCTAAGATTGAGAGGTTTTTGCTATCAAAAGGTATTAAGGGATAAGGAGTTAGGTCACAGATCAGCCATGATCTCACTGAATGGCAGATCAAACTCAAGGAGATAATGGTCTCCTCCTGTTCCTATGTTCCCAATGCAGCTCTGTATTTAATTCTTCTTCTTCTTTGGCCTCCTTGTCTCGAGAGACAATGGGTAAGCACCTAGAGGTGGTCAGTGGTTTGCGGAGCAGTGCCTGGAGTGGCTATAAAGGCCAATTGTAGAGTGATAGGCTCTTCCACAGGCGCTGCAGATAAAATTGTTTGTCGGGGCTGTTACACAGCTGGCTCTCCCCTTGCGCTTCTGTCTTTTTTCCTGCCAACTGCTAAGTCTCTTCGACTCGCTACTCATTAGCTCTGCCTTTATAGCTGTCCGCCAGCTCTGGCGATCACTGGCAACTGACTCCCACGACTTGTGATCAATGTCACAGGACTTCATGTCGCGTTTGCAGACGTCTTTAAAGCGGTGACATGGACGGCTGGTGGGTCTGATACCAGTGACGAGCTCGCTGTACAATGCTTCCTTGGGGATCCTGCCATCTTCCATGTGGCTCACATGGCCAAGCCATCTCAAGTGCTGCTGGCTCAGTAGGTATGCTGGGGATGTTGGCCGCCTCGAGGACTTCTGTGTTGGAGATACAGTCCTACCACCTGATGCCAAGGATTCTCCGGAGGCAGCGAAGATGGAATAAGTTGAGATGTCACTCTTGGCTGACACATACGTTGTCCAGGCCTCGCTGCCATCGAGCAAGGTACCGAGGACACACTTGATATGCTTGGACTTTTGTGTTCTGTGTCATTGCGCCATTTTCCCACACCCTCTTGGCCAGTCTGGACATAGCAGCGGAAGCCTTTACCAAGCGCTTGTTTATTTCTACATCAAGAGACAGGTTACTGGTGATAGTTGAGCCTAGGTAGGTGAACTCTTGAAGTGCAAATGACAACTGGCAACACCTATGCAGTCATATTCAGCTGGCCTCCGACACCGGAAATATCAGAGGAATGTATGATGGCATCAAGAGAGCTTTTGGGCCAAACATCAAGAAGATCGCCCCCCTCAAATCTAAGTAGGGGACACAATCATTGACCAACGCAAGTAAATGGACCGCTGGGTTGAGCACTACCTCGAACTGTACTCCAGGGAAAATGTTGTCACTGATACCGCCCTCAATGCAGCCCAGTCTCTGCCAGTCATGGATGAGCTGGACGAACAGCCAACAAAATCAGAACTCAGTGATGCCATTGATTCTCTAGCCAGTGGAAAAGCCCCTGGAAAGGGCAGCATTACCCCTGAAATAATCAAGAGTGCCAAGCCTGCTATACTTTCAGCACTCCACGAACTGCTTTGCCTGTGCTGGGACAAGGGAACAGTACCACAGGACATGCGCGATGCCAATATCATCACCCTCTATAAGAACAAGGGTGACCGCGGTGACTGCAACAACTACCGTGGAATCTCCCTGCTCAGCACAGTGGGGAAAATCTTCGCTCGAGTCGTTTTAAACAGACTCCAGATGGCTGGCTGAGCATATCTACCCTGAGGCACAATGTGGCTTTCGAGCAGAGCGATCCATCATTGACATGCTGTTCTCCCTTCACCAGCTACAGGAGAAATGCCGCGAACAACAGATGCCCCTCTACGTGGCTTTCATAGTTCTCACCAAAGCCTTTGAGCTCGTCAGCAGACGTGGTCTCTTCAGACTACTAGAAAAGATCGGATGTCCACCAAAGCTACTAAGTATCATCACCTCATTCCATGACAATATGAAAGGCACAATTCAGCATAACGGTGCCTCATCAGTCCCCTTTCCTACTCTGAGTGACGTGAAACAGGGCTGTGTTCTCGCACCCACACTGTTTGGGATATTCTTCTCACTGCTGCTCTCACATGCATTCAACTCTTCAGAAGAAGGAATTTCCCTCCACACAAGATCAGATGGCAGGTTGTTCAACCTTGCCCGTCTAAGAGCGAAGACCAAAGTACGGAAAGTCCTCTTTGCTGACGATGCTGCTTTAACATCTCACACTGAAGAGTGTCTGCAGAGACTCATCAACAGGTTTGCGGCTGCCTGCAACGAATTTGGCCTAACCATCAGCCTCAAGAAAATGAACATCATGGGACAGGACGTCAGAAATGCTCCATCCATCAATATTGGCGACCACGCTCTGGAAGTGGTTCAGGAGTTCACCTACCTAGGCTCAACCATCAACCTGTATTTAATTAGTTGTTATGTAATGATCAGATTGTTTATCATTTCATGGGTCCCTTCGACTGAATGGGGGTGAAATTAGATATGGGTGGGGAGACAAAACAGACAGAATCGCATTTGCTGCCTATTATACCATACACCTGATATTCAACTCTACTTAAGTCAAGGGAATTTTATATGGGAGAGAGCAAAGAATGGGTGTCTGATGCAGTACTGCCTGTTTTGCGTCCCCAAGTCATGTCCAATGTTATCCCTTATGTGTTAAACTATCGATTTCAAATATTTCGATGCCAGAAACCTTTCACTGAACTGGGACAGATTTTCAGCCATTCCTTTTGCGAAGTATGCAATAAAGGAAAGAGTTTCCCTTGGAATTTGTTCCCACGGAACGTGTAGAGATGACCCTCTGTGCTTGCATTGTAAAATGAAATGTACTCAGACTTGTAACTGAGGTAAACACCAATCCTGCTGGGGTTGTCACTGAGAGAGATACCAGCTGGATCAGAGGAGTTTGCCACCAACTGATTTTCAACCCACCCAATGGTCCAGAATCCATTCTCAGGTTTCAGGTCGATATTTCCCTTCCTATCGACAAACTCTGCGACTACTCCCAGATGCCAATCGCCATTTCTCGGCACCTCCACCACCCAGTAATGTCTCCCTGATGTGAATCCCTGTGATCCCAGCACACAGGGAGATGCAGTAAATCTCTTCTCGGTTTCAGGAACACTGCAACTCGTTTCAGTCCATCTCACACTCTTCAGATCCTCGGACACCTGCAGCTGGACATGGGCAGTGTCCTTATCCAAGGTCACAGAGGCTGGGAGGGAAAAGGACAAAATTAGAGAGATTCACTCAAGATTAGAGACATATTCATTCAGGATTTATACATTAAATACATGCATTCAACACATTGAGAGCTGTGGGATCCCTGTTTCGATCGAGTTTCCTATTTAATTCATTTTCTCTGACTGGAGCATTTCACTCTCAATTCCAGGGATTGGGCAGTTTCAGTGCTTTCACCAAGTCTGGTGTTTCCAGCAGAATTCCAGTTTCTGAAGGCAAAAACAAAGGTGGGGAAATGAATATCTGAGAATAGTGAAACACTGGTGGTCCCAATAGGCAGGTCAAACTCCACCCAGAGTCACAGGGGAGGGGCTGGTTAAAGTCACACTCCACCCAGAGTCACATAGGGGAGGGGCTGGTTAAAGTCACACGCCATCCAGAGTCACAGGGGAGGGGCTGGTTAAAGTCACACTCCACCCAGAGTCACATAGGGGAGGGGCTGGTTAAAGTCACACGCCATCCAGAGTCACAAGGGAGGGGCTGATTAAAGTCACACTCCACCCAGAGTTACAGGGGAGCGGCTGGTTAAAGTCACACTCCATCCAGAGTCAAAGGGGAGCGGCTGGTTAAAGTCACACTCCACCCAGAGTCACATAGGGGAGGGGCTGGTTAAGGTCACACTCCACCCAGAGTTACAGGGGAACTGCTGGTTAAAGTCACACTCCACCCAGAGTAACAAGGGAGGGGCTGGTTAAGGTCACACTCCACCTGGAGTCACATAGGGGAGGGCTGGTTAATGTCACACTCCACCCAGAGTTACAGGGGGAGGGCTGGTTAAAGTCACACTCCACCCAGAGTCACAGGGGAAGGGCTGGTTAAAGTCACACTCCACCCAGAGTCACAGGGGCAGGGCTGGTTAAAGTCACACTCCACCCAGAGTCACAGGGGCAGGGCTGGTTAAAGTCACACTCCACCCAGAGTCACAAAGGGGAGGGGCTGGTGAAAGTCACACTCCACCCAGAGTCACAAAGGGGAGGGGCTGGTTAAGGTCACACTCCACCCAAAGTTACAGGGGGAGGGCTGGTTAAAGTCACACTCCATCCAGAGTAACAAGGGAGGGGCTGGTTTAAGTCACACTCCATCCAGAGTAACAAGGGAGGGGCTGGTTAAAGTCACACTCCACCCAGAGTCACAGGGGCAGGGCTGGTTAAAGTCACACTCCACCCAGAGTCACAAAGGGGAGGGGCTGGTTAAAGTCACACTCCACCCAGAGTCACAAAGGGGAGGGGCTGGTTAAGGTCACACTCCACCCAGAGTTACAGGGGGAGGGCTGGTTAAAGTCACACTCCATCCAGAGTAACAAGGGAGGGGCTGGTTTAAGTCACACTCCACCTAGAGTCACATAGGGGAGGGGCTGGTTAAGGTCACACTCCATCGAGAGTTACAGGGGGAGGGCTGGTTAAGGTCACACTCCACCCAGAGTTACAGGGGGAGGGGCTGGTTAAAGTCACACCCCATCCATAGTTACAGGGGAGAGGCTGGTTAAGGTCATACTCCAACCAGACTCACAGGGGAGCAGCTGGTTAAAGTCACACTCCACCCAGAGTCACATAGGGGAGGGGCTGGTTAAGGTCACACTCCATCGAGAGTTACAGGGGGAGGGCTGGTTAAGGTCACACTCCACCCAGAGTTACAGGGGGAGGGCTGGTTAAAGTCACACTCCACCCAGAGTCACAAGGGAGGGGCTGGTTAAAGTCACACTCCACCCAGAGTCACAGGGGCAGAGCTGGTTAAAGTCACACTCCACCCAGAGTCACAAAGGGGAGGGGCTGGTTAAAGTCACACTCCATCCAGAGTAACAAGGGAGGGGCTGGTTTAAGTCACACTCCACCTAGAGTCACATAGGGGAGGGGCTGGTTAAAGTCACACCCCATCCATAGTTACAGGGGAGGGGCTGGTTAAGGTCATACTCCAACCAGATTCACAGGGGAGCGGCTGGTTAAAGTCACACTCCAGCCAGAGTCACATAGGGGAGGGGCTGGTTAAAGTCACACCTCATCCACAGTTACAGGGGAGGTGCTGGTTAAAGTCACACTCCAACCAGATTCACAGGGGAGCGGCTGGTTAAAGTCACACTCCAGCCAGAGTCACATAGGGGAGGGGCTGGTTATGGTCACACTCCATCGAGAGTTACAGGGGGAGGGGCTGGTTTAAGTCACACTCCACCTAGAGTCACATAGAGGAGGGGCTGGTTAAAGTCACACCTCATCCACAGTTACAGGGGAGGTGCTGGTTAAAGTCACACTCCACCCAGAGTCACAAGAAGTGAGGAAGGGGCTGGTTAAAGTCACACTCCACCCAGAGTCACAGGGGGAGGGGCTGGTTAAAGTCACACTCCACCCAGAGTCTCAGGGGGAGGGGCTGATAAAGTCACACTCCACCCAGAGTCACAGGGGGAGGTGCTGGTTAAAGTCACACTCCACCCAGAGTCTCAGGGGGAGGGGCTGATAAAGTCACACTCCACCCAGAGTCACAGGGGGAGGGGCTGGTTAAAGTCACACTCCACCCAGAGTCTCAGGGGGAGGGGCTGATAAAGTCACACTCCAGCCTGAGTCACAGGGGGAGGGGCTGGTTAAAGTCACACTCCAGCCAGAGTCACAGGGGGAGGTGCTGGTTAAAGTCACACTCCACCCAGAGTCACAAGGGGAAGTGCTGGTTAAAGTCACACTCCAGCCTGAGTCACAGGGGAAGGTGCTGGTTAAAGTCACACTCCAGCCAGAGTCACAGGGGGAGGTGCTGGTTAAAGTCACACTCCACCCAGAGTCACAGGGGGAAGTGCTGGTTAAAGTCACACTCCACCCAGAGTCACAAGAAGTTGGGAAGGGGCTGGTTAAAGTCACACTCCACCCAGAGTCACAAGAAGTGAGGAAGGGGCTGGTTAAAGTCACACTCCACCCAGAGTCACAGGGGGAGGGGCTGGTTAAAGTCACACTCCACCCAGAGTCTCAGGGGGAGGGGCTGATAAAGTCACACTCCACCCAGAGTCACAGGGGGAGGGGCTGGTTAAAGTCACACTCCAGCCAGAGTCACAGGGGGAGGTGCTGGTTAAAGTCACACTCCACCCAGAGTCACAAGGGGAAGTGCTGGTTAAAGTCACACTCCAGCCTGAGTCACAGGGGAAGGTGCTGGTTAAAGTCACACTCCACCCAGAGTCACAGGGGGAGGTGCTGGTTAAAGTCACACTCCACCCAGAGTCACAGGGGGAAGTGCTGGTTAAAGTCACACTCCAGCCAGAGTCACAGGGGGAGGTGCTGGTTAAAGTCACACTCCACCCAGAGTCACAGGGGGAAGTGCTGGTTAAAGTCACACTCCAGCCAGAGTCACAAGGGGAGGTGCTGGTTAAAGTCACACTCCACCCAGAATCACAGGGGGAGGGGCTGGTTAAAGTCACACTCCACCCAGAGTCACAGGGGGAGGTGCTGGTTAAAGTCACACTCCACCCAGAGTCACAAGAAGTGAGGAAGGGGCTGGTTAAAGTCACACTCCACCCAGAATCACAGGGGGAGGGGCTGGTTAAAGTCACACTCCACCCAGAGTCACAGGGGGAGGTGCTGGTTAAAGTCACACTCCACCCAGAGTCACAAGAAGTGAGGAAGGGGCTGGTTAAAGTCACACTCCACCCAGAATCACAGGGGGAGGGGCTGGTTAAAGTCACACTCCACCCAGAGTCACAGGGGGAGGTGCTGGTTGAAGTCACACTCCACCCAGAGTCACAAGGGGAAGTGCTGGTTAAAGTCACAGTCCAGCCTGAGTCACAGGGGAAGGTGCTGGTTAAAGTCACACTCCACCCAGAGTCACAGGGGGAGGTGCTGGTTAAAGTCACACTCCATCCAGAGTCACAGGGGGAGGGGCTGGTTAAAGTCATACTCCATTCTGAGTCACAGGGGGTGGTGCTGCTTAAAGTCACACTCCACCTAGAGTCACAGAGTGAAGGGTGGTTGACGTGTCAAAGAACAAAGAACAGTGCAGCACAGGAACAGGCCAGTCGGCCCACCAAGCCTGCGCCGATCTTGATGCCTGTCTAAACTAAAACCTTCCGCACTTCCGGGGACCGTATCGCTCTATTCCTATCCTAGTCATGCATTTGTCAAGATGCCTCTTAAACGTCACTATTCAGCCACCTCCCCCGGCAGCAAGTTCCAGGCACTCACCTCTATGTAAAGAACTTGCCTCGCACATCCCCTCTAAATTTTGCCCCTCTCACCGTAAACCTATGTCCCCTGGTAACTGACTCTTCCACCCTGGGAAAAAGCTTCTGACTATCCACTCTGTCCATGCCACTCGTAACTTTGTAAACCTCTATCATGTCGCCCCTCCACCTCCGTCATTCCAGTGAAAACAATCTGAGTTTTTCCAACCTCTCCTCATAGCTAATGCCCTCCAGACCAGGCAATATCCGGGTAAACCTCCTCTGTACCCTCTCCAAAGCCTCCACATCCTTCTGGTATTGTGGCGACCAGAATTTCACGCAATATTCTAAGTGCGGCCCAACTAATGTTCTGTACAGCTGCAGCATGACTTGCCAATTTTTATACTCTATGCCCCGACCGAAGAAGGCAAGCATGCCGTATGCCTTCTTGACTACCTTATCCACCTGCGTTGCCACTTTCAGTGACCTGTGGACCTGTACCCCCAGAACTCTCTGCCTGTCAATACTCCTAAGGGTTCTGCCATTTACTGTATACTTCCCACCTGCATTAGACCTTCCAAAATGCAATAACTCACATTTGTCCAGATTAAACTCCATCTGCCATTTCTCCGCCCAAGTCTCCAACCGATCTATGTCCTGCTGTATCCTCTGACAATCCTTTTCATCATCCGCAACTCCACCAACTTTTGTGTCGTCCGTAAACTTACTAATCAGACCAGCTACATTTTCCTCCAAATCATTTATATAGAATGCAAACAGCAAAGGTCCCATCACTGATCCCTGTGGAACACCACTAGTCACATCCCTCCATTCAGAAAAACACCCTTCCACTGCTACCCTCTGTCTTCTATGACCGAGCCAAATCTGTATCCATCTTGCCAGCTCTGATCCCGTGTGACTTCACCTTTTGTACCAGTCTGCCATGAGGGACCTTGTCAAAGGCTTTACTGAAGTCTATATAGATAACATCCACTGCCCTTCCCTCATCAATCATCTTCGTCACTTCCTCAAAAAACTCAATCAAGTTAGTGAGACACGACCTCCCCTTCACAAAACCATGCTGCCTCTCACTAATAAGTTCATTTGTTTCCAAATGGGAGTAAATTTTGTCCCGAAGAATCCTCTATAATAATTTTCCTACCACTGACGTAAAGCTCACTGGCCTATAATTTCCTGAATTATCCTTGCTACCCTTCTTAAACAAAGGAACCACATTGCCTATTCTCCAGTCCTCTGGGACCTCACCTGTAGCCAATGAGGAGTTAAAGATTTCTGTCAAGGCCCCAGAAATTTCTTCCCTTGCCTCCCTCAGTATTCCGGGGTAGATCCCATCAGGCCCTGGGGACTTATCTACCTTAATGCTTTGCAAGATGCCCAACACCTCTTTTTTGATAACGACATGACCCAAACTATCTACACTCCCTTCCCTGGACTCATCATCCACCAAGTCCTTCTCTTTGGTGAATACTGATGCAAAGTACTCATATAGTACCTCGTCCATTTCCTCTGACTCCACACATAGATTCCCTTCTCTGTCCTTGAGTGGGCCAACCCTTTCCCTGGCTACCCTCTTGCTCTTTATATAGGTATAAAAAGCCTGTTTGCCAATGACTTTTCATGACCCCTTTTAGTCCTCCTAATTCCTTGCTTAAGTTCCTTCCTACTTCCTTTATATTCCTCAAGGGTTTCGTCTGTTCCCAGCCTTCTAGCCCTTACGAATGCTTCCTTTTTCTTTTTGACTAGGCTCACAATATCCCTCGTTATCCAAGGTTCCCGAAACTTGCCAAACCTATCCTTCTTCCTCACAGGAACATGCTGGTCCTGGATTCTAATCAACTGACGTTTGAAAGACTCCCACATGTTAGATGTTGATTTACCCTCAAACAGCCGCCCCCAATCTAAATTCTTCAGTTCCTGCCTAATATTGTTATCATTAGCCTTCCCCTCTGTCACTCCACACAGTGTCACAGAGTGAAGGGTGGTTGAAGTGTCACAGAGTGAAGTGTGGCTGAAGTGTCACTCCACACGGTGTCACAGAGTGAAGGGTGGTTGAAGTGTCACTCCACACAGTGTCACAGAGTGAAGGGTGGTTGAAGTGTCACTCCACACAGTGTCACAGAGTGAAGGGTGGTTGAAGTGTCACTCCACACAGTGTCACAGAGTGAAGGGTGGTTGAAGTGTCACAGAGTGAAGGGTGGTTGAAGTGTCACTCCACACAGTGTCACAGAGTGAAGGGTGGTTGAAGTGTCACTCCACACAGTGTCACAGAGTGAAGGGTGATTGAAGTGTCACTCCACATAGTGTCACAGAGTGAAGGGTGGTTGAAGTGTCACAGAGTGAAGTATGGCTGAAGTGTCACTCCACACAGTGTCACAGAGTGAAGGGTGGTTGAAGTGTCACAGAGTGAAGTATGGCTGAAGTGTCACTCCACACAGTGTCACAGAGTGAAGGGTGGTTGAAGTGTCACTCCACACAGTGTCACAGAGTGAAGGGTGGTTGAAGTGTCACTCCACACAGTGTCACAGAGTGAAGGGTGGTTGAAGTGTCACAGAGTGAAGGGTGGGTGAAGTGTCACTTCTTTTGTATTCTAATTGGTCTTTATGAGAATACAAATAATCCAAAGTACAAATGAGGACATTAGGAGCTCAAAATATAATTAAATACCGTTTAGTCTATGTTTATTTCCAATAGCAGCTTGTAGGAAATGTGTCATGAAAGCAGTTGAGCAGCAAGGAAGGAATTGGACAGTTAGTAAAACAGTCGACGCTGTACATTTATTTAGGTTGTGTTTGATCAGTACAAGTTGGGTCAGGCAAAGGGCTGGTGGAGGGACGGGACTGGTGGTGGGGGAGGGACTGGTGATGGTGGACAGGGGCTGGTGATGGGGGAAGGGCTGGTGGTAGTTGACAGGGGCTGGTGAGGTGGGGGGCTGGTGGTAGTGGAGGGGGTTGGTGTTGGGGGCGTGCAGGTGGTGGAGAGGGGCTGGTGGCAGTGGAGAGGGGCTGGTGGCAGTAGAGAGGGGCTGGTGGCAGTAGAGAGGGGCTGGTGAGGGGGGAGGGGCTGGTAATGGGGAGGGGCTGGTAATGGGGAGGGGCTGGTAATGGGGAGGGGCTGGTAATGGGGAGGGGCTGGTGGTGGGGGAGGGAGATTGCAGTGGAGATGGGCTGGTGGTCGTGGAGAGGGGCTGCTGGCAGTGGGGAGGGGCTGCTGGTAGTGGGGAGGGGCTGGAGGTAGTGAGGAGGGGCTGGAGGTAGTGGGGAGGGGCTGGTAATGGGGAGGGAGATGGTAGTGGAGAGGGGCTGGTGGTAGTGGGGAGGGGCTGGTGGTAGTGGAGAGGGGCTGGTGGTAGTGGGGAGGGGTTGGTGATGGTGGGGGCGGCGATGGGATGGTGGCATGGGGGAGGGGCCAGTGATGGATGTTTACAGTTGAGGAGTGTCAGAAAAATGGAGATTGAACAAAATTATTTTGCAGTCCTCACTAATCTGTTGGCAATGCCTCAAATTATAAAATTCTCATCCTTGTATTTGAATCTCTCCATGGCTTCCCTATCCCTGTAACCTGCTCCAGTCTTAGAACCCTCAGAGATGTCCGCACTCTTCCATTTCTGGCCTCTCGTGTATCCCTGATCTTCACCGCTCCATTACTGGCGGCTGTGCCATCAGCTGCCATGGCCCTAAGCGATGGAATACCTTCCTGGAACCTCTCCACCTCTCTATGTCTCTGTCCTCCTTTATCATGTTGCTCAGAACCAATCTCTATGAGCAAGCTATTGGTCACCTGTCCTAATGTCTCGATATGTGGCTTAATGTCAATTTCTCTCAATAATGCTTCTGTGAAGTGCTTATTGTCACTTTATTATGCTAAAGGCACTGACTTTTCAAGTGCAAATTGTTGATGGTTTGCATTGCAGATTCTATACTTACCATAATCAATATCCTGATTGTCATAACCTGCAAATATAACAACAACAACATTTTGATACATTGCATTTCTCATTGACAGCCAAATAAAATTGCGGAGCGGACTTACAGCTGAGCGGTCAATTTCAGTAAGTTACAAGTTAATCCCCTTTTGTTTCGGAGGACCAGGGGACTGCTGGGTAAGGGAAAACTATTTATTTGGGCAGTGGCAGTACCCGAGACACTACACGTGTAGTGTCTCCCACCCACCCTCCTCCTCGAACCAAAAAAAAAGGACTCTGGTGTGTTGATAAGGTAAGCTTTTTATTTAAAAAGTTCAGTCCGTCGGATTGCTAAGCGAACAAGTTTTGACTTTTTTTTTTCGTTTGGTTTTTCAGTAGATTTGTTGGGAATCTAGAATAGTGGGAATGGAGGTAAAGGCAGTTGTATGTTCCTCCTGCAGAATGTGGGAGGTAGGGGTCGCCAAGAGTGTCCCTGCTGACTGCATCTGCGGGAAGTGCACCCAACTCCAGCTCCTCGCAGACCGCGTTAGGGAACTGGAGCTGGAGCTGGATGAACTTCGGATCATTCGGGAGGCGGAGGGGATTATTGACAGGAGTTATAGGGAGGCAGTCACACCTCAGGTAAAAGAAGTAGGTAGATGGGTTACCGTCAGGGGAAGGAAAGGGAACCAGCAGGCAGTGCAGGGATCCCCTGTGGCCGTTTCCCTCAACAACAGGTATACCGTTTTGGATACTGTTGGGGGGGGACAACTTACCAGGGGTAAGCAATGGGGTGCAGGTCTCTGGCACAGAGTCTGTCCCTGTTGCTCAGAAGGGAAAGGGGAAGAGGAGCAGAGCATTAGTCATTGGGGACTCCATAGTTAGGGGAACAGATAGGAGGTTCTGTGGGAACAAGAGAGACTCACGGTTGGTGTGTTGCCTCCCAGGTGCCAGGGTACGTGATGTCTCTGATCGTGTTTTTGGGATCCTTAAGGGGGAGGGGGAGCACCCCCAAGTCGTGGTCCACATAGGCACCAACGACATAGGTAGGAAGAGAGATGGGGATTTAAGGCAGAAATTCAGGGAGCTAGGGTGGAAGCTTAGAGCGAGAACAACCAGAGTTGTTATCTCTGGGTTGTTGCCCGTGCCACGTGCTAGCGAAGAGAGGAATAGGGAGAGAGAGGAGTTGAATACGTGGCTGCAGGGATGGTGTAGGAGGGAGGGTTTTGGTTTCCTGGATAATTGGGGCTCTTTCTGGGGTAGGTGGGACCTCTACAAACAGGATGGTCTTCACCTGAACCAGAGGGGTACCAATATCCTGGGGGGGGAGATTTGTTAGTGCTCTTCGGGGGGGTTTAAACTAAATCAGCAGGGGAATGGGAACCTAAACTGTAGTTCCAGTGTACAGGCTGTTGAGAGTAGTGAGGTAGGGGATAAGGTTACAGGGACGCAAGAGGGCACTGGCAAGCAAGAACTTGGTTTAAAGTGTGTCTACTTCAACGCCAGGAGCATCCGGAATAAGGTGGGTGAGCTTGCAGCATGGGTTGGTACCTGGGATCCTGATGTTGTGGCCATTTCAGAGACATGGGTAGAGCAGGGGCAGGAATGGATGTTGCAGGTTCCGGGATTTAGATGTTTCAGTAAGAACAGAGAAGAGGGTAAAAGAAGGGGGGGTGTGGCATTGTTAATCAAGGAAAGTATTACAGTGGCAGAAAGGACGTTTGAGGACTCGTCCACTGAGGTAGTATGGGCCGAGGTTAGAAACAGGAGAGGAGAGGTCACCCTGTTGGGAGTTTTCTATAGACCTCCGAATAGTTCCAGAGATGTAGAGGAAAGGATAGCGAAGATAATTCTCGACAGGAGCGAGAGTAACAGGGTAGTGGTTATGGGGGACTTTAACTTTCCAAATATTGACTGGAAATACTATAGTTCGAGTACTTTAGATGGGTCTGTTTTTGTCCAGTGTGTGCAGGAGGGTTTTCTGACACAGTATGTGGACAGGCCAACCAGGGGCGATGCCACATTGGATTTGGTACTGGGTAATGAACCCGGCCAGGTGTTCGATTTAGATGTAGGTGAGCACTTTGGCGATAGTGATCACAATTCGGTTAGGTTTACCTTAGCGATGGGCAGGGACAGGTATATACCGCAGGGCAAGAATTATAGCTGGGGGAAAGGAAATTATGACGCGATTAGGCAAGATTTAGGATGTGTAGGATGGGGAAGGAAACTGCAGGGGATGGGCACAAACGAAATGTGGAGCTTATTCAAGGAGCAGCTAATGCGTGTCCTTGATAAGTATGTACCTGTCAGGCAGGGAGGAAGTTGTCGAGCGAGGGAGCCGTGGTTTACTCAAGAAGTTGAAGCGCTTGTCAAGAGGAAGAGGGCGGCTTATGTTAGGATGAGACGTGAAGGCTCAGTTAGGGCGCTTGAGAGTTACAAGCTAGCCAGGAAGGATCTAAAGGGAGGGCTAAGAAGAGCAAGGAGAGGACACGAGAAGTCATTGGCGGATAGGATCAAAGAAAACCCTAAGGCTTTCTATCGGTATATCAGGAATAAAAGAATGATAAGAGTTAGAACAGGGCCAATCAAGGATAGTAGTGGGAAGTTGTGTGCGGAATCAGAGGAGATAGGGGAAGCGTTAAATGAATATTTTTCGTCAGTATTTACAGTAGAGAAAGAAAATGTTGCCGAGGAGATTACTGAGATACAGCCTACTCGGCTAGATGGGATTGAGATTCACAAGGAGGAGGTGTTAGCAATTTTGGAAAGAGTGAAAATAGATAAGTCCCCTGGGCCAGATGGGATTTATCCCAGGATTCTCTGGGAAGCCAGGGAGGAGATTGCAGAGCCGTTGTTGTTGATCTTTATGTCGTCATTGTCGACAGGAGTAGTGCCGGAGGACTGGAGGATAGCAAATGTTGTCCCCTTGTTCAAGAAGGGGAGTAGAGACAGCCCTGGTAATTATAGACCTGTGAGCCTTACTTCGGTTGTGGGTAAAATGTTGGAAAGGGTTATAAGAGATAGTATTTATAATCATCTTGAAAAGAATAAGTTCATTTGCGATAGTCAGCACGGTTTTGTGAAAGGTAGGTCGTGCCTCACAAACCTTATTGAGTTTTTCGAGAAGGTGACCAAACAGGTGGATGAGGGTAAAGCCGTGGATGTGGTGTATATGGATTTCAGTAAGGCGTTTGATAAGGTTCCCCACGGTAGGCTATTGCAGAAAATACAGAAGTATGGGGTTGAAGGTGATTTAGAACTTTGGATCAGAAATTGGCTAGCTGAAAGAAGACAGAGGGTGGTGGTTGATGGCAAATGTTCATCCTGGAGTTTAGTTACTAGTGGTGTACCGCAAGGTTCTGTTTTGGGGCCACTGCTGTTTGTCATTTTTATAAATGACCTGGATGAGGGTGTAGAAGGGTGGGTTAGTAAATTTGCGGATGACACGAAGGTCGGTGGAGTTGGGGATAGTGTCGAAGGGTGTTGTAGGGTACAGAGGGGCATAGATAGGCTGCAGAGCTGGGCTGAGAAATGGCAAATGGAGTTTAATGCGGAGAAGTGTGAGGTGATTCACTTTGGAAGGAGTAACAGCAATGCAGAGTACTGGGCTAATGGGAAGATTCTTGGTAGTGTAGATGAGCAGAGAGATCTTGGTGTCCAGGTACATAAATCTCTGAAAGTTGCTACCCAGGTTAATAGGGCTGTTAAGAAGGCATATGGTGTGTTAGCTTTTATTAGTAGGGGGATCGAGTTTCGGAGCCACGAGGTCATGATGCAGCTGTACAAAACTCTGGTGAGGCCGCACCTTGAGTATTGCGTGCAGTTCTGGTCACCGCATTATAGGAAGGATGTGGAAGCTTTGGAAAGGGTGCAGAGGAGATTTACTAGGATGTTGCCTGGTATGGAAGGAAGGTCTTACGAGGAAAGGCTGAGGGACTTGGGGTTGTTTTCGTTAGAGAGAAGGAGGAGGAGAGGTGACTTAATGGAGACATACAAGATAATCAGAGGGTTAGATAGGGTGGATAGTGAGAGTCTTTTTCCTCGGATGATGATGGCAAACACGAGGGGACATAGCTTTAAGTTGAGGGGTGAAAGATATAGGACAGATGTCAGAGGTAGTTTCTTTACGCAGAGAGTAGTAGGGGCGTGGAACGCCCTGCCTGCAACAGTAGTAGACTCGCCAACTTTAAGGGCATTTAAGTGGTCATTGGATAGACATATGGATGAAAATGGAATAGTGTAGGTCAGATGATCGGCGCAACATCGAGGGCCGAAGGGCCTGTACTGCGCTGTAATGCTCTAATTCTAAAAAAAAAGAACCATTACAAATTAGGAATGAAGTGAGTTCTCCCTTCACCAGTCTACACTATCAGAGCTGTACTGAAATCTAATACAGATTGCATGATCTCTGTTCACTAACATCAGGGCATGTTCCCTTGTGGGCTTACACTCCTCAACTTCCAACTTTCCTCCCCAACTTTCCTCTATTCATTGGGTCCAGGCAAGCCAATGACCCCAGGTGCAGGGAAAACTACCCCTCCTTGTGCTCCTGAAGTCACCTACAGTCCTCTTTACAGTTAACTATGCTTCCCATTTTTATGTCATCTGCAAATTTTGATCATTACACAATGGTCCCATCTGTTAACTTGTTTCCAGTCCTTTAAACCATGCTGCCAACTCACTTTAATATCATGTGCCTTAATGTGATCAACAAGTCTCCTGTGCAGCTTTGTGTACGTCATTATTTCCTCCTGCAGCTTGTATATCCATCAGATATAACTCGTCTTTTGAAAGTTCATGTTAGCTAACCTCAATTAATCCAAATCTTTTGTAGTATTAATTTTATGCTGTATTAAGGAGCAGGAAGCTTGTGCACGACGGGTATTAAGCGAGCTGGTCTATAGTTACCTGATTTATTCCTTTCTTTCTTTTATTTTAAACTGAGCACTTAGCACACCCACACCCCCAACCCCTCCCCCCACCCCGCCCACTGCCTCCAGTTCTCTGACACAACCATATCGGGACATCCCTTAACATTCTAGGATTCATGCCATCAGGACACTGTGTTTTTCCCACTTTAATTCTACCAATTTTTTTCAGTACTTGTGATAACATACGGAATTACAGCATTTAATCCTCAAAATTCCCCATATTCTCTAAGTAATTAAAACAGTGTCTTCTGATCAGGCTCTGAAATGATTCGGAGATACCTTACCTTCCAAAATGCAAAACAGTTTTAGTTCTGAAAGTCAAGAATAGAGGGATGTGTTAATGTGAGAGACTCTGCAGTTACTGTCACACCCTGTGAAGGAATACTGAGTACATATTCAGCACACAATACACTTCTTATCGTAAATATGAAACAAATCCGAAAGATAACTGACTGAAACTCTTACTAAATACATTACATTTTAAAGTTCAAACACTCTTCAGGTTTAAAATCTTGATTGAAAAAAGAATTTTCATTTATAAAGCACCTTTCATAACCCCAGGATGACCCAAAGTGCTTTACAACCAATGAACACAGCAGCCAATTTGTGCACAGTAAGATCCCACAAACAGCAATACAATAATCTGTTTTTCAGTGATGTTGGTTGTGGGTTAAATATCAGCCGCAACACCGGAGAGAATTCCCCTACTCTTCTTCAAATAGTGGCTGTGAGATGTGGCAGACATGGCTTTGGTTTAATGCTTCATGCCAAAAACGGCACCTTTGACAGTGCAGCACTCTCTCAGTATGTGCTCAGTTCTCTGGAGTGAGCCTTGAACCCATGACCTTCTGTAGAATTTATGTATTTCACTTTCCATCCAATGTTCTAGTGATGATGGAATGGGTTGTATCTCAGCACAACACTCTGTCTCTGCAATTCATGACATCACTAATGCAAAATTCAAATCAAACTTGCAGAGTGTTGAGGTAATAGTTTGGCTGTATATTAGCAATATTGAACTGTTGAATCTAGATTTAATGAGAAATGAACAAGGCATCACAGCCAGATAATATCACAATATGTTAAACAAATGGAAGCATATTCGTGTCACCAGATTAGCTCTATGTTAGATTTTGTTACTGTGTGGCACTGTTAGTTACTGCTAGTATTGAAGGGATCAACCTGTATAAGCTAACATTTTACCAGCTAGTTTTCCTGATATCCTGACAATGTAAAACACTATCATTACCTAACAGCAGAAATGTTTTGACCAAGTTTCTGGCCACACTTTCTAATCTTTCTGTTCTATAGTCCGGTATCTGTCCCCTCATATAGATCCAATAGGAAGCACCTTGACATGTTTATTTTACATTAAAGGCCCTTTATCAATGGATGGTGTTGTAGTGAGTCTGGCCTTTACTAAACTAGCTGATTTCAACAAGTAAGGAGAAGTATGGGGTGTGTCTTCTGACCACTGTGCCGTAACATTCATAGGAATGCACGTGTGAATGTCAGATAAGGACAGCAGTAGGATTGGTTCGCTCATTAAGAATAGAAATGAGTGAAATTGTGATAATGAGACAGTGTCCTTTTCAATCTGACTGAACAGCAATTAAAACCTGTGAACCACTGTACAAATCAAATTTTCAAAGATCCACCACTCGTGATTCATGAAACATCCTGCAGTTGCCTCGGCAAACAGTTCAATTCTCAGCAAGTTTATTGGCTAGCAATGAACATTTTCAATACTTTTTAAAACCTATTACATACTGTTTTTATCTTTATATATTCATGGATCTGATAAGATAGAGGCAGAGAGACCTGTATCAAACAACATCCTGCATTTATATATAACCTTTAATAGTGTTATGATCCTGTAGTTTTTTTCTTTTCCAGGACGTATGCAGTGTGCCTTTAAGGCTGTAACAGGATCAGTACTGCTTTAAGGCAGCAAGCTTCAGGGATTGAGTCAAAGAATGCATTCTTGTTGCGGTAGGGTACAGCCACTCAGAGACTGAGGATCGAGAGATACATTGTTGCCGACTGACATTTGAAACTATTTGAAAAACTGACTTTTGAGGCACAGTTAACAGATACACAGACTGTCTACCAGCATATACTGAAGGAAAAGCTCTCTCTCTTTTGGTTTATTTCAATCCTATTTATTATACTCTCAGAATTCTGATGTCAAGCCAGATTAATTTCTTAAAAGAAAATAACCAATTCCTTTAACTGCTGAACTGTAATTGCCGAAATTCATCACTGGAAAAGAAGAGCACCAATTCAACTGCTGAATTAGACTACGTACTGTTCTACTGTTGAAGAACCTCTTTTGGCCCCATCGGACGGCTGTGAGGACTTCAAGCAACCTTGGACTGTTCCACATTGGAAGATTTCACTTTGGCAGGAGCGTAAATATGCAAGGACACAAATTTTTCGATTTTAAATGTTGTTTATATCTTAGTAGTGTTTAGGAATTTAGTTTTTCTAATTAAACAGTTAATTTGTTGATCTAAAAACACCTGGTTTGGTTAGCCTCATTCGGGGATTAATAGATGGTAAAATTTGGCTGGGTCTTTCTTTAATTTGGAAAGTTTAAAAATGATATGTTAGGCAATCTGTGGAGGGACAGGGCTGAATCAACGGTGCGTTTCTCCCACCACAATCAGAATCGTATATTTTGACTGGGGGCTTTGACTTGAGTGGTCAGTCGTAACAATAGTCAAACTTGCAAAGGAGTTTGGAACAAAGGAGATAGAGGGGAGATTTGATGGAGATGTACAAGATTATGACAGGCTTCGATAAGTTAGAACAAAAGAATTGCTCCCATTAACTGATGGTACAAAGACTAAGGGAGACAGTTTGAAGATTTTGGGTAAGAGATGTAGGGTAAATGAGAGGAATGTAGTAATGACCTGGAACTCTCTTCCCATGAAAGTGGTGGAAGTGCAGACAATTCACGATTTCGAAAGCAAACTGGATGGGCACTTGAAGGAAATAAATTTGCAGGGCTGCAGGGATCGAGCGTGGGAGTGGGATTGGCTTGATTGCTCTGTGGAGACCTGGCATGGACTTGATGGACAGAATGGCCTCCTTTTGTGCCATATATAATTCTACCTGCTTCACGGGAGTATTAAATTTAATACTGAGCCTCATGTAGAGATATTAGGAAAAGTGACCATTAGGCAGTTGGTGGATCAAACTTCAAAGCTGTTACGTGTCTCCAAATGTCAAATCAGGGAAGTTTCCTTTTTGAATCTAATTGGTAACTAAGATTTATTAGCTGATCTCCCGTGGCATTGCTCATGTGCAATCTGGAGTCTGGGCTGTAGTTGTGATGTTTAACTGCCAAGGTGAAATTGTGTTTCACTTGGCCTGTCCTTTTAAAGGTACCACTCAACTACTCTCATCAGTGCAGTGGTTTAAGTGGGCGCATGCCGAACTCAATTCGAGGATATTGTCAGGTTCCACATGTACACTGATGGCAGCTCTACCTCACCATCGCCTCTCTCAACTCCTCCACCATCTCTGATGCCATGCTGCTTGTCCGACATCTCCTACTAGATGAGCAGAAATTGCCTCCAACTAAATATTGGGAAGACCGAAGTCATTGACCATCTTTGGACCAGTCACAAATTCTGTTCCCTAGCCACTGACTCTAACCCTCTCCATGGTCACTGTCTGAGGCTGAACCAGACCACTCACAACCTTGGTGTTGTATCTGTCCGAGATGAGTTTCTGACCACATATCAGCAAGACATTCCACTTCAGCCTCCGTAACACTGCCCGTCTCCGCTCCTGCCTCAGCTCTTCTGCTACTGAAACAATCATTCATGCCTTTGCGATCTCTAAACTTGATTATTCCAATGCTGGCCTGGCCAGCCTCCTATCTTCCACCCGCCATAAATTTAAGCTTATCCAAAACTCTGCTATCTCTCTCCTAACTTGCCCCAACTCCCATTCATCTACCACCCAATGCTGAGCTACACTGGCTCCTGGTTAAGCAAAGCCTCGACTTTAAACTTCCCATCCTCATTTTCAAATCCCTCCATGACCTCACCATTTCCTATCTCTGCAACCTCCTCCAACCCTCTGTGTTAACTGTGCCCCTCCAATTCTGGCCTCTTGAACATCCACCATTGAAGGCCGTGCCTTGTGCTGCAGAGGCCCCAAGCTCTGGAATTACCTCCCTAAACCTGTCCAGCTCTCCCCTTCCTTTACGACTCCTTAAAATCTTTCTCTTGGCCAAGCTTTTGGTCAGCTGTCCTCATATCTCCTTATGTGGCTCAGTGTCAAATTTTGTTTCACAACTTTCCTGTGAAGTGCCTCGGGACATTTTATTACATTAAAGGTGCTATATAAATGCAAGTTGTTGTTGTCAATTTCTGAGATCCAGCATATCAAGGTGATATAAAACAACAGTTGGCATTCTTCTTATTTATATGATTTGACGTTGAGATGTGAAGGTCTGTTAGTGAACATGGTTGGGGAAACAAAACAGATGTAATTGTATTTGCCACATTATATCATATGCCTGATACTGAATAATATTGAAGGAATCAGTCAATGGAACTGAATGTCAGGCAGAGTGTTTAACAGCAGACCAGTGCAATACCAGTTTTGTCTCCATGACCACATCCAACTTTACTCTTGAGGATTTTGCTTACTTTACAGTCTTTTAACTGGAATAATGTTAAACTGTTACGTATGCTCTTACCTCGAATCTTTTTACGTTTTCTTTTGTGGAATATTATATCAAAAACAACAGCTGCAATCAGAAGGCCTACAAACACCCAGAAAATTACCAGCCAGGCGTTAACCTTCGGGAAGAATGTTTCTGTAAAGTAAAAAAGAACAGAATCAGTGTCTGATTGGAAAGATGGACCTTGGGGACCCAAATTTCTTTGGGGTCTTTAGAGCTATCAGACCCAGACCAGATTTCTCAGGTCATTGACCTGAAACATTAACTCTGCTTCTCTCTCCACAGATGCTGCCTGACCTGCTGAGCATTTCCAGCATTTTCTGTTTTGGTTTCAGATTTCGAACTGCTGTCCCAAGGCACCCAGAACCCCATCAGAAACCCTGAGATAAGGGCATTTACTTAAACTGGGTCACTATCTGCTTTAGGGTTTAAGGAAAATTGGTGTATTAAGGAGCACAGATCAATGCGCAGTGGTGGGGGAAGGGGGAGGGGGTGGTCACATAATCCCTGCAAGCATTATGGGAAAGGTATCAAATGTAAGGACTTAAACAATACAACCTCAATGGAAATATTGCTTGCCAACTGACAAGACTCAAACTTGAGACCATCATATATTGATATTGGTATATCAGGCATTGGTCCCAATACAATTACAATAGGGCAATACAAGGAAGGCAAACTAGGTCAAAGAAATTGTGCAGAAGGAGAGGAACTTGTGCTTTCCAATGGCTGCTGAACTTGGGAGGATAAAGGAGGCCATACTACTGCATTTAAAGATGCTTGCAGCTGCTTATAGCCTAACTGGTAAAATTAGTATGTCAGCAACCCATATGATCATCTGATCCTAGGTTGCATTTCTTGTCTCTGCTGAGTGAGGAAGTCACAGTCAGGGGAACAGTAGGAGAGACAATACAATTGGCCCGAGGAGGAGAAATACATTAGACAATGCTTCTGGTAGATTGTGACCTCTGTTGGATTATGTATCTGAATATCAGAAGAGGACAGGATTGAGCTTGGCTGTGGTACCTCAATAGTTGATGAGCTGGCTGTATGGGCCCACGTTTGGCAAATAACATCAGGAAGACATACCAGAGCAGAATTAATATCCAGTGACAGTCAGTGCAGTAGTTATAAAATAATGAAAGCTTGGTTCACATACCTGATATCTGGAGATGGGCCTCTTCATCTTTGTTCAATAAACTGTTCTGCATTAGACAGGAGAATCTGTTCGCAGAATTACTTGTTACATCAATTTGAGATAAAACAGTAAACAGGCCGCTGGAGTCTTTCTGATGTGTTGTTACAGGTTGTGCTGTCACAACTTTTCCATTCCCATCCAGCCACTGTACATCTGGCTCAGGATACCACCCATCCGATTTACACACAAGACGAACTCCTTGTCTACTGATTCCCTCCAGCTGAATCCAAGGCTGCTGACCAGTACCTGTAAGTGGAATTTAACTATCAGTACGATATTAAGTTTACATGATCAATGGAAATTATTCTCCTCATGTTTACTGTGACAATGCACCATAATTGTAGACCATTAAGTGTTAATATTAAAGCAATCAAAGCTCCTCTAACAAAAGGTTAGACTAGATTATAATGTAGTGGTCCGTATAATGTAGAGTTCACTATAATGTAGTGTTAAGTATAATACAGAGTTCACTACAATACAGAGTTCAGTATAATCTAGCGTTCACTATAATGCGGCGTTCACTATAATGTAAAGTTCAGTGTAATGTAGAGTTCAGTGTAATGTAGAGTTCACTATAATGCAGTGTTCACTACAATTTGGAGTTCAGTATAATGTAGACTTCACTATAATGTAGTGTTCAGTATAATATAATGTAGTGTTCACTATAATGTAGTGTTCAGTATAATATAATGTTCTTTCTTTTGGGCCTCCTTATCTCGAGAGACAATGGATACGCGCCTGGAGGTGGTCAGTGGTTTGTGAAGCAGCGCCTGGAGTGGCTATAAAGGCCAATTCTGGAGTGACAGGCTCTTCCACAGGTGCTGCAGAGAAATTTGTTTGTTGGGGCTGTTGCACAGTTGGCTCTCCCCTTGCGCCTCTGTCTTTTTTCCTGCCAACTACTAAGTCTCTTCGACTCGCCACAATTTAGCCCTGTCTTTATGGCTGCCCGCCAGCTCTGGCGAATGCTGGCAACTGACTCCCTATAATGTAGTGTTCACTAAAATGTAGAGTTCACTATAATGCAGTGTTCACTATAATGTAATGTAGTGTTCACTACAAGGTAGTGTTCACTACCATACACTATTGTGAACTCTACATTATAGTGCTCACTACAATGTAGTGTTAAGTATAATATAATGTAGTGTTCACTATAATGTAGCGTTCAGTATAATATAATGTAGTGTTCACTAAAATGTAGAGTTTACTATAATGCAGTGTTCACTATAATGTAATGTAGTGTTCACTACAAGGTAGTGTTCACTACAATACATTATAGTGAACGCTACATTATAGTGTTCACTACAATGTATTGTTAAGTATAATATAATGTAGTGTTCACTACAATGTATTGTTAAGTATAACGTAGTGTTCATTGCTTTATTGGCACATTCACCTTTTCACTAAATTTGACAGCCCAGGAATTGGGATTTTTAAAAAAAGGTTAGTGCCCCACTGTTGATAAATAATGATACAATCTTTACAACTCCTGTGGAGGCGGGGGGAGGGGGCGGGTGGTTCTTGTTTGGGACATTTCGATTAAATTAAAGAATAGTCATTTCAACCTCGATAACATAATTACTTCTATCCCCACCTCTTCCTTTTCGTATATCAAACCCTTACTTCTGGATTTCTCTTGACATTCTCCTCAATCTCCTCCACAATTCTGCATCAACCTCAAACTGGCCCAAAACTGTGTTGTCCCAATCCCATCCTGCACTAAACTGCACTTACCAATCATTCACTTGCCCTCAATGACTTATACTGGCTCCCAATCCGACATCTATTAAATTGAGATGCTTCTCATTGCTTTCAAATCCCCCCATGGCCTTTCCTCACCTCCCTCCGCGGCATCTTCCTCGCCTCCCTCCGCGGCATCTTCCTCGCCTCCCTCCGCGGCATCTTCCTCGCCTCCCTCCGCGGCATCTTTCTCGCCTCCCTCCGCGGCATCTTCCTCGCCTCCCTCCGCGGCATCTTCCTCGCCTCCCTCCGCGGCATCTTCCTCGCCTCCCTCCGCGGCATCTTCCTCGCCTCCCTCCGCGGCATCTTCCTCGCCTCCCTCCGCGGCATCTTCCTCGCCTCCCTCCGCGGCATCTTCCTCGCCTCCCTCCGCGGCATCTTCCTCGCCTCCCTCCGTGGCATCTTCCTCGCCTCCCTCCGCGGCATCTTCCTCACCTCCCTCCGCGGCATCTTCCTCACCTCCCTCCGCAGCATCTTCCTCACCTCCCTCCGCAGCATCTTCCTGCCTTGTATTTTCTTCTGCTCCCTTCAGTTTTCTGTGCATCTGCCCAAACATTTGTGGTACTGCCTAAAATTTTCTCCCTAAAGTTCTCTGCTTCCTTTCCTCTCACTCCGCCTTTTTCAACATGGTTTTAGTCACCTCTATTAATCTTCCCCTTTCTGGCCTGGCCTCCATTCCCTTACAGAGCCGTGTCAGCTGTGGCTCAGTTGGTTGTATTCTTGCCTCTCAGTGGCTTTAAGTCCCACTCCAGAGACTTCTACACATGATCTATGCTGAAGGTGCTGACTTTCAGATGAGGTGCTAAACCAAGGCCCGGTTTACAGTCTAATGTGAATGTAAAAGTTTCCACGGCAATATTTGCAAGAAAGGGGAGGCATTCCCGGTGTCCTGGTCAATATTTATCCCTCAATCAACATCACAAAAACAGATGAACTGGCCATTATCAGACTGCTGTTTGTGGGAGCTTGCTGTGCGTATATTGGCTTCCACATTACATCAGTAATTACACTTCCAAACTACTTCATTGACTGTAAAGTGCTTTGGGATATCCTGAGGTTGTGAATGGTGCTATAGAAACACAAGGTCGTTCTTTTCCAATTTGTTTCTCTCTCCCAGCCACTGTTGGATTTGGCATTTAGTCTTTTTGTTTTGGGATGAGGAATGGCCACATGACTTCAGGTTTGACTGGTTCTGCATCTTCCTGTCCCTCAGGTAAACAGGTAGAAATCCAGAATATACATCTCATCTTACATCTCCATTATTCAGAAGCACATTCTATGCAGAATTTTATCACTTTCATCCCTATTTATCCTTCAAGCCAGATATTCATCCAGTGCTTTTACAAGTTGTTAATCTGCCTTCATTGCCTGTTTTCATGTCCGTCATTCTTTGGGGAAAAGCCACAAATTATTCAATCTCTGTTCCCACTAATTTAGTTCTGAATCTCTCCAAGGGCTGATTTTCCCTCAGAGGATAGGAAATGGACATCAAGACTATTTCTATGTCCCAATTCCACCCGATTTATGAGGGTGGCCTGTTAGTTGGCTGGACGGTGGGTTTGGCGGCCAATTAGTGGCCATAAGGGTTGAAATGGAGATGGATCTGAAATGAAAGATTGCAGGCCTGATTTAAACAGAACACGGTATTATGGCTGCCGTTTTAGTGCATCAATTTCTGACTTACTGGTGGAGCAGGAAAGGCAGAGTCTGGAACTTGGGGCAGGGCTGCCCCTCACTTTTCTGATGCCGACCTGGAGGTCCTCCTCAAGACAGTGAGAGAGAGGAGGGAGGTCCTCTTTCCGGTCCGCCTCAAGACAGTGAGGGAGAGGAGGGAGATCCTCTTTCCAATGGGTGGCAGGAGAAAGCCACCCTCCCAAAACAAGCAGGCCTGGATCGAGTTGGCAGAGACTGTAAACAGACACAATGTGGTGCAGGAAAAGGTTCAATGTGCAACACTAGACCCTCAGGGCAGGCGTCTGGGTATTCAGCCTCCAGCAGATACACCAGCTGAGGAGCCTGAGGGTGCATACTGCTCCTGAAAGTGGGAGTATGTGTATCTAGGGTACCTACTGACCCCTTAGCAAGGCTCAGAACCATAATACATTCAGCTACCCTCACTCAATCAGCCTCTGGCATAGGCTATAGAGACTAGCAGTACCTTCTTTCTCTTTCTGTTGTCCTTGTAGGGGAAACAGGCACATAATGCCTGTGAAAGGGCACAGATTGGAGGGGGGGGGGCGCCATGGAGATCACCAGGTTATCTGACCACCAGTGAGTTATGGAAGGCAAGATGGACATCCCTGGTGGGAGAGGCTGAACAGAGACAGCAATGTGTAGATGAAAGGGGTGCAATGCACTTCAGCATGCCAAAGACTCAGCTGCATTGGGAAGCCCCAGCACTGTAGAGGATTCTGCTGTCCACAGCTAGTTCTCATGATCTCTCCTTGTGTCTCCCACAAGTTCAGACGTTGAGGTGTAAAGACACCAGGCCAAGCGCTGCCAGAAGGCACCTCAGAACAAGCACTGTTACAACTGCACCCTCCACCAGCTCAGATACAATCACCTTGGCGGGTCCTCGTGTGCACATAGATAGGATGGCACTGGGTTAGCAGCATGTTACGAGTGAGCAGGAGGAGGTGACAGAGGCAGAGGCAGCTGTGGGCAGTCGCCCTCGGAGGATGGAGGACAGATACAGCCATGCTCAGAAGGTGTAGATGCAGGGCTTCAGGAGTCACAAGAGGCTCGAAGATCAGCAGCAACAATGGGTGTGTTCCCACATGTCGGAGTTCCCTGAGGCAGTGTGGGGTCATGGGCTGAGAATGGAGGAATCCATCAGTTCATGTGCACCACCATGGCTCAGGCCTTTAAGTACATGAGCTCCTTCATTGAGAGAGTGGCCAACCTCATGGACAGCCATATGTGGCAGCACTTTGAGTACAAGCAGGAACTGCACACTGATGGTCACAGAATGCATGCCTGCTATGTAGTCTGGACCAGTCAGTGATGCTGCTGGCACAGGGATGTTTGGAGGAAATGCCAGCTGGTGCTCCCCACCAAACCATCTGGAGTGAAAACCACCGAGGAGGATGAGGGTATCACCCTTCAATGGCCTCCTTGCCCTCTCTGACTGAAGGACAATCTGTGCAGCAGAGTCCAGTGACAGAAGCTGCCCTTGCACTGACTCCTGTGCAGCAGCCTCTGGAGGGCCCCCCACTGCCCCCGTCCCCCACCAGCACCTCCATGACATGGACAACTGCTACCTGCATCTCAGTCTTGAGTAGAAACAAGTGATCAGGCGTCCTCTAGGCGGCCACAAGGGGGGCACCAGGCAGGAGTGGCCGAGGGCAGAGGTTACCACATCGGGTAGAAGCACTGTGTGGATCAATGCGGTGTGTAACTGCGCACTTTTCCTTTTGTTCAAACGCAATGTAAGCATTGACACAACGCCAGATGTGAGAGCTTCCATTTTTTAATGGTGGAATAAGAACAGAGGGATAAAGTCATGGAGGAAAGCAATGTCTTTGAAAGGGCACAATGAAACCTCTGGACAGATGTACATCCTTCATTAGTGCAAGAGTGGATCTTTTTCAGGCTGTGTCTTCAATGGAAGAGCTCTCACCGGCAGCTGAAAGAGAGTTCCAGACCATACTGTCCTCCTGGGTTAGAAGGGCTCAGCTAAAACGTGCCTGGATCAGATGATCCCTAATGTTGATGGTATCCTGATAAGAATCCGGGGTCCTTCGCTGGACATGGCACCTCATTGTGTAGCCAGGGCACCCCTGTGTTCAGCATCTCCTTCCTCCTCCTGTTCCACCTCCTGCTCCTCCTCTTCCTCCAATGAGCTGCATTGTTTCAGGGCCTCACCCTGTTCAAGGTCCACACCTCTCTGGAAAGCCATGTTTTGGAAAGTGCAGCAGACCCACTATGATGCATGAAACCCTTGCAGGAGTGTACTGTAGGGCACCAGAGCACCAGAATCACATCTTCAGACGCCCGATAGCTGCTCAATGATGGTCTTTGTGAGCAGCTGGCTTCAGGTGTAGTGTCTTTGTGGCTCCGTCTTGGGGTCGCGTAAAGCGTGAGCAGACATTTCAAGGGATCACTCTTGTGCCCTTGAATTTATCTACGTAGTGTGGGGGTGAATGAAGAGCTGCAGTAGCCTGGACTTCAAGAGCTGAATTCCAGAGGTGAGGTGAGAGTGACTGCCCTTGACATCAAGGCAGCATTTGGCCTTGTATGGCATCAAGGAGCCCTAGCAAAACTGGAGTCAATGAGAATCGGGGGGAAACCTTCTGTTGGTTGGAGTCATACCTAACGAAAAGGAAGATGGTTGTGGTTGTTGGAAGTCAATAATCTCAGTCCCAGGACATCACTGCAGGAGTTCCTCAGGGTAGTGTCCTAGACGCAAACATCTTCAGCTGATTCATCAATGATCTTCCCTCCATCATAAGGTCAGAAGTGGGGATGTTCGCTGATGATTGCACAATGTTCAGCACCATTCGCAACTCCTCAGATAGTGAAGCAGTCCATGTACATATGCAGCAAGACCTGGACAATATTCAAGCTTGGGTCTGATAAGTGGCAAGTAACATTTGCGCCACACAAGTGCCAGGCAATGACCATCTCCAAAAAGAGAGAATCCAGCCATTTCCCCTTGACATTCAATGCCATTACCATCTCTGAAACCCCCACTATCAACATCATTGACCAAAAACTGAACTGGACCAGCCACAAAAATACTGTGTCTACAAAAGCAGGTCAGAGGCTGGGAATTCTGTGGTGAGTAACTCACCTCCTGACTCCCCAAAGCCTGTCCCACCATCTACAGGGCACAAGTCAGGAGTGTGATGGAATACTCTCCACTTGCCTGGATGGGTGCAGCTCCAACAACACTCAAGAAGCTCAACACCATGCAGAACAAAGCAATCCACTTGATTGTTTGTGGATGGGGTGCCATTCACTCCCTCCACCACAGATGCACTGTGGCAGCAGTGTGTACCATCTATAAGATGCACTGCAGCAACTCACCAAGGTTCCTTCGACAGCACCTTCCAAACCCACGGCCTCTACCACCTCGAAGGACAAGGGCAGCAGATGCAAGGGAACACCACCACTTCAAGTTCCCCTCCAAGCCACACACCATCCTGACTTGGAACTATATCATTGTTCCTTCACAGTCGCTGGGTCAAAATCCTGGAACTTCCTTCCCAACAGCACTGTGGGTGTACCTAGCCCACATGGACTGTAGCAGTTCAAGAAGGCAGTTCACCATCACCTTTTCGCGGGCAATTAGGGATAGGCAATAAATGCTGGCCTGGCCAGTGATGCCCACATCCCATGAAATAATTTTTAAAAAGATGTCAGGAAAGCGAGCACACACATGCAGGAAACTCTCCTTGTGATTGCAGACCAGTTAAGCATTGAGGGAATGGAAGCCTTTCCTGTTGAATCTCACTGGACAGTCAGTCAATGCATTGATGGCCACGGAGATGAAATCAATGATGCCCTGCACCTGGGTAAATCCAGCAATGGAGGTGAATCCCTGCCAGGTCCCATCTGTCCCGACACTGTCCAGTACTGCCCAGCTTTTACCAATAGGGCGTTAGTGACCTGTGGGATGCAATGTTGTGCAGCTGCTTATGAGATGCCTCCATGGTCCACTGCTCATCCTTGGAAGGAGCCAGAGATGAAGATGTTCAATGGCACATTGACTTTGATGGCTACTGGCAGGGCACAGCAAGCAGTGCTGTGAGGTGGGAGGTCTTCCACAATGAGGGCACAAATCTCAGAGACCATCTGCTTTGATGGGTGCGGTGTCCTGTGGCACTGGTTCTCCGACATGTCTCGGTAGCACATCTTCGGCAGTACAGCCTATGTTGAGGATATGGCCTCCATGTCCTTCCTGCCCCTTGTCCCTCTCCTCTGCCCACTGATGCCTGAGTCTGCTCTTCAACAACCTTACCTGGACTCATTAGCGGACCAGCAAGCAATTAAGAAGGCTAATAGTATGTTAGCCTTTATCACAAGAGGATTTGAGTACAGGAGTAGTGAAGTCTTGCTTCAATTGTATAGAACTTTGGTTAGAGCGCACCTGGAGTACTGTGTGCAGTTTTGGTCCCCTTACCTTAGGAAGGATATTATTGCCATAGAGGGAGTGCAATGAAGGTTCACCAGACTTATTCCCGGGATGACGGGACTGTCCTATGAGATTGAAGAAACTGGGCCTGTATTCTCTGGAGTTTCAAAGAATGAGAGGTGATCTCATTGAAACTTACAAAATACTTAATCTACAGCGTAGATGCAGCTAAGATGTTTCCCCTGGTTGGGAAGTCTAGAAGCAGGGGACACAATTTCAAAATAAGGGGGAAGCCACTGAGGACAGAGATGAGGAGAAATTTCTTTACTCAGAGGGTTGTGAATGTTTGGAATTCTCTACGCCAGAGGGCCATGGAAGCTGATTGGGCTGAATTAAAGGCCTGCTACCTGACCCGAACCCGACAGGACGCAACGACATGTGTCAGGTTCGGGTTGGGTCGGGTTGCACTTCCAGGTCCGGCATTCAGTCTTGGGTCGGACATGCTCTATCACCACCTCCAGTAAGTGGCTTCAATGTTAATATACTTTTGGACTTGAAAGGTGGTTTTGTTACAGTTATTTTAAGCTTGTGCAGATAAGCAACAAAGCGAAAACGGAAGGTAGATTAACTGATGGTTGGGTCGGGTTGGGCGCGGGAAAAAATGAAAGGACTCGGGCCGGTTCAGGCTCAGGGTCAGGTGTGGTTCTGTTGGGCTCGGGTCGAGTTTCATTTGCAGACCCGAGCCAGCCTTTAGGCTGAATGGCCTCCTCCTGTTCCTATGTTCCTGTGCCCTTCCAGCAGAGGATGTTGTTCCTCATCGCCATTGGACCCGAAATCTGAAAATCGAGCTCCAATTGTCAGCTACTGACTGCCTTGCACTCGGGTGGTCCCCCAATTGTGTCTGGAAGCGTTGCTCTGTCCTTATGCCCCTACGATTCCAGGAGGGCAATGACCTCCGACACTGCACACGCGCATGCAAAACACTCTGCCCACAACCTGCACAGACCCGATGACACCTTTATGCCAATGGCTGAGTCACTCTATGAGCCATTTGACCCTTTTATGCTCCCAACTAATTTGTTGGGGCAGCCATGATTGTGTCCTTGCTGTGTTTCTGCCTCCATGCACCTGCTCTCCCTGACTCAGCGTGCAGTCCATACACTCCCACCAAAATCTCAGTATGTCCCTCAATAATCTCTTCAACAACATTACCTGGATTCATTAGCAGATCAGGCAGATCCTGGGAGCTGGTCCTCTGCCTTGATAAAACTTGGCAGCGGCAATTGCGATGGGAAACTGGCATGCCAGTCAGCGCCACTTCTTTCACCACTCACCGGCCTCCATTCCCACCTCTGGTGGGTCCGAAAAATCCAGCCCCAAGTCTCGCAGTAATCCAGGTTACTCTTCTCAGGTGCCTCTTCATTTTTTAAAAATTCTATCATGGGATGTGGGCATCACTGGTAAGGCCAGCATTTGTTTCCCATCCCTAACTGTCCTTGACAACTGAGTGGCTTGTTACGCCATTTCGGAGGACTGTTAAGAGTCAGCCACATTGCTGTAGGTCTGGAATCACATGTAGGCCAGACCAGGTATGGATGGCAGATTTCCTTCCCTAAATGACATTAGTGAACGAGATAGGTTTTTAGGACAATTGATGATAGTTTCATGACACCATTACTGAGACTAGTTTTCAATTCCACCAGCTGCCGTGGTGGGATTTGAAGTTGCGTCCCAAGGTCATTAGACTGGGCCTCTGGATTACTCGTTCAGTGACATTACCACTATGCCACCATATCACTGTCATCTATGTACAGGGAATGCAATCAAACCAGGAACTGGACCACAGATTTCCAAATTCCTCTGAAGACAACGTTGTTGCAAGCCATAGGTACACTTTTAAGTACAGCAGTGCTAGCTAGCCACTCCTGTAAGCAGTCCAGGTGCCTTTGTTTAGATAGGTCCTCTGCTGCCCAGTTTACAACATCATTGCCCAGGATTAAAGCTATAAGACCCCTTGTAATTGGAACTGGATATTGTGTCCTCTGCAAGTGTGTTCCTCCAATCTTACCAAAGGCGGACTGATTGACTTTAGTGAGATGAGACTAGTGAGAAATCATTGACGTGCTGTCACTTTGATTATCTGCTTCTGAATGGCTCTGGAGTTGAAATTAACAATTTTTCCCACTTTAAGCCAGACTTTTTTCCCCAGATTGTGCTGGCTAGCTGATTGTCCAAATGTCTCTTTGTCCTTTTCCCCCCCACTGTATTCCCAGCTGTCCCCCTGACCTTTTTATCCTACTTGGTGATTCACCTGATAAAACTCAGTACCTTTCCTCATGTCTTGGAGTACGTGTTTAAAATATAGGCCTCCTACAGTTCTCCAAATAAAGAGAGGTCATCCTGGTTTAATAGCCTGGGATGAACCATTTGGCACTCATTGTATTCATTTGAAATAGATGGTACGCCGATAAAATTTCACAAACTGGCTCAAATTTGATGTACATGTTGCAT
This sequence comes from Heterodontus francisci, assembly GCF_036365525.1. Classification (NCBI taxonomy): domain Eukaryota; kingdom Metazoa; phylum Chordata; class Chondrichthyes; order Heterodontiformes; family Heterodontidae; genus Heterodontus; species Heterodontus francisci. The sequence goes on from NC_090399.1 coordinate 8,569,211, forward strand.
AATGGTACTTTTTTCTAAATCCGTGCAAATGCACTGTTTTAAAATACTAAACTAATTAATTCCTAAATCCTGTGAAGAAAAATAAAATTGATCAAAAATACTGAAAAGTGTCAAACATATTTACAATGTGATGGCATCATACCTCATTGGTTTAGGGATATGATTCTTGCTTAAGGACTTTCAATAAATTAATTTGTGAGAGGTTCCAGGTTCAAATCCTCGGTGAGCTGACATACGTTGTCCCCTTTTGGGATAAAGTCCTGGAACTCCCTCCCTAACAACACTGTGTACCTTCACCACATCGACTGCAGTGGTTCAAGAAGGAGGCTCACCACCACCTTCTCAAGGGGCAATTAGGGATGAGCAATAAATGCTGGCCTTACTAGCGATGCCCACATCCAATGAAAGAATAGAAAAAAGTACAAGAGAAAAATTTTTAATTGAACACTAGCACAGATTTCCGGGATGCGCAACAAAAGATAGCACGCTGTGATTTATTAACACAAATCTTTAATTTTTAGCTATATCTCTGTGGTTTTTGGTTTTCCAGGCTCTCTGAGGTTTCTACTTTTTATTTAAAGATATTTTTTAATTGCCATTTTGAATATTGTAACTAAATGGACTAACCTCCAACTTTGAGATTGATCACTGCTTCCTCATAGTTTGATTTGGAGTCAATGAAACAAGTGTAGCTCCCCTCATCTGATGATATTATCTTCTTCAGTTTGAGAGAGGCATTTCCATGGGGAAACTCCTCTTTAAAAAGTTCTGTCCTCCCTTGATAAGCTTTGTCCTGCACTCCGGGTCGATCCTGTCCTTCGGTGTATAAATGAACTGGCAAAGTAAAGTCTAACTTAAACCATCGAACTTCCAGATTGACCAGGGATGTGTTTGGTACCAGTTGGCACGGTAATACAACATCGTCACTGACAGAGACTATGATGGGATGTTCTGGTCCAATGACATGAAACTTTTCTGGTAAAATATAACATTTCAAACAAAGTCAGCAGTCATAACAGACATATTATAGTTGCAACATCTTAGAAAATATTTACAGAAATATAATAAATTTGTTTTATTTATGTTGATCTTTCAAAGATCATTTCTCTAGGAAACACGTTTACATTAATTGGAAAATGAAGAAACATTAGATAGATTATACCTGTTACATTTTGGATTATTTACACAATAGCTTGCACAGTACATACAGTGAGCTTAAAATTCCATCAGCCTTGCCACTGATCTCCGGCCATTGCTTTGACCGGAGATTGGTGGAACCTCCAGAGAAACAGGGTAAATGCCTATTCCTGCCATTGCACTGGGAATTCAAACAGTTTCCTCCCAAATTTACAGTGGGAGATTGGGAGAACCTGAGGAATTTCAGAGCTGGTATGTAAAAAAGGCAGGAGTGACTAAGAGGCATTCAGACCTGTAGTAAGAATGGAGGGGTAAAGTGGTAACAGGTGAGTAGTGGTAACTATCTCTCAGATGAGACATTAAACTGAGGCCCCAGCTGCCTCTCAGGTGAATGTCGAAGATTCCACAGCCACTCTACCAAAGAAAAGCAGGAGAATTCCCCCCACTGTCCTGACCAATAATTATCCCTTAACCAAAACACTATGACAAAGATTATCTGGTCATTATCATTTATAATTTTTATGTTTGTGGGAGCTTGCAGTGTGCAAATTGGCGACTGCATTTCCTACATCACAACAGTGATTGCACTTCAAAAGTAAATAATTGGCTGTAAAATGCTTTGAGATGTCCTGAGATCATGAAAGGTGCTGTGTATGAATGTAAATCAATCTTTCTTTCTTCCTTTCAGTTAACTTTGTTTCTTGACATAAGAACATAATGTAAGAGATAGGAGCAGGAGTAGACCATATGACCCATTGAGCCTGCTCTGCCACTCAATAAGATCTTGGCTGATTTTCTGCCTCAACAACTTTCCCACCTGTTCCCCATATCCCTTGATTCCCTGAGAGATCAAAAATCTATCTGAGCCTTGAATATACATAACGATGGAGCATCCATGACCCTCTGGGGCAGAGAATTCCAAAGATTCACAAACCACTGAGTGAAGAAATTTCTCCTCATCTCAGTCCTAAATTGACTCTGTATCCTAAGGCAGTGCAGTGCCCCCATGTTCTGGATTCCCCAGCCAGGTGAAAAAAACCTCTCAGTGTCTACCTTGTCAAACCCCTTCAGAATCTGATATGTTTCAACGAGATCACCTCTAATTCTTCTAAACTCCAGAGAGTATATCATTGTCACTACTTCCACCATCCTCAAGGGCAGTGAGTTCCAGGTCATCCCAGGTTAAAAAGTTTGTTCTCATATTCCCCTGCATCTCTTGCCTAAAACCTTCAATCTATATCGCCTAGTCCTTGTACCATCAGTTACTGGGAACAGTTTTTCCTTGTCTAACTTATTTAAGCCTGTCATAATCTTGTGCACCTCTATCAAATCTCCCTTCAATCTTCTTTGCTCCAGGGAGAACAACATCAGCTTTATTGTTTACCACGAGGGGAATTGAATACAAAAGTAGGGAGGTTATGCTTCAGCTATGCAAGGCATTGGTGAGACCACATCTGGAGTACTGTGTACTGTGGCCTGTCTTACAAGGAAAGATTGGACAGGCTAGGCTTGTATCTGCTGGAATTTAGAAGAGTAAGAGGCGACTTGTTTGAAACATACAAGATCCTGAGGGATCTTGACAGGGTGGATGTGGAACAGCTGTTTCCCCTTGTGGGAGAATCTTGAACTAGGGCTCACTGTTTAAAAATAAGGAGTCGCCCATTTAAGACAGAGATGAGGAGAATTTTTTTCTCTCAGAGGGTTGTGAGTCTTTGGAATTCTCTTCCAAATTGTTTTTTTACAACAATCTGGCAGTTTCATGGTCACCATTATTGAGTCTAGCTTTTTTTCCAGATTTATTTAATTTAAATTTCCCAGCCCCTATAGTGGGATTTGAACTCACATCTCTGGATCATTAGTCCTGGCCTACTAAATTACTAGTCTGGTAACATAACGACTATGCTACTGCTGTTCTCTAAAATGTAAGCTCTAACTTGGTGACACTGCTAAATATGACCAGGAAAATAATAAGACATCAGTAAGATTTACCATAAAAACTCAATTTCTCACCTGATATTGCAGTTTGAAGAATACTGAATAGAAACAAAACGCTGAAGTATCTTCTCATCTTTGTGAAGGACTGATTACCTAAAAGAAAATCCTTGTTATCCTTTTTTGAAGAGATATTACTAAAATAATTAATTGCCTTGAAATTAAGTTGTAGGGTGCTACTGTATAAATGATTAATGCAATTTCTGAAATTCCGCTCTCCTTTTTCAGCAGGGGTGCAACCCCCTTTTGATCAATGATCTCCGATCGTTCATTCCCCATTTCCTTTGCTCCTTGTAAGCTTAGCCCTCCCTTCCTCAAACACAATGTGCCTCACTACCCACCACATGCCAATTATCTCAGTAATACAATATGGCTACCACAGTGAGTGGGAAGCTAAACAATGTTGTAACAAGCTGCTAGTCTCATACTGATCCAATATTACAGTACTGAGAACACACGTTCTCAACATTCAACACTAAGAGCACCTCCACGGTGGCTCAGCAAGTATATCCAGTGACCAAATGACCATCTCTAACAACAGAGGATCTAAACATCTCCCCTTGATGTTCAATGACACTGCCATTGCTGAATCCCCCATTATCAATACCCTGGGTGTCACCATTGACCAGAAACTAAACTGGACCAGCCACATAAATGCTGTGGCTACAAGGCAGGTCAGAGGCTAGGAATTCTGTGGTGAGTAACTCACTTCCTGACTCCCCAAAGCCTGTCCACCATCTACCATGCATAAGCCAGGAGTGTGATGGAATACTCTCCATTTTCCTGGATGAGTACAGCTCCAACAACACTCAAGAAGCTCGACACCATCCAGGACAAAGCAGTCTGCTTCATTGGCACCCCATCCACAAACATTCACTCCCTCCACCACCGACGCACAGTGGCAGCTGTGTGTACCATCGACAAGGTGCACTGCAGCAACTTACCAAGGCTCCCTCAACAGCATCTTCCAAACCTGTGACCTTTACCACCTAGAAAGACAAGGGCAACAATCGTATGGGAACACCACCACCTGCATTTTCCCCTCCAAGCCACACACCATCCTGACTTGGAACTATATCATCATTCCTTCACTGTTGCTGGGTCAAAATCCTGGAAATCCCTTCCGAACAGCACTGTGAGTGTACCTAAACACCAATGACTGTAGCGGTTCAAGAAGGCAGCTCACCATCACCTTCTCAAGGGCAATTATGGATGGGCAATAAATGCTGGCCTTGCCAGTGATGCCAACATCCCCCAAACAAAAAAAAAACAAACAGACCAGGAAAGTGCCAAGTTTAATCCTTGGCCTGTAATGTGTTGTCTAACATCAGGCAGGACTGCAGGTGCAGCAGCATTACTGGCCTCACTGCTCCTACATTATTGACAGCATATCGCACACCTACATACCTCACCAAGCTCAAGCACATCCCTCAGCACGTAGACCTGGACCTTGGCGTACAGCCATGATGAAACCGAAACTGACTAAGTGGCGCATCACTCCGTCTCCATTGTGGATAAGAACCCAGTTAGCAGGTATGAGGTGCGCTCAGTGTTGCTGTACGTGGCGCAGGTCTGGCCCATACCTCATTCCTGCACCATGGTGGTCACACGAGCCATCTTCCGCTTTATCTGGAGATCGAAAATGGACCATGTCCACAGGGACATCATGCACAAATCTCTAGATAAAGGTGTCACTACATACTGAGGTTCTATCTGTCTTTAGTGTTGTGAAGGATGGGTCCGGCCACACTGCTGTGGAACGCTCCATTCAGTTAGACCATGCCACATCACCTATTCCTCATGGAAATGTTTATGCAGCAAAATATCTTTGACCACAAGTCCACCTGGCAGTGGTTTACAGTTAATGTCCTTGAGGCCTTGTGGGAAATGGAGATGGTGGATCCTGTTGAATGGTTCCCTGAGCAGATTGTCAAACCCATTTGGCAGAACACCTCATCGCCAGAACTTTCAAATACCAAGATGTAGCTTGGCTGGCAGCGAGAAGGGCTTTCATGAACACCCACAGTCTCGTGAACACTCCTTGAGGCTGCTGCGGTGGGGAAAAGACCGTCATCCACCTCCTTGGAATGTGCCTTTGCAAAGATGGTCTGGAAAGAGATGCAGTGGTTTTTGCCAAGGTTCATCCCGAGCAGCTCCATAACACATTACTCTGTGCCCAGGGACACACACCAAGATAAACATCAACTGCTGGTGGAGGACCATCAACTCAGCGAAAGAGGCTTTTTTTTGTCTTCCCAAAACTTGCTGGTCTTCCAGTGCAAAGAGCTGTCCACAACCGAGTGTTGCAGACTGGCACATTCCAAGGTCCAGGTCTACATTCTAAGGGATGTGCTTGAGCTTGGGGTGGCTGCTGCAAAGGCTCAATTGGGCCAGAGTCTAAGGCCCTACTATCATAGTAAACCGAGGGGCTGGAACCCACGCAAAATCCCTCTGGCTGTATGCACCAAAGAGTGCTGGACATTAAATGTATAATAGAGAATGCCACGTACTGTACTGAAAGACACTGAACTGTATTGCACCTTGTCGTGTCAAATTTGAAATTATGTAATGTACTGCTACAAATGTTATGAATAAAGTAAATTTTTTTTTAAAAAGTCCGACATTAGTGAGCAAACAATCAGTCAATATGTCGAGTCCCAATCAATGTCTTTCACCTGTGCCTGGGCTGGAGCATTTCAGCGTTGAAGAGAGACTGGATAGGCGAGGGTTGTTTTCCTTAGAGCAGAGAAGGTTGAGGGGGGACCTGACTGAGATATACAAAATTATAAGGGGCATAGATAGGGTGGTTAGGAAGAAACATTTTCCCTTAGTGGAGGTGTCAATAACCAGGGGGCATAGATTTAAGGTAAGGAGCAGGAGGTTTAGAGGGGATCTGAGGAAAGATTTTTCACCCAGTGGGTGGTTGGAGTCTGGAACACACTGCCTGAAGAGGTGGTAGAGGCAGGAACCCTCACGACATTTAAGAAGTATTTAGATGAGCACTTGAAACGCCATAGCATACAAGGCTATGGGCCAAGTGCTGGAAAATGAGATTAGAACAGATAGATGCTCGATGGCTGGCACAGACACAATGGACCGAAGGGCCTGTTTCTGTGTTGTATAACTCTATAACTTGTGGACTCTGGGTGAAATCAGGGTCAAATTTGGCTGTGATTTTCACACAAACAAATAAGCTTTGACCTCACCGTCAGGACGATATGTAAATAATGGGCATTTGGGTGAGATGCTGCAAACACTGAGCAACTACATCACAACAAGGGAAGGGAGAAAACGGATGGGAAAAAAAACCCTGGTCATTGATGAGCAAGGAAAAGTACAGAACCATGTGTTCACAAAATGTACCTTTACTGTAAAACATGATATTATTGGTAATAAAAACGCTGATTGTGGGACAAGAGGTAACTACATCTGATTGGCATTGCACAAGCAAGTTGTAACAGCCGTGGGGCAATAGAAGACTGGGATTTCTCAAGCTTGTTCTGTCATATTTGTTGCCTAATTCAGTGTTCAACAAAGCCTTCACCTACCCAATGATAGAATGTTGCAACTCATTTAATAGTGAAACCCTTTCACTTGCTCCTGGCCTCAGTAAAGATCCTGAGATGAGCTTCTGACCACATATCCGTGCCATCACAAAGACTTCCTATTTCCACCTCTATAATATTGCCCAATTCTGTCCATGCCTCCACTCATCTGCTGCTGAAACCCTCATCCATGCCTTTATTACCTCTGGACTTGACAATTCCAACATATTCCTGGCCAGCTCATGTCCTGTTCATCTGTCACCCCTGTACTTAGTGACCTATAGTGGTGCCCAGTTATGCAATGCCTTGATTTTAAAATTCTCATTCTTGTTTTCAAATCCGTCCATGGTCTGACCCTCTCCCTATCTTTATAACATCCCCCAGCCCCACAACCCTCTGGGATATCTGTGGTCCTCCAATTCCGGCCTCTTGAGCATCCCCAATTATAATTGCTGCATTACTGGCAGCCACTCCTTCAGCTGCCTGGGTCCTCAGCTCTGGAAGTCCCTCCCTAAACCTCTCTGTGTCTCTTTCCTCCTTTAAAATCTATACTTAAGACCAGGATTTTTTTGACCAAGATTTTAGTCATCGACATGAATATCTGTTGTGGCTCAGTGTCAAATTTTGTTGATAAAGCTCCTGTGAAGCACCCTGGGATATTTTACTACATTAAGGGTGCTATATAAATATAAATTGTTAAGTTTTACATTGATAAATATGAGCCTTTGCCTGTTATATAAAGGGCAGCAGATCCAAGATCACCCGTTATAAGCTACCACCTAGAGTTAAAATTACCCCCAACCTGTCCACTCATCATGCAGCAGCAAATAAAGAAAAGCAAATCAAATGCTGAACTAGACAGAGCCAAACAGTCGAGAACAAGCTGGGCAAAGTCTTGGACAAACCATATTGCACTCTGATCAGACCACAGACCTTCAATAGTGTGTCCAGTTCCAGCCATCAAAACCTGAAGGAAACATTCAGGCCTTGAAGGCAGTCAGAGAAGAGGCACAAGACTGTCCCATGGAGTCAGAGGATGGAATTAAAAGAAGCAACTTCAGATACTTGGGCATCTCAGCTTGAAATAGAAGACAACTGAAAGATCACCACAAAGAGGGGACTGCAATTAATATGCAGCAAAGTTGAATCAGCAAGTTAAGCAAACTTAAAGAGCTAAACTGTGAGTAGGACAACAGTTCAAAATACCAGGTCTCATTCGTTTCCTCAGCTCTGATGAAAGGTCATTGACCTGAAAAGTTAACTCTGTTTCTCTGTCCACAGATGCTGCCAGACATGCTGAGTATTTCCATCACTTCCTGTTTTTATACGAGGTCGCAGTTTTGCTTCAGTGTTATTCTCCTGTCTCTGGCAGAAGGTTCTGGGTTCAAGTCCCACTCTCGGAACTTAAGCACACAAATTGAGGCTGACGCTCCCAGGGCAGTGCTGAGGGAGTGCTGCACTGTCGGAGGTGCTGTCTTTTAGGTAAGACATTAAACTGAGGTTCCATCTGCCTTCTCATGTAAAAGATCCCACGGCACTATTTTGAAGAAGAACAAGGGAGTTCTCCCACATTGTCCTGGCCAATGTGTACCCCTCAATCTATATTAGTGTTAAAAAAAGATTAACTGGTCATTACCTCACTGCTGTTTGTGGGATCTTGCTATGTGTAAATTGGCAGCCTGTTTCCTACATTACCACAGTAACTACACTTCAGAACTTCTGTACTTCATTGGGGTGTGGTGAGGGCACAAACAGCGCTCAATGTTTTGAATCCACCCAGGATTACAGGTATCTCCGAGAAATACAACATTCCTCGGACTGCTGTTCTCACCACATCCTGAGATCCACACTCAGTGCCATGCACCACCACATGTACACACTGAACCTCTCTCTCCAGAAGCACCATCTCACCTTATCTCAAAGCTGTTCTACTCTGCAATTTCATTTCATCCTTCGTCTTATCCGACGCATTAACAAAAAACGTTTTTTCTTCCTTTCAGATGTTAAGGAACGCAAGCTCCAGCAGCTGATGAGGACTAATGTCCCTCCAGATCCTTCTTCCCCTTCACTTCCCTCTGACCCCTTGCCGACTATAACCTCTGACCTTTCCCTCTCTGACGCTGAATGTTCTGTACTCAGCAAAGGACTCAGTTTTATGCCCCCTCCTCAATGAATTTCATGCTCGGCATGACGTTGAGCTCTTCTTCTGTCACCTTCGTCTCTGGGCTCACTTCTTTGACTAAGAGTTCTCCCCCAGACCAGGAGACCTATTCAATCGCCTCCAGCATTCTCCCTCCACCTGGACCCCTCCCTCTGGCCTCTTACACACTCTTGATCTTTTCATTGAAAACTGTCGGCGAGACATTGTCCATCTCAATTTCTCTGCCACCACCCCCTCCCCCCTCACTCACTCTAACCTGTCTCCCTCTGAACTTGTTGCACTCCTTTCTCTCGGGTCTAACCCCGACATGGTCATCAAACCTGCAGACAAGGGTGGTGCTGTTGTTGTCTGGCGTACCGACCTCTACCTTGCAGAAGCTCAGCGCCAACTCACAGACACTTCTTCTTACTTCCCCCTGAACCATGACCCCACCACCGAACATCAAGCGACTGCCCACAGGACTGTCAATGACCTCATCTGCTTTGAAGATTCCCCTCCACAGTTTCTAACTTCATAGTCCCACAACTCTGGACAGCCCGCTCAACCTCCTTCCTAAAATCCACAAACAGGACTGTCCCGGCAGACCCATTGTTTCAGCCTATTCCTGCCCCACTGAACATATTTCTTCCTATCTTGACTCGATCTTTTCTCCCCTGGTCCCGTCTCTTCCCACCGACATCCGTGTCTCTTCTGATGCCCTACATCATTTTGACAATTTCCAGTTTCCTGGCCCCAACCGCCTCCTCTGCACTATGGACGTCCAATCTCCTACACCTCCATCTGCCACCAGGACGGTCTGAGGGCTCTCCGCTTCTTCCTTGAACAGAGGCCCAATCAGTCCCCATCCACCACCACCCTCCTCTGCCTGGCTGAACTTGTTCTCACATTGAACAACTTCTCCTTCAACTTCACTCACTTCCTTCAAGTAGAAGGTGTTGCTATGGGTACCCGCATGGGTCCTAGTTATTCCTGTCTTTTTGTGGGATATGTCGAACATTCCTTCTTCCAGTCCGACTCAGGCCCCCAAACCCAACTCGTTTTCCGGTACATTAATGACTGTATCGGTGCCGTTTCCTGCTCCCACCCCGAACTTGAAAACTTTACCAACTTTGCTTCTAATTTCCACCCTTCTCTCACCTTTACATGGTCCATCTCCAACACTTCCCTTCCTCGACTTCTCTGTCTCCATCTCTGGGGATAGGCTCTCTACTAATATTCATTATAAGCCCACCAACTCCCACAGCTACCTCAACTACACTTCTTCACACCCTGCCTCCTGTAAGGACTCCATTCTATTCTCCCAGTTTCTCAGTCTCCAACGCAAGTGCTCTGATGATGTTACCTTCCATGACAGCGCTTCCGATATGTCTTCCTTTTTCCTCAACCAAGGATTCCCCACCCCACTGTTGTTGACAGGGCCCTCAGCCGTGTCCGGTCCATTTCCCACACCCCTTCACCCTCCCTCCCAGAACCGCGTCAGGGTTCCCCTTGTCCTCACTTCCAACCCCACCAGCTTTTATTATATTTCTATATCAATGCAAGTCTTTCTGACAAAAAAGGCTATTTTAGTTATGTCACAGATGTTCACATAGAGGCGAATGGGCTTCTAGACATTTATAAAGCAACAATTCGGCTTTCTTCCTGGATAGATATGTTAGAATGGGCCGAATAGCCTTATCATCCGCCATAATTTGAGGAAGTTCCTCATTCACGGAGCGAAAGGGCGGGACAGGACACCGGGTTTCACACTCACTCCCCGGTGATAAATCCCAAAGTGAACCCTTTGACCCAGTGATTCTCACTCAACTCCCGGTGCGGTGAAATATTCCTGAAGCCACTGACCTGTTTAACACTTTGAGCAGCCGCTTTCCATCTGCAGGGTCCCTCCTCACCCAGAACTTCCTGTCGGCAACTTGTCCCCACTCAGCTTCGGTGAGTTTGTAACCTGGACACAGTAAACACTTGGTAATAAACTGGATCAGAGTGAGTCTCTCTCTTTAATGTGAACTCAGAACAGGAAGGAAAACACCAGCCACTCGGGGGAGAAACCAGAGAAATGTTAAGTCTCTACAAAATGGAGATTAAAAAGGTGGAACCGAGAAAGTGAAACTGTGTAAAAGACTGGACCATACAGTGTTGTATGTGTTTAAATCGCAAATCATCAATTACAGGAAGTACAAGCAGTTATAAAACTGAAAAAAACCGCCCTTTGCTCAAGTACCGAGTCGGTGCAAAGCAGCAATAACAGGCTGGCCAACATAGAAAATAGGAGCAGGAGTAGGCCATTCGAGCCTGCTCCGCCATTCATTATGATCATGGCTGATCATCCAACTCAGTAACCTGTTCCTGTTTTCACCTCATATCCTTTGATCCCTTTAGACCCAAGAGCTATATCTAACTCCTTCTTGAAAACATACAATGTTTTGGCCTCAACTGCTTTCTGTGGTAGTGAATTCCACAGGCTCACCACTCTCTGGGTGAAGAAATTTCTCCTCACCTCAGTCCTGAAAGATTTACCCCGTATCCTTTTAACTATGAACCCTGGTTCTGGACTCCCCCACCATTGGGAACATCCTTCCTGCATCTCCCCTGTCAAGTCCTGTTAGAATACTGTAGGTTTCTATGAGATCCTCCCTCACTCTTCTGAACTCCAGTGAATATAATCCTAACCGACTCAATCTCTTCTCATACGTCAGTCCCACAATCCCAGGAATCAGTCTGGTAAACCTTCGCTACACTCCCTCTATAGCAAGAACATCCCTCCTCAGATAAAGAGACCAAAACTGCACACAATATTCCAGGTGTAGCCTTACCAAGGCCATGTATAATTGCAGCAAGGTTAGATAGAGCCTATGGAGTAAAAGGGACAGTGGCAGCACAGATAGAGAACTGGCTGGGTGATAGGAAATAGAGAAGTGGTGAATGGTTTTTTTTGGACTGGCGATAGATATATAATGACCCAGAGGTCAGCTTTTCTTGATTTATTTTACGTTCCTTAATGGGAAGTGGGCGTCACTGGCTAGGCCAGCATTTATTGTCCATCCCTAATTGCCCTTGTGAAGGTGGTGGTGAGCTGCCTTTTTTGAACCGCTGCAGTCCATGTGGGGTGGGTACATCCATAATGCTGTTAGGAAGGGAGTTCCAGGATTTTGCCCCAGCGATAGTGAAGGAACGGCGATATAGTTCCAAGTCAGGATGGTGTGTGACTTGGTGGCGTTCCCATGAATTTGCTGCCCTTGTTCTCCCAGGTGATAGAGGTCATGGGTTTGGAAGGTGCTGTCTAAGGAACCTTGGTGCTTTGCTGCAGTGCACCTTGTAGATGGTACACACTGCTGCCACTGTGTGTCAGTGGTGGAGGGAGTGAATGTGTGGATGGTGTGCCAATCAAGTGGGCTGCTTTGTCCTGGATGGTGTCGAGCTTCTTGAGTGTTGTTGGAGCTGCACCCATCCAGGCAAGTGGAGAGTATTCCATCACACTTCTGACTTGTGCCTTGTAGATGGTGGACAGGCTTTGGGGAGTCAGGAGGTGAGTTACTCGCCACAGGATTCCTAGCCTCTGACCTGCTCTTGTAGCCACATTATTTATATGGCGACTGCAGTTCAGTTTCTGGTCAATGGTAGCCCCTAGGTTGTTAATAGTGGGGGATTCAGCAATAGTAATGCTATTGAATGTCAAGGGGAGATGGTTAGATTCTCTCTTGTTGAAGATGGTCATTGCCTGTATATGTTAATGACCTAAACATGGGTGCATAGGCACAATTTCAAAATTTGCGGATGACACAAAACTTGAAAGTATTGTGAACTGTGAGGAGTATAGAACAGGATTATCCAACATATGGCCTGCGGACCAGGAACTGGCTCATCAAACATTTTCCTCTGGCCTGAAGATGTAAACTGATCCTGGGGCCGTTCCTCATCATCACCAGGACTGGAGATGAGGAAATTCCCTTTAACTTATTGCGCTGTCAGTTTTCACAGGTGACAGCCGCTGAAATTGGGAACAGCCATTTCCCAAAAGGTTCCACGTTTACTGGTGGGTTCTGACTTTTTTTTAAAAAGCCGGCTGGGAAACCTCAAGTCTGTTGGGAAGCACCTGTCACCTGTGAAATTGACAGTGATCTCTTTTCAAAGAACTTTAAAAGAACGCTCCACTTACTGCAACTGTGTGAGAGAGACAGTGCGGAGGAGGAGGAGGGGAGGGGAAACAGGGAGAGAAGGGGAGGGGGGAAACGGGGAGAGAAGGGGACGGGGGAAACGGGGAGGGGAGGGGAGGGGGAGTTGGGGGAGGGGAGGGGGAACAGGGGAGGGGAAACATGGGGGTGAGGGGGGAAGGGTAGGGGGTGATGGGGGAAGGGTAGAGGGGTAAGGGGAACGGGGGCGGGGGAATGGGGTGGGAAGGGGGAAACAGGAGAGGGGGAAAACGGGAGTGGAGAGGAGAGGGAAAATGGGAGAGGGAGAAAACAGGGGAGGGGAGGGGAGGGGAGGGTGGGGGAGGGTAGGCGGAAACAGGGAAGGGTAGGGTGGGAGGGGAGGGGAGGGAAGAGGGGTCGGGGGAAACGGAGGGAAGGGTAGGGGGAAACTGGGAGGGGAGGATAAGGGGAGGGGGAAGGGGAGAGGAAACGGAGGGGAGGGGAAGGGGTGAAAAGTAGGGGGAAATGAGGAGGGGAAGGTAGGGGGAAATGGGGAGGGGAGGTATGGCAGAAGGGGGAAATGGGGGAGAGGAGGGGGTAACGGGAGGGAGGGCGGGGGAACAGGGGAGGTGGGGGGAAACAGGTGGGGGTAACAGGGAGGGGGGAACAGGGTGGGGGAGGTAGTGAGAGGGGGAACAGGGAGGGAGGGGAGGGAGGAAGGGGAAACAGGAAGGGAGGAAACAGGGAGGGGTGGGATTGAGGGGGAGAACATGGAAAGGAGGGGAGGGAACAGGGAGGGGAGGGGAGGGAGGGGGAGAACATGGAAAGGAGGGAGGGAGGCGGAGAACAGCAAGGGGAGGGGGGGAGGGGGAGGGGGAAACGGGGGGGAGGGAAGGAGGGGAGGGGGAAACGGAGGGGAGGTAGGGAGAGGGGGAAACGGAGGAGTGGTAGGGTGGGAGGGGGAAACAGGGAGGGGAGGGGAGGTGGGGGGAAACAGGGAGGGGAGGTAGGCAGGGACAGAAATGGAGGAGAGGTAGGGAGGGACAGGGAAACAGGGAAGGGAGGCAGATAGGGAGGGGGGAAACAGGGAGCGGGAGGGGAAGTAGGGAGGTGAGAAACAGGGAGGGGGGAACATGGCGGGGAGGTAGGGAGGGAGGAGAGCCGGTGGCGTAGTGGTAATGACACTTGACTTGTAATCCAGAGGCCTGGGCTGATGCCTTGGGGACACGGGTTCAAATCCCACCTCGGCAGCTGGTGGAATTTAAATTCAATTAATTAAAAACCTGGAACTGAAAGCTAGTCTCAGTAATGGTGCCATGAAACTATCATCGATTGTTGTAAAAACCCATCTGGTTCACGAATGTCCTTTAGGGAAGGAAATCTGCTGTCCTTACCTGGTCTGGCCTACATGTGACTCCAGATCCACAACAATGTGGTTGACTCTTAACTGCCCTCTGAAATGGCTTAGCAAGCCACTCAGGTCAAGGGCAATTTGGGATGGGCAACAAATGCTGGCCTTGCCAGCGATGCCCACAAACAGCAATGTGATAATGACCATTGTCTTTTTTAGTGATGTTGGTTGAGAGATCAACATTATTCAGAACGTCAGACGGAACTCCCATGCTCTTCTTCAAAATGGTGCTGTGAGATCACCTGGGAGGGCAGATGTAACCTGGGCTTAACGTCTTAAACGAAAGACGGCATTTCTGGCAGTGTAGCATTCCATCAGTACTGCATTCGAGTTACAACCTGGATTTTGTGCTCAAGTCTCTGGAGTGGGACTTGAACTCATGACCTTCTGACTCCCCAAGTACCTTCCTGTCGTCTCACTTGGTCTTATAAACTTAACCAACTGTGCTCTCCTTTAATTTAGATTGTGCCAGTCTCTTTGTGATTGCTGTACCTGATTGGTTTATCTGTAGCTTCAAGTTATCTTGTTCATCAAAGCTTTTTTTTTTCAATTAAGTGTAATATATGGCTCCTTTGTGGGAGACCATCGGTTAAAAATCTAGAGTGTAATTTTGTTACCAGGAAAACTGTTCGACTGAAACCTACTGCTTTCACTGGAAACAAAATTGCTTTTGGTCATTCTCAGGTACTTTATAATGTGTTACGTTGTGTAGTTATTGGCAGGCTGCTAATTTTTTAAAACTCAAGCCTCATTGGAAATGGAGGCCCCATTTGATAGACTGGGGGCAATTTTAACTAAACCCGTCCAGTGAAAGCTGACCAGTTTGGGTGGAATGTTGGTTTTACCTGATTTTATTGTCCATTAAAGTAAATTTTCATTTGAATGAATGAATACCAACAGCCACACCATCTTCCTCAGGAATCTGTTTCGTAGATTGACCACTCACTCACTGAAATATTGTTTCCGCAGATTAGTTTTGATATCTTCGGTGGCACTTCCCAAACTCGTGGCTTCCACCACCTTGAAGGACAAGGGCAGCAGATACACAGGAATATCACCACCTCCACGACGCCCCCTCACAAGTCACACACAGCCTTGGAGATATATCACCATTCCTACATCATCTCTGGGTCCAAATCCTGGAACTCCCTGGCTCATGATCAGAACTGGAAACTGAAAGAGGAGCAAGATATTTTATAGAATTAAACAGAAAGTCAGGTTTTCCATTGGTTAACATAGAGCAGCAATTAATCATCTTCGAGTAGGTAGTTTAAGAAGCTGCCGAGGTGAAAAAGTGCTGGGTGAGGCATATCTCAATAAGGCAACCAGATGCATTAAAAAGGGGAATGGAAAAAAATGCTGAGCATGGAAAGGGTAGAGGGTAAAATCAGAGAACAGTGAAAATGCTCAGCAAGTCAGGAGGGATCTGAGGGAAATGTGAATGTTTCAGGTCTATAACTCATCAGAATTGGAAGATGAACAGGTCAACAGTTTATTAGAAGGATCAGAACATAAGAAATAGGAGCAGGAGGAGGCCATTCGGCCCCTCGAGCCTGCTCCACAATTCAATAAGATCATGGCTGATCCAATTGTGGCCATAAGTCCACTTTCCTGACTGCCTCCCATAACCCTTGACTTCCTAGTCAATCAAAAATCTGTCCTTGAATATATTCAATGACCCAACCTTCTCTGCTCTCTGGGGAAGAGAATTCCAAACACTAACAATCATCTGAGAGAAGAAATTCCTCCTCATCTCTGTCTTAAATTTGAAACTGTACCCCCTAGTTCTAGATTTCCCCCATGAAGGGAAACATTCTCTCAGCTCTACCCTCTCAAGCCCCCTTGGAATCTCATACTTTTCAATCTTCCAAACTCCAATGAGTATAGGCCCAACCTGCTCAACCTTTCCTCATAAGACAAACCCCTTTCATCCCAGGAATCATCCTGGTGAACCTCCTCTGAACTGCTTCCAATGCAAGTATAATTTTCCTTTAAATAAGGAGACCAAAACTGTACACAGTATTCTCATTGCAGTCTCACCAATGCCCTGTACAGATGTAGCAAGATTTCCCTACCTTTATACTCCATCTTCCTGCAATAAATGCAGACCTTTCATGTGCTTTGCTGTACCTGTATGCTGACATTTTGTGATTCAAGTACAAGGACACCCAGGTCCTGCTGTACTGCAGCATTCTGCAGTCTCTCTCCATTTGAAGAATAATCTGCTTTTCTATTCTTCCTGCCAAAGTGGACAACCTCACATTTTCCCACATTATACTATATCTGCAAAATTTGTTGCCCACTCACAACCTATGTATATCTCTGCAAACTCTGTGCATCCTCCTCAGAACTTGTTTTCCTACCTATCTTTGTATCGTTGACAAATTTGGCTACAATACCGTTGATGCCTTCATCCAAGTCATTAATATAGATTGTAAATAGTTGAGGCCTCAGCACTGATCCCTGTGATACTCTACGAGTTACAATTTGCCATCCTGAAGTTTACCCATTTTATCCCAACACTCTCTGTTTCCTGTTAGTTAACCAGTCCTCTATCCATGTAATATATTACCCCCAACACCATGAACTCTTATCTTCCATATAATCTTTTATGTGGCACCTTGTAGAATGCCTTTGAAAATCAAATGCAGTGCATCTACTGGTTCCCTTTTATCCAACCTGCTTGTTACATCCTCAAAGAACTCTTAATTCAATTTGTCAAACATGATTTCCCTTGCACAAAAACATGTTGACTCTGCCTAATTGTATTGTGATTTTCTACTACCTCCTTAATAATTAATTTTTCCAATGACAGACGTTGGGCTAACTGGCCTATCGTTTCCTGCTTTCTGTCCCCCTCCTTTCTTGAACAGTGATGTTTGAGGTTTCCAGTCCGCTGGGACCTTTCCAGAATCTAGGGAATTTTGGAGTCTTACAACCAATGCATCCACTATCTCTAAACTAGCTTCCTTTAAGACCCTCGGATGCAGGCCATCAGTTCCAGGGGACTTGTCAACCTTTAGTGCCATTAGTATTCCCATTACTTTTTCTCTAGTAATAGTGATTGTTTTAAGTTCCTCCCTCCCTTTTGCCTCCTGATTTTCTACTGTTGGGATGCTTTTTGTGTCTTCTACTGTGAAGACAGATACAAAATATGTGGTAGAGACAGGAACCCCTCACAACATTTAAGAAGTATTTAGATGACCACTTGAAACGCCATAGCATACAGGGCTATGGGCCAAATGCAGGAATATGGGATTAGAATAGTTGGGTGCTGTATGGCCGGCACAGACACGAAGGGCTGAAGGGTCTGTTTCTGTGCTGTATAACTCTATAACTCTAAAATACTTGTTCAAAGTCTCTGCTATTTCCTTGTTTCCCATTATTAATTCGCCAGTTTCACCTTCTAAGGGATCAACAATAACTTTAGCTACTCTTTTCCTTTTTATATACTTGTAGAAGCTTTTACTGTCTTGCTAGTTTTCTCTCATACTCGTTTCTCCCTCTCTTTTTTTAGTCATCCTTTGCTGGTTTCTAAACTTTTCCTGATCTTCTGGCCTATCACTAATCCTTACAGCAGTAAACAGCTTTTCTTTCAATTTGATACTACCCTTTAGTTAGCCGTGGATGGTGCATCTTCCTGGTTAGTCTTTCTTCCTCAATTGAATATATTTTTCTTGAGAGTTATGAAATATCTCCTTTAAATGTCTGTCACTGCTTCTCTACGACCTTACCTTTTTAACTTATTTTCCCAGTCCACTTTAGTGAACTCTTGTCTTCATACCCTTGAAATTGCATTTATTTAACAGAACAAGGGAGAGGGTAGTGGGAGAAGAAAAAAAAAATCACCACATAAAAACATAGAAAGATTTACTGTGAAGAAGGAGACCCTTCAGCCCATCATGTTGGTGACAGCTGAAAAAGAGCTAATGCCGATTGTAACTCTTGGTCCGTAGCCCTGTGGGTTATAGCACCTCAATTGAATATCCATATTTTTTTAATGCGAAAAGTGTTTCAGCCTCTACCACCCTGTCAGGCAGTGAGTTCCAGACCCCACCACTCTATGGGTGAACAAAATACTCCTCAACTCCCTTCTCATCCTTCTGTCAATTACTTTAAATCCATGCCCCCACCCCCACCTTAGTTATTGACCTTTCTGCAAACCTTTCTATCCACTCTATCTAGGCCCTTTATCATTTTATACACCCCCATTAAATCTTCTCTGTTACAAAGAAAACAAACTTAGCCTATCCAGTCTTTCCTCATAGCCAAAATTCTTCATTCCTTGCAACATTATTGAAATCTTTTCTGTAATGTAGTGACCAGAACCGTACACAGTACTCTAGCTGCGGTCTACCTTGTGTTTTATACAGTTCTAGCATTACCTTCCTGCTTTTATACTCTGGGCCTCGATCAATCAAGGAAAGTATCCGGTGTGTCTTCTTGACCACCTTATCTACCTGTCCTTCTACCTTCCGGGGATCTGTGGACATGCATGCGAGCAGTGGAGGCTGGGTCATTGAATATATTCAAGGCTGAGTTGGACAGATTTTTGATTGACAAGGGATTCAAGGAAAGGGGAGTTAAGGCCACAATTAGATCAGCTGCGATCTTATTGAATGGCAGAGCAGGCTTGAGGGGCTGAATGGCCTACTCCTGCTGCTATTTCTTGCTTTCTTAAGTTCAGAACTGCCCCTTCTCTTATTGGGCTTGCCACGTATTGGCTAAAAAGGCTCTCCTGCATAAATTTTAGGAATTCTGTGTCCTTTATACCTTTTATAATGAATTTATCCGGTTAATGTTAGGGTTGTTGAAATCCCCTACTATTACTGCTCTTTTGTTCTCAGCAATCTGCCTACATATTTGCTCTTCTATCTCCATCTGATTGTTTAAGGTCTATAGGGCACTCCCAGCTGTGTAAATGCCCCTTTGTTATTCCTCAGTTTAACACATATGGCTTCATTTGATGCTCCTTCTGGCATATCATCCCTCTTCACCATTGTGCTTGTTTGTTTAACCATAGTGTGTCCCCTCCCCCTCTCTATCCAGTCAGAAAACTCTGTAATCATAAAAGAATGAACTAGAAAGTGTTTGGGTGGAGAAGAGGAAATGATTAAAGGATAGACCTGATAATAGCATGAGATTAAAAAGAAAGCACAGAGAGAAATTGGAAAAAATAAAAGAGAGACACAGGACTCAAAGTGTGAGTGAATAGTTAAAGCAGAATAGCGAAGGGGGAAGGAACCATGAAAAAAAAACTGGAAAAGCAGAGCAGGCTGCAGTAACCCCGGAATGTGGTGGAAGGAAAACAGTCGGATAAACACCAGAGGTGTAGTGTATTCTCCGATCATGTTTTCCAGTTCAAAGGCCACAAGACCCTTTCTCCACAGATGTTTCCTCACCTGCTGCGAATTTCCAGTATTCTCAGTTTTAGTTTCGGATTACCAGCATCTGCACTTTTTAGCTCTTTTAGTCAAGGATAATGAGAGAAGACAGTTACAGTATAAAGTGGGTGAGGTCACTGTTTAGAACAGAGAACTGGAAAGTGATCAAGATCATAAGAACTAGGAGCAGGAGTAGGCCGTCCGGCCCCTCGAGCCTGCTCCGCCATTCAATAAGATCATGGCTGATCTTTTCGTGGACTCAGATCCACTTACCCGCGCTCCCACCGTATCCCTCAATTCCTTTATTGTTCAAAACGATATCTACCTTAGCTTTAAAGACGTTTACTGAAGAAGCGTCAACTACTTCACTGGGCAAGGAATTCCATAGATTAACAACCCTCTGGGTGAAGAAGTTCCTTCTTAATTCAGTCCTAAATCTGCTCCCTCTAATCTTGAGACTATGCCCTCTTGTTCTAGCTTCACCTGCCAGTGGAAACATCCTCTCTACTTGTATCTTATCTATTCCCTTCATGATTTTATATGTTTCTATAAGATCCCTCCTCATTCTTCTGAACTCCAATGAATATAATCCCAATCTACTTAGTCTCTCCTCATAAACCAACCCCCTCAACTCCGGAATCAACCTAGTGAACCTCCTCTGCACCCTCTCCAGTGCCAGTATATCCTTTCTCAAGTAAGGAGACCAAAACTGCACACAGTACTCCAGGTGCGGCCTCACCGGTACCTGATACAGCTGCAACATAACCTCTCTGCTTTTAAACTCAATCCTTTTAGCAATGAAGGACAAAATTCCATTGCCTTCCTAATTACTTGCAGACCATCCTTCTGCGATTCATGCACAAGGACACCTAGGTCCCTCTGCATAGCAGCATGCTGCAACTTTTTACCATTCAAGTAATAATCCTTTTTCCTGTTACTCCTACCAAAATGAATGACTTCACATTTATTAACATTGTATTCCATCTGCCAGACCTTTGCCCACTCACTCAATGTATCTATGTTCCTCTGCAAAGTTTCACAGTCATCTGCACACTTTGCTCTGCCACTCATCTTAGTGTCATCTGCAAACTTTGACACCCAACAAGTGGTCCCCAACTCCAAATCATCTATATAAATTGTAAATAATTGCGGTCCCAACACCGATCCCTGAGGCATACCACTAGTGACTGATTGCCAACCAGAATAGCACTCCTTTATCCCCACTCTCTGCTTCCTGTTAGTCAACCAATTCTCTATCCATGCTAATACTTTACCCCTGACGCCATGCATCCTTATCTTATGCAGCAGCTTCTTGTGCGGCACCTCGTCGAAGGCCTTTTGGAAATCTAGGTACACCACATCCACTGGGTCCCCATTGTCCACCTTGCTCGTAATGTCATCATAGAATTCCAGAAGATTTGTCAAGCATGACCTGCCCTTCATGAACCCATGCTGTGTCTGCCCAATGGGACAATTTCTATTGAGATGCCCTGCTATTTCTTCCTTGATAATAGACTCAAGCATCTTCCCCACTACAGAGGTTAAGCTAATCGGTCTATAATTCCCCATCTTTTGTCTACCTCCCTTTTTAAACAGTGGCGTCACATCTGCTGTTTTCCAATCAACTGGGACTACCCCAGAGTCCAGCGAATTTTGGAAAATTACTGTCAGTGCACCTGCTATTTCTCCCGCCATCTCTTTTAGTACCCTGGGATGCATTCCATCAGGGCCAGGAGACTTATCAATCCTTAGCTCCATTAGCTTGCCCAACACTACCTCTTCCGTAATAATGATTGTTCCCAGGTCCTCACCTACGTTCGTCTCTTTGTCAATTACTGGCATGTTATTAATGTCCTCCACTGAGAAGACCGATACAAAATACCTGTTCAATGCCTCGGCCATTTCGTCATATCCCATAACTAAATTCCCCTTCTCATCCTCTAAAGGACCAAGCACAGGACCCTGGTATTGGATTTTATCTTCACACTCTCCATCTGTATTCTAAATTCAACCATACTGTGATCACTCCTTCCAAGAGGATCCCTAACCATGAGGTCATTAATTATTCCTGTCTCATTACACAGTACTAGATCTAGGATAGCTTTCTCCCTCGTCGGTTCCATCAAGAGAAAGAGAAAGTCTGGTGACTGGCTATAACGCCCAGTCTTTGTGACCAGTCTCTGTGACCGGCTGTAACGCCCAGTCTTTGTGACCAGTCTCTGTGTCTGGCTGTAACGCCCAGTCTCTGTGACTGACTGTAACGCCCAGTCTCTGTGACTGACTGTAACGCCCAGTCTCTGTGACTGACTGTAACGCCCAGTCTCTGTGACCAGTCTCTGTAACCAATCTCTGTGACAGGCTGTAACGCCCAGTCTCTGTGACAGGCTGTAGCTTCCGGTCTTTGTGACCAGTCTCTGTGACCGGCTATGACACCCATTCTTTGTGACCAGTCTCTGTGACCGGCTGTGATGCCCTCACCACTGCACCGGGTGTAACGCCCTCAATGCTGTGACCAGCTGAGTCAGCTAAATGAACACAGGTTACAGATTGAAACGTCCCTTTCATGGTTTGTCGAGGTCAGAACTGCACCTTTCAGTGCATCGAGAGAAGTTTACAATTATACTTTGCAATGTCTTTAGTATCAGCAAATTTAAATATTTGGCCTCAGCTGGAGTATTGTGAACAATTCTGGGCACCACACTTCAGGGAAGATGTAAGGTGATTAGAAAGGGTTCAGAGGAGGTTTATCTGGGTGTTATAAGGGTAAGAAGAGGTTGGAAAGTTCGGACTGTTCTTGGAATGTTACGAGGTGACCTAATAGACAGTTTCAAGATCATGAAAGGTTTTGATAGAGAAAAAAGATTCCCTCTGATGAGATGGTCAATACTAGAGGTCATAGATTTAAAATCATTGGCAAAAGATGCAGAGGGGAGGGCTCTCAGGATCTGGAACATTGTGTGAAAAGGCGATAGAAGCTGATTCCTAGCAATCATTAATTAATAAGAGTTGGATAAATACTTGAAGATGAGGAATTTACAGGGTTAGGGGCAGGGTGTGGGACTAAGCACGATTGCTCTTTCAAAGACCAGCGCAGACACGATGGGCTGAATGGTCTCTTTCTATGCTATAGGTTTCTATGATTCTACAAAGCCTCATGCGATCACAGAATAGGAACCGACTGCAAACTAGAGGGAGATGAAGGTGTTCCCCGCCCCTCCCCCCCCTCCTCCTCATTAAGCTCCAACCATGCAAACTGCTTCATGTACCAACAGGAATGGACATCACCAACCATCTCCTCCTGAGCCTCAATGTATTTGTTAGGATGGAACAAGCTTACAATCTCATGCTGGAAGCCAAGCTCAAGTTCCCCAATTATTCTCAATTATACAGTAAATGGAAAAGTCCTGGGGAAAATTGATGTCCAGAGAGATTTGGGTGTTCAGGTCCACTGTTCCCTGAAGGTGGCAACGCAGGTAAATAGAGTGGTCAAGAAGGCATACGGCATGCTTTCCTTCATCGGACGGGGCATTGAGTACAAGAGTTGGCAGGTCATGTTACAGTTGTATAGGACTTTGGTTCGGCCACATTTGAAATACTGCGTACAGTTCTGGTCGCCACATTATCAAAAGGATGTGGATGCTTTGGAGAGGGTGCAGAGGAGGTTCACCAGGATGTTGCCTGGTATGGAGGGCGCTAGCTATGAAGAGAGGTTGAGCAGATTAGGATTATTTTCATTAGAAAGACGGAGGTTGAGGGGGGACCTGATTGAGGTGTACAAAATCATGAGAGGTATCGACAGGGTGGATAGCAAGAGGCTTTTTCCCAGAGTGGGGGTTTCAATTACTAGAGGACACGAGTTCAAAGTGAAAGGGGAAAAGTTTAGGGGGGATATGCGTGGAAAGTTCTTTACGCAGAGGGTGGTGGGCACCTGGAACGCATTGCCAGCGGAGGTGGTAGATGCGGGCACGATGGAGTCTTTTAAGATGTATCTAGACAGATACATGAATGGGCAGGAAGAAAAGAGATACAGAACCTTAGAAAATAGGCGACATGTTTAGAGAGAGGATCTGGATCGGCGCAGGCTTGGAGGGCCGAAGGGCCTGTTCCTGTGCTGTAATTTTCTTTGTTCTTTGTTCTATACATTAGCATTCAAAAACACCAAAATCATTAAAATTAGATACATATACAATAAATGGGGGAAGAGAAAAAATAGTTGCAAGAAACTATTTATTTAAAATGCTGTTACATCTCATTACTTTTTGTTAATGGTAGAATAGTGTTCATAATACTGGCAAGAACCAACATGCCGCAGTACAGCAATGTGTCTGAATATTCGCATGAAAAAAATATACTTCAAACGTCAAACAGTGTTACTGAGAAAACTATTTGAAACATTCCATTTTAAGGGATGGTGACTATCACCTTCTTTGGGATTGAATGTCAAATTTAACCCACAAACATAGGATGAACTTCAGTGGCTGGCTGAGCTCCAAAGTAATGGCAGTAACAATCCAGATGCTTGTACAGAGGGATTCACAATACACAAAAACACAGAAACATTACTGCAAGTGAAATGAGAGGGTCTAAGGTGATAGCGGTGTGTGGCAAGATCTCAATAATATAGTGTACAATGCTTGGTTAGACCTTAACATCTTTAGACTGTGAACATGAGAGACAGTTACGAGATGCTGAAAGAAAGCAAAAAGACAAATCATTGCATTTAACATAAAATTGTAACAGGCTTATATTGCACGTGTATATTGACCTACACAATGAAATCTGTACCCTCGTGTTAATGTGCCAGAGAAGACATCAGTCACCAAATATGTTACGCAAGGGAGTCCAACAGAAATAATAAATGAAGCCCATCTCTTGCATCCACACAAATACACCTCATTTGTAAACAGAAGACACCATATTTTTTTTTTTTTAACGGGACAGACTGAAACTTGGGTTTCATCAGACACATTGAAAAGAAGAACATTACACTTTGACCTTTGAATACAAGGACTGATAGCAGATTTTTGGTCTTAAACAGTCTCCAGCATCTTGCAAGTAGACATTATGGTGAGTACCGACTAACAATTCAGTGGTTGGGACATCTGGATTGAACAGACATCTGCCTCAACCAAACAATTTGGTTCAGTTTGCAAGGTGACTTCTCGATAAAGGTTGTATTGTGTTCCTCGCACAGGAGGATGACTTATGCCGAATTCCCCTATGCAGTCTGCCTCGATGTCTCTAAAACTAAGTTTTGCATGTCTGACAGAGCAGTCTCCAGAGATTTTGAAAACCATTCTGCATTAGTCTCTTCACAGCAGTTGAAGGCAGAGACCGAGAAATTGATATGGTCTTCTAGGGGATTGTACCAGACGCCATATCCATCTGGCACCATGGGACCAAAGCACATCACGCAGTCTGCTCGGGCGGCCACCTGTACAGGAGAAAAGATTCAACATTAAGGCCAATCTTTTAGCATCAAAACAACTAACACATGCACAGTACATGAACTTACCTCCACCTCCACCAGACTCACCATTTTGGACTCTCAGCCCAGGAAATGAAAACCACACATTTCTATTGCCACGCCATCCTCACAGCTTTACTCCTTACCATGAGTAAGAGATGAAGCCTAGGTCAAAGTGTCTGATCCTGAATGACTACAGAGGCTGCCAGGATTAATCATAGATGTTGCTTCAGTAAATCAGACCATCCAAAGCTTGTAAGTCAGTGGGAGGATTCAAGGGTGATCAATGTGAGATGCACTGGTTGAGTTGGAGTTCACAAGATGCCAAAAGGATAAAACTACACAGCTCAATATACCAATACTGAGTTCTGATTGAACCAGAAAGTTAGAGGCATACAAATTAGGAACATGCGTTGACTGGGAGGGGCAGTACCTTCGTCTGCAACGTAGCTGGGCTCCGTTCAGAGTCAGAAGATAATGAGTCCAAGCTCTGACCCCAGAACCAAATATAGTCTAGGCTGACAGTCCAGTACTGAGTGGGTGCTGCACTGTCAGGGTGAGATGTTAAACCAAGCTCTCAGCTCTTTTTCACTAGTTCTCCCAATGCTCTGGTCAACATTCCACCAACACCACTAAAAATAGGTGAAGTCATCATTTACCTCATTCTTGTTCATGGGATCATGCTATGCACAAAATGCCTGCCATTTTCAAAGTAATTGTGTTGAGACATGGATGTGCTGAGGCATCTCTGACCAAAGTGATAGATGCTATATAAATGCAGGACTCTCTTTTCCTACCTCTGCTGTCCTCCAATTGTGCATGGCCAACAATTCCAACCTAATTTAGTGCCTAGAAATACACATAAAGATTAGACTGGATTTCCTGGTTATTGACAGCCAAATCCAACAAAAAAAAAACAATTGCTCCACGTGTACCGAGACCTTTCATCTCTTTAAGCATTTGTCCAGTAAAGTTTAATTTCAGTGATAATTTTAACTTCAACTATTCTGTCAGATAGCATGGTTCTGCATGATGACTGTAATCTGTAAATGATCTTCCCTCATATTCTGTACATTTTCCTCTGATTTTGCAAGTTCCCCTCCCAGACCTTAACTCTCTCCTGTGAGTCAAAAGGTTGAACACACAGGTCCCATCCAAACTCGAGTGCTAAATCTAGGTTGACACTTCAATGCTGTACCATAGGAAGTCTACCTCAGTGTTATTACTGAGGGAGTGCTGCATTGTTGAAGGTGCTGTCTTTTGGATGAGATGTTAAATCGAGTCTCTGCCTACCTGTTCAGGGGGAGCTAAAATATCCTATGGCATTATTTGAAGAGTGGGACAGCAGGTACAGAGATAGTGAATGAATTCCCTAGACTTTCAATTGGTCCCAGCAGTATGGAAGGTAGCAAACACAGTACCACTATTCGAGAAAGGAGGGAGAGAGAAAACACAGGGAACTATAGGCCAGCTAGTCTGACATCAGTAATAGGCAAAATGCTAGAATCTATTATTAAGGATGTGGTAAGAGGGCACTTAGAAAATCATAAAATGATTAGGCAGAGTTCACATGGATTTATGCCAAATTGAGGATGTAACTAGTACGATGGATAAGGGGGACCCAGTGGATGTAGTGTACGTAGATTTTCGAAAAGCATTCAATAAGATGCAATACAACAGGTTATTACACAAAATTAAGGCACATCAGATGGGGATAATATATGAGCGTGGATTGTGGTTGGTTAATGCATAGAAAACAGAGTGGAGGAATAAATGGGTCATTTTCAGGTCGGCAGGTTGTTAACCTTTATTACAAAGGGATTGAAATATAAGAGTAAAGAAGTCTTAATATTATACAGGGAATATTGTGTATAGTTTTGGTCTCCTTACCTATGAAAGGATATACTTGCTTTACAGGAAGTGCATTGAAGGGATGAGGGGATTGTCTTATGAGGAGAGATTGAATAGATGAGGTCTACAGTCCCTAGAGTTGAGAAGAATGAAAGGTGATAATACTGAAATATATAAAATTAGAATCATAGAATAGTTACAGCACAGAAGGAGGCCATTCAGCCTGTCAAGACTGTGCCAGCTACTCAGCTAGTTCCACTCCCCTGCCTTTTACCCATGGTCCTACAATTTTTTTCTCCAAATAATTGTCCAATGCCCTTTTGAAAGCCACAATTGAACCTATCTCCACCACACTCTCAGACAGTGCATTCCAGATCCTAACCAGTGTGTAAAAAAAAAAGTTTTTCCTCATGTTGCCTCTCTTTCTTTTGCAACTGCCTTAAACCATATCGTCCTTGCTTTTGTACATTAAGCCTTTAGTCTTAAAGCCCAGGATTCCATGTGCCTTATTAACTGCTTTCTCATCCTGCCTTTAATAAGTTGTGCACATATCTTTTAGAATCCCTTCAGAATTGTACCCTTTAATTTATACTGCCTTTCTATGTTCTTCCTATAAAAATGTATCACTTCACAATTCTCTGCATTAAATTTCATTTGCTATGTGTCCACCCATTCCACCAGACTATGTCCTCTTGAAGTTTAGCACTATCTTCCTCACAGTTCACAATACTGCCAAGTTTTGTGTCATCTACAAATTTTTATAGAAATTGTGCCCTATACACCCAAGTTCAGATCATTAATATAGATCAAGAAAAGTAGTGGTCCCAATACTGACCCCTGGGGAACTCAACTATCTACCTTCCTCCAGCCTGAAAACAACAGCTCACCAATACTTGCTATTTCCTGTCATTCAGCCAACTTTGTCTACATGCTGCCACTGTCCATTTTGTTCCATGGGCTTCAACGTTGTGGACAAGCATGTTATGTGGCACTTTTATCAAGGAGCTTTTGGAAGTCCATCTATCCCACATCAACTGCATTACCATCATCAACTATCTCTCTCATTTTATCAAAAAACTCAATCAAATTAGTTGAACACAATTTTACCTTCACAATCCATGCTGGCTTTCCTTAATTAATTCACATCCGTCTATGTGACTGTTAATTTTGTCTGAAATTTCTTCACACAAAGTGTTGTGAATTTTGGAATTCTCTCCCTCAGAAGGCTGTGAATGCTCTGTCATTGAGTCATATTCAAGACAGAGTAATAAGATTTTTGAATACTAGGGGAAATCAACAGATATTGGGATACTGTGGGAAGGTGAAGATGAAAAGGAAGATCAGCCATGGTCTTATTGAATGGTGGAGCAGGCTTAAAAGGGACAAATTGCCTACTCCTGCTCCTATTTCTTATCTTCTCTAGTGAAATTTTATCCTCATCAACCCCCACCAACGGATTCACCTTAATTGCTGTTTGAGAGATCTGGCTGCCTTTTCTTCTAGATTACGGGGACTGCCTTTCAAACGTAATTATTTGACTGAAATGCTTTGAGACATTCTGAGAATGTGAAAGATGCTATATAAATTCATTCTTCCTGTCACTGCCCCCACTCCTCCCCTGAGAACAACAAAGCAGATCTACGAAAGACTTTAGTAAAGGCTTTAATAAAAATGTCTGTAATTCTTCTGTCTTTGAGGACAGAGAAAGCCCATTTAAACCATGTGATTTTAACCATATGATATCACACAGTTAATTGGATGATGCATTTCAACCAGACATCTCAAAGCACTTCATCTATAAAAGTGCTTTGAATGTTTTAGGCATTCTGTGCACAGCAACATCCCACAAAAAGTAATGAAGTAACAGGAAACAAATAAAAATAGATTGCTCTTTTCAGGAATAGGGTGCTCTCTTAAATCAGGGACTTAATTTTCCCAGTGTTATTTTCAGTGCACTGTTTAACACATTTGTGTTCAAATCCAGTCTCTGGATTTTAGGAGTGTGCAAAAAATGACACTAAAAGTAAATTAAAGTTCAATGTTTAATAAGAAGCTAAATGATGAGCTATCATTTAACATTTAACTCTAAAGATATTTAGCCCATGTTCATTTCAATTTATTTTTCATTTGAAATCTGTTATGTTCTCCTGAAGTATTATATACACCCAACTTAAGAACTACAACCTCAAATGATCATAGGGTCAGATTGCTCCAGAAAGTCTGAATATATAGAAGGGTAAATTTTCCAAGTGTCAGGCAAACCCCCCACCCAAGACAGAGGTACACATTATTTTGCCTCATGAACATTAAAACTTAAAAATTGCAAGTTCCTGACTGGAAAGACATTTTCATCGTACCAGACAATGTGGAAACAAAGGAAGCCAGTCCCTGCCCCCAATACACAGAAAGAGACCGGTCAAACCAGTCGGTCACGTGACCACCTCCTGGCCAACTCGGGAAGTTTTAAACTGGACAAACAGATTTTGAACTCAGAACACCGTGTGCTGATGAACTGAGAACATGTCCTCGCCTGTCTGCCTGCTTCCATCTGCTTTCCATGGAACTGAATCTTGTGAAAACATGTGAAACACAAAGAGAGAAAGGTTTCCTACATGAACAAGATTTTAAGAAGACTACTGGGCCCCAATGAAAAGCAGGACTACTTACAAAACGACTACAGTGAGCTCAAAGCACCGTGACAAGACAGTGCCTCAAACTGTTCCACCTTATCTTTTCTGTCCCTATTTGCATATGTATACCGCGTGTGCATGCTAGCGTGGGTGTGTCATATATCCGTAGGCGTGAACCATATTACAGTTTAAGCTTTAAGTTTTAATAAAATTTCATCTTCTTTCAACTTGAGAAAGCCTGTGTGAATTGGTTTCTTTGTCTTATAATTGGAAAACGGTGAACAAGGATTCACAAAGGGGGGAGCTCAAAACACAGTGTGTTTAAAATTAAACCCTGTTACAATAAGTCCAGGTGAAGATAGTAACAGACCCCTAGACACCTTTCGCACCTGGTCATAACAAAGGCACCACACCACAGGCTGGACCTTGCACACAGCTACATATTTCAGAAAATCATGGGCATGCTACCTGCAATTGTACAATAAGCACTGGACAGAGGGCCTTTGAAATGAGACAGTGAAGAATATCTGGGTGTGACTGCTGTGTGGTAATCCCATTGACAATTCAGGAGATACTGTAATTATTATTATTCCCTGACATTATTCCCTGTTCCCAGTTTAGACATACCTGTCCTGTTGAGAGCCTCCAGTGTGTCGCCACAGCAAAAGATGTGTCCATGAAGATCTCTGGCACACTCAGACCTTCTTCAATAGCCTGCAGCTTCAGGCCCAGCAAGTGCCTGTCAATCGCCATTCCTTTAAGTGCCTGTGAGTAAAATAGAACAAGTATGTTCTTTGAAAGTAAAAGATTCTGTTCAAATTCCTCAGATAGTTAATGAGCGCTTACTGCTTCAATTATCCTATCCAGTTATCTGTATAATGCTAGGTTTAATAATAGTCCCTAATTGCACAGTCGATACTTGAGCTATGAAGTGTGTTAAACCATCATAGACACTACTATTTTCATCAACCATAACCTATATTGTATCAGGCCTGTGTCCTCAGTACCTTGCTCTTTGACAGCGAGGCCTGGACAACGTATGTCAGCCAAGAGCGACGTCTCAATTCATTCCATCTTCGCTGCCTCCGGAGAATACTTGGCATCAGGTGGCAGGACCGTATCTCCAACACAGGAGTCCTCGAGGTGGCCAACATCCCCAGCTTATACACACTACTGAGTCAGCGGCGCTTGAGATGGCTTGGCCATGTGAGCCGCATGGAAGATGGCAGGATCCCCAAAGACACATTGTACAGCGAGCTCGCCACTGGTATCAGACCCACCGACCGTCCATGTCTCCGCTTTAAAGACGTCTGCAAACGCGACATGAAATCCTGTGACATTGATCACAAGTCGTGGGAGTCAGTTGCCAGCGTCCGCCAGAGCTGGTGGGCAGCCATAAAGGCGGGGCTAAAGTGTGGCGAGTCGAAGAGACTTAGTAGTTGGCAGGAAAAAAGAGAGGCGCAAGGGGAGAGCCAACTGTGTAACAGCCCCGACAAACAAATTTCTCTGCAGCACCTGTGGAAAAGCCTCTCACTCCAGAATTGGCCTTTATAGCCACTCCAGGCGCTGCTTCACAAACCACTGACCACCTCCAGGCGCTTATCCATTGTCTCTCGAGATAAGGAGGCCGAAGAAGAAGAAGAATAACCTATATTCCAACAACATAGATCAAGTCCCTCTTGTAACATTCTCTTATATAATAAGGTTTACCTAAAGTCTCATGGCCACGCACAGATTGAAATACTAACCAACATCCCAATAATAATGGGAAAAAGGATTAACAGCTATAATACCGTACATACCAAAATGTCAAAATTATCAGCAGTTCCCTCTGCTTTCTTCAATATGAAGCCATGGCCACTACCTTGCCCTTAACACTACTTACACATTCCCTTAACTGATTTACATCCTCAGATTCATAGAATCCTTTTGTACTTCATCATTCATCTCATTTCAGAAATGTCTTATTCTGCTCTCTTTTCTATAGCTTGTGATATTCTGTATTCTGAGACTTTCTCCTCTCACAAATGTCATCTACCATTTTCTCACTCAATTCTATCTCGAGAAGCTCATAGAAGAAACAATCTTTCAGACCATTAGGTTAATTGGAATTACATTGGCCATTGATCTTACCCTCTCCCAGGAAATTGGATCACAAAGTCTCAACAAAAAAAGCCAAACCACTACCAGAACTGGCATGCAACAGATTTCATGGAACAGTTTGGATTCAGATTCCCTCTTACCATGTCTGTGTAAGCACCATGGCAATCGACAGCTTTCCTCAATGCTGCTATCTTCTGGCCCAACTGTTATTCAAGGAAGAGAAAAGTATATAATGTTAATCATGGTGAACTGCACAATATCAAAAATGCATTCAGAAAAAGGTTGGTTTGCAATCATTTGCTTTGTAACATGTTAGAGTGATTTCCCTCACATGGTAAAACTGCATGTGATCAGTTTGTCTCTGCCTGGTTGGCCCTTGGTATCTTGAAGATACTATTTAATGCTGGTGTCATTGCAATCAGTGAGTATGGTCCTCCAGTCAGGATCAACACTGGGATCAGTGAGTGGGAATCCCCAGTCAGGATCAACACTGGGATCAGTGAGTGGGAATCCCAGTCAGGATCAACACTGGGATCAGTGAGTGGGAATCCCCAGTCAGGATCAACACTGGGATCAGTGAGTGGGAATCCCCAGTCAGGATCAACACTGGGATCAGTGAGTGGGAATCCCCAGTCAGGATCAACACTGGGATCAGTGAGTGGGAATCCCAGTCAGGATCAACACTGGGATCAGTGAGTGGGAATCCCCAGTCAGGATCAACACTGGGATCAGTGAGTGGGAATCCCCAGTCAGGATCAACACTGGGATCAGCGAGTGAGGATCCCAGTCAGGATCAACACTGGGATCAGTGAGTGAGGATCCCCAGTCAGGATCAACACTGGGATCAGTGAGTGGGAATCCCCAATCAGGATCAACACTGGGATCAGTGAGTGGGAATCCCCAGTCAGGATCAACACTGGGATCAGTGAGTGGGAATCCCCAGTCAGGATCAACAATGGGATCAGTGAGTGGGAATCCCCAGTCAGGATCAACACTGGGATCAGTGAGAGAGGATCCCCAGTCAAGATCAACCCTGGGATCAGTGAGAGAGGATCCCCAGTCAGGATCAACACTGGGATCAGTGAGTGAGGATCCCAGTCAGGATCAACCCTGGGATCAGTGAGAGAGGATCCCCAGTCAGGATCAACACTGGGATCAGTGAGTGGGAATCCCCAGTCAGGATCAACACTGGGATCAGTGAGTGAGGATCCCAGTCAGGATCAACCCTGGGATCAGTGAGAGAGGATCCCCAGTCAGGATCAACACTGGGATGGTGAGTGAGAATCCCAGTCAGGATCAACACTGGGATTAGTGAGTGGGAATCCCCAGTCAGGATCAACACTGGGATCAGTGAGTGAGGATCCCCAGTCAGGATCAACACTGGGATCAGTGAGTGGGAATCCCCAGTCAGGATCAACACTGGGATTAGTGAGAGAGGATCCCCAGTCAGGATCAACACTGGGATCAGTGAGTGAGAATCCCAGTCAGGATCAACACTGGGATTAGTGAGAGAGGATCTCAGTCAGGATCAACACTGGGATCAGTGAGTGGGAATCCCAGTCAGGATCAACACTGGGATCAGTGAGTGAGGATCCCAGTCAGGATCAACACTGGGATCAGTGAATGAGGATCCTAGTCAGGATCAACACTGGGATCAGTGAGTGAAGATCCCAGTCAGGATCAACACTGGGATCAGTGAATGAGGATCCTAGTCAGGATCAACACTGGGATCAGTGAGAGAGGATTCCCAGTGATTAGTACTCCCAATGTACAATAAGTTCAGGTATTCCTAAACCAGTTCCGAATGAACTACAAGCCTAGGGCACAAAATGGCCAACAATTTGACTGGATGGATAGCTATTGTGGAAAAGTCACAATTCACACTTCTTACTTGAGAAAGGATATACTGGCACTGGAGAGGGTGCAGAGGAGGTTCACTAGGTTGATTCCGGAGTTGAGGGGGTTGGCTTATGAGGAGAGACTGAGTAGATTGGGATTATATTCATTGGAGTTCAGAAGAATGAGGGGGGATCTTATAGAAACATATAAAATAATGAAGGGAATAGATAAGATACAAGTAGAGAGGATGTTTCCACTGGCAGGTGAAGCTAGGACAAGAGGGATTAGCCTCAAGATTAGAGGGAGCAGATTTAGGACTGAATTAAGAAGGAACTTCTTCACCCAGAGGGTTGTTAATCTATGGAATTCCTTGCCCAGTGAAGTAGTTGACGCTTCTTCAGTAAACGTCTTTAAAGCTAAGGTAGATATCTTTTTGAACAATAAAGGAATTAAGGGATACGGTGGGAGCGCGGGTAAGTGGATCTGAGTCCACGAAAAGATCAGCCATGATCTTATTGAATGGCGCAGCAGGCTCGAGGGGCCGGACGGCCTACTCCTGCTCCTAGTTCTTATGATCTTATTACAGCAATATGATTGAGACTAAATCATTTGGAGGAGCATTGCTCTAAACTGGGCCTTGTCATACCTGACCTGCCAATGGTTGGTGTTAACACCAGGAGCTGATAATGGGAAAAGTTTGCTCATTCTCATCATTGAAACCTTTCATTTTTAAAAGTGCAAAGACATTTATTTATAGAGTAAAGGACTGTGGCTCTCATGACAGATATAGAGTCAGATTGAGAGGTAGGATGCTGTGAACACGTTGAGGCAGAGCTAATTTTCCAAAGGTTTGTAAGCTTCCAGAAGGCTGCATAAACGTTGAGCTAATCTCTACTTTGGCTATTGTTTTCCTCTGCGGGTTGTATTTTTTTCATGATTTCATTACTAACAGCCAGATATTTGTGCACACGACATCTATCATAGGTTTCGTTGCCTCTATATTTGTGTCCTATCCTCGAAAGCAATACCATCAGCAAAGTCAGACTCATTGGAAATCTTTTCCCGGCTTTGTTCCTTGACTTTTAGTTGAGTACAGAATATGGTATAACTCTGACTGAAGCAATATATAGCCAAATATACACTGCCTACACAGACCAAGTAGAGAAGCTGGTCTGAAAATTCCACTGGAGTTCTCCCACCATAACATCATCAGCAAATCGGTGGAGACACAATTTAAATGGCCATTGATGTTGTTGCTATGGAATTTTGGAAACCATCCCTGTCTCAGCTCATCTGCTGGTGAAACCCTCATCCATGCCTTTGTTATCTGTGAAGTTGACTATTCCAACGCACTCCTGTCTGGCCTCCCACATTCGACCCTCTGCCTCGATTTTACAATTGTCATCTTTGTTTTCAAATCCCTCCAAGGTCTTGCCCCTCCCCATCTCTGTCACATCCTCCAGCCCCACAACCCTGTGCTTCTGTAATTCTGGCCTCTTGAACATCCCCAATTTTAATCGCTCCACAATTCGTGGCCATGCCTTCAGTCACCTAGGCTCTAAGTTCTGGAATTCCCTCCCTAAACCTCTTTCCTCCTTCAAGACACTCCTTAAAACCTACCAAGTGTTTTGGTCACCTGCCCAAATACCGCTTTTTAAAAAATGTGTTCTTGGGATGTGAGCATCACTGGCAAGGCCAGCATTTATTACCCACCCCTAACTGCCCCTGAGCAGGTGGTGGTGAGCCACCTACAACTGGGCCATTTCAGAGGGCAGTTAAGAGCCAACCACATTAGTGTGGGTCTGGAGTCACATGTAAGGACAGCAGATTTTCTCCCCCACAGAACATTAGTGAACCAGATGGGTTTTCAGGACAATCGGCAGTTTCATAATCACTATTAATGATTCAGATTCGGTCATTAATTGAAATTAAATTTCTCCAGATGCCGTGGTGGGATTTGAACTCCTGTCTCAGGAATATAAGTCTGGGCCTCTAGATTACTAGTTCAGTTACATAACCACTGTGCTACTCTCCCCCTTATGTGGCTCGGCATCACATTTTGCCTGATAATGATTCCATGAAGTGCCTTAGGATGTTTCATTAAGTTAAAGGTGCTATATAAATACAAGTTGCTTTTGTTCTTTTACTCACTGTCAGTAATGGCCCTGCAAAATTTCAAGACCATTATTATTTAATTTTACTACAATTGCTCAAATTAAATCTCTATTGCTGCTATTCAAGGGGTTCAGAATTTAGTTTAAGGGAAGGGGGGGGGGGAACATATTTCTATACAATTTCTAGTGACAAAGTACCTCCTTTTCTGGATCATCCATACTTGTCACAAACTGCAAGGAATCTGTAGATGATGATCGGATTACATCAGTGCGTCCTAGGTGGAAGTTTCTCAGTGAAACGCTTTCGCATGTGGCACACAGCTCCTTGTACATTCTGAAAATGACAGTTAAGAGCAGTAACAATAAGAGTAATGGGGAGGGTTGAGTAACCAGCAATTGTATAAACAAACTCAGACTAGATCACTTCAAAGCAAAACTGACATTTTTGCTGCAAGTTAAAAACTACAATCTATACCTTCATAATAAAATCCAACTTTGTCTAAACAGAATACTTATCCAACTTTGAAATGAAACTTCAGAACACGTCCTAGTACAGAAACATGGGAGCCAATAATGCAGCCTTGGTTTCCAACTGTTAGAACTGCTTTGTGTTCTCAGGCATGAAGGCCTACTTCAACACTCCATGTGCAGTGCATGTAAACATGGCCCCGAATAACTTCATGTGCACAGAGGCTCGTGAAGCCCCAGTGTTTTAAGCTGGTGGGGGGGGGGGGGGGGGGATGTCCCATTATGTTCAGACACTACAGGCAGAACACTCCAGATGCTCAGTCCCAAGGCTAAACAAGGTTCTGATGCACAGTCCTCAACCTGAAATGTTAAATCTTTTTCTCTCTCCACAGATGCTGTCAAACCTACTCAGCATTTCTGGCATTTGCTGTTTTGAATGAAACAAAAGGAAGCCAATGGAAAAATTCCATGAGTAATTGCTGGCTATCTTCTCCAAGTAGAACCATGCCTCACTCAGCATGAATGGGCCTCCAAATGGGCTTACTTAGCTTAAAAACAAAATACAGGTACAGCCTTTTGAGAGCAGCTGCAGCTGGATAGGCACGCCCGCACTTCCCCACCACTCTACAACCTTGGCATGCTCCAGAGTGTCATGTGCTAATGTTCTGAGATGTTAATCTGCCTTATCATGCAAGCAGCCAAGTGCAGAAAGTGTCATTAGCAATGACAAGATAGTTGGCATGTTAAGGAAATGTAGGTTAACTGGATGGGAATGAAATAGCAGCTCAAGGCACAGGTATGTCCCTTATTCAACTGGACATCACAGCTCTGATATAATGTTTGTTGTATATCTGAGCACCAGCATTCCAAACTAGCAACGGAAGGACATATTTGGGAAGCGGAAAATGTCAGGGCAGACTATGAAACAGATTGTCGGAGTCAGACAGCAGCTGCGCTCATCACAGAATGTGAAAGGGTCAGTTAAAAGGCAAATTAAACTAACAGACTGAGGAAGATTATTTTTTCTCCCTATTTGCTCTATGCTCTAATCTGGCAGTGAGGATCCAAATTACACCCAGGTCTTCTCCAGAGCACAACACAATATCGAAAAATTGATGGTCCAACTGGGTAAGGGAGAAGAATAAAAAAGTGAAAAGATTAAACAGGCTGGGTTTCCTTGCTCTGGGAAAGAGAGAAAGCTGAGTGGTGATCTGACAGAGGTCTTTCAGATGATGAAAAGGTTTGATTGGGTAGACTTAGAAAAGATGTTTCCACTTGTGAGGGAGACCAGAACTAGGAACCATAAATACAAGATAGTCACTAATAAATCCAATGGTGAATTCAGGAGCAACTTCTTTACGACCCAGAATGTGGTGAGAATGTGGAACTCGCTAGCACAGGGGAGTAGTTGAGGTGGATAGTAAAGATTTATTTACAAGAAGATAGAGACGTACTTGAGAGAGAAAATAATAGAAGGATATGTTAATAGAGTTAGATGGAGAGTGGTTGGAGGAGGCTCATATGAAGCATGAACATTAGCATGGGCCTGTTGAGCAAAATGGCCTGTTTCTACACTTTGTAACTACTTTGTAATACTCTGGCTAAAAGGAGCTAAACTGGTTGGTACATAGTCAGGGTCATCATTTGACCTCAAGCAACTTCAGTTTACATTTAACTTCGGAAGATGGAATCTTTTTTTTTTAACTAATTTAATATGTGCAGCATTCCCAGCTCTCAGTTTCAAGAGGCCTCTAATTCCTGAATTTAAATGTGAACATTACTTCTTTACCTGCCTCTATAAACAGATGTTAGTTACAAAGTCTTTAAAAGTTGAACAAAAATTTAAAACAAATGTAAATTTAAACAGGAATCAGAATCTCTGAAGAATCCAATCCAAAGTGCAATTCATCAGTAAGAAGACAAGACTGAGGGGGGTTAGTACAACTCCAGTAACCTTCAATGAAATTTAATTATGGACTACACCAAATCAATAGCTGGACTCGCACCAGTTATACAGTGTTCAATTCAACATCGCCTGAGTGATGGTTTGAGCCCTTTCATTCCATCATTGAGTACGTACCTAAAATAGGCCAATTGTAGTGCCATTTGAACAAAGGAATCTGGACTCATGCCATGTAGTTTGGGGAAATCTTTGCCAAAGTTCCTGTAGGTGAAGCAGCTGATATCCAAGTCATTAACTAAACTGTAACAGAAATACAGTTTCAGCTGAGTGTGTAATTTACAATTCCACAAGAACTTACTAAGGAAAAACTATGCTCAGATTAAGAATAGGATGGTCTCATTAAAATCCAGGCCTACATCACAACCAGTACATGAAGAAATCCTTGTTTGGTTTCCATGCTTTGCCAGCAGAATTGGTTTATAACATGATCTTCTGTACTTGCTAAGATACAAAACTCTACATAGAAACACTTCTGCAGCATGCAAAGCATCTCCTTTATCCAATCATCCCCATTAACCAAACATTATTATCTGCAGGAATGCAGCTGCCTATTAATTAAAGGGCTTATTACAGAAACCTGGGAAAATCCATTATGTTTTCCATTAACCGTTCAAGGTTAAGCACAACGGCAAATACTGACCTTAAAGCAGCTTTCAAATTGTCAGGAGCAATTTCACTGTCTCATTAACTTTATACAATTTGTTATACATGGGGTAGAGTTTCCCTGGTGGCTACAAATCAGTGATCCAGGTGCAAACGCTGCCAATCTTGAGTAGTGATTTATCCTGGAGTTTCCGTTCAAACTCATTTGCATACCGCCAAACACAAAATTCCTCATCAGCCAGGGCAATCAGGTACCATTTCAAAATGTTATTGTTGTTTTCAAACTTGCTTCAAAAAATATTTTTTGATATATTTTAAGAGTGGTAACTTGGTGCAATTTTATTAATAGGGTTCATCACAAAAAATAAGCATTTTAAATCACTAAAAATGACTTTTAAAATATGTATAGGAATATTTGCTAGTTATACTGGTCAGTTTCTTAGTCAGTAAAAAGTAGCATTTGTGCCACACAAGTGCCAGGCAATGAGCATCTCTAATGAGTGAATCTAACCATCTCCCCTTGACATTCAATTGCATTACCATCGCTGAATCCCCCACCATCAACATCCTGGACGTTACCATTGACCAGAAACTTAACTGGACCAACCACATAAGTACTGTAGCTGCAAGAGCAGGTCAGAGGCTGGCTATTATGTGGTGAGTAACCCACATCCTGATTCTTCAAAGCCTATCCAGCTACAAGGCACAAGTCAGGAGTGTGATGGAATACTCTCCACTTGCCTGGATGGGTGCAGCTCCAACAACACTCAAGAAGCTTGACATCATCCAGGACAAAGCAACTCGCTTGATCGACATCCCATCCATCACCTTAAATGTTCACTCCATCCACCACCAGTGCACAGTGGCAGCAGTGTGTACCATCTACAAGATGCACTGCAGTAACTTACTGAAACCCCTTCAACAGTACCTCACAAACCCACAACCTCTACCACCCAGAAGAGCAAGGGCAGCAGGCACCATCTGCAAGTTGCCCTCCAACTCACACACCATCCTGACTTGGAACTATATCGCCGTTCCTTCACAATCGCTGGATCAAGATCCTGGAACTCCCTTCCTAACAGCACTGTGACTGTGCCTACACTTGGACCTGGACTGCAGCAGTTCTAAATGGCAGCTCATCACTACCTTTTCAGGGGCAATTTGGGATGGGCAACAAATGCTGTCCTTGCCGGTGACACCCTCATCCCATGAATGAATAAAAAATAACTTTCAAAAGTGTTCCTATTTGTATCCTTGCACCCAAAAGAACCAGCTTAATTTTCAGAGCTTCCTGGAAAGCCAGGAAATAGGCGCAATTTGTGGAAACTCCCAATGGTGACCACTTCGTCCTGCAATCATGGCCAGTTTTATGCATGGGGCCAGCTTCTAGTTCGATGTTTTCTAAACTATTGCCCAAGATTGTGAAAACTTGATTTGTGCTGAATTTGGAATTCCGTGATCCTTTGGGCTGGTTTAGCCAATTTCATGTCATTGCTCCGGAAAAAAACTCACGTAATAAAATGGAAACTCTACCCCGATGGCTTCTGGGCAGACACTCAGTGAGATTTCCTGGTGAGATTTCCTGTGGCAAAATTGTAAGTATATTCTTTATAGACATGGTTACAATTTCACCACACTGAGCGCACAGAGGAAATCTCCTCTCTGTGAGCTTTTGTGCATTCAGGATTATATTGAATCCATTGTACAGGGTGGAAGCTCACGCTCTGAGAAGGAAGAGGAAAAACTAGATTGGACGGTGATGTATAAATAAGACAGTTGAATAGCGGGTTCTAAACATTTAGGCTTTCTTTCATTACATGCATCCAATCCCACAAATACATCAGGCATAACTGACAGCTACAATACTCACATGTCCAGATTCTGTTTGGCGTGCTCAATGTCTCTTTTTATCTCTGGAGTGATGTAAAAATAAAGTTTCTTGGGTAATGGCAGAGGAATCATGGGAGCTCGAACTGTATCTGGGTCCTTACTAGAAAGGCCATACATGAATTTAAGGTTTTTATCTTCCATAAACAAGAACATTGATTTTTTTTTAAAACACAGCACGGCATCAATTAAAAGTTAAGTATTATACAAAGATAATGCTGGACGTTCATTATATACATATCACCTCATTCCCTACAGAGGTCAAGTGAGCCCGAGTTAAGAAACTGGTTACAGCTGTTGTCCATGTCAGTCAGTGGAGACAGTGGGCAGGGATGTGTTACTGTCGTCCCATCCAGTGGGAGATGGAACTAACCTGCCTTACAACTGGTTCCGACCCTTCCAAATCTCACACTGACTTTTGGATTCAGCGCTCCATCCCTGTCTCCATTAAAGCACTGCCCAGGGGTTTAAACTTACAACCTCCTATTTGGGGTGTTCAGACTGATCATGGAAAACCACAAAGATATACATAGTTCTTCACACATTTCTTACTTTAAACAAATTCCATATATTTACCAGATTAAACTGACTTCCAAATGTACCCTGAATAAAAATATCAGATTGTTCTGCCATCTCTGCAGCTATTAAATCACTCCTGACTAAACAAGAGCCATGTTTATTGTTAAGTAGAGTATAAAAGTACTCGGAATACTATTCAATGGGCTGTACATCTGCAAATTAGATTGAATTGTATCCATCAATTAAAAACACAGATAGAAAATATTTGGGTCCAATTTCTACTCAACGCTGCATAGTAATTCTTCAGGGGTGACCATTCATGTCTAGTGTAAAGACTTAATGGCTTGTGCGAAGT
The DNA here is from genome assembly GCF_036365525.1 of Heterodontus francisci. NCBI lineage: Eukaryota > Metazoa > Chordata > Chondrichthyes > Heterodontiformes > Heterodontidae > Heterodontus > Heterodontus francisci. The sequence continues at coordinate 8,610,770 of NC_090399.1, forward strand.
TAAAAATGATGTCTGAATACAATGCTGGTGACATGGACGGGTGTCATTTGTGGCTTAGTTGGTAGCACTCTTGCCTCAGAGTCAGAAGGTTGTGGGGTTCAAGTCTTACTCCAGGACTTGAACACAAATTAAAACTGACACTCCGGTACAGTCCTGAGGGAGGGCTGCACTGTCGGAGGTGTTGTCTGTTGACTGAGATGTTAAACCAAGGCCCCATCTAGCCTCTCAGGTGGACGTAAAAGACCCCAAGGCACTATTTTGAAGAAGAGCAGGGGAATTATCCCAGGTATCTTAACCAATATTTATCCCTCAATCAACATCACTAAAACAGATTATCTGGTCATTATCACATTGCTGTTTGTGGGAGCTTGCTGTGTGTAAGTTGGCTACCATGTATTCTACATTACAACAGTGACGACACTTCGAAAGTATTTCACTGGCTGTAAAGCATTTTGGGTTGTCCTGTGGTTGTGAAAGGTGCTCAATAAATGCAAGTCTTTCTTTATTGGTAGACCAGTGCTGAATGCCAAAGATGCTCACTTGACTTTGCTCTGCTGCTATCCTAACAGAGGCCGTAACATAATTGATATAAATAAGTTAATGTCTCTATTCAAATAGCAGACAAAAGCAAACACACTATGCACATCCCCTCTATATCAACAACAGTAATTATCAGTCTTCTGAATTAAGTCAATTTTCAATCATCTGCATGCTCTCTTAAGCACAGATAATACAAGAGGAGAAAAATGGGGACACATTTAGAAGTTAAACAACATCTTAAGTAAGTCACTAAAAAGGATTTTGCTTCATTCTGCACTTTCTTACCAATAATCTAGAACATGATCTAATATGGTGACAATGGGTGGGCCCTCTGCAGAAGACTGTTCATATATAACACCACAGGATCCATCCTCCCCGACAATGAACTGTAACATAATCAGATAATCTTAGATACTCAGGTACAAGAGATATTGCAGGACATTAGTCCAGCTGGTTTATTTTCTTCATTCATACATGATATACACCAGGTAAAATTAATTTGCATTCAGAATCAGAACTAGGATAAGACAGAAATCTTGGTTACCAGGACAACAGGGAACTTGTCAGATCAAACAAACAGATCAAAGTTTTTTTTTGAAAAGTAGAGGCTGCAGGGTTCTAGCATCTGAAGAACAATGGGTTTCACCTTCCCAGATTTTCAGATTATAAACAAGGAGTCAGGTGATTCTAAAGATGTAAATGTGCATGGTAGCTGGAAACAATGAAAATCTCAGGTGGCTCTGCTGAAGCCAGACTTGTGGACTTTGCATATTGGAAAAGGATAACAGGCTATTGACTTGTGATTCCAGATAAATGTAACAGATTTTCTGAAGATAGACAGGCTGTAAGAAAGGAGGACAACTGGCGGTGGCAGTCTTGAGAGAGAGAGGGAACGGCTGCTCTCAGAAGATTCACAGCAAAAGGCTGTGAAGACTCAAACTTGTTCTGAAAGTTGAAATTTGCAGAGAAGAAAAGACCAACAGGATCACCAGGAATTGCCTCCACAGATGTCCAGGTTGAAAGTGTTCAGAGAAATGAATGAAGAAGATATGGATTTTTGAAAAGCTCTGGGCAATCCAACCCATTGCAACTGGGAGGAATTTGGGATTTTTAACCACAAAGATTTTTCCATCAAAGAGGATTGTGTAATGCGTAAGTGTGGTTTTCAAGTGTTTTACACATTGTACAGCGAGTTCGCCACTGGTATCAGACCCACCGGCTGTCCATGTCTCCGCTTTAAAGACGTCTGCAAACGTGACATGAAGTCCTGTGACATTGATCACAAGTTGTGGGAGTCAGTTGCCAGCGTTCGCCAGAGCTGGCGGGCAGCCATAAAGGCAGGGCTAATGAGTAGCGAGTCGAAGAGACTTAGCAGTTGGCAGGAAAAAAGACAGAAGTGCAAGGAGAGAGCCAACTGTGTAACAGCCCCAACAAACAAATTTTTCTGCAGCACCTGTGGAAGAGCCTGTCACTCTAGAATTGGCCTTTATAGCCACTCCAGGCGCTGCTCCACACACCACTGACCACCTCCAGGCGCTTACCCATTGTCTCTCGAGACAAGGAGGCCAAAGAAGAAATAAGAAAATACTTTTCTTTGTAAATTGGACGATCAACTACTTCCAAAGTACTACTTAGTTAATGGGGATTTCTTCTAGTTTAGTTTTTCTAATAAAAGTCTTCAAATATGAAATCTTGTAATTCTTTAAATTGGGCTCCAGGTTCGTAACTCATATTTTAATGTGAATGGTCTCACTGAGATTGAAACAGTAGTGATTACAGTACTGGACAAGCAACCCAGTGAGTTTAAATTATATCATGACAAGTTCAGAAATTTAGGGAACGATCTGGCCATTTGTGGGCAGTCCGAGAATGAATGACCATGAAGGGATGCAGAGTGCCATAAAAATTCCACTGGCTCACTGCGAAGGAAACGTGCTTTTTTTATTCATTCATGGGATGTGGGCATCACTGGCTAGGCCAACATTTATTGCCCATCTCTAATTGTCTTTGAGAAGGTGGTGGTGGTGCCTTATTGAACCGCTGCAGTCCATGTGGGGTAGGTACACTCACAGTGCTGTTAGGAAGGGTGATCCAGGATTTTGACCCAGGAACGGTGATATAGTTCCAAGTCAGGATGGTGTGTGGCTTGGAGGGGAACTTGCAGGTGGTGCTGTTCCTATGCATTTGCTGCCCTTGTCCTTCTAGGTGGGAGAGGTCACGGGTTTGGAAGGTACTGCCTGAGTAGCCTTGGTGAGTTGCTGCAGTGCATCTTGTCAATGTACACTCTGCTGCCACTGTGCGTCATTGGTGGAGGGAGTGAATGTTTGTGGACAGGGAGCCAATCAAGTGGGCAGCTTTGTCCTGGATGGTGTCGAGCTTCTTGAGTGTATTGCAGCTGCACTCATCCTGGCAAGTGGAGAGTATTCCATCACACTCCTGACTTGTGCCTTGTAGATGGTGGACAGGCTTTGGGGAGTTAGGAGGTGAGTTACTTGCCGCACGATTCCTAGCCTCTGACCTGCTCTTGTAGCCACGGTATTTATATGGTTACTCCAGTTCAGTTTCTGGTCAATGGTAACGCCCAGGATGTTGGTAGTGGGAGATTCAGCAATGTTAATGCTGTTGAATGTCAAGGGGGGATGGGTAGATTCTCTCTTGTTGGAGATGGTCATTGCCTGGCACTTGTCAGGTGCAAATGTTACTTGCCACTTATCAGCCCAAGCCTGGATATTGTCCAGGTCTTGCTGCATTTCTACACGGACTGCTTCAGTATCTGAGGAGTCGTGAATGGTGCTGAACATTGTGCAATCATCAGCGAACATCCCCACTTCTGACCTTATGATTGAAGGAAGGTCATTGATGAAGCAGCTGAAGATGGCTGGGCCTAGGACACTACCCTGAGGAACTCCTGCAGTAATGTCCTGGTGACCTCCACCAACCATAATCATCTACTTTTGTGCTAGGGATGACTCCAAACAGTAGAGAGTTTTCCCCCTGATTCCCATTGACTCCAGTTTTGCTAGGGCTCCTTGATATCATACTCAGTCAAATGCTGCCTTGATGTCAAGGGCAGTCACTCTCACCTCACCTCTTGAGTTCAGCTCTTTTGTCCATGTTTGAACCAAGGCTGTAATGAGGTCAGGAGCTGAGTGGCCCTGGCAGAACCCAAATTGAGCGTCACTGAGCAGATTATTGCTAAGCAAGTGCCGCTTGATAGCACTGTCAACGACACCTTCCATCACTTTACTGATGATTGAGAGTAGACTGATGGGGCAGTAATTGGCCAGGTTGGATTTGTCCTGCTTTTTGTGTACAGGACATACCTGGGCAATTTTTCACATTGTCAGGTAGATGCCAGTGTTGTAGCTGTACTGGAACAGCTTGGCTAGGGGCGCAGCAAGTTCTGGAGCACAAGTCTTCAATACTGTTGCTGGAATTTTGTCAGGGTCGTAGCCTTTGTAGTATCCAGTGCCTTCAGTCATTTCTTGACATCATGTGGAGTGAATCCAACTGGCTGAAGACTGGCATCTGTGATGCTGGGAACTTCAGGAGGGGGGCCGAGATGGATCATCCACTTGGCACTTCTGGCTGAAGATTGTTGCAAATGCTTCAGCCTTATCATTCGCACTGATGTGCTGGGCTCCCCCATCATTGAGGATGAAGATATTTGTGGAGCCACCTCCTCCAGTTAGTTGTTTAATTGTCCACCACCATTCACGACTGGATTTCTACCAGGTCTGGCCTAGTCATGACTCTAGTCCCACTGTCAGGTTGATGCTCTCGGTTGTAAAAAAAAAACAAGTCGGCAAGGCAACTAGGGACGAGGGTAATAAATGTGACCTTGGCATCATTGTTCACATCCCAAGGATAAATTATTTTCAAAAATATTCCCTGGACTATCCAATCATCTCTTATCAATTATTTATCCCCAACCTTTACATTCTACTCAACCGGATATCAATCTACTCTTATTTTTGTGAAGAACCCAATGAACACAGTAAACAAAGTCTATATGTCCCCGCACTCCTGGTGTAAGAAGAGTGTAAACGGTACAAATTGTGTGCCCGGCAGAGGAGCCATTATCTTCATGCAAGGAATGATAAAACAGCTAGTATTCATTTATCTAACTTCGCACATGCAGCAAGCATGTAACTAGCACACACTTCCTGTACAAATCACATTGAGCTCCCACATGTAATAGCTCCCAGCACTGGATCGATATGGAATTTAATGCTTTAAGACATTGTAAATAATAATACTTCTGAATGCTCAATGCAATTTCTTTATGGAAAGCATTTCACTGAGGGCATCAAGGAACTACACCTCTTTTTACAGTATAATGAGTTCAGCGTGCTGCCTCGGTCTCTTGTACCTGCAGAGTTTTGTCAAACCAACGGTTTCCACTGTTCGAGTAGCTTCCTCCTCCATGCAGCATCTGAGCTGCCATGCGGCTGGTGTACTTCTCCTCAGAGATCTTCAGGACTGGAGAATCGAGACACACGGTGAAAATACTCTTCTGAATGGCCCGCACCGATTCTCTGTTCAGTTTGTCTGAGGAAGATATCAATTGCTGTGTTACAGAAGGGAAAGTAAAAAATAAAGGAATGTGAGGAGGCCATTCAGCCACCTGAGCCTATTTCACTATTTAACCAGATCACGGGTGGTGTGTAACTCAACTCCATTTACATGCCTTTGACCTACATCACTTCCCTTAACATCCTTACCAGTCTCAGTCTTAGAAAGTTCAATTGGCCCCTAGCATCCACAGCCATTTGGGGGGTTGGGAGGGGAATGGCAGGGGAAAGAGTTCCAGATTTTCACTTCCCTTTGTTTGACAAAGTACTCCCTGATTTTGTTTTTGAACGGCCGAGCTCGAATTTTAAATTTGTGCACTCTTGTTCTTGATTTGCCCACCAGAGGAAATAAAATCTCTGTGTCTACTGTGTCAAATCCTTTCATCATTTTAGACACATCAAGGAGCACATTGTACATTATATATACAGGAACTGTATGTACATTATATTTGTAGGAACAGTATCCAATACAAGGTAACTCTCTATCTAAATTAAATGTTCACTTATCCTCCAGTTCTAGTTCTTGCGAATGAGCCATTACACATTGTATTCCTGACATACAGTCCTTAACGTATGGAGCATAAAATACTGCCAACAGTAGGAAGTTATGGTGAGCCTTTATAAAACACTGGTTCGGCCACATCTGGAGTACTCTGTCTAATTCTGGGCACCACACTTTCAGAAGGATGTGAAGGTTTTCGGGAGGGCGGCACAGTGGCGCAGTGGTTAGCACTGCAGCCTCACAGCTCCAGGGACCCGGGTTCGATTCTGGGTACTGCCTGTGTGGAGGTTGCAAGTTCTCCCTGTGTCTGCGTGGGTTTTCTCCGGGTGCTCCGGTTTCCTCCCACAAGCCAAAAGACTTGCAGGTTGGTAGGTAAATTGACCATTATAAATTGTCACTAGTATAGGTAGGTGGTAGGGAAATATAGGGACAGGTGGGGATGTTTGGTAGGAATATAGGATTAGTGTAGGATTAGTATAAATGGGTGGTTGATGGTCGGCACAGACTCGGTGGGCCGAAGGGCCTGTTTCAGTGCTGTATCTCTAATCTAATCAAAAGATTTACGAGAATGGTTGTAGGGATGAGGGACTTCAGTTCTGTGGACAGATTGGAGAAACTGGGGCTATTTCTCCTGAGAAAAGGTGAGAGCAGATTTGAGGGAGATGTTCAAACCCATGAGGGGTCTAGATAGATTAGAGAGCAAAATGTTCCCCTTAGCAAAAGAGTCAAGAACCAGAGGACACAGGTTTAAAGTGATTGGCACAATAACTAAAGGCAACATGAGGAAAAACTTGTCTATTCAGAAAGTGGTGTGGTTAGGATGTGGAAATACACTACCTGAGAGAGTGGTGGAGGCAGATTCAATCAGGGCTTTCACAGGAGAATTGGGTAAGCAGTTGAGGGAAAACATCTGCAAAGCTCTGGAGACAGGGCAGGGGAGTGGGACTAACTAAACCGTACTTGCAGTGAGCCAGCACAGGCTCAATGGGCAGACTGGCCTCCTTCTGTGCTGTAACCATTCTCACAGAATTGGTGACAAAAGAGAAAAATTTAAAGGCCTTTAACCAGAATGGAAGGAAATCCCAATTCAAAAATAACACTGTGGGGAAAACAATCTTCACAGATCAGGTGTAAAACCATATTTCATTTGTGCTACATGAATAGTGGGGATTCTTCAGAAAACTGGGCAGTGACACATCTTTCCTATTGTAGTTTTCCGTAATACCTTTTCCACTCTTCCCTCAAAAATCTGGATCTTCTTAAATTGGGTAATGTTCCCTGACAGGATGGCTGAGATGTCCTAAGCCTTCTTGGTGATCTGAGTCAGTCCTATCCCTGCTTCATCTTCAGGTCGACTGTACGTACTAATACTGATGATCTTTGCCATTTCTTTCTCAAACTCTCCCCCAAACCCAACAGCTTCCTCCACTTAGTGGTGCACTTGACAACATTGAATCAGTCTTAAATAACTCTGGGCTCAATTGAGTTAACTTGTGGAAGCTTTATCGAGATTAAAATTGAATCATGATATTACAAACCAGTCATCTATTTCTCACAATTTAGTTTAAAAACCAAATGGGTTCATCCCCTTTCCAGCATTGCAATCATTCCTAGATTCTACCTTTCATGAGGGTATTGTAGGCCTGTCCCCACGTGTTCCTGTGATCACTGGTGAGCACACCCAGTGGCTCCTTGTCCGTTTTCCAAGAAAGATTCCGGATACGCTGCAACTGCATGTGAATCTGATCCACAGTTAGAGGGGAGCCATCACTGTTATACACATCCAGGTGAAAGAACTGCAAAGAGAGTTAGTGACAACCATCAACAGCATCAGTGAAACCCAAAGAATTCCATTGCAACAGAGCCTCAGAATAAGCAATAATTCCCACAGAATTACACTGTAACACAGCCTCAGAATAAGCAATAAATCCCACAGAATTACACTGTAATACAGCCTCAGAATAAGCAATAAATCCCACAGAACTACACTGTAACACAGCCTCAGAATAAGCAATAAATCCCACAGAACTACACTGCAACACAGCCTCAGAATAAGCAATTGACCCCACAGAATTACACTGTAACACAGCCTCAGAATAAGCAATAAACCCCACAGAATTACACTGTAACACAGCCTCAGAATAAGCAATAAATCCCACAGAACTACACTGTAACACAGCCTCAGAATATCCAATAAATCCCACAGAATTACACTGTAACACAGCCTCAGAATAACCAATAAACCCCACAGAAGTACACTGTAACAGCCTCAGAATAAGCAATGAATCCCACAGAATTACACTGTAACACAGCCTCAGAATAAGCAATAAATCCCACAGAATTACACTGTAACACAGCCTCAGAATATCCAATAAATCCCACAGAATTACACTGTAACACAGCCTCAGAATAACCAATAAACCCCACAGAAGTACACTGTAACAGCCTCAGAATAAGCAATAAATCCCACAGAATTACACTGAAACACAGCCTCAGAATAAGCAATAAATCCCACAGAACTACACTGTAACACAGCCTCAGAATAAGCAATAAATCCCACAGAACTACACTGCAACACAGCCTCAGAATATCCAATAAATCCCACAGAATTACACTGTAACACAGCCTCTGAATAAGCAATAAATCCCACAGAATTACACTGTAACAGAGCCTCAGAATATCCAATTGACCCCACAGAATTACACTGTAACACAGCCTCAGAATATCCAATAAATCCCACAGAATTACACTGTAACACAGCCTCAGAATAAGCAATAAATCCCACAGAATTACACTGTAACACAGCCTCAGAATATCCAATAAATCCCACAGAATTAGCCTGTAACACAGCCTCAGAATAAGCAATAAATCCCACAGAATTACACTGTAACACAGCCTCTGAATAAGCAATAAATCCCACAGAATTACACTGTAACAGAGCCTCAGAATATCCAATTGACCCCACAGAATTACACTGTAACACAGCCTCAGAATATCCAATAAATCCCACAGAATTACACTGTAACACAGCCTCAGAATATCTAATTAACCCCACAGAATTACACTGTAACACAGCCTCAGAATATCCAATAAACCCCACAGAATTACACTGTAACACAGCCTCAGAATATCCAATTGACCCCACAGAATTACACTGTAACACAGCCTCAGAATAAGCAATAAATCCCACAGAACGACACTGTAACACAGCCTCAGAATAAGCAATAAATCCCACAGAATTACACTGTCACACAGCCTCAGAATAAGCAATAAATCTCACAGAATTACACTGTAACACAGCCTCAGAATATCCAATTAACCCCACAGAATTACACTGTAACACAGCCTCAGAATAAGCAATAAATCCCACAGAACTACACTGTAACACAGCCTCAGAATATCCAATAAATCCCACAGAATTACACTGTAACACAGCCTCAGAATATCCAATAAATCCCACAGAATTACACTGTAACACAGCCTCAGAATAACCAATAAATCACACAGAATTACACTGTAACACAGCCTCAGAATAAGCAATAAATCCCACAGAATTACACTGTAACACAGCCTCAGAATATCCAATTAACCCCACAGAATTACACTGTAACACAGCCTCAGAATATCCAATTAACCCCACAGAATTACACTGTAACACACCCTCAGAATAACCAATAAATCCCACAGAATTACACTGTAACACAGTCTCAGAATATCCAATTGACTCCACAGAATTACACTGTAACACAGCCTCAGAATATCCAATAAATCCCACAGAACTACACTGTAACACAGCCTCAGAATAACCAATAAACCCCACAGAATTACACTGTAACACAGCCTCAGAATATCCAATTGACTCCACAGAATTACACTGTAACACAGCCTCAGAATATCCAATTGACTCCACAGAATTACACTGTAACACAGCCTCAGAATATCCAATTGACCCCACAGAATTACACTGTAACACAGCCTCAGAATATCCAATAAATCCCACAGAACTACACTGTAACAGAGCCTCAGAATATCCAATAAATCCCACAGAATTACACTGTAACACAGCCTCAGAATAAGCAATAAATCCCACAGAACTACACTGTAACACAGCCTCAGAATAAGCAATAAATCCCACAGAACTACACTGTAACACAGCCTCTGAATATCCAATTGACCCCAAAGAATTACACTGTAACACAGCCTCAGAATAAGCAATAAATCCCACAGAACTACACTGTAACACAGCCTCTGAATATCCAATTGACCCCATAGAATTACACTGTAACACAGCCTCAGAATAAGCAATAAATCCCACAGAACTACACTGTAACACAGCCTCAGAATAAGCAATAAATCCCACAGAACGACACTGTAACACAGCCTCTGAATATCCAATTGACCCCATAGAATTACACTGTAACACAGCCTCAGAATAAGCAATAAATCCCACAGAATTACACTGTAACACAGCCTCAGAATATCCAATTAACCCCACAGAATTACACTGTAACACAGCCTCAGAATATCCAATAAACCCCACAGAATTACACTGTAACACAGCCTCAGAATATCCAATTAACCCCACAGAATTACACTGGAACACAGCCTCAGAATATCCAATAAACCCCACAGAATTACACTGTAACACAGCCTCAGAATATCCAATAAACCCCACAGAATTACACTGTAACACAGCCTCAGAATATCCAATAAACCCCACAGAATTACACTGTAACACAGCCTCAGAATATCCAATTAACCCCACAGAATTACACTGTAACACAGCCTCAGAATATCCAATAAACCCCACAGATTTACACTGTAACACAGCCTCAGAATATCCAATTAACCCCACAGAATTACACTGGAACACAGCCTCAGAATATCCAATAAACCCCACAGAATTACACTGTAACACAGCCTCAGAATATCCAATAAACCCCAGAGAATTACAATGTAACACAGCCTCAGAATATCCAATAAACCCCACAGAATTACACTGTAACACAGCCTCAGAATAAGCAATAAATCCCACAGAATTACACTGTAACACAGCCTCAGAATATCCAATCAACCCCACAGAATTACACTGTAACACAGCCTCAGAATATCCAATAAACCCCACAGAATTACACTGTAACACAGCCTCAGAATAAGCAATAAATCCCACAGAATTACACTGTAACACAGCCTCAGAATAAGCAATAAAACCCATAGAATTACACTGTAACACAGCCTCAGAATATCCAATTGACCCCACAGAATTACACTGTAACACAGCCTCAGAATAAGCAATAAATCCCACAGAATTACACTGTAACACAGCCTCAGAATATCCAATTGACTCCACAGAACTACACTGTAACACAGCCACAGAATAAGCAATAAATCCCACAGAACTACACTGTAACACAGCCTCAGAATATCCAATTGACCCCACAGAATTACACTGTAACACAGCCTCAGAATAAGCAATAAACCCCACAGAATTACACTGTAACACAGCCTCAGAATATCCAATAAATCCCACAGAATTACACTGTAACAACCTCAGAATAAGCAATAAATCCCACAGAATTACACTGTAACACAGCCTCAGAATAAGCAATAAACCCCACAGAACTACACTGTAACACAGCCTCAGAATAAGCAATAAATCCCACAGAATTACACTGTAACACAGCCTCAGAATAAGCAATGAATCCCACAGAATTACACTGTAACACAGCCTCAGAATATCCAATAAATCCCACAGAACTACACTATAACACAGCCTCAGAATATCCAATAAATCCCACAGAACTACACTGTAACACAGCCTCAGAATAAGCAATAAACCCCACAGAATTACACTGTAACACAGCCTCAGAATATCCAATTGACCCCACAGAATTACACTGGAACACAGCCTCAGAATAAGCAATAAATCCCACAGAACTACACTGTAACACAGCCTCAGAATATCCAATAAATCCCACAGAATTACACTGTAACACAGCCTCAGAATAAGCAATAAACCCCACAGAATTACACTGTAACACAGCCTCAGAATAAGCAATAAATCCCACAGAATTACACTGTAACACAGCCTCAGAATAAGCAATACATCCCACAGAATTACACTGTAACACAGCCTCAGAATAAGCAATAAATCCCACAGAACTACACTGTAACACAGCCTCAGAATATCCAATAAATCCCACAGAATTACACTGTAACACAGCCTCAGAATAACCAATAAATCCCACAGAACTACACTGTAACACAGCCTCAGAATAAGCAATAAATCCCACAGAATTACACTGTAACACAGCCTCAGAATATCCAATTAACCCCACAGAATTACACTGTAACACAGCCTCAGAATAAGCAATAAATCCCACAGAACTACACTGTAACACAGCCTCAGAATAAGCAATAAATCCCACAGAACTACACTGTAACACAGCCTCAGAATATCCAATTGACCCCACAGAACTACACTGTAACACAGCCACAGAATAAGCAATAAATCCCACAGAACTACACTGTAACACAGCCTCAGAATATCCAATTGACCCCACAGAATTACACTGTAACACAGCCTCAGAATAAGCAATAAACCCCACAGAATTACACTGAAACACAGCCTCAGAATATCCAATAAATCCCACAGAATTACACTGTAACAGCCTCAGAATAAGCAATAAACCCCACAGAATTACACTGTAACACAGCCTCAGAATAAGCAATAAACCCCACAGAATTACACTGTAACACAGCCTCAGAATAAGCAATAAATCCCACAGAATTACACTGTAACACAGCCTCAGAATAAGCAATGAATCCCACAGAATTACACTGTAACACAGCCTCAGAATATCCAATAAATCCCACAGAACTACACTGTAACACAGCCTCAGAATATCCAATAAATCCCACAGAACTACACTGTAACACAGCCTCAGAATAAGCAATAAACCCCACAGAATTACACTGTAACACAGCCTCAGAATATCCAATTGACCCCACAGAATTACACTGGAACACAGCCTCAGAATAAGCAATAAATCCCACAGAACTACACTGTAACACAGCCTCAGAATATCCAATAAATCCCACAGAATTACACTGTAACACAGCCTCAGAATAAGCAATAAACCCCACAGAATTACACTGTAACACAGCCTCAGAATAAGCAATAAATCCCACAGAATTACACTGTAACACAGCCTCAGAATATCCAATTGACCCCACAGAATTACACTGTAACACAGCCTCAGAATAAGCAATAAACCCCACAGAATTACACTGTAACACAGCCTCAGAATATCCAATAAATCCCACAGAATTACACTGTAACACAGCCTCAGAATAAGCAATACATCCCACAGAATTACACTGTAACACAGCCTCAGAATAAGCAATAAATCCCACAGAACTACACTGTAACACACCCTCAGAATATCCAATAAATCCCACAGAATTACACTGTAACACAGCCTCAGAATAAGCAATAAATCCCACAGAATTACACTGTAACACAGCCTCAGAATATCCAATTAACCCCACAGAATTACACTGTAACACAGCCTCAGAATAAGCAATAAATCCCACAGAACTACACTGTAACACAGCCTCAGAATATCCAATAAATCCCACAGAATTACACTGTAACACAGCCTCAGAATATCCAATAAACCCCACAGAATTACACTGTAACACAGCCTCAGAATAAGCAATACATCCCACAGAATTACACTGTAACACAGCCTCAGAATAAGCAATAAATCCCACAGAACTACACTGTAACACAGCCTCAGAATATCCAATAAATCCCACAGAATTACACTGTAACACAGCCGCAGAATAACCAATAAATCCCACAGAACTACACTGTAACACAGCCTCAGAATAAGCAATAAATCCCACAGAATTACACTGTAACACAGCCTCAGAATATCCAATTAACCCCACAGAATTACACTGTAACACAGCCTCAGAATAAGCAATAAATCCCACAGAACTACACTGTAACACAGCCTCAGAATAAGCAATAAATCCCACAGAACTACACTAACACAGCCTCTGAATATCCAATTGAGCCCATAGAATTACACTGTAACACAGCCTCAGAATATCCAATAAACCCCACAGAATTACACTGTAACACAGCCTCAGAATAAGCAATAAATCCCACAGAACTACACTGTAACACAGCCTCAGAATAAGCAATAAATCCCACAGAACTACACTGTAACACAGCCTCTGAATATCCAATTGAGCCCATAGAATTACACTGTAACACAGCCTCAGAATATCCAATAAACCCCACAGAACTACACTGTAACACAGCCTCAGAATAACCAATAAATCCCACAGAATTACACTGTAACACAGCCTCAGAATATCCAATAAACCCCACAGAATTACACTGTAACACAGCCTCAGAATATCCAATAAACCCCACAGAATTACACTGTAACAGAGCCTCAGAATATCCAATAAATCCCACAGAATTACACTGTAACACAGCCTCAGAATAAGCAATAAATCCCACAGAATTACACTGTAACACAGCCTCAGAATAACCAATAAATCCCACAGAACTACACTGTAACACAGCCTCAGAATAAGCAATAAATCCCACAGAATTACACTGTAACACAGCCTCAGAATATCCAATTGACCCCACAGAATTACACTGTAACACAGCCTCAGAATATCCAATAAACCCCACAGAATTACACTGTAACAGAGCCTCAGAATATCCAATAAATCCCACAGAATTACACTGTAACACAGCCTCCGAATATCCAATTGACCCCACAGAATTACACTGTAACACAGCCTCAGAATATCCAATAAACCCCACAGAATTACACTGTAACAGAGCCTCAGAATATCCAATAAATCCCACAGAATTACACTGTAACACAGCCTCAGAATATCCAATTGACCCCACAGAATTACACTGTAACACAGCCTCAGAATATCCAATAAACCCCACAGAATTACACTGTAACACAGCCTCAGAATATCCAATAAATCCCACAGAATTACACTGTAACACAGCCTCAGAATATCCAATAAATCCCACAGAATTACACTGTAACACAGCCTCAGAATATCCAATTAACCCCACAGAATTACACTGTAACACAGCCTCAGAATATCCAATAAATCCCACAGAATTACACTGTAACACACCCTCAGAATAAGCAATAAATCCCACAGAATTACACTGTAACACAGCCTCAGAATATCCAATAAACCCCACAGAATTACACTGTAACACAGCCTCAGAATAAGCAATAAATCCCACAGAATTACACTGTAACACAGCCTCAGAATAAGCAATAAATCCCACAGAATTACACTGTAACACAGCCTCAGAATATCCAATTGACCCCACAGAATTACACTGTAACACAGCCTCAGAATAAGCAATAAACCCCACAGAATTACACTGTAACACAGCCTCAGAATATCCAATAAATCCCACAGAATTACACTGTAACACAGCCTCAGAATAAGCAATAAACCCCACAGAATTACACTGTAACACAGCCTCAGAATAAGCAATAAATCCCACAGAATTACACTGTAACACAGCCTCAGAATAAGCAATAAACCCCACAGAATTACACTGTAACACAGCCTCAGAATAAGCAATAAATCCCACAGAATTACACTGTAACACAGCCTCAGAATAAGCAATGAATCCCACAGAATTACACTGTAACACAGCCTCAGAATATCCAATAAATCCCACAGAACTACACTGTAACACAGCCTCAGAATATCCAATAAATCCCACAGAACTACACTGTAACACAGCCTCAGAATATCCAATTAACCCCACAGAATTACACTGTAACACAGCCTCAGAATAAGCAATAAACCCCACAGAATTACACTGTAACACAGCCTCAGAATAAGCAATAAATCCCACAGAATTACACTGTAACACAGCCTCAGAATAAGCAATAAATCCCACAGAATTACACTGTAACACAGCCTCAGAATAAGCAATAAATCCCACAGAACTACACTGTAACACAGCCTCAGAATATCCAATAAATCCCACAGAACTACACTGTAACACAGCCTCAGAATAAGCAATAAACCCCACAGAATTACACTGTAACACAGCCTCAGAATATCCAATAAATCCCACAGAATTACACTGTAACACAGCCTCAGAATAAGCAATAAATCCCACAGAACTACACTGTAACACAGCCTCAGAATATCCAATAAATCCCACAGAACTACACTGTAACACAGCCTCAGAATAAGCAATAAACCCCACAGAATTACACTGTAACACAGCCTCAGAATATCCAATCAACCCCACAGAATTACACTGTAACACAGCCTCAGAATATCCAATAAATCCCACAGAATTACACTGTAACACAGCCTCAGAATAACCAATAAATCCCAGAATTACACTGTAACACAGCCTCAGAATATCCAATAAATCCCACAGAACTACACTGTAACACAGCCTCAGAATATCCAATAAATCCCACAGAATTACACTGTAACACAGCCTCAGAATAACCAATAAATCCCACAGAACTACACTGTAACACAGCCTCAGAATAAGCAATAAACCCCACAGAATTACACTGTAACACAGCCTCAGAATATCCAATCAAACCCACAGAATTACACTGTAACACAGCCTCAGAATATCCAATAAATCCCACAGAATTACACTGTAACACAGCCTCAGAATAACCAATAAATCCCACAGAATTACACTGTAACACAGCCTCAGAATAAGCAATAAATCCCACAGAATTACACTGTAACACAGCCTCAGAATATCCAATAAATCCCACAGAATTACACTGTAACACAGCCTCAGAATAACCAATAAACCCCACAGAACTACACTGTAACACAGCCTCAGAATATCCAATTGACCCCACAGAATTACACTGTAACACAGCCTCAGAATAAGCAATAAACCCCACAGAATTACACTGTAACACAGCCTCAGAATATCCAATTGACCCCACAGAACTACACTGTAACACAGCCTCAGAATTACCAATAAACCCCACAGAATTACACTGTAACACAGCCTCAGAATAACCAATAAACCCCACAGAATTACACTGTAACACAGCCTCAGAATAACCAATAAATCCCACAGAATTACACTGTAACACAGCCTCAGAATAACCAATAAACCCCACAGAATTACACTGTAACACAGCCTCAGAATAACCAATAAATCCCACAGAATTACACTGTAACACAGCCTCAGAATAAGCAATAAACCCCACAGAATTACACTGTAACACAGCCTCAGAATAAGCAATAAATCCCACAGAATTACACTGTAACACAGCCTCAGAATAACCAATAAATCCCACAGAATTACACTGTAACACAGCCTCAGAATAAGCAATAAATCCCACAGAATTACACTGTAACACAGCCTCAGAATAACCAATAAATCCCACAGAATTACACTGTAACACAGCCTCAGAATATCCAATAAATCCCACAGAATTACACTGTAACACAGCCTCAGAATAAGCAATAAATCCCACAGAATTACACTGTAACACAGCCTCAGAATATCCAATAAATCCCACAGAATTACACTGTAACACAGCCTCAGAATAAGCAATAAACCCCACAGAATTACACTGTAACACACCCTCAGAATAACCAATAAATCCCACAGAATTACACTGTAACACAGCCTCAGAATAACCAATAAACCCCACAGAATTACACTGTAACACAGCCTCAGAATATCCAATAAATCCCACAGAATTACACTGTAACACAGCCTCAGAATATCCAATAAATCCCACAGAATTACACTGTAACACACCCTCAGAATAACCAATAAATCCCACAGAATTACACTGTAACACACCCTCAGAATAACCAATAAATCCCACAGAATTACACTGTAACACAGCCTCAGTATAACCAATAAATCCCACAGAATTACACTGTAACACACCCTCAGAATAACCAATAAATCCCACAGAATTACACTGTAACACACCCTCAGAATAACCAATAAATCCCACGGAATTACACTGTAACACACCCTCAGAATAACCAATAAATCCCACAGAATTACACTGTAACACAGCCTCAGAATAACCAATAAACCCCACAGAATTACACTGTAACACACCCTCAGAATAACCAATAAATCCCACAGAATTGCACTGTAACACAGCCTCAGAATAAGCAATAAATCCCACAGAATTACACTACATGAACAATAGATAAACCCATCAGCCAGCAGAAGCACTGAACCCCTGTGGACGAGGAATACAATGGAGCATGGGAACGGTTACCAGCATTCAAGATGCAAAACCCATCAATTCAATGACACTTAAAACCTCTTATGATGGTCCTATAAATTTTGCTTTTATTCCTTAAAGGTAGGAATGTATTTAAAAAGCATCATTTCTGAGTACGTAGCGCGACAACACTGTTCCAAAAGCAAACTCAATGCAAGACCGCCGTCTACTGGCAACAAATTGCAAATATGCAAAAGTCACCAATTTTACAATTAGAGTGGATAAAATAATCCCAATTTTAACCTAATTCCATCTGGTGGAATCAGGGATGGTTCAGGTTGGAGGCCAGTTTTGTACCCTCTTTGATTTTTTTTTCATGGGATGTGGGTATTACTGGCAAGGCCAGCATTTGTTGCCAATCCCTAACTGCCCTTGATAACTGAGTGGCTTTCTAGGCCATTTCAGAGGATAGTTAAGAATCAACCACATTGTTGTGGGTCTGGAGTCACATGTAGGCCAGACCAATGATAGTTTCATGGCACCATTACTGAGACTAATTTCAAATTGCAGATTTTTATCAATTTTAATTAAAATTATTAATTAACTTAATTTAATTCTACCAGCTGCCATGGTGGGATTTTCTGCTGAGCAGGTTTGGTTACAATCAGGGTTAATGTATCGCCTCTCAGGCCTGGCCAATAACAGATGCTGTTCCTTTCAATAAACAAGGGGGTGGAAGGTTATTGGGGGTAGGTGGAAATGTGGAGTAATCAGTTCAGCCATGAACAAATTGAATGGCAGAGCAGGCTCGAAGGGCCAAGTGACCTACTCCTGCTCCTAATTTGTATGTTGGTATTGTATGAGCAATGAGTCCAAAGTGGCTGAAACTTCGAACTCATGGGCTGGGAATGAGGACCTTTATCTCGGTACCAGACAACCTCACCCTCAATAGAAAGCAACAGCCATTGTCTCTTTGAGAACTGATTAGTTGAATAAGACTGAGACTAGCTGAACCATGCAGCAAAGGAAAACCCTCAAAGTATGTTCACCATCTATAAAGCACAAGTCAGGAGAGTAATGGAACACTCTCCACTTGCCTGAAAGAATGCGGCTCCAACAACACTCAAGAAGCTTGACACCATCCAAGACAAAGCAGCCCACTTGATCAGCACCCCATCCATCAACTTAAAAATTCACTTCCTAGAGTCATAGAGAGATACAGCACTGAAACAGGCCCTTAGGCCCACTGAATCTGTGCCGACAAACAACCACCCATTTATACTAATTCTACATTAATCCCATATTCCCTACCACATCCCCACCATTCTCCTACCACCGATCTACACTATGGGCAATTTACCACGGCCAATTTATTTATCAACCTGCAAGTCTTTGACTCCCTCTACCATTGACACACAGTGGCAGCAGTGTGTACATATACAAGTTGCACTGCAGCGATTCACCTCATCTCCTTCAAAAGCACCTTCCAAACCCGTGACCTCCGCCACCTAGAAGGGCAAGGGCAGATGAATGGGAACACCACAATCTACAAGTTCCCCTCCAAGTCACACATCATCCTGACTTGGAACTATATCGCTGTTCCTTCACTGTTGCTGGGTCACAAACCTGGAACACCCTCCCTACCATCACTGTGGGTGTACCTACATCACATTGACTGCAACAGTGCAACCTTCTCAAGGGCAATTCAGAATGAGGAACAAATGCTGGTCTTGCCAGCGACGCCCATATTCCATGAAAGAATATATTAAAAAAAGCAATTTCGGGTGTTCTGAGTTAGCTGTGTTAAGGTTGGGTGGTGGTACACTGCTAAAAGTGGCTTTGGTGCCTCTGAGAAGGAAAAGAAAATATTGTCTGGGGTGTCTGCTTTTGATGCCTATCCAGCAATCTGTGCTGCAAGTGTTTGTATGTATGGATATGTGCAGCAGAATGATGCCGAGCTGTGTTGTCCTGAAGTTGAGTAGCCTGTTAAAGCACACTTGTCTGACTCACACATGAAGAATGGTGACTTTGGTGCAGTATTGCAGAATGGCTAGGAGGAAGGGGAACCATTTTTATAATCTTATCTCCAACCTGTTGTCTACCCATATTACAAAAAAAGGACGGACTTGCACTGATATAGCGCCTTTTCCAATCCCAGGACATCTCAAAGGGCTTTACAGCCAATGAAGTACTTTTGAAGTGTAGTCAGTGTTTTAATGTAGGAAACGCAGCAGCCATTTTACGCAAAGCAAGATCCCACAGAACAGCAATGTGATAATGACCATGTAGTCTGTTTTAGTGCTGTTGGCTGAGGGATAAATATTTGACCAGAAATGTACTTCTTAGACCATTCAAAAAAACACACGATAAGGATGGAGAGTTTCAGATAAAGCTATGAACATTAGCATAGACATTCTTGGACTTTACCTGGAAGTTGCGGACAACCGTGACATGTGCTGGTGGACTCCTCGTGCAGCCGTAGTTTATCAAAGTGTCATGTTTGGGCCCTGGGATGCGACATGATGCC
Organism: Heterodontus francisci; assembly: GCF_036365525.1. Classification (NCBI taxonomy): domain Eukaryota; kingdom Metazoa; phylum Chordata; class Chondrichthyes; order Heterodontiformes; family Heterodontidae; genus Heterodontus; species Heterodontus francisci. Next base: position 8,631,182 of record NC_090399.1, read on the forward strand.
AGGATTTTGGAGTACAGATCCATGCAGAGGGGTTTGCCTCTCATATACTCTGTTGGAAGAGTTTTCCTAAAACAAAAAGAGAGAGTTCCTAGATACAGCATCAAAAGGAAATTGCTTGTAACAACACTCAAGTAAACTTGCCAAGCACGGTGGAAAAATCCACTCTGAAATAAAAAAAAAAAAATACTGCTCTTTCTGGCTGTCAGTATTAGTGAATCCAACAAGTTTACTTTGAGCAGGAAGACCCATGTAGCAGGAACCTGTGGTAATAAGATGGCACTCAAAACAGCTGAAGAATTGTGTCCAGATAGAGGTTAGGATCTGGAACAAACCCACTGGTCACAGATTTCAAGCAATTGCGAAAAGAACCTGGAGGAGGGGGCAGATTAGAATTTTTGGATTTTTGTACGCAGTGAGTTATGGAATGCACTGCCTGAAAGGGTGGAGGAAGCAGATTCAATAGTAACTTTCAAAAGGAAATTGGATAAGTACTTGAGGGGGAAATATTTGCAGGGCTATGGGGGGGGGAAAGGGCAGGGAGAGAGCAATGAATTGGATAGCTCTTTCAAAGAGCTGCTACAGGCATGATGGGCTGAATGGCCACTTTCTGTGCTACATGCTTCTAATTGCTGTTTGTTGTAGTAACTAATCTCCACAATCAAATTTCACTTCACAAAATCACAACCCATCTCATACAATGCTATTGCATTGGTTTATAGCAGTTTGGCTGAACCAATTACTTTATGGCAGCTTACCTCAATTTATTTTATTACTTCTTAGGATGTAGACATGTTAGCAAGACTGTATTTAATGCTCACTGGATAAAAAAAGTCTTCTCATCTCCTCTCTGGTTCTTTTGCAAATCACCTTAAATCTCTTTCCTCTGGTTACTGATCCTCCTGCCACCTCATAATTTTGACTTCCTGATATTCAGTAAAGATAGGTTTTGCTCAGTATGATCTGTTAAAAAGAGCGTGTTTGACTTGTTCCCCTGCATTCCCAGTTGTGGTTTTTACTGACTATGTCCTGTTATGTTACCAACATACACAAAGAGTCACATGGATAAAAGGGGAATGTGCTGCTTCAAAGGATGCTAGAAGCAGATTCAATTGTAACTTTAAAATATGATTGGATAAAAGAGAATAAAATTACACAGCCATGAGGATAGAGAGGGGAGTGGGACAAATAGGACAGTTCTTTCAAAGAGCTGGCACAAGGTACAGCAATTTCAGAATCACTGAATTGTTACACTGCAGAAGGAGGCCATTTGATCCATCGTGTCTGCACCAGCTCTCCAGAAGAACAATTCACTCAGTTCCGTTCCACCCGCCTTCTCCCCGTAACCCTGCATATTCTTCCTTCTCATATAATTGTCCAATTCATTTTTGAATGCTTCAATTGGAATATACAATGGATGGTAGGACCCTAGGAAGTACTTAGGGTCAGAGGTGTACTTGTCCTTAGATCACTGAAGGCAGCGGCACAGGCAGATAAGGTGGTTAGGAAGGCATATGGGATACTTGCCTTTATTAGTCGAAGCATAGAATATAAGAGCAGAGAGGTTATGATGGAGCTGTATAAAACACTAATTATGCCAAGCTGGAGTACGGTGTGTAGTTCTGGTCGCCACACTATAGGAAGGATGTGATTGCACTGGAGAGGGTGCAGAGGAGATTCACCAGGATGTTGCCTGGGCTGGAGCATTTCAGCTATGAAGAGAGACTGGATAGGCTGGGCTTGTTTTCCTTAGAGCAGAGAAGGCTGAGGGGGAACCTGATTGAGGTATACAAAATTATGGGGGGCATAGACAGGAACAAACTTTTTCCCTTAGCGGAGGAGTCAATAACTAGGGGGCAAAGATTTAAGGTAAGGGGCAGGAGGTTTAGAGGGGATTTGAGGAAAAAGAAAATTCACCCAGAGGGTAGTTGGAATCTGGAATACACTACCTGAAGGCATGGTAGAGGCAGGGACCTTCACAACATTTAAGAAGTATTTAGATGAGCACTTGAAACGCAATAGCATACAAGGCTACGGACCAAGTGCGGGAAAATGGGATTCGAATAAATATGCAATTGATGACTGGCATGGACACGATGGGCTGAAGGGCCTGTTTCTGTGCTGTATATCTCAATGACTCTAACCTGCCTCCACCACACTCTCAGTCAGTGCATTCCAGACCTTAACCACTCGCTGCGTGAAAAAGTTTTTCCTCATGTCACTTTTGCTTCTCTTATCAAATACTTTAAATCTGTGCCCTCTCGTTCTCGATCCTTTCAGGGGTGGGAACAGTTTCTCTCTATCTACTCTGTCCAGACCCCTCATGATTTTGAATACCTCAACCAAATCACCTCTCAGCCTTCTCTTCTCCAAGGAAAACAGTCCTAACTTCTCCAATCTATCTTTATATCTGAAGTTCTTCAACCCTGGAACATAACTTCTTTGCTCTTGTACTCTATGCCCCTATTAATAAAGCCCAGGACACTGTAGGCTTTATTAACTACTCCTGTCCTGCCACCTTCAATGACTTGTGCACATATACATGCCTCTGCTCCTACACCCACTTTAGAATTGTACTCTTTATTTTCTATTGTCTCTCCATGTTCTTCCGCCCAAAATGAATCACTTCTCATTTCTCTGCATTGAACTTCATCTGCCACCTGTCTGCCCATTCCACCAACTTGTCTGTGTCCTTTTGCAGTTCTTCACTATCCTCCTCACAGTTCACAATGCTTCCAAGTTTTGTATCATCGGCAAACTTTGAAATTGTGCCCTGTACACCAAGGTCTAAGTCATTAATACATATTAGGAAAAGCAAGAGACCCAACAATGACCCCTGGGGAACACCACTACAAACCTTCCTCCAGCCTGAAAAACATCCATAACCACTATTCTTTGTTTCCTGTCACTCAGCCAATTTTGTATCCATGTTGCTACCGTTGCTTTTATTCCATGAAGTTACCAATGAAGTTAAACTGACTGGCTTGTAGTTGCTGGGCTCATCTTTACTCCCTTTTTTGAACAAGGGTGTAATGTTTGCAATTCTCCAGTCCTCTGCGTCTAAGGAAGGCTGAAAAATTATGGCCAGTCCCTCTGCGATTTACACCCTCACTTCCCTCAGTATCCTTGGATGAATCTCATCCGGTCCTATTGCTTTATCTACTTTCAGTATAGACAGCCTATTTGTGATGAAAACCACACTTGTCAAGAATGAAGCATATTAATTCCATCATATGGAACATTAATTTTAAACTGTTGCTGGACTGAAAAGATGACTTGTTTAAAGAGGCCACAGCAGTGGCTGAAATCATACTAGTAATTTGCATTCTGGGAGATGGTTGCCTGGAGAAGACAATGGAACTGCTCCCTGGTTCAATTAACCAAATGGATTTTGATCAAAAGACATTGAATGTGTGAAAGTCAGCATTCCAGCCCCCTACTGAGAATGTCTACTAAGATTGAAAGAATCCACTAAACCTCGCCAGGCAGGTTGTTCCAAAAAAGGAGCTAATCACATGACTGGCCTGCTGGCCCAGGTTTGGTTTCAATTGTGTTTACAGGACAGTTTGAAAAGAGACTGCAATTGAACATGAAGAGAAAGCATCTCTCCCTGTCTCTCTCACGAAAAGAGACTGAAACTGGATTTCAAGAAGATAGCATCTCCCTGTCTCGCGCTCTCCCTCTCACGCAAAGACAGGGACCCACGGAAGAAATGAAGCCTCAAAACAGAAAACCATCAAAAGAAGTTTGAACACGTGCACTGGGCCCCAACAAGACAGCAAGATTTAACTGCAATCAAAGACTTTACATCAAACTCAAAAGACAGTAAATGAACTCCAGCTATTGCTTCAAACCTTTCCCCTTGTTTCTTTCTCCTTTTCTGTCTCTATCAGCATGTATGTTTATCATGAATGCATGCTAGTGTGGTCATGCCACGTATTTTGAAAAGTTTAATAAACTTACATTTTTCTTACTTAAATGTAAGAAAACTTGTCTGGTTGATTTCTTTGCCATTACAACTGAAGAGCAGTGAACAAGGATTCACTGAGGGGAAGCTAAAAGCACGGTGTTTTAAAAAATTAAACCCCGTTACAGCCAAACTAGGAAAAAGCTGAGTGTGAACCCTTAGACTGGTTTCTCACCTGGTCGTACCACTTTCTAATACTTCCTTTTTATCAATTTTAAACCCTTCTAGTGTCTGAATTACCTCCTCTTCCACCATTGTCTGAGTTGCATCTTCTTCCTTTGCAAAGACAGATGCAAAGTATTAATTTCATACCTCAGCTATGCCCTCTGCCTCCATATGTAAATCCCCTTTATGGTCCCTGATTGGCCCCACTGCTCCTTTTATCACCCTTTTACTATTTATAGAAAAATTTGGGATTCCCTTTAATGTTAGCTGCCAGTCTTTTTTCATGCTCTCTCTTTGCTTCTCTCATTTGCTTTTGCACTTCTCCTCTCGAACTTCTATATTCAGCCCGATTCTCAATTGTACTTTCTACCTGGCATCTGTCCTAAACACACTTTTTCTTCTTTATCTTAATCTCTACCTCTTTTGTCATCCAGGGAGCTCTGGATTTGTTTACCCTACTGTCAGGCAAACCCCCACCTGCCAAGACTGAGGCACACATTATCTTGCCATATGAACAAAAACTTAAAATTGCAAGCCGTGACTGGAAAGACATTTGCATAATAGCAGACAATGTTGAAACAATGGAGGCCCAGTAGTGGCTTCCCCAATACACAGAAGTGGTCAAACCAGTTTTAATCACATGACTAGCTGGCTGGAGTTTTTGAATTTTGAATTTAAACTTCCAACAAAGGATTTTGAACTCAGAACGCCATGTGCCCATGGACTGAGAACATCTCTCATGTCTGCCTGCTTCCATTTTTTCCCACGGAACTGAATCTTGTGAAAACACATGAAACTCAAAGAGAGAAAGGTTTCCTACTTGGACAAGGTTTTAAGAAAGCTACTGGGTCCCAATGAAATGCAAGACCATATCTTCAATCAAGGACTACAGTGAGCTCGAGAAACAGTAACAAGATATTGCCTCAAACTGTTCTGCTAATCTTTTTCTCTGCTCTTTTCTGTCTCTATCTGCATGTTTATATCATGTTTGCATGCTAGCACGGGCGCGTTGTATATCCATAGGCATGAACTGTATCAGAGTTCAAGATTAAGGTTTAATAAATTTCATCTTTCTTCTTTAAACCAAAGAAAGCCTGTTTATGCTCATTTCTTTGCCTTACAATTGGAAAGTTGTGAACAAGGATTCACAAAAAGGGAGCTCAAAATACAGTGTGTTTAAAGTTAAACCCTGTTACAATAAGACCTGGTGAAGATAGTAACAGAACCCTGGACACCTTTTACTGCCTTTCCCCTTCAAGGGAACATACCTTGACTGTGCCCAAACTCTCTCTTCTTTGAAGGTAGTCCATTACTCAGCTATTGTTTTTCCTATCAACCTTTGACTCCAATATATTCACCCCAGCTCCATTCTTATCTGATTGAAGTTGACTTTCCCCCCATTAATTATTCTTACTCTGGGTTGTTCTTTGTCTTTTTCTATAGTCAGCCTAAACCTTATGATAAAATGATCACTGTCCCCTAAATGTTCTCCTACTGATACTTGATCTACTTGGCCCACCTCATTCCCAAGAGGCAGGTCTCCTTTCTCATTGGACTAGAAACATACTGCTGTCAAATATTTCCTGAACATACTCTAGGAACTCTTGCCTTTCACTGCCCTTTACACTACAACTATGTTTGGAGAATTAAAGTCCCCCATTTTAACTAAACTATAACTTTTGCACCTCTCTGTAGTTTCCCTGAAAATTTGTTCCTCCACACCAAGAAATGTAACAGCACCTTTTTTGTTCCTTAGCTCAAACCAAACTGATTCTGTCCTCGACCCCTCTAGGACATCCTTTTTCTCCAGCACTGCAATGTTCTCCTTAATCAATACCGCCACCCCTCCCCTTGTTTCCCTTTCCTATTGTGACGAAAACCACACCAGCCAAATGGAAATATATTAATTTTGTCATATGTAACACTACTTGAACTTCTAACTGGACATTGAACATAACTTGTTTAAAAAGACTACAGAGCTGAATGGCTGAAAACATGGTTGCACATTTGCATTCCGAGAGACAGTTGCATTGAGAGACAATGTGAATGCTCCCTGATTCATTTAGCAAGATGGGTTTTGTCAATCGTGATGATCAAAAACCATTGAGAGCCATTGACTTTGTAAGTGATAATGCTCCACCCTCCCCACTGAGTGTGACTGGAGAACTTTTGAAATCAACAACCCTCGCAGACAATGCTGTTTCAAACAAAGAGCTTGTCACATGACTTACCTGCGGGCCAGACTGGAAACTGTTTGAATTGTGCCTCACAGAAAGGTTTGGGGCAGACTGCAATTTGAAGACCAAAGAGAAGGAAGATCCCCCTCTCTCTCTCAAGCAAAGTCCCAGGGACCCATGGAAGCAGCTTAAGCCTCAGACAGAGGATCTCTTCAGCCTTCTGATACCAGAGAAACAAGTTTGAAAGTGTGCACTGGGCCCCAGCGAGAACTGCAAGACTTCAACTCCAATCAAGGACTTTACAGCAAAACTAAAGACAGTAACTGAATTCCATTTACTACATCAACCACCCCCGCCCCCACTTTATTCTTTCTCTCCCCTCTGTATCTTTGTGTGTGTTTATCTCATATGCATGCGAGTGTGGTTGCATCCCGTATTTTAGTAATTTTAACCGAGTTAGAGTGGTAAAGTTACATCTTCCTTGTTTGAACCTAAGGAAACTTGTCTAATTGGTGAACTAACAATTACAATTAGAAAGTAGTGAGCAAGGACTCACTGAGGTGTTAAGCGAAAAACACTGTGTTTGAAAAGTTAAACCCTGTTACAGCCAAACCAGGAAAGGGGCAAGAGGGGAGCCTGAGATTCCTCACCCGGTCGTAACATTATCTTTCCTTGTATCCAGGAATATTTAATACCCAGTCCTGCCCTTCTTTGTGCCAGGTTTCTGTTATAGCCACAACAACATACTTCCACATGGCAATCTGCACCTGTAACTCACCAGTCTTATTAATCACACTCCATGCATTCACATAAACCCTAATTTAGACTTTATTACTTTCTCCCTTACTCTGACCCACCCAATAACTTACTATTCTCCACTCTAGCTATCTATCTCTCGCTATATTCTGTGCACCTTGGTATTTCTCTCTGATATTTCCTCCTGGTTCCCACACCCCTGACAAGTTACCAGTTTTGCTTCGTTTGAAACTGAGCTTCCTCTCAGGTTCCCATCCCCCTGACAACTAGTTTAAACCCTCCCCAACAGCAGTAGCAAAAATTTATGATTCTATGAAATCAACCACTGAGGACAGAATGTTACCCCCATGAAAGGTGTGACAATTCAACACCTTAAAATAAAGCGGTATTAAAATAATAGGTGGTTGTGTCATAATAGATAATGTTCAACACTATATATGGAAGGGATGACTGATACACCAAGTTTTCCAGGAATCGTGCCCCCATTAGTGTCCATCAACTATATTAGATTTCTGGGAGACTCCAATGGAGCTAGTTGGGAGAACTTGCCTGTCAACCTTAGACTTGAAGTCGAGCACTCCAGCGATTAGTTTGGCTGCAAACCTGAGGGAGGAAAGGAATCACAATAAGAAACCAAGCATTACAGAGTGGCTAAGTTACCCCGAGATTGGGGCAGAGAAACATTCACTTGTCAACACCAACATCAACTTGATTTAAATAAACAAATGCAGAAGGATAATTGGTAACCATATCTTTCAGAATATTTTGCTTTACACATGAACGTCGGTTATACAATGGGGAAAAATGAGCTTGCATGAGTTGCTTAATTGTTAATGTAAGGGAGTGGGGTTAAATTGCAGTGAGGAAGCTGATGCAATGACAATCACTGCTGTCTGGAAAAGGGTCTTGGTTGTTATTTCACCAAGCTGGTAAACAAATACTCCTTAACACTGTCTATAACTAATGATCATAGGATAAAGAGGTCAGTCTTTTAGGGCTGAGATGAGGAACAAACAACAGTACAGCACAGGAAGAGGCCATTCGGCCCGCCAAGCCTGTGCTAATCTTGATGCCTGTCTAAACTAAACCCTCTGTCCATATCCCTCTGTTCCCTTCCTATTCATGCATTTGTCAAGGTGCCTCTTAAACGTCGCTATCGTACCTGCTTCCACCACCTCCCCCGGCAGCAAGTTACAGGCACTCATCACCCTCTGTGTAAAGAACTTGCCTTGCACATCCCCTCTAAACTTTGCCCCTCTCACCTTAAACCTATGTCCCCTAGTAACTGACTCTTCTACCCTGGGAAAAGCTTCTGACTATCCACTCTGTCCATGACACTTTGTAAAAACTTTGTAAACCTATCAGGTTGCCCCTCCACCTCCGTTGCTCCAGTGAAAACAATCCGAGTTTATCCAACCTCTCCTCATAGCTAATACCCTCCAGACCAGGCAACATCCTGGTAAACTTCTTCTGTACCCTCTCCAAAGCCTCCACATCCGTCTGGTAGTGTGGCGACCAGAATTGTACGCAACATTCCAAGTGTGGCCTAACTAAGGTTCTGTACAGCTGCAGGATGACTTGCCAATTTTTATACTCTATGCCCCGACCGATGAAGGCAAGCATGCCGTATGCCTTCTTGACTACCTTATCCACCTGCGTTGCCACTTTCAGTGATCTGTGGACCTGTACGCCCAGATCTCTCTGCCTGTCAATACTCCTACGGGTTCTGCCATTTACTGTATAAATCCCACCTGCTGTATACTCTGACAATCTTCATCACTACCCGCAACTCCACCAACCATTGTGTTGTCCGCAAACTTACGAATCAGACCAGCCACATTTTCAAAGAACAAAGAAAAGTACAGCACAGGAACAGGGTATTCGGCCCGCCAAGCCTGCACAGATCTTGATGCCTGCCTAAACTAAAACCTTCTGCACTTCCGGGGTCCGTATCCCTCTATTCCCATCGTATTCATGTATTTGTCAAGATGCCTCTTAAACGTCTCTATGGTACCTGCTTCCACCACCTCCCCCGGCAACAGGTTCCAGGCAATCACCACCTTCTGTGTAAAGAATTTGCCTCGCACATCCCCTCTAAACTTTGCCCCTCTCACCTTAAACCTATGTCCCCTAGTAACTGACTCTTCCACCCTGGGAAAAAGCTTCTGACTATCCACTCTGTCCATGCCGCTTATAACTTTGTAAACCTCTATCATGTCGCCCCTCCACCTCTGTCGTTCCAGTGAAAATAATCCGGGTTTTTCCAACCTCTCCTCATAGCTAATGCCCTCCAGACCAGGCAACATCCTGGTAAACCTCTTCTGTACCCCCTCCAAAGCCTCCACGTCCTTCTGGTAGTGTGGCGTGGCGACCAGAGTTGCACGCAATATTCTAAGTGTGGCCTAACTAAAGTTTTGTGCAGCTGCAGCATGACTTGCCAATTTTTATACTCTATGCCCCGACCGATGAAGGCAAGCATGCCGTATGCCTTCTTGACTACCTTATCCACCTGCTTTGCCACTTTCAGTGACCTGTGGACCTGTACGCCCAGATCTCACTGCCTGTCAATACTCCTAAGGGTTTTGCCATTTACTGTATACTTCCCACCTGCATTAGACCTTCCAAAATGCATTTGTCCGGATTAAACTCCATCTGCCATTTCTCCGCCCAAGTCTCCAACCGATCTATATCCTGCTGTATCCTCTGACAATCCTCATCACTGTCCGCAACTCCACCAACCTTTGTGTCGTCCGCAAACTTACTAATCAGACCAGCTACATTTTCCTCCAAATCATTTATATATACTACAAACAGCAAAGGTTCCAGCACTGATCCCTGCGGAACACCGCTAGTCACATCCCTCCATTCAGAAAAGCACTCTTCCACTGCTACCCTCTGTCTTCTGTGACAAGCCAGTTCTGTATCCATCTTGCCAGCTCACCTCTGATCCCGTGTGACTTCACCTTTTGTATCAGTCTGCCATGAGGGACCTCGTCAAAGGCTTTACTGAAGTCCATATAGATAACATCCACTGCCCTTCCTTCATCAATCATCTTTGTCACTTCCTCAAAAAACTCAATCAAATTAGTAAGACACGATCTCCCCTTCAGAAAACCATGCTGCCTCTTGCTAATAAGTCCATTTGTTTCCAAATGGGAGTAAATCCTGTCCTGAAGAATCCTCTCTAATAGTTTCCCTACCACTGATGTAAGGCTCACCGGCCTATAATTTCCTGGATGATCCTTGCTACCCTTCTTAAACAAAGGAACAACATTGGCTCTTATCCAGTCCTCTGGGACCTCACCTGTAGCCAATGAGGATGCAAAGATTTCTGTCAAGGCCCCAGCAATTTCTTCCCTTGCCTCCCTCAGTATTCTGGGGTAGATCCCATCAGGCCCTGGGGACTTATCTACCTTAATGTTTCTCAAGACACCCAACACCTCCTCCTTTTTGATAATGAGATGACTGAGACTATCTACCCTCCCTTCCCTAGGCTCATCATCCACCAAGTCCTTCTCTTTGGTGAATACTGATGCAAAGTACTCATTTAGTACTTCGCCCATTTCCTCTGGCTCCACGCATAGATTCTCTCCTCTGTCCTTGAGTGGGCCAACCCTTTCCCTGGCTACCCTCTTGCTCTTTATATACGTATAAAAAGCCTTGGGATTCTCCTTAATCCTGTTTGCCAATGACTTTTCATGACCTCTTTTAGCCCTCCTGACTCCTTGCTTAAGTTCCTTCCTACTTTCTTTATATTCCTCAAGGGCTTCATCTGTTCCCAGCCTTCTAGCCCTTACGAATGCTTCCTTTTTCTTTTTGACTAGGCTCACAATATCCCTTGTTATCCATGGTTCCCGAAACTTGCCAAACTTATCCTTCTTCCTCACAGGGACATGCCGGTCCTGGATTCTAATCAACTGACGTTTGAAAGACTCCCACATGTTAGATGTTGATTTACCCTCAAACAGCCGCCCCCAATCTAAATTCTTCAGTTCCTGCCTAATATTGTTATAATTAGCCTGACAGATTTCTTCACTCAGAGGATTGTGAATTGTGGGCTCTGGATGTTCAGTTGTTGAGTATATTTAAGACGAAGACTGATAGATTTTTGGGCACCAAGAGAATCGAGAGATCTGGGGATAGAGTGTGAAAGTAGAGTTGAGGTAGAAGATCAGCCATGATCGTATTGAATGATGGAGCAAGCTCGAGAAGCCATATGCTCTACTCCTGCTCCTATTTCTTATGCTCTTAGTATGACTGATTTCCTTACTGCGACAGAACAATTATTTCATTTCAATAATTGTTAGCACCCAGTACAGCTTCAACTTCCCAGATATGTGGCTCAGAAGTGGAGTTTTCACAGGTAGTTATCCAGGAATGTTGCTGGTGGAAAAATAATTCCATCAAACTATGACTCTCTTGCTTTAATCCAGCCTTGTTCCACTGTCAGATTCAGGTGGATAGGGGAGTATCTATGGATGATTTCTATATGGATTTCCAGAAGGCATTTGATAAGGTTCCACACAAGAGCTTATTTACAAAAAGAAGAGGTCATGGAATCTGGACATAAGATTTTTGTCTTGGGTTGAAAATTTGTTGGGAGTTAGGAGACAGGAAGTGGGAATACAAGGCAGGTCCTCAGATCAGCAGAATCTGTCCTAAGGTTTCAACTTTTCACCACATTTATTAATGACTTGGATGAAGGAAGAGAGAGTTGTATCTCCAAGTTTTAGATGACAATAATTTAGGAGGGACAGTAACTGGTGTAAATGGGGACAGGAATTCACAACAGGACATGAACAGATGAAGCGAGTGGATAAACCCATGGCAAATGAAGTTCAATGTGGGCAAATATGAGGCCTTTAGACTGAAGAAAGATAAATGGAAGTATTTTATAAATGGTGAGACACTAGGAATTGTAGAGCAGCAGAGAGATTCGGGAGTTCAAGGACACAAATCAGTCAACACTAACAGACAGGTTCAAAAAGTAATCGACAATGCTCATAATATGTTGACCTTTATCTCAAGGAAGGGGGAAGGTGCCAGCTGATGAGTTGTCGGTGACTGATTGGACAATTACCGTGGTTTGGGCGGTGCCCTTTCCTACCTAAGCTGTCCTTTCCAATCGTTGTAATCCTGTTTGGGCAGCACCACAGCAGGGTTCGAGTGAACAGCCAGGGGAAGCCGACACTCGAGGCAAGCATTCTGGAGCCACCAGTCCGTAAGCTAAAACAAAAGCAAAGACAGTGACGCCAGATGGTGAGAGCACAATGTGACAAGAGAGAGTCCAGGCAACAAACAGTGAGAGACACAAACAGCTGTGATAACTGTATCCAGTGGTATGAGGTGTTTGGGTTGATTGCATTGAGCATTCAGGAAAGACTGAATGAGTGGTGCTTGGCATTACCATTGATGGAGTGAAGGATAAATGAAAGGAACAATTTTAACTCATGTTATCTGGTGTTAATGGGGCGGGTTCGATAATTTGTGATCGACAATGGAGTCAAGGGTTATATGGGGGCAGACAGGAAAGTGGAGTTGAGGCTACAATCAGATCAGCCATGATCTTATCAAATGGTGGAGCAGGCTCGAGGGGCCGAATGGCCTACTCCTGCTCCTAGTTCCTGTTTCAGTAGCCATCACCATTTTGAAAGGGGTTCACCACTGGATGCCTACCTACTTCAGGTGGTAAGCCCATTTTCATATGCAAGTCGGGGCCCTGGGTTGCCACTTCAGGATAAAGCTGATTGGAGCATGCAGCGTAAACGCTCCGATCATTCCCACAGGCAATGGAGCTGAACAGGCCTGGCCTCAGTAAATTTGCAGTTATTTCTGTGGAGTTCCCGAGGAACAGGAGGACTCTTCCTGGGACCCACAAAAGTAATGTGGGCTGATGCTACCCTGGGAGCCCTTCCACATCTCCCCAAGATCATGACATTTCATCACCCACAGCCCCTCCTGCAGGTAGACAGATGGCAGACAGGTATTCAACCCATTGAGATGACCATTTAGCACCCTGCAGCTCACAGCCCTGTAGTGAATGAAACCAATGGAGGGAGTGGAGGTTTGAGCTGTCAGATGGGCAGTCGATCAAACGGGCTGCTATTTGACACTGAAAGGTATCACAGCCAAGCCCAGTCCAGTCACCACCCAATGTCCGCTGGATGGATAGTGTTCAAGTGCACCATTCTGATCTCAACAACCCTTCCTCCTGCCCCACTTTCATTCTAATTTGCATGAATGCAGCGAGCAATTACAGTGCCACCATATTGTTTACTGTGGCAACTCATAACACTTACCCAGTTTTCAGTCCTTCTCGATCGCCTTTCCAGCCTGTCCTGTAGTTTCAGTCCGATACTGTGTGGTCTACTGAACTCTCTCACTATTTGCCTTGTCTGTTCCAGCTCTTCAGGGGTCACGAGAGGCTGCAGTGCCAGGAGGTAGCGTTCCAATGTGTGTTTCAGTGGAGGAACTGGCAGCTGAGGTAATGGAGACTGAGTGGAGAAAAGCCTTCCTGGAGGGCACCGGACGCCTGCCGTCTTGATGAGGAACGTGGGCTGCCATACTCTGACAGTCTGTAATAAAGATAGGAACATAAAGCCACTCAGCACCTGGACTGGGGCAAAACACTATTTTGTGATTACTTTCAAATGCACTTTCACACAACACCACAAGCAAAGTTTCAGGGAAGAAAGCAGCTGCTGTTTGGGTTGAATCATTTATTGAGTGTGGATGAAGGCTGCCTTCTCCCTGTGGCTTTTTTTTGTCTCCAAGTTTATTTAGTGCTATTGAGTTAATCAGTCAACCTTGTTCCAAATGACCTACAAAAAGTAAATACAGCGATGGAAGGCTGATTGTGTTAGGCCAACCTTTTACTGACTATAATCACAATTACTGACTAAACAACCTTACCAAAAAAGAAGAATTACACATTGGCCTTTATAGCATAGATAAGATTGCATTGTATTATAAACTGTATAGGTTTTAACACAGAGCCAAGCAACACAGCAAGTTGCACCTTTTAACACTGGCATGTACTTCAAAAGCTAATTCTCTCTATCTCTTGCTACTTTGTTTTTTATTCTTTCATGGGATGCGGACATTGATGATAATTTCATGGCACCATTATTGAGACTAACTTTCAATTCCGGATTTCTATTAATTAATTGAATTTAAATGCCAGCAGTTGCCATGGTGGGATTTGAACCCATGTCCCCATTACCACTACGCCACCATCTCCCCTTACTGAGACCTCCTTTAGCTGGACATGAGAAGGTTCACAAGAATAGTCCAGTGATTTCTTTCCCCCCTCTTGCTCCTCTCACCTGAGGGAAACGACCTCAGCTTAGTGCCTCCCCTCACAATATCAGGAAGTCAGTGAAGCATAAGGGAAAAAAATGGACACCAGACGAAAGAAGCAGGAACTAGTAGCATGGTGCTACCTGGAAGGAAGGGACTGGAGGGTTATGCTTGTTACTGCCCTGATAACACTAACCTGCATTTATATCGTGTCTTTAACATAGTAACATGTCCCAAGGTGAGTGTTATCAAACAAAATATGACACCGAACCGTATAGGAGATATTAAGGCAGGTGACCAAAAGCTTAGTCAAAGAGATAGATTTTAAGGAGTGTTTTGAAAGGAGGTGAGTGAGATAAAGAGGCGGAGAAGTTTAGGGAGGGAATTCCAGAGTTTAGAACTGAGGCAGCTAAAGGCACAGCCACCAAGGAGTGAATGGAATGCCATGACAATATTCAAACACAACACTTAAATCACAGAAGAATCTTTTTTTGAAGTACACATTTATTTGTAGTTGCATGACAAAGGACATCAGCACTGGGTTAATTACTCAGTTTCCCAGATGACACATTTGGTTCCTCGGTTCCTACATTTCTGCGAGTCTAATGAATTTGGCTTCCAGTCTGCTTATGCTCACATCAAAAACACTGAGCCAACAATTGCAGGAATTGTGAATCTGATTCAGAAGGTTGTGCATTCAAGTCCTCGTCAAGGGACTTGAGCACAGAAATCCAGGCTGACACTCCAGTGTGTGCTGCACTAACAGAGGTGCTGTCTTTCAGACACCATGTTAAACCAAGGCTCTGTCTACTCTCTCAGCTAGATGGAAAAGATCCTGTAGCACTATTTCGAAGAAGTAGGGGAGTTATCCCCAGTGACCCAGAACAACAATTATCCCCAACCTAAAAAAGGTCCAGATTATCTATTCATTATCACACTGCTGTTTGTGCTTACTCTGCACACACTGGCTGCTGTGCTTTCTCCATTACAACTGTGACTCACTTCATTGGCTGAAAAGCACTTTGGGACATAACTGAGGTCATAAAAGTTGCGATATAAAAGCAAGTCTTTTTACCTCATGGCGAGCAGTCTGAATTGGACTTTTCTCCTCATCTTTCAGATCAGGCTATATTAGCGTTGTGCATTGTTGCACTGTTAGAATTTGCATTTCCACTAATGTCAACATCACATCTGGGACCTAATAAACATCACTGAGTATCTCCTTTGCCACAAATTGCTGTGGTTTCTTTATGAACAAACAATGACAGGTGTCATAGACCCACTGTCATTTTAGAGAATAGGCTTGTAGCTCTGCTCTAATAAGGCAGAGCCTCTGAATCACACATCCTGGTGAAGTGCTTCTGACTGCTAACCCAGAGGAAAAAGCAAGAGACACAAATGACATTCCACCTCAGGAGAGGACAGGCAGTGGGAAACTGGCACTGACATCCTGCTCTGCTGGAATGGTGCCTACCGTACACTGAAAGACAGGAGCTTTCATCACATCAGTCTGATCTTGACTGACATCCTATTTGACTCTGAGCTGAGCTTCCAAACCCAAGTCCCATTCACTCATCACTCCCTACGCTTGACTCACATTGGCTCCAGTCCAGCACACACTTCGATTTTAAATTTCTCATTCTTGAGACTCCTCCATAGCCTTACCCCTCCTTAATCTCCTCTGAGCCCTAAACCCTTTGAGTTATCTGCATTCCTCTAATTCTGGCCTCTTCAGCATCCCCAATTTTAATCGCTCTTCCATTGGTGGCTGTACCTTCACCACCTGGTCCCTCATGTCTGGAATTCCCTCCTTAAACCTCTATGCCTGTTCTCCTTCAAGCCACTCCTTAAAACCCATATCTTTGACCAAGCATTGGGTCACCTGTCTTAATATCAATTTGTGTTGAGGAATTAATGAATAGCATAAAACTGGTCAACAGTTGATTACTAGGAACAACACAATTGTTAATTATTAAAATCCTAGATAATGTACTGGAAACTTCAAAATTAAAAGTTAGGAGTGGTGGGGCTTCTTCTAAGAAGGCAATATTTGAGGTTATCAGAGGGATATCAGCAACACTTGATCCTTTAGAAAGGATTCGAATGATGCTCCACTTACCCTGCCCGATACAGTAATCCCTCAAGGATTTTGGTTCCCCCATTGTTTGGTGGCTTACTGATGTCGAACTACTGTCAGATGGTGGTGAGAAACTCCGGCACAGGCAAGATGGGCCGAATGGTCTCCTTCTGAGCTATTTCCAGTTTCTAAACTCAATTTATGTGGCTCAACCCACTCGTGAAAGGATTGAGAATGAGAGGCCACAGATTTCAAGTATTTGGTAAAAGAAGCAAAAGTGACATGAGGAAAAACTTTTTCACACAGAGAGTGGTTAAGGTCTGGAATGCACTGTTTGAGAATGTGGTGGAGGCAGGTTCAATTGAAGCATTCAAAAGGGAATTAGACAGTTATACGAAAAGGAAGAATGGGCAGGGTTACAGGGAGAATGTGGGGGAATGGAACTGAGCGAGTTGCTCTTTCAGAGAGCCAGTGTGGACACAACGGGCTGAATGGCCTCCTTCTGTACTGTAAGGATTCTGTGAAAGGCAAATTTTGTCTGATAATGCTGTGAAGTGCCTTGGGACGTTTTTCTATGTTAATGCTGCCATATAAATGCAAGTTGTGATTTGTTTTAGTAAACTACATAACTAAGCCACTGTATTCGTTATTCCAGTAACGATGTTCCCATTCACTTTTGTCCAAGATGGAAAGCTCATCGCTCACAAGTTAACCTACCTGCAGAAGTACATTTGAAATGGCTTTCAATGAGACACAAAACTGTCTGTAGAACAAAGACAGATATCAGGCTCGATTATGAACAATAGAAAGAACGCTCTTGTGTATCACGCCTTTAAACTGTCGGTTAAAGGAAGTGAACATTTTAGGCAGCAACACGCAGGCTATAGCCTCTGAGGCGTGATCTCACTGGAGAGGCATAAATTATCTGCTGCCAACAATTGGAAGCTAAGAGATAGCAAAAGCCAAACAAGTGTGTTCAGATCTCCCCCTTAATACAATGTTTGGAATACGCAAGAAATCTGTAACACACCCGGCTCCTACATTACACCAACACTACAAAAATACTTCATTGTCTGTAAAGTGTTTTGGGACGTTCTGAAAGGTGCTATATAAATGCCAGTCTTTCCTACTTTAATTTAATTTTAAAAGCTTTTTGTACCGGTATGGCTGGGTAACATTATTTCACAGCTGGAAAAAAAATCCAGCAATGCAGATTCCAGTTGCTTTTCCAGACCGAAGTGTCCAGCAAACACTCGGGGTCATGGTGGGACAGCAAGTGCTTCAACAACAAGGCAGAGCTGAGTGACATTCAGCACGTGTGCAATGTTCCTTGTTTATTGCGATTTTAATAGAGCAAAAATATCTGTCAGTGGTTGTGGGAACACAGTATAACAAACAGCCTGCTGAGTAGAGTGGCTACAATGTGTAACTTGCTCCTGTGCCTTCTTTCCACTAATAAATCACACTATTTTGCTACTATGTAACAGGTAATAACCAGAATGAAATTGATGATCAGAAACTCACCAGGAGGCGGGTGGACGCCGTGAGCATCATGATGAACCTTTTCTGGGAAGCATTTACTCCCGTGTCGGGCCCAACCTTTGTTTTAAAGAAAAACAAATGCTAAGTTCGAGCTGTTTCACCAGCTGCCAGATGCTGGCCTCGGATGTAAGGAAATGGCAAGAGTTTAGAGTTCACCAAAGCTCGCCTTACTTCCGTCTGCTTCCCCTCTTGTTTCTGCGTTCAAAGTAAAAAGAAAGGATCCGGTTGAAACGTGCAGGGGTATCTACAAGTTATGGAGGCGTTTGAACATCGACGTGTACTGATAGTTATTAGTGAAAGAAGCACGGAATGTCATCTGTATATTTTTACATTATTCTGGGGAGGAATGATTTGTAAAGCAATGCAAAACAGTGGGGTAAATGCAGGAGGGAGTTTGAAATCCGACAGTTGTTGTGGTTTTATTTGCAGTAGATCAGATCCTGGTGGACAAAGATTTATTTAATTCGTTAACACCCAATTATTGTACCTCATAAAAAGGAGGTTTATTCCTCACTGTTGCAGTGGTACAGTCTGGCCTGCGAGACGATCTAATATCAAATGTCAACAAAGCCCAACATGAGCGAGGTCAGGCCAAGGGATTTTTTTCTGGCAAAACACAGGTTACGAAGAAATTCGACACAAATGTAAAGGCGGCTGTTTGTTTACAGTAAGACAGGGGGGAAAAAATACCCAAAATACAGTGACTGTCACAAGAAGCAAGTGAGATCTTGAAGGGTCTAATTATGCAAAACATCCTTTAATCCCTCAGAACAGATTAAACAAGGTTAGTAAAGGAAGGTGGGGAAAAGAAATCCTTTGCTTTGGCCAATAATATTGACATGTGTACTCCTATTGAAACTCATCTTGTCTGTAGACCGCTCCGCCCTGTTTTAAATTTAGAACCCTCTGAAGACATGGATGAGATCAGCGTGGTGACTGCCTACAGATCAAAGTAGACAACAGGCTAGAGTAAGAGGAACATATACTGATCGGGGTGGAGGGAGGGCTCGTAGACTTGGAGAAGATTACAGAGATGGGGAGGTGTTTGAGAGCTACAGTAGGTCAGTGAGGGAAGGGATGATAATGGGTAAATCACAGAATCTAGGAGGTCATTGTGTCTGAGCTGGCTCTTCGAAAGAGTTATCTAATCAATCTCACTCCCCTGCTCTTTCCACATAGCCCTGAATGTTTTTCTTTGGCAGCAGTTTGGATACAGAAGTTTGAGCAGAAGTTGACAGTGCAGGATGGGAGTCCAGTGCGGAGACCACTGGAATAGTCGGGTCCTGAGGTGACAAAGGCAAGGGTAAGGGTTTCAACAGCAGATAGGCTGAGATACAGGTGGAGGCGGGCGTTGTTACAGAGATGGAATTAGATGATCTTTGCGATGGAAAAAATACGGAATCTCTGCTTAAGGTTGAATAGGACACCAAAACCAAGGTTTCAAAAAGTCTGATTCAGCTTCAGCATTCACCAGGGAATTGGGTGGATTGAGTGGCTGGGATCAAAGACAATGGCTTTGGTCTTCCCAATGTTTAATTGAAGAAAATTGCCATTTAACCAAGACTGGATAATGGACAAGTAATACTGCACTGGGAGTGTCAGGCTGGATTATGTGCTCCAGTTTTGAACTTGGAGGGGAGAGTGCTACCACTGAGCCACAGCAGACACAGAGGAATCTGTGGAGGTTGGTGAAAACAGCAGCAATGACAAAGTAAGACTGAGTTGAGGATAAGATGCAGCTGGTAGAGTTTTGGAAGAATTTAGGTTTATGCAGTCTCAATCATGTTAAAAAAGATATGTAAATAAATGCAAATCTTTATTTCTTTCAAATATGTTATTAGAGGGTTTATTGTGTGTGGAAATGTCCTAATGCAAATCGTTATCATCAGTTTCACTTGTTACTGACTTTTCTACTGGCACTGCCCTTCCAGCTATACATGTCTGATGGCATTTGGGAAAATAACAAATATATTTTGGGATCAGAGTAACAAGGTGGAATCACAGTGCAAATTCAACTCATAGAATGGTTACAGCACAGAAGGAGGCCCTTTCGCCCATTGTGTCAATGCTGGCTCTCTACAAGAGCCAACTCAGTTAGTCCCATTCCACTGCCCTTTCCCCATAGCCTTGCAAATTTTTTCTCTTCAGATGTTTATCCAATTCCCCTTTGAAAGACCTGATTATATCTGCTTCCACCACGCTCTCAGGTAGTGCATGCCAAATACTAACCACTCGCTATGTAAACAAGTTTTTCTTCATGTCGCCATTGGTTTTTTTGCCAATCATCTTAATCAATGCCCTCTGGTTCTTGATCCTTCCACCAATGAGAACACTTTCTATCTACTTTGTTGAGATTTCTCATGATTTTGAACACTTCTATCAAATCTCCTGTCAGTCTTCTCCAAGGAGAACAACCCCAGCTTTACCAATCTATCCATATAACTGAAGTCTCTCATCCCTGGAAACATTGTCGTAAATCTTTCCTGCACCTTCTCTACAGCCTTGACATCCTTTCTAAAGTGTGGTGTCCAGAATTAAACACAATAGTCCAGTTGAGGCTGAAACAACATTTTATCAAGGTTCGTCATAATTTCCTTGCTTTTGTACTCTATGTCTCTATTTATAAAGGATCCTGTATACCTTTTTAACCACTTTCTCTATCTGTCCTGCGCCTTCAATGATTTGTATAAACCCAAGTCTCTCTGTTTCTGCACCCCTTTTCGAAATATGTCCTTTATTTTATATTGCCTCTCCTCATTCTTCCTACCAACATGTACCACTTCACACTTCTCTGCATTAAATTTCCTCTGGAACATGTCCGGCTATTCCACCAGCCTATCGATGTCCTCAGCAACTTACAGGCCAATCAGTTTAACTTGAGTGGTGGGAAAGCTTTTAGAGATAATAATCCTGGACAAAATTAACAGTCACTTGGACAAGTGTATATTAAAGGGAAAGCCAGCATGGATTTGTTAAAGACAAATCACGTTAAACAACTTGATTGAGTTTTGTGATAAGGTAACAGAGATGGTTGATGAGGGAAATGCATTTGATGAGGTGCCACAGAATAGACTTGCCGGCAAAGTTGAAGCCCATGGAATAAAAGGGACAGTGGCAGCAATGGATACAAAGTTGGCTGAGTGACAGGAAATAGAGAGTAGTGGTGAACAGTTGTATTTCGGACTGGGGTTTCTCAGGGGTTGGTACTAGGACCACTGTCTTTCTTGATATATATTAAATGACCTAGACTTCGGTGTACAGGACACAATTTCAAAATCTGCAAAAAAAAAAATGCAGAACTCATTGTCCAAAGTTTTGAGGAAAAATACTAACTTTTTTTATTCAGTTGAAAACATAGAAGTTGAACTTGCTAGAGTCATCCATGTGAGCTGATACATTCTCCACTCAATAATTCATCATTTGTTCATTCCCTGTTCTCCCTATTGCAGTTTGCACTTCCTCCCAACATTTTTTTTTGTGTGGTCACGATCAAAAAAAAGTTTCCATAACCAGGCCAAGTCTTGTATGAACTGAAACTTGCCCTCCCTATACATGCCATGGATGGGAGAGCACACCATGAAATTAGCACTTACAACAACAAAAACCTACATTTATATACTGCCTTTAATGTAGAAAATAGTCTTCAGGTGCTTCACAGAAGTTTGAGGAAAATGTACATCGAGCCAAAGACTGAGAAAGATTAGGGAGAGTGACCAAAAGCTTTATGGTGAGATTTTCCATGTGGATGATGTTATTTCCCGTTGACCCACAGGGTAAGATCTGGCACCAGGATTAAAGATATGAGCAATCTGCACAGTACTTTACATCACGGGAATTCTTTCATGTTAGGGCCATATTTTTTAAAGTCAAATCTCCTGTTTTGGAAGATGATTAATCAATAGGCATTACTGAACATACTGATTTAATAGTTCAGTGATCAGAGTAGTTGAATTTATTCACTCCATTGTTTGTCTGTCCAGATACATTACATTTCAATTTAATCTGCAGTAACAATCAGGCACCACATTTTGAATTTGAATTAATGACGACAAGACAAAAACACTAAGCCAGGGTTTCAAACAAGTGAATTTTGGAACTCCACTCTAAAATTTCACAGGATGTTTTCCATTTTAATTCTGGCTATTTCAAAATGCACAATGAAATAAAGGTAGTAATGTTCCGATTTAAAGCAGGATGAAAGTTGTGCTTTTATCGCACCATCAGCAAACAATAAAACAAATCTTAAAAGATTATCACTGAACTGCAGACTTTGAGGCAGGTTCCTTTTGTAAAAAACCCAATTTAGACATGGTTCTCAATGCTGCTGGGTAACTCTAGGTGGTGCTAGACGTTAAGTTTGCTACAGTGCAAACATTTTCAACGCACTTCTCAGATTTTTACTTAAAATATAATTATATATCTGTGCTAGCTAATACGATTGTCAACTCAATGTGTTAGATATTCACCAATACAGTCTGACCATTAAACACTGCCTGGGCAGAATGCAGAATGGAAAACCTTGCTGGGAGAATTGCCCGATTTTTCTCGAATTTGAATGAAGAGAAGAAGAATCCAGAGGGTTCTATTATCAGTCTGTGAAGCCCCTTTCTGAGCTTTGCCCAGGTGATGTTAAACATTCAGACAGAGTAGGCAGGGTGAGGCAATAGAGAGATCTGAAGACAAGGATGAGAATGTCAAAATCAAGGCATCGTTAGACTGGGAGCCAATGTAGGTCAGCGAGCACAAGGGTGATGGTGAATGAAACTTGTTGTGAGTTAGGAAATGAGCAGCAGAGTTTTGAATGAGCTCAAGTTTATGTAGGGTTGAAGATGGAAGGCTGGCGAGGAGATAATGAAACAAAATGAAGCAGGAGCATAATGAAACAATATTTTCCACCGAGCTACAAAAGGATATAAGGGAAGGTGACCAAAAGCTTGGTCAAAGAGGAAGGTTTTAATAAGTGTCTGATAGGAGGAGAGAGAGGTTGAGGTAGTCAATGAGAGATCGCTGAGCTTTCTCTTGTTTGAGATGGCTGTTACTTGCCAATAATCAAATCCTGTTCTAGGTTAGAATAGGTTCCTTCATTATGAGAGGAGCTATGAATAGAGCTGAATACTGTAGTGAACAACCCCCTAGTCAGTGAACAACCCCCTAGTTTCTTTATGACTCTCTTAACTACCCTTACCCCCGAAACAATATGGTCTGTTGCCAAAATGCCAGAAAATCTGAAATGATACCGTCTGCTCCGAAAGCTGTTAATAGCTAGTTTAAGTGCCAGTTTGTGCCATTCTGCAGATGCTGAGCTCATCCAGAAATAAATTAGATCCCCTTTTTTCTCAGAACCTATGGTTTCATTTCTTGCAAACTGCAAGTTGCACTTTGAATTGTGCCAATGATTTGACCATAGTCTTTTTAACTCTTAATAGAAAGGAGGAAAAAGACCAAACATAGAACAGATTGTGCAGTGAGTAAATGCTTACTATGTTATGCTGTCTGAACCACGCAGACCAGTTGCAATTCCTGTATTGAGGTAACTAATCTCAGCTATGATGTGCTGTGATTCTTGTAACAGAGCTCCTGGACCAGGCAGCAGAAGATAGAGCACAATTCCTGCTCTTTAATTTTATTAGCTACCTTGTTGGTAGCAGATGAACAGATGTAGAGTTACAACAGTGTAATGGTTATGCTACTGGCTTACTGATCCACAGGCCTGGACTAAATATACAAAGAACTTGACTTCAAATCCCACTGCGGCAGTTTGAGAATTTGATTCTGAAAATAAAAAAGGTGGCAGCAGTAAAAGTGACCATGAAACTGTCGGATTGTCATAAATGGCCAACTTGTTCACAGCCAAAAAGCAGGTCAAGTCTCCTATTACCTGCACCCTCTATATATCTCACAAATGGGAGAGCACCATGAAATCAATACTTACAAAAACCTGCATTTATATAGAGCCTTTAACATATTAAAATAGTCCAGCAAATTCACAAAGTGTGAGAAAAATGGGCATTGAGCCAAAGTATGCGATGTTTCTTGTGGACGATGTTATTTTCAGTTGATCCATAAGGTTAACAACTGCCATCAAGGTTGAAGATGTGAGTGATCTACACTGTGATTTATATCATGGCAATTCTTTCATGTTAGAACTATTACCATTTAAAGTCAGATCTAAAGTTGATGCCTAAGTGTTACTGGAAATAAAGCTATGTGAAATCAGATTGGCTACAGCAGCAGATGGAAACTGAAATATAAACTGATTGGGCCTTGATTTCCTATTATGGAATCTGCACAGCTTAGATAGACAGACCTGGGACTTTCCTGGTCTTTCATGCCTTAACTATTCACTTCCTACCAGCTCAGCCATTATGGAGGAGCTTGAATTGTGTATAGTTTTTATCAATGAACTTCGTGATGATGTTTTCAAAACACAAATAATGTTATAGAGAGCAATTTTAACCTAACTCACCCATCGGGAAACTGACAGGATCGAGTTTGGACGGGGTTTTACACTCTGCTCGATTTTACTCTCCATTGGAATCAGTGTAGAGTGATACTGGTAAAACCAACATTTCACCCTATCCTGTGGGTTTCCCACCTGGCAAGTTAGGTTAAAATCACAGCCCATTGTGTCTAATATAAACAGGACTCTGTTAAAGAGTGACCTTACCAGATCTTTTGTGGTGAAGGTCACACTTCAGATTCTCAGGAGCCAGACGCTGTGTCCAAAAGTGATGATTGGTGTGTTAAAAAGCAATAGCTGTAATTTTTATTGTAAAAACTTGAAAGGCACAAAGAATGTTGGAAGTTATATTGATATGAGGTTCTTCAATACAAGTTATTTTTCTTTGAGTTACAGTGAAATTATTGCTAAGTGGCTGGCAGTTGTGACATTTCATTAGTAATTAAATCCAAATTAGTGAGTGTCAGCCCTGGCTCAGTCAGTAGCACTCACCTCCGTGTTAGACAATTGTGGATTCAAGACTCACTGCAGATAACTGAGCACAAATGACACTCCCGGTGCAGTACTGAGGGAGCACTACACTATCAGAGATACTGTCTTCCAGATGAGAAGTTAACAGTGAAGCTCCCTCTGCCTGCTCAGGTGCATGGAAAATATCCCACGGTACTATTTTGAAGAAGAGCAGGGGAGTTATCCCTGATGTCTTGCCCAGT
The DNA here is from genome assembly GCF_036365525.1 of Heterodontus francisci. Classification (NCBI taxonomy): domain Eukaryota; kingdom Metazoa; phylum Chordata; class Chondrichthyes; order Heterodontiformes; family Heterodontidae; genus Heterodontus; species Heterodontus francisci. Next base: position 8,656,335 of record NC_090399.1, read on the forward strand.
ATTTATCTCTCTATCAACATCACTAAAACAGATTATCTGGGCATTATTGTGGGATCTTGCTGTGTGCAAATTGGCAGCCACGTTACAACAGTGACTACACCAGCTGGAAAGTGCTTTGGGATGTCTTGAAGTCATGAAAGGTTCTATATAAATGCAAGTCTTCATAGCATTTTCTTTCATTCATTAATTTTCATTATTGCTGGGTTTGTTTAAAAGAAAGAACTTTCAATTAATAGAATTGACTCGCTGCTCAGCAAAACATTGGTTAAAGTGAAAATATCAATAATAAATTTAAATGTCACAATCACTGAATTGTTACTGTGCAGAAGGAGGCCATTCGGCCCATCGTCTCTGCACCAGCTCTCCAAATGAGCAATTCACTCAGTTCCATTCCTCTGCCTTCTCCCGATAACTCTGTACATTCTTCCTTTTCAGATAACTGTCTAATTCCCTTTTGAATGCTTCAATTGAACCTGCCTCCACCACACTCTCAGGCAGTGCTTTCCAGACCTTAACCACTCGGTGCGTGAAAAAGTTTTTCCTCTTGTCACCTTTGCTTCTCTTACCAAATACTTTAAATCTGTGCCCTCTCCTTCTCGATCCTTTCCCAGGTGGGAACAGTTTCTCTCTATCTACTCTGTCCAGACCCCTCATGATTTTGAATACCTCTATCAAATCACCTCTCAGCCTTCTCTTTTCCAAGGAAAACAATCCTAACTTCTCCAATCGATCTTCATAACTGAAGTTCCTCATCAATGAAGATAGCTACATTACCTGCTACTATTCCAATGTAAGACACTTTCGCAAAAGTGGAGTGTGCTGGCATGTAAATGCACGGTTCTGTTGCTGATGGCTGTACTCCTGTAAGGCCCCAAGTCGGTCGAGCTGATTCACTTTGCAGTTGTTCTCCCAGGATGGAAGAACATTGGTGCCCTGCTGGGTTTTTTTTTTGCCAGAGACAGTTTTCTTTTCTGGCCTTGAAAAAAGATGTGCAAACCCCTGTCTTACCCCATGCACTCTCTCTCTCTCTCCACCACCCCAAAATAAAAGTTTTAAAATGAATCCAGGGGTAAATGAAGCAAAGAGGAAGTACATACACCGTTGCCAGGGTCACCTGCACGGTTGGTGGGGAAAGCAGGATGTGACATTCAATGCTGGATGTCCCGCGCAGCCGCCCTGGTCAGTTTCATCTGTAATTGACTAGAGAAATGGAGAGGAGCCTGGGTGGGAGAGTAAATCAGTGAGGATTGATAGACAGGGGCTGCTGCTGGGAGGGACGGGGATGGAGACTGAATGAATGCAGCTCTGGGTTAGCTCGGCGTTTCCACTGTTTTTGTTGCTTCATCCCAATACTACACTGTAGAAAGGCACCGACATGTTTGCTTGGACTGTACTCGCGGTTTCAGCTGCTATCGCGCTAGAAGCAGCGCAGTCCTACAAGCCGGTTATTGTGGTGCACGGTTTGTTTGACAGCCCAGGAGATTTCAAAATGCTCCAAGGTTTCATCAACGAGGTAAGGAGACGCTTCTTTCGTGCTCTTTCGCTGCGCCCAGGCCTGATTTCCCGCAGATCTACCCTGGATCCCTGCCCACTCCTCTTTTCCTCCCTGTTCTGGAAGTGGGTAAGTGACTGGAAACATGAACTGTTTACTAAAGGAGGAGGGAATCGTGTTCCAGGGCCGCCCCGCGAAATACACGGACACCCACCCGGGTTGTAATAAGTTACTAAATTCGATTTTAATCTCGACAAGTTTAACCCAAGTGAATAGCTGAGTCAGTTAATGGGATATAAAATATAAAAGTGTAGGTTGAAATGAAATACTGTGAAAGCTCCGGTGTGTAGCAGTTTTCCCAAATACCAGTAGCAGTTTATTAGCTGAAGTATTTTTTTCCCATTGTGAGTTATCTCTCAGACAGTTCCTCGGGAACTTCCTTCCACTCCAGGGTTGTGGGTCCTTAGACAACTGAATAATCCAATTCTGGATCCGCACACTCTGCCACAGGTGGGGCAGGTTAAAGGCCTGCTCGGGTCTGCAAAAAAAAAACGACCAGAGCCCGACAGAACCACGTCCAACCCGAGTCGGACCCAGCCCAAGTCCTTCCACTTTCTCGCACCCGACCTGAGCATCAGTTAACCCACCTTCCGTTTTTCACTTTGTTGCTGATCTGTACAAGTTTAAAATAACTGTAACAAAACCACCTTTCTAGTCCAAAAATTACATTAACATTGGAACTTGTGATAGAGTGTATCTGACTTGGTCCGACCCAAGCCCGAATGTCTGATCCGGAAGTGCGACCCGACCTGACCCAAACCCGACACATGTCGTCGGGTCCCGTTGGATTCGGGTTGGGTAGCAGGCCTTTAGGGCAGGTGGTGTTTGAGGTGAGTGAATGGGATGCTTGAAATTCTGAACGCTCCTTCTGCTGTTTATACTTGGTCACTGCCTGGGCATGTCGACGTTGTTCAAATTGGCTGGCACCTTCGGGGATGTTTCTTCACTGTGCGCAGTCTTGGGCAAGAGATTCCCACGAATCGGTGGAGGTGTCACATTTTTTCAGGGAGGCTTTAAGGACATCCTTGTAGCGTTTCCTCTGTCCTCCTGGTAGTCTCTTGCCATGATGGAGCTCGGAGTAGAAAGCTTATTTTGGGAGTCTTGTGTCTGTAGTACAATAGAAAAATCCAGGATGAGAGAAGACAATTAGAGCATGGAAGTTTACTACCCTTGTGCCCTACCTCTCCCAAATTAAGCATCTGGCTGCATCCTGAATATCCCTCCTGCAGGCATCAGTAGCTCCTTCAGTTATTTACCCAACCAATATCCTTTATATTGGAAAAGCTTTTGAATTCAGTGGGCGAGGGACAATATCAGAGTTGAACTTGTCAGTATTCTCACAGGATCACCCTCCCCTGCCACACTTGCTTTCCAGTACAGATTATTACATTGGAGTCAGGAGGTAGAGCCCTAACTGATGTCTCCCCCTCTTCCTCTCCCATTCTGGGCTTGGTTCTGCCCATCAAACTCTGCTGAAACCAGTTAACTCAGCCTGGTTGAGAGCTGGAGCTGGTGGGAAATGCACTCATTCTGTCCGCTTGGCTCACGTGTGGGTTAGGAATACTGAATGAATGTTGTCATAGAGTCATAGAGAGATACAGCACTGAAACAAGCCCTTCGGCCCACCAAGTCTGTGCCGACCAACAATGACCCATTTATATTAATCCTACACTAATCCCATATTCCCTACCACAGCCCCACCTTCCCTCAATTCTCCTACCACCTACCCACACAAGGGCCAATTTACCTATCAACCTGCAAGTCTTGGCTGTGGGAGGAAACCGGAGCACCCGGTGGAAACCCACGCGGTCACAGGGAGAACTTGCAAACTCCACACAGGCAGTACCCAGAATTGAACCCGGGTCGCTGGAGCTGTGAGGCTGCGGTGCTAACCACTGCGCTGCCCAAGGGCGTTTTATGGTCTGTCCACTCCCGAGATCCTTTTTCGTATGGTGCCTTGTTGCTGGTAACAGAATATTACAGGATATTGCTTTGAGGCAAAGAGCAGAGAAATCGGTTGTTTGAGTTTACCAGCTGTACTCTGCTTCTTGATCTGTACTGTGGGACCAGGACCAAACTGTCAGGATTACTAAGCAGTACAGTCCTACAGACCAGTTATTGTGGTAAAGGATTACTTCCAAATCTTGTAAATGTAATTTCCTTCTCATTAGAAGCTATTTTCTCTGTCCCATATCATGCTGAATTTTGCCCTGCCCCCACCTTGGCGACTGTATTTCCTGTGCTTTACCTAATCAAACAAAAGTTGACACCGAGCCACATAAACAGACATTAGATCAGATGCTTGGTCAAAGAGGTAGGTTTTAAGGAGCGTCTTAAAATAGGAGAGAGAGAGCTGAAGAGGTTTATGGAGGGAATTCCAGAGGTAGGACCTAAACAGTTAAAGGCACAGCCACCAATGGCGGAGTGATTAATGTCAGAAATGCTCAAGAGGCCAGAATTGGTGATAATTTAAACCTAAATTGCCTGGAGGAAAAGCCACGGGATTGGGTGGAATGCGCTCGTTTTACACCCCCGACTCTGCACTGACTTCAGTGTGAAATGGGGTGAGGGTTGTAAATAATGTCACACTCAATCCCCTCAGTTTGCCAGCCAGTGGGTTAGGTTAAAATTGACACCAAAAGCTTTAATGCAGCCAATCGAAATTTTTCATAGATTGGGAAAAGTGTGCAGGTTTCTTTTTCTCTTGTGGAATGTCAGCTGTCCTTTATTCCTGTTGTATTTTGTTGTGGGCCTCGGGAATAATTGAAGCAGACCAGCCAGATGGGTGTATGAGGATGGGTTATAGTTCAGGTGACAAAGTCCTCGCTTGTTTATTGTTCCCTGTATAAAGTCCATAGACTGCACACAACTGGCTGGATGTGTAGTCAGCATGAGGCAGTTGTTTGCCATTTACCTAACTCATGAGGATATATGGATAGCTCCAACCTTTACTATTTATTGTTGGTTGTAAGCCTGCACCAAGAAAGCTGGGGCTTTTCATGTACAAGTGCTCATGTGCTTTGTTTTACATTTTTACAAACGAGTGAATTGAAGAGCATATGAAATAGGAACAGGAGTTGACCATGCAGCTCCTCCAGCCTGCTCCGCCATTCATTAAGATCTTCTATCTCAACTCCACTTTCCTGCCCTATCCCTTGGTGTCTGAAAATCTATTGATCCCAGTCTTAAATATATTCAATGAGCATCCACAGCTCTCTGTGTGGTAGAGAATTCCAAACATTCACAACCCTTTGATTAAAGGAATTTCTCCTCATCTCAATCCCTTGTCCTGTGACTATGCCCCCTAGTTCTAAACTCTCCAGCCAGGGCAAACAGCTTCTCCACATTTACCCTTTGAAGCCCTCTATGAATTTTATATGTTTCAATGAAATCACCTTTCATTCTTCTGAAGCTCCAAAGAATGTAAGCCCATTTTACTCAATCTCTCCTCATAGGACAATCCTCCAATCCCAGGAATCGGGGATCATTCTGGTGAAGGGTCACAGACCTGAAACGTTAACTCTGCTTCTCTCTCCACAGATGCTACCTGACCCTCTGAGTATTTCCAGCATTTCTTGTTTTTATTTCAGATTTCCAGTATCTGGAGTATTTTGCTTTTATATTACTGGTATTGTTTGCATTTGGCAAGATACAAGAAGTTTACAATTGAGTAGTGAAATGCAAAAATAATACTGTAACTCCCAAGCTTTCTGAGGAGAGTTGTTCGAGGTATTCTACCCTCTAACATTGGGTGATTTGCATTCATGTTACCTATAGGGCTCCATGGGTGAAAGTTGGTGATCTAATAAACCCATTTCTACCAAGTGAAACCTGTGATAAGCAGGAACTGTGGCCCCAGTGGTTTCTTTATGGTTTACAGTCAAATACAGAAAGGGGAACTGGATTATCGTATAGTCCAAACACAGAGAGGGTTGGTGTTGGAGTGTTAAGGTTGTGAACATTAGAAGTGGAGACAAGTTGATTGGGCAAGATATCGATGTTGCTGCTTTAGTTGAGCTAGCAGAAGTTTGAGGTTCAGTAGAGAGCTCATCTGAAGTTGGGACTGAGATACGTTGCTACAGTAAAGACAGAAAGAACATGCATTTATATCAAGACTTTCGTGACTTCACAAAATGTGTTACAGCTATTGAAGCATCTAGTGTTGTTATGCAGGAAATGTGACAGCTAATTTGTACACAAGAAGATCCCACAAACAGCAATGAGATAATGACCAGATCACATCTGTTGTGATGATGTTTGAGGGGAAAAGTATTGACCAAATTAAGTGTTGATATAAATTTTAAATCAGATTCTGGTCTTCAATCTACTGTATTGTGAAGCGAGAGTTGGCAGTACTGACTATCTAACCTTTGCTTAAGATATAAGAAGATAGCAAAGAGAGGAAAGAGGAACCATTGGCTGATCTAGACTATTTGATCAGTTATTTTCTTCCACAGCCAAGGCTCAGTTATTTCACTTTCACCTCTGAGTCAGAGTGTTCAGGTCTCCACTCTAGATATGAGTATATAACGTAGGCCAACACTCCCAGTGCATTTGAGGGAGTGCTGCACTGTCTGAGGTGCAGTATTTTGCATGAGTTGTTAAGCCTTGGTCTCGTCTGGCCCACATAAAAAATTCTGCGACACTCTTTCGATGAAGAGCAGGAGAGTTCTCCCAATGGAGAGAGAGAAACCACTTTGACTGACCCAGAAGTCTTGGATACTTGAAACGTAATTCCGCATCATGTTTCCTAAGTTTAAAAAGCCAAAAGCACAGACTTCTGTGTGATGGTTAAAGGTGAAGGTGCTTGGTTAGGTTCTGGTAATTAAGATATTCTTTCTGCCCATTTATTTTACCAGGAGTGATCTTTGTGTAGATCTCCAGGGCAGGATCTGTCACTTTTCATTCTCAACTGACGCTGGGTGTTGATGCATAAAATGCATTGTCGATATGTGAAGAGTGCTGAACTGAGCAGAACAGGATCAATCCTGTTTGACTAGCACTAGAAATTCTCTTGACATTACAACCACACTGCCTAATGGATCAGCCACCAGCACAGTCTGGTAAATGAAAGGCCTCCATTGACTGGCTATTTGGCTGAGTGCATTTCCCCTATTGTGATGGTTTGCTCTCATCAAGCAGCCCTGTCTATGTGAAGAGATTTGATTCTCTCTCTTGGTGTTTGATTTATTTCCCTTCCCCTGACCTCTGCAGCTAACTGAGCAGAAAGTGGGTCCCCAACACAGCTGGAGGCCCCAGACTGATGGGCTCAATTCTCCCCAACTCTGGGCACTGCCAGACATGATTCTCCCCAGGAACTTTCCTCCTTCCACAGGGAGCCTCTGTGTAGCACTGGTTGGATTGGGAATCATGGGGGAATCAGTACCTCATTCCAATGCTGAATTGGTAGAACGTAATCCTTCTCCTATATCCTTTATTACTTTTTTCGAATCCTTGCAGGTTACCCCGTTACATCTTTTCTCCTTTTAATTCTGCTTGAGTACGAGTTCATGGCTACTTGTGGTATCTTGCCCATGTGAAGCCAGACGGTGACCAAGGCGGACGAGATGGCCTGGAATAATGGGACTTAGCTGTGGAGAGGGAGAGACGGTGCTGCTTGAGAGGTCCAAGCCAGATCTGGCTGTGAACCATGTGTGCTTTCTGTCCCATGGAGCTGAATTCACAGAGGTGTCTGGGCTGAGAGACCTGCTGAGGTTGGAGGTATTGGAAATGGAGAGTGCAAGACCAATCAACCAACATCTCAGTGTTGCTGCTTTAGGTTAGCCAGAAGACATTGGGGATGAACGTGGAGAGGGGGGGAGCACGGCGTTGACGGAGTGGGGCTGGAGTGAAGATGGATTAGAGGTGGGTGAAAGAGACGATCAGAGGTAGGTCTGCTGTGACACTGTGGGGTAATTTTAACCAAAGTTATCAGCAGGGAATCCCATGGGAGCAGGTGGAATGTTGGCTTTCCACCCAATCCCAACATTATTCTCCGTTGACTTCGATGGAGGGTAAAATCATGTGGGGTGCAAAGCCAGTGTTCCACCAGATCCTGTGAGTTTCCCAATGGATTGGGTTAAAATAGCCTGCTGTGTTTCAGTGCTACTCAATCAAGGCCAATTCTTTGCTCACCTTGAATCTACATCTATGGACTTTCCAGTAGGAGTGAGTGGGCAACAGTCACAGGAACTCTGGGTTTCCCCAGTTTCATAGCCTGAGGTCAATTGCAATGCTCCAACCCTGGCTGAGATCAACAAACATAAATATAGACACTGATTGAACCTGGTGACTTCCTGCTCGCTGCAGCCTTGGTGTTACTCCGGGAGCATTCCTGGTCACTAGGGCCTCAGTGTTACTCTGGGTAGCCTTCCTGGTCACTGCAGCCTCAGTGTTACTCCGGATAGCCTTCCTGGTCACTGCAGCCTCAGTGTTACTCCGAATAGCCTTCCTGCTAACTGCACCCTCAGTGTTACTCCGGATAGCCTTCCTGGTCACTGCAGCCTCATTGTTACTCCGGATAGCCTTCCTGCTAACTGCACCCTCAGTGTTACTCCGGATAGCCTTCCTGGTCACTGCAGCCTCAGTGTTACTCCGGATAGCCTTCCTGGTCACTGCAGCCTCAGTGTTACTCCGGATAGCCTTCCTGGTCACTGCAGCCTCAGTGTTACTCCGGATAGCCTTCCTGGTCACTGCAGCCTCAGTGTTACTCCGGATAGCCTTCCTGGTCACTGCAGCCTCAGTGTTACTCCGGATAGCCTTCCTGGTCACTGCAGCCTCAGTGTTACTCCGGATAGCCTTCCTGGTCACTGCAGCCTCAGTGTTACTCCGGATAGCCTTCCTGGTCACTGCAGCCTCAGTGTTACTCCGGATAGCCTTCCTGGTCACTGCAGCCTCAGTGTTACTCCGGATAGCCTTCCTGGTCACTGCAGCCTCAGTGTTACTCCGGATAGCCTTCCTGGTCACTGCAGCCTCAGTGTTACTCCGGATAGCCTTCCTGGTCACTGCAGCCTCAGTGTTACTCCAGATAGCCTTCCTGGTAACTGCAGCCTTAGTGTTACTCCAGGATCATTCCTGGTCCCTGTGGCCTCAGTCTTACCCTGGGATCCTTCCTGGTCCCAGTGGCCTCAGTATTCCTCCGGGATCCTTCCTGCCCACTGTGGCCTCAGTATTACTCTGCAATCCTTCCTGCTCACTGTGGCCTCAGTACTCACTGTGGTCTCATTATTACTCTGCGATCCTTCCTGCTCACTGTGGCCTCAGTACTCACTGTGGCCTCAGTATTACTCTGCGATCCTTCCTGCCCACTGTGGCCTCAGTATTACTCTGCGATCCTTCCTGCTCACTGTGGTCTCAGTATTACTCTGCGATCCTTCCTGCTCACTGTGGTCTCAGTATTACTCTGCGATCCTTCCTGCTCACTGTGGCCTCAGTATTACTCTGCGATCCTTCCTGCTCACTGTGGTCTCAGTATTACTCTGCGATCCTTCCTGCTCACTGTGGCCTCAGTATTACTCTGCGATCCTTCCTGCTCACTGTGGCCTCGGTATTACTCTGCGATCCTTCCTGCTCACTGTGGTCTCGGTATTACTCTGCGATCCTTCCTGCTCACTGTGGTCTCGGTATTACTCTGCGATCCTTCCTGCTCACTGTGGTCTCAGTATTACTCTGCGATCCTTCCTGCTCACTGTGGCCTCAGTATTACTCTGCGATCCTTCCTGCTCACTGTGGCCTCAGTATTACTCTGCGATCCTTCCTGCTCACTGTGGCCTCAGTATTACTCTGCGATCCTTCCTGCTCACTGTGGCCTCAGTATTACTCTGCGATCCTTCCTGCTCACTGTGGCCTCAGTATTCCTCCGAGTATCACATTCACCCCTGAACCATCAGTGAGACTTGTCAGATTTTCAAACTATTGTAAAGGGAAGGATCCTTGACTTCCAGAGAGTCTCCAGAAACACTCAAGGGTTTTAACTTCCATACAAGCTGCCAGAAAAGTTCGTGTTGTGACATCTATTCCATGTTGTTTACAGGAGGAGAGTTTCAAGTTGAACATATATTTTAGGACACAAGGATCTTCCCAAAATAACATCAGTGACTGACATTGCATTTTGTTTGTTCAGCAGGATGTTAAATTATCAGCTGCTTGTAAAGTCCCTTTGAAAGAGATTATCGAAAGGCTCTTTTTATCCTTAAATCTGCTTTTTTATATTCACCCACGTGAGGTGACAGACTTGGAGATGGTGGATTTTGATTCTAATCAGCCCTGTATGCTTGTAACTTTTGGTCAGTGCCACTGAGCTTCTTGTTAAAGGTACAACGTCCTTCGTGCTCGTACTGATGGGCACTGAGTGGCTCATATCTGTGTCGTGGGATGATACAGTACAAATGGAGGCCATTCATCCCATCATGCCTGTGCTGACTCTCTGAAAGGGCTAACCAATTATCCTCCCTGCTCTTATTGCCATAATCCTGCAATTTTTTCCTTTTAAAAAAAATTTATCTAATTTCTCTTTTTTTAAAAAAACCTTTCAGGCAGTGTGTTCCAGATCACAATACTTTGCTATTTTAAACAAAAGCTTCCTCTTGTAATGTCTGGTTGTCTCTCCAATCATTTTAAATCTGTGACCTCCGGTTGCCAATCTTTCTGTCACTAGCAACAATTTTTCTTTATTTACTCTATCACGACCTGTCAAGATTTTCAGCATCTCTATCAAATCTCCCCATAACCGATAAGGAGAAGAACCCTTGTTTTTTCAGTCCATCATCCCTGCTACCATTCCAGTAAATCTCCTCTGCACCCTCTCCAAGGCCTTGATATCCGTTCTAAAGAGTGGTGCCTGGAATTGGACACTATACTCCAACTGAGGTCTAACCAGTGTTTTATAAAGGCATTAAGTCTGGGTCACCACAGCGTACACTTTACAGCTGCTACTGCTGAGGCAGCTGGAGGGCGGAAGCAAATGGATGCTGTTTATTGAAGTGTTTTGTGGTAATTCACACGTATGTTTGTGCTGGGAGCAAGGAGAGTTTGTAGGTTTGAACAGACTTTTGTTCTTGTCTTTTGTGTGGTTCAATTGGGTTACAGAATGATTTGCCTGCTTAACGATAGCAGCACTTCAAAGGTAATTCGTTGGTCGTCAAGCACTTTGGGACAGGCTGAGGATGTGAACAGTGTTGCATAGATACAGAGTTGTAAGTTTTTTTCGAGTGAGCTGTAAAACTTCTGGTTTTAAATAGCTTGAAAGAAATGGGCCCAGTAGGAATTCTGAGAACTTATCAACGGAGGGGTCTCCTTTTCTGTCTCACCTCAGACACATCCAGGCACCAATGTGACTGTCATCGACCTGTTTGATCACACACAAAGCCTGAAGTCTCTATGGAGTCAGGTGGATGGATTCAAAGAGGTCATCTATCCCATCATGCAAAATGCAGCAGACGGAGTTCACATGATATGTTACTCACAAGGTATGGCCTGTCGGGGGGGTTGCCGTGGGTTTCAAAAATATATTTCAAAATGTTTTAACAGTGAAGATTAAAGGCAGGTGTGGCTGTTATTCATTAAGTTGTGATGCTGACCCCATAAGACCTGGCTAGAATACAGATGATTGGCTGATTTCTCCTGTCAATCAAACCTGGTGAGTGCACTATGTTAAGGGAGTGGGATTAATTTTAGGCACGTTATTTTTACGATGTAACTATCCTCCACTCACAGCACTTTACTGGAAAAATAACATTGCTGTAGTCAGGAGACTTTCTTGCACAGTTTTGATCATGAGGTCGGTAAATTAAAATTACAAGTCCTGCCTTGCCTCTATCTCACTGGCTGACACAATGGTGTCAGTGGTGTCACTATTCATTTCCACCACCTCCAGTGTGATGCCACATCGAACACACCTTCCCCTCTCCTGTCAGCATTCCGAAGGGATCATTCCCTCTGTGACACCCTGATCCACTCCTCCATTACCCCCGACACCTCGTCCCCTTCCCCTGCAATCGTGGGAGGTGTAATACCTGCCCTTTTACCTCCGCTCTCCTCACTATCCAGGGCCCCAAACACTCCTTCCAGGTGAAGCAGCGATTTACTTGTGCTTCCTTCAATGTAGTCTACTGTATTCGCTGCTCACAATGTGGTCTCCTCTACATTGGGGTGACTGCTTTGCGGAACACCTTCGCTCAGTCCGCAAGCATGACTCTGAGCTTCCAGTTGCTTTCTATTTTAATTCACCATCCTGCTCTCATGCTCACATTTCTGTCCTTGGCCTGCTGCAGTGTTCCAGTGAACATCAACGCAAGATCGAGGAACAGCATCTTATCTTCCGATGAGGTACTCTATAGCCGCCTGGACTCAACATTGCGTTCAACAATTTCAGAGCATGACTGGCCTTTTTATTATTTTATTTTATGACCACAATTGTTGACAACGCGATCGGTAGGTGGCGCTGTTTTGGCACATGCGCAGATACAGCATGTGCCACGATAACGTCACAGCCTGCGACTGTTGCAGCTGCCAGGACTAAAGATGGCGCTGCTCAAAAAATCACAGAGATGAAACCTAACAAACACGTGGCAGAATACAATGGCCGGAGTGAGAGAGTGGAGCGGGCCGGGGAGATCAGCGCGGGGAGACCAGCGGTAGCGGTGCCGGGGAGTGGGGGGGGGAGAAAGAGGGAGGGGAGGAGAAAGAGGGAGGGGAGAGGGGGAGAAAGAGGGATAGGTAAGGAAGGGGGGAGGGGGAGAGAGAGGGAGGGGGGAGGGAGAGGGGGAGAAAGGGGGAGGGGGGTGCGAGTGGGAGGGGTAAGGAAGGGGGGAGGGGGAGAGCTGGGGGGAGAGGGAGGAAGGGGGGAGGGGGAGAGCTGGGGGGAGAGGGAGGAAGGGGAGAGAGTTGGGGGGGGGGGGAGCAGCGGAACGGAAGGGGAGTGCCTTTTTCTGTGCATGCGCCATAAACACAACAGCAAAAGACTTACTGGCCAGTCCCTGGACCCGGTGACACCAAGGTCTTCGCACGCTCGCTCCCCGCGGCTCTCTACGGCCTCTCGCTTCCGGCCCTCTCCATTCAGCCGTTCCCTCCAGCTGCGGATGCCCAATCCAGTTGCTTTCTCCCCTACCCAGTTGCTTTCTCTACTTCTCCTCAGTACTTCAGGCATTGCAACTGTTTGGTCCCTGCATTTTGCGTGCTCCCTCTCCCCACCCCTCCCCGCACTCCCCCTCTTCACCCACCCCTCCCTCTACCCGCCCACCATAGTTGAATATCTGAAGTGCAGTTGCAAAATCGGGGAAATAGCATGCAAAACAAAACCTCAACAATTCTGGGTTTAATTATTGAAAAGTTTTATTAAGTTCATTAAGTATCCGAGGAACTGCTGTGCATGGATACATGAGTGTTGTGTTGCCAGCATTCCCGTGAGACAGACAGGCCGAGTCTCTGCTATGCACAGCTAAAGAGATTGTTCCTGGAGAGCCTTGTGGTGAATAAAAGCTTGGCTCTCTATTTCACTACTGTATTGTCCATGTGAAGAAGGCAAAGTCACAAGAGTCTGAGCTCAGTCTATTCTTGGTGAATGTTCCCCAAGCGCATCCCAATGTGCATTCCCAATTCATCCATAATTACAATGTTCCTTTCCACATCGTGATGAGCTCCGCAGCATGATCCAGTTGCCTTCGTTGCTTGAATGCTGACCTTAAGTCTCAAGGATTGTTTGCTCGACGGCATGTTTTACATGAAAAGAAATAAAGCAAATCAGAGTCAGAGCTGCCTCCCTCCATCCACTGAAATTACTGTTGCGCACACCTTTTTAAGTTCTGCAGTGAAGGCACCAATTGATAACGTCGCCAATGAAGCACTTATTACCCACCTCAGATGCAGGAATCAGCACATCCTTGCGTCCTCTCCTGCACTGCCTCCTTTGCTGGAATGCCGTCCTTAAGTGTCAAGGATGGTTTTCTCAAGGGCACGTTTTACATGAAAGAAAATAAGGAAAGAACATCAGTGTCAGAGCTTCCCTCCCTCCAATGGAATTACTGTTGAGCATGCTTTGTGTTCTGCGGTAAAGGCATGTACTGATAACACCGCCAATGAATCACTTAGTACCCACCTCAGCTGTAGGAGGCAGGATGATGTTATTGCCCCTATCTCGTGATGGTTCAATGCTGCTCTCAGGGCAAACATGAATGATGTGAGGGTGCTGGAAAAGAAGCACATTTGTTTTGGGCTATGAACATAAAGCTGGCCATTTAGCCCAGCAGTTCCCTGCCAGTGGTTATGTTTTTCGTGCGTCTTTCCATCCATTCCCATTTAATCCTGCCTACTACTATCACCAGTTGTGTTCACAGCAAGAGCATTCACATTTCTGCTACCACTGGACACGGCATGCTTGTTTCTTTTAGTGCTCAGTCTCTTCTTGCTGAATGTTCCCCAAGTGCTTGACCCCTTTGGACGCCCTCTCTGCTTGACAGGCAGCAACTGGCAATTGCGGAGTCTCACAAGGCTCTGCATGGTTGTTTCAACGTCGGATGGGGAAACAGGTGGCTGTGTGTCCATGAGCACTGCCCTGATGGGTGTAGGAGCAGGTAACTGTGTGCCCATGAGCACTGCCCTGATGGGTGTAGGAGCAGGTAACTGTGTGCCCATGAGCACTGCCCTGATGGGTGTAGGAGCAGGTAACTGTGTGCCCATGAGCACTGCCCTGATGGGTGTAGGAGCAGGTAACTGTGTGTCCATGCGCACTGCCCTGATGGGTGTAGGAGCAGGTGACTGTGTAACTGAGCAGCAAGGAGAGGGTACCGCAGGTAGGGGAAGTGGAGATTTGAACAGGCAGGCATATGTATGGTCCATCAGATCATTAGGCCAGGGGGTGAGACGCTCAGGATCCAGGGTTTGTGACACGTGACTGATGTCCAGCGCGCGGCCACCTCCATCCGAAGGTGCTTCCGGGCAATTGTTGGGCATAGTAAATGGCTCCATCTCATCAGCCAGTCCTTGCTGCCAGCGGAGAGTCTGTTGCCGCAGCCAGTCCAGTCTCCTCATGAATGCTGCCGTTCCACTCTGCAGAACGGCCTGTTGTAGCTGGTACAATTGATCTGAAAGCAAGCGGTATTTTTCATTGTGGCTGAGGGGCCTTGGCTGTTCCTCTGTAATCACAATGGCAGCAGCCATGCCTGTCGTCGTTGGTGTCTGAGATGCACGCCAGCGACAATTGGGGGCGAGCCTGTCCAAAGGCAGACCCAGATGCCTCTGCACAACAACAGCATGTTTGCAGGGCAACAAAGTCTGAATGGAGAAGATGCAGCTTCAGGTAGCCTGGCCATCATGTATCTGCAGTGTGTACTGTTTGGCGCCAGAAATCACAGTCACTGTGCCTTCATCCTGCTACATGCGGTGGCCCAGACAATGGAACTGTTTTCAGAGCAACTCGCAACAGGGACTGGAGAACATGCGGTGGCCCAGACAATGGAAATGGTTTCAGAGCAACTCACAACAGGGACTGGAGAACATGCGGTGGCCCAGACAATGGAAATGTTTTCAGAGCAACTTATAAAGGCAGAGCAACTTACCTTGGAACAATCTCCTGTGTCAAATAAAAATGAAGTCTCCAAAACGAATAAATAATTCAGATAAAATGCCCGACGAAACCTCCCCTCCTTCCACTTTCAAAAAGTCGCGCCGAAGCTTTGACGCATGCGCAGAGGCCAAACTGGCGCGTCGGCGAGGAAGACTAAATAACGCGATGACGTCATCTGCGCATGCGCACAACCTTACCGGCAGGTCGGACCGCAGCGCATGCGCAGAGATGAGGAGACTGTGTGCGCATGCGCGTACCGCGTCGTCTGCACGTGCGCAAAGCGGTCCTGGTAAGCCGGACCACAGCGCATGCGCAGGGGGCATGAGACCGTCTGCGCATGTGCGCACCGCGGCGCATCCTGATGATGTTGTCCGGAGATGAAGTAGCGTTGTCATGAATTACTTTGTTATTTTTTAACCATGTGCCTGCCTTAAACTTGGTTTCTTGTGTTGTACTTTTGAACAGAGCTGCTCATTATTCTGCCATTAACACTCTCTCTGGACAAATGCTTTGTCTTTCACCACAACCATTAACACACTCTTTGCCTTTGTCCCAGGACAGCTTTGTTATTTAATTTCACTTGCGCTCTGCCCTATTACACACCTTCCTTTTTGTTCTCTAGCCCACCACTGTGCCCCCACCCCTTCACTTGCTTAAAACCTGTTACAATCCAAACCTTTGCCAGTTCTGATGAAAGGTCAGACCTGAAACAGTCAAACGTACCGGCGGACACTGCATGCTCCTTCTCCAGGGACACCCGGGCGCAAACGTAACCGTGGAAGAGGGGCAGGCAATCAGGGAGGACAGAACCCCGACGGCCTGCAGCCTGGACCTGTGAATTGCCATCTTGGCCAGGCCCAGGAGCAGACCGACGAAGAGATCCTCCTCCCAGCCCACGCCCCTCTGCACCAGGTGCCCAAAGATCAGGAGCGTGGGACTGAAGTGCAGCCAGAACTTGAGGAGCAGCCCCTTCAAATACTCAGAGGGGCTGCAACCTCGCACACTCCATATATATGTGAAACACGGACTTGTCCAGGCCGCAGAAAGTACAGGCTGCCTGGGAGTCCATGAAGCTACTTAAAAGTCTATTGCATGGGACTGCCCTGTGCAACACCCTCCACCCCAGGTCCCTGATGTAAAGGCGGAAGACTCCCGCATAGAGAGACCTCCATCGGGGTTTCCCCTCGCCGCTAGATGGCAACGTGGACCGCCAGGACGTGTCCGGCTGGCTGACGAGGGCGAGGAAGTGGAGAGTGTGCAGGAGCAGCCCGTACAGGAAACCCCTCCGCGCCGATTCGAATGGCATGGAGGGCATTTCCGAGAGGCGGCTCGGCTTGTTTGGGACCGGCTCCCGAGGAGGGGTTCGGGGCCTGGGTCCGATGAGCAGTTCCGGCCGAGCGGGGGTCAGCTAGCCGGGAGCGCTCTGCTCTCCTGAGCCCCCTCGCCACCCGCAGTGAGGGGCGTCCTTGGGGCTTCGGCTACTCCTCCGCCCGCCAGTCTGTCCCCGGAGTCGGCCGCCCGGACAGCCGAGACACTCTGCTCTGTCGGCGGGGGAGTGCCCTGACTGGAGGCGACGATGTTCCAGACGCGGAATAGATCCCGATAAAAGCCAGGCAACTCCCTCAGAGAGGCGCGGCTGACTGTCTCCGCCGGGAGCTGCGTGTCGTCTTGAAGGCAGTGACGCTGGCGCAAAAAATACGTCGCCAGCGCACACCATCTGGGAGGACACTCGACGTACAGGTATCTCTGCAGGGTCCGACGGCGGAGAGTCGCAGCTGGGTGCGGATACATACCAGCAACTGGCCGCCGTCCTCGATCGGGAGACTCAGGACCGCGGCAGAGATCCAGTGTTTCCTCTTGCCCCAGAAGAAATTGACGAGTTTCTTCTGGATCTTGGTGGCAAATGCAGGGGGCGGGGCCAAAGTGACCAACCGGTACCACAGCATCAGTTGGTTTATGACCAGCGCTTGGCCCATGTAGGAAAACACTCGGAGTAGTCCTGTCCAGCGCCCCAGCCGAGTGGTGACTTTCACCTCCAACTCCTGCCAGTTTGTTGGCCAGGCTTCCTCAGCGGGGCTAAGGTGGACTCCCAGATAGAGGAAGTGCGTGGTGCTCCACGCAAAAGGTGTCAACTCCTCTGGCAGGGAGTCCACCCGCCACTGACCCACCAGGAGTCCGGAACATTTCTCCCAATTGATCCTCGCGGAGGACACGGCAGAAAACGTCTGCAGGCAGTCGCGCATCCTCCGCAAGTCAACTGGATCTGTGACCGTGAGGAGCATGTCGTCAGCATAAGCCAAGAGGATGATCCGCATGGCCGGCTTGTGCAGAGCCAATCCCGTCAACTTCCTGCGAAGCAGGCACAGGAAGGGCTCCACGCAGATGGTATACAATTGGCCGGACATGGGGCATCCCTGATGCACTCCTCTCCCAAAGCACCGTCAAGGACCCGTTAACCTTGGCTAGACACGCTGCGGCGGTGTATAAAAGTCGGACCCAGGCCATGAAATGCGGCCCGAGTCCGAAAGTGCGCAAAGTCCCGAAAAGGTATTCGTGATCAACCCTGTCGAACGCCTTATCCTGATTGAAGGAGAGAAAGGCGACCGACTGACCAGTCCTCTGGGAAAGATGAATCAGGTCCCGGACCAGGTGGATGTTGTCCTGGATGGACCGGCCTGGGACCGTGTAGGACTGGTCGGGGTGGATCATGTGGGCCAGCACGGAGCCCAGGTGGGTAGACATAGCCCGGGCATATATCTTATAATCCGTGCTGAGGAGAGAGACCGGACGCCATTTATTAAGCAGGCGGAGATCACCCCTCTTCGGCAGCAGGACGGCAAGGGGCATCAACGCCCTGAGGAACTCCACGGTCAACCGATCCAGCCCTGGCGATTTGCCCCTCGAGAGCTGGTGGAGGGCGCCAGTCAGCTCTGTCAATGTGAGCGGAGCCTCCAATTCTTCGGCGCCGTCCGGGCTGACCTGCCGCAGGTCCTCCCACAAAACTCTGCGTGCGTCCTCGCTGGACGGATCCGGAGAGAACAACGCACTGTAATAAGTACGGACCAGGAGGCCCGTTCCCTCCGGATCCATGATGGAGGATCCGTTGTCGGCCAGCAGCTCCCTGCCATTTTTCTAGCGAGTACAAGAAGGGTGAGGCACGGTCCAAATCTTCCAGGATCTGGTTCCGCGACCTCACGTACGCACCTCAGGACCCCATGAGCTGCAGGTCCTTCAGTGCGCCCTTCTCTTTATACGCCTGCCACAGGGTTGGGTCCACGACGGCATGACCGAGGCGGGACTCCAAGTCAAGCACCTCCCTCTCTTGCAACCCCTGCAAGTCGCGAGGAAAATCCCTGAGTTCCGCCGTGGGGATGAGAGGAGACTCGGTAGGAGGCACGAGGGACTCCACCACCTCACTGGCGATGGAATCAAGGTCGTCCTCCGTGTCCCTCCGGGTCATCACCGCCAGCGGCCGACACGCCCACCACACACTGTGGGGGCCAGCTGGTCCCACATCCGTCACGATCCCTCCCCCAGGATCGATGGTGGAGGAGTCCTCTCTGGGTTCTACTGTGAAACTATAGCCTGTGGGTGCCAACAGTTCAGGACCACCCTCCACCTCCGTCCCCAGGCCAATGAGCGGTCCAGGGGAGACGGACGTTCCCGACTCCGGAAATCCAGCTGGAGCCAAGACCAGAGGCGGAGAGAGGAGGCCATCTCCCGCTCCGCCAGCACCCACAGGCCCAGCAGATGGGGCAGTATTTTCGGTTATAACCGGGTTGGGTGTCTCCTGGTTGTGAGTGGATTCTGGCTGGGAGGGCCGACCTCTCTGGGCTTCCCCCTCCCCCCCACTCAGGGCACCTGACCCAGTGGCAGAATGGGAGGCGTCCGCAGGCTCCCCCACCACAAGCAGGGCCCCACTGGCTTCCCCCAGAGGGGCCACATGTACAGGTGTCTCCCCCTGCCCTCCATCCTGAGGGGTAGGGAGCTCCTGCTCAGGCTTTGCAGCCTTGATGTTGGTGGTGGTGGCAGGGGGAACCTGGGGACCCGAAACAGGAGACAGCTCCCCTCCAACAGATGGAACCTGCACCTCAGGGCCCCTTGTTACCTCTGTGGAGGGGTGCCTTCTCCTCTTTTTCCCCACTAGGGCGTGGAGGCTCAGAGACCTCCATGTCATCAGAGGCTTCCGCATCCTCCTTTTTTTTTTTAAAGCTACCCTGGGTCTGAGCCCAGCCCTGGGACAGGTGGATTCTGTGGGAACGGGCCTTGGGCTGAGCTCAGGCTCGGTTGTGTCACGGTGTCCAGGGGATCTGCCTCTTGCTGTTTATTTTTGCTCCGCACCTTCCTTCCACCCGGACAGCCACTCCCCTCCCCGCCGGAGGCTGTGAAAACTAAAGCCTCCGGAACCGACTGAGCTGTGTCTGTACGATGTTTGGGGGGAGTGGGAGGAGGTGCAGTGGTGCCACCCTGGGCCGCTGAGGTGGAATTGGCAGCCGGGAGGTTGGGGCAATTCTTGCGAACGTGCCCCACCCCCTTGCAGGCACAGCACCGGGCCCTGTCTAAGGTCCAGAAGACGTGATAGGCCATCCCCTGGAATTCCACATTAAATTGGCCCTCCGAGACCACCTCCTACGCCAGCTGCATAAATAGCTGGCGGTGGAAGGAGTAGACATGTTGGAGGCTGTGCTTCTGAAGACAGAGCGGGACTGGGGTGATCCCCGACCTCACCTCCCCCAGATGGTGCAGGTGGGGGAGGAGAAGCTCACTGGGAATGAAGGGCGGGACGTTTGATAGCATGATCCACTGCGCAGTGGCCCCCAGAGGGTCCACCGGCAGGAAGGTCCCCCCCACGGTGATCCCTTTACTCAGGGCCAGGGACACCGCCCGCTCGGTCTTCAAAAAGAACACAGCCTTCCCGACAACCTCGGCCATTGCCTTTACACAGGCCTCAATAGACATGTTGGGGTGGGGATAGCTCTACACCCCGTGGCTGGATGTTATCAATTTAAAGGGTGACTGGGCCACGAGGGCAGCTGCATAGGTAGTAGAGGGCCCCGCCACCAGTGATGAAGGGCTTGCCATGGGTCTAAGAGCTAAACCCACCCCAAATTGTGGGCTTGCACACCGAATAACAAAAGATTCACAGAAGATATTGAATATGTATTAACAAAAAACAAACAAACAACAGGTTAGGGGAGAGGCTGAGGGAATGGAGGAGAGTAAAGACAGGCAGTAAGGGATGACTTGCTTTCTGGAGGTGGTGCTCACAGCACACTTAAAACAGTTTTTGCACTTAGTCTTCTGGTTGGGGGAGGCATCTTCACGTGGGTCAGCTGAAGCTGCCCAGGCACTATCTATCCCCTTCCGTCTGTTTAGCCAGGCAGCTTCAGCTGACCCAGGCTGGGCAATTGGGGTGCTAAGGGAGCTTCACTGTGTGCTTGTTGCAGCAGCAGCACAGGGTCCTGCTGAATTGGCAGCCCCACCCCTTGTTGTTCCGGCCACTTGTTCCTCCCCCAACAGTCCAAAGCAAAGCAAGTTACTGGTGTTCAGCACCCACCTCCAGACAAAGCCTTGTTTCCAACAAAAAATGTCTCTCTTCTTTTTAATGGTGATTGTTGTTGAAGCTTTCCCTCTGCTTGGTTGTAACTGCTCCCCCTTGCTCAGTGTAGCTCCTCTCTCCAACTCTGCAACCTCCAACTGCCACCAGCACTCTCAACTGAGGCTCATTGCTACAATCAACACTCCAATTAGCCAGCAGCCAACCCCGTTTTTTTTTTCATTTTACTATTTATTGTCAACTTATGTACAGCTGTGCTTTAAATCCTTGATGGGTACAGCATCACACGAATCCTGTGCCCAATTGCCTTAGCAGGAAGGTTACTGCTGAACTTGGCATGCACCATGCCACTGTTTCCATGAGCACGGGTCACTTTTCCCCAAATGACATGAGTCTTGTTTGGTTTACCACCAGGAGTAACAGTGTTGTTCTTTGCTGTACCTGTCCTGGGAGTGTTTGATGGACAGTGTAGAAAGAGCTTTACTCTGTAACCCCGTTCTTTTTTTTTGTTAGAGGGAGCTTTACTCTGTGTCTAACCCCTTGCTGTATCTATCCTGAGTGTGTGTGCTGGGACAGTGTAGATGAAGCTTTATTCTGTATGTAACCCCATGGAGTACCTGTCCTGGGAGTGTTTGATGGGACAGTGTAGAGGGAGATTTACTTTGTGCTTTTCTGGGAGTGCTGGATGATCTAAAAAGCAGAAGATTCTGTGGACACTTCCGCCACATTGGAAAATGAGTTCAGTCGTTGTGCTGGTTGAGAAACCTTTTGTCGTTTTTTCTTGACCAAGCTCTTCCTGTTTCTGCGGTGACTGCAATTCTCATCCTGACATCACCAGCCCTCAACTGCACAGCAATGCTCACAGTCTGAAGGTGCTCTATTGATGTGTCTTCTGCTCTTCTTCAAACACCCAAACACTTGTGCTAAAGTTTCTCTCACTGCTTCTGTACAGAAACTGAGCAGTTTGCAGAACCCTGAGCTGCGGTGCAAACTGGCCACATTGAAGCATCTGTTAAAAAAGATGAGAACCTTTGTGCCGCTAAACCAATGGTGACGATTGTTACTGCACAGGCCATATCACGTCACCAATAGTGCACTATTTTATTACCAATTATTTTTGTTAATTCATTCTTAGGATGTGTGCCTTGTTAGCAAGGCTGGCATTTATTGTCCATCCATATTTGCCGTCCAGAAGGTGGTGCTGAACCTTCTCCTTGGCCCTCTGCTGTATGTATGGTGATGGTGTTGGGTGGAGGGTTGCAGGATTTTGACCCAGTGTTTAATATGGTGTGAGTCAGGACTTCACCCTGTGCTAAAAGCACCACTCTGCTCGAGTCATTGCAAGATATTTTCTCCTGATTCCATTTTGCACTCTTGCTGTCGATGGATGAGATGTTAGTAGCCTTTGACAATGGCGACAGGGGGGTCTTTTTGCCTCTTATCAATGCAAATATTGAGTAGTTATTCTCCCCACCTCCATCCCATTCTGCTCAGTGACAGCCTGTGATTTCACAGTTCAAGACTATGTCAGGAACTCATTCTGAGATTGGAGAATATTTTTGGCCAGGAAGCCATGCGTCATGATGCATTGGGTTCTGCCACACTGACCTCATCACATGACAAGAACACCACCACCTACAAGTTCCCTTCCAAGTCACACACCATCCTGACTTGGAACTATATCGTCGCTGGGTCAACATCCTGGAACTCCCTTCCTAACAGCACTGTGGGTGTACCAACACCACGTGGACTGCAGCGGTTCAAGATGGCAGCTCACCACCACTTTCTCAAGGGCAATTAGGGATGGGCAATAAATGCTGGCCTGGCCAGCGATGCCCATATCCCATGAACGAATAAAGAAAAAGTGTACACTTAACAGCCAACTGGACTTGATGGTTCCACCTCTCTCTCCTTCCCTCTCCCCCCACATCCCCCATCTCATTCCCTCCCCCACCTCTTTCCCTCCTTCCCTCAAAAGACCAGTCAAGAGCTGTACTCTATTGAACGGAACCAATAATCTTTAGTGCGTTTGTGGGACTGAAACTTTAAGCAGAGATTTTAGTGTTTTAATGAAGGATGTTGAGCACCTCTTCAACACAACTGTCCCTCGACAACCCAGCACTCTGACTGTATTGGGGTGAGAGTTAATTCTTGGCAGTCTGAATTGCCCTGAAAAGCAGTGAAGGTTTCTGCCTGATTTCTGCCACTTGTTCTTTAAGAAACTGAGTATGTGTTCTGTTTTTCAGGTGGCCTGGTCTGTCGAGGTATCCTCTCTACGATGCCAGATCACAATGTGGACACCTTGATATCACTGTCCTCTCCTCAGCTTGGCCAGTACGGAGGTGAGTTCCAGGCTCTTCCCCCGTACCCCCACTTGCTCACCATGTGACGAGGGGCTGAGAATCAGGAGAATCAGGCTGAGAAGTGAATGAGAGCTGGATGAGGCAGAGGGTTAGACATGTATTGGGAGCAGCATTCAAACTGAGTCCAGGCACACTGATCTACGGGACAAGAACTTACATAGTCTCAACCCAGTGGTTTGGTGACATGAGCTTAAAGCACAAACTGCTCCAAGTGGTTCTCACTCCAGGTTCTGAGTCAGAGGGTCATGGGTTCAGGTCCCACTCCTGAGAGTTGAGCATAAATTTTAGGGAGTGCCGCACAGTCATCTTTCAGATGAGACGTGAAACTGAGGCACCGACAGCCCTCTCAGGCGGATGTAAAAGATTGCATGGCTATATTTCAAAGAAGAGCAGGGAAGCTTTCCCCAGTGTCTGGGCCAATTTATCCCTCCACCAACATCAGAAAAAAATGGTTAATAAAGGTAAATATTTCTTTCTCCCTGTAATCACAATCGGCTATGTTGCACAGACAAGGCACACAGTGACAAAAAGTGTGTGTCTCTGTGTGTTCCTGTCGAACACTGACTGACCCTCACTGTGTGTGTGGGGGGGAGGAGGTCTGTGGAACAGTGACTGACCCTCACTGTGTGGGTGGAGGTGAGGGGGTCTGTGGAACAGTGACTGACCCTCACTGTGCGTGGGGGGGGAGGGGGTCTGTGGAACAGTGACTGACCCTCACTGTGTGTGTGGAGGGGAGGGGTTCTGTGGAACAGTGACTGACCCTCACTGTGTGTGTGGGGGGGGAGGGGGTCTGTGGAACAGTGACTGACCCTCACTGTGTGTTCGGGGGGAGGGGGTCTGTGGAACAGTGACTGACCCTCACTGTGTGGGTGGAGGGGAGGGGGTCTGTGGAACAGTGACTGACCCTCACTGTGTGTGTGGAGGGGAGGGGTTCTGTGGAACAGTGACTGACCCTCTTGCTGTGTGTGTGGGGGGGAGGGGTTCTGTGGAACAGTGACTGACCCTCACTGTGTGTGTGGGGGCGAGGGGGTCTGTGGAACAGTGACTGACCCTCACTGTGTGGGTGGAGGGGAGGGGGTCTGTGGAACAGTGACTGACCCTCACTGTGTGGGTTGAGGGGAGGGGTTCTGTGGAACAGTGACTGACCCTCACTGTGTGTGTGGAGGGGAGGGGGTCAGTGGAACAGTGACTGACCCTCACTGTGTGGGTGGAGGGGAGGGGGTCTGTGGAACAGTGACTGACCCTCACTGTGTGTGTGGAGGGGAGGGGTTCTGTGGAACAGTGACTGACCCTCACTGTGTGTGTGGGGGGGAGGGGGTCTGTGGAACAGTGACTGACCCTCACTGTGTGTTCGGGGGGAGGGGGTCTGTGGAACAGTGACTGACCCTCACTGTGTGGGTGGAGGGGAGGGGGTCTGTGGAACAGTGACTGACCCTCACTGTGTGTGTGGAGGGGAGGGGTTCTGTGGAACAGTGACTGACCCTCTTGCTGTGTGTGTGGGGGGGAGGGGTTCTGTGGAACAGTGACTGACCCTCACTGTGTGTGTGGGGGGGAGGGGGTCTGTGGAACAGTGACTGACCCTCACTGTGTGTGTGGGGGCGAGGGGGTCTGTGGAACAGTGACTGACCCTCTTGCTGTGTGAGTGGAGGGGAGGGGTTTTGTGGAACAGTAACTGACCCTCACTATGTGTTTGGGGGGAGGGGGTCTGTGGAACAGTGACTGACCCTCACTGTGTGTGTGGGGGGAAGGGGGTCTGTGGAACAGTGACTGACCCTCACTGTGTGTGTGGAGGGGAGGGGTTCTGTGGAACAGTGACTGACCCTCACTGTGTGTGTGGGGGGGAGGGGGTCTGTGGAACAGTGACTGACCCTCTTGCTGTGCAGTGCTGTCGAGAGCAGTCACTCTAACTGCGTCTTTGCTGAGAAGGAATCAAACCTAAAAGCAGGGATATGGTATTTACCAAAAGAATATTTCACTCCATTTCATCCCCTCTAGTATTTTACAAAGTGCTTCCGCAGCCAATGCTGTGTTTTTGAAATGTAGTCACTGTTGTAATGTATGGATTTGCAGAATCCACATTTTCATCGCTCTCTGGTTAAAGAGGTTTCTCCTGAATTCCTTTATTGGATTTATTATTGACCATGTCGTAATAATGGCCATTAGTTTTTTTACTGTCCACCCACCCCACTACCCACCCCTCTCCATCCCAATAAGTGAAAACATCACCTCTACTCTATCCCATTGAATTACTTCATAGGTCATACCTCTATCGGGTCACCCCTCAGTCTCCTTTTCTAGAGAACAGAGCCCCAGGCTATCCAGTCCTTCCTGATAGTTAGAACCTCTCAGTTCTGGTGGAGATTATTTGGCCACGTCTGAGTGGAGAATACCTTTTAAAGGTATCATGTTGAACGTGCCAGATAAATACCTACCAAAAATCAGCAACGTCAGATTAAATAGTGTGATCCTCAATGGACCAAGAAACCAACTGCAAGTGTCACAAAGAGAAACAATTACATGCACACATGTGAAGAACTGGAGAAACCGAGAGAGCTAATGAGAGAACTAGTCAAAAGCATTGCATCAGGGGATAAACAGGGCAATAAATAAACCTTTCAGTACTGCGATGGTCAGATGAACATGGAACAGTGGTGGGAATATGGAATTAGGTCACAGAGCAGCCATGATCTCATTGAATGGCAGAACAGCTCGAGGGCTTGAATGGGCTCCTCCTGTTCCTATGTTCCTACAAGGAATGTCAGAAGGACGAAATCCCAGGAAAGATGCAAACAGAATCAGAACTGAAGATGAACACAAGACAGTTGTTACTCTGAGTGATTACTTGCTCTGGTTTTGAATAATCTTTTGCTGACTAAACACAGGAGGGTCAGGATGTGAGCCTTTACCTCTTCCTGTGTCTCTGACACCCTTTACTGGGGACCCAATCTGGAGTGACAGACTGTTGACTACACCAGTTCTTGCTCATGTGACCAGTGATTTCAGGCAGCAGGAATAACAATACTGGCAGTGAAGTTTCAATCTGCAGAATTTAATGACAGTACCACACAGATCAAAATGAATCACCAGCGGGGAACACAGAGGCTGTTTGGGTGAGTGGGCAAGAATATGGCTGATGGAATATAATGTAGCAAAGTCTGAGGTTACCCACTTTGGTAGGAAAATGAGAAAAAATTAGGATATTTATTGAATAGTGAGAGACTGCGAAATGTTTACTTTCAGAGGGACCTGGGTCTCCTTGTACATGAATCACAGAAAGTTAATATCCAGATAGAGCAAGCGTTAAGAAGGCAAATGGTATGTTAGCTTTTGTTACAAAAGGATTGGAGTAGGAGTAAAGAAGCTTTACTACACTTTATACAGGGTATTGGTGAGGCCATAGCGGGAGAATTGTGTGCAGTTTTGATCTCCTCACCTAAAGAAGAGCATCCTTGACATCAAGGGAGTGAACGAAGGTTCACCGAGACTGTTGCTGGGATGAGGGGTCTCTCTTGTGAGGAGAGATTGAGTCAACGAGACCTCATTGAAACATATAAAATTCTCAAGGGGCTTGACAGGGTAGCTGCTGAGAAAATGTTTCCCCGAGCTGGGGAATCTAGAACACAGGGTCACAGTCTCAGAATAAGGGGTCGGCCATTTAGGACATAGGTAATGAGAAATTTCTTTACTCAAAGGGTTGTGAATCTTTGGAATTCTTTATTTTGTATTTGTTTCATGGGTGGTGGGTGTCACTGGCAAGATCAACATTTATTGCCCATCCCTAATTACCCATGGGTAGGTGGTGGTGAGCTGCCTTCTTGAACCGCTGCAGTCCATGTGGGGTAGGTACACCCACAATGCTGTTAGGAAGGGAGTTCCAGGATTTTGACCCAGTGACAGTGAAGGAACGACGATATAGTTCCAAGTCAGGATGGTGTGTGACTTGGAAGGGAACTTGTAGGTGGTGGTGTTCTTGTCATGTGATGAGGTCAGTGTGGCGGAACCCGATGCATCGTGAAGCATGGCATCCTGGCCAAAAACGTTCTCCAATCTCAGAGCGAGTTCCTGACGTAGTCTTGAGCTGTGAAATCACAGGCTGTCACTGAGCAGAATGGGATGGAGGTGGGGAGAATAACTACTCAATATTTGCATTGATAAGAGGCAAAAAGAGCCCCCTGTCGCCATTGTCAAAGGCTACTAACATCTCATCCATCGACAGCAAGAGTGCAAAATGGACTCAGGAGAAAATATCTTGCAATGACTCGAGCAGAGTGGTGCTTTTAGCACAGTGTGAAGTCCTGACTCACACCATATTAAACACTGGGTCAAAATCCTGCAACTCTCCGCCCAACACCATCACCATACATACAGCAGAGGGCCAAGGAGAAGGTTCAGCACCACCTTCTGGACGGCAAATATGGATTTACAATAAATGCCAGCCTTGCTAACAATGCACACATCCTAAGAATGAACTAACAAAAATAATTGGTAATAAAATGGTGCACTATTGGTGACGTGATGTGGCCTGTGCAGTAACAATCGTCACCATTGGTTTAGCGGCACAAAGGTTCTCATCTTTTTTAACAGATGCTTCAATGTGGCCAGTTTGCACCGCAGCTCAGGGTTCTGCAAACTGCTCAGTTTCTGTACAGAAGCAGTGAGAGAAACTTTAGCACAAGTGTTTGGGTGTTTGAAGAAGAGCAGAAGACACATCAATAGAGCACCTTCAGACTGTAAGCATTGCTGTGCAGTTGAGGGCTGGTGATGTCAGGATGAGAATTGCAGTCACCGCAGAAACAGGAAGAGCTTGGTCAAGAAAAAACGACAAAAGGTTTCTCAACCAGCACAACGACTGAACTCACTTCCCAATGTGGCTGAAGTGTCCACAGAATCTTCTGCTTTTTAGATCATCCAGCACTCCCAGAAAAGCACAAAGTAAATCTCCCTCTACACTGTCCCATCAAACATTCCCAGGACAGGTACAGACCGGGGTTAGATACGGAGTAAAGCTCCCTCTACACTATCCCATCAAATACTCCTAGGACAGGAATAGCACAGGGTTAGATACAGAGTAAAGCTCCCTCTACACTGTCCCCATCAAACACTCCTAGGACAGGTACAGAAAAAGAAAAAAAAAAACGGGGTTAGATACAGAGTAAAGCTCCCTCTACACTGTCCCATCAGACATACCCAGGGCAGATACGGAGTGGGTTAGATACGGAGTAAAGCTCCCTCTACATTGTCCCATCAAACACTCCCAGGTCAGATACAGAGTGGGTTAGATACAGAGTAAAGCTCTCTCTACACGGTTCCCATCAAACACTCCCAGGGCAGTGACAGTAGGAGTGAGATGTTCATTTTTCTTCTGCACTGCCCCAGCAGAGTTCATCAGACATTCTATTTCCCAAATCTCAGCCTCTTGGGGATAGAGAGAGAAAGAGAGAAATGTGTTGAAATATGTCCAGAACCAATCAGTGTTTAAAACTAATGCCTCTATTAATAAATAGAGAGTGAATTGTGAAAAAACTGTAAGTGCTGTAAATACTCAGCAGGCCAGGCAGCATCTGTGGAGAGAGAAACAGGTGACCGTTTCAGGTCTGACCTTTCATCAGAACTGGCAAAGGTTTGGATTGTAACAGGTTTTAAGCAAGTGAAGGGGTGGGGGCACAGTGGTGGGGTAGAGAACAAAAAGGAAGGTGTGTAATAGGGCAGAGCGCAAGTGAAATTAAATAACAAAGCTGTCCTGGGACAAAGGCAAAGAGTGTGTTAATGGTTGTGGTGAAAGACAAAGCATTTGTCCAGAGAGAGTGTTAATGGCAGAATAATGAGCAGCTCTGTTCAAAAGCACAACACAAGAAACCAAGTTTAAGGCAGGCACATGGTTAAAAAGTAAAATAAAATAATAAAAAGGCCAGTCATGCTCTGAAATTGTTGAACGCAATGTTGAGTCCAGGCGGCTATAGAGTGCCTCATCGGAAGATAAGATTCTGTTTCTCGATCTTGCGTTGATGTTCACCGGAACACTGCAGCAGGCCAAGGACAGAAATGTGAGCATGAGAGCAGGATGGTGAATTGAAATAGAAAGCAACTGGAAGCTCAGAGTCATGCTTGCGGACTGAGCGAAGGTGTTCCGCAAAGCAGTCACCCCAATGTAGAGGAGACCACATTGTGAGCAGCGAATACAGTAGACTACATTGAAGGAAGCACAAGTAAATCGCTGCTTCACCTGGAAGGAGTGTTTGGGGCCCTGGATAATGAGGAGAGAGGAGGTAAAAGGGCAGGTATTACACCTTCCGCGATTGGATGGGAAGGTGCCGTGGAAAGGGGACAAGGTGTTGGGGGTAATGGAGGAGTGGATCAGGGTGTCACAGAGGGAAATATCCCTTCGGAATGCTGACAGGAGAGGGGAAGGTGTGTTCGATGTGGCATCACGCTGGAGGTGGTGGAAATGAATAGTGACACCACTGACACCACTGTGTTAGCCAGTGAGATAGAGGCAAGGCAGGACTTGTAATTTTAATTTACCGACCTCATGATCAAAACTGCGCAAGAAAGTCTCCTGACTACAGCAATGTTATTTTTCCAGTAAAGTGCTGTGAGTGGAGGATAGTTACATCATAAAAATAATGTGCCTAAAATTAATCCCACTCCCTTAACATAGTGCACTCACCAGGTTTGATTGACAGGAGAAATCAGCCAATCATCTGTATTCTAGCCAGGTCTTATGGGGTCAGCATAACAACTTAATGAATAACAGCCACACCTGCCTTTAATCTTCACTGTTAAAACATTTTGAAATATATTTTTGAAACCCACGGCAACCCCCCCGACAGGCCATACCTTGTGAGTAACATATCATGTGAACTCCGTCTGCTGCATTTTGCATGATGGGATAGATGACCTCTTTGAATCCATCCACCTGACTCCATAGAGACTTCAGGCTTTGTGTGTGATCAAACAGGTCGATGACAGTCACATTGGTGCCTGGATGTGTCTGAGGTGAGACAGAAAAGGAGACCCCTCCGTTGATAAGTTCTCAGAATTCCTACTGGGCCCATTTCTTTCAAGCTATTTAAAACCAGAAGTTTTACAGCTCACTCGAAAAAAACGTACAACTCTGTATCTATGCAACACTGTTCACATCCTCAGCCTGTCCCAAAGTGCTTGACGACCAACGAATTACCTTTGAAGTTCTGCTATCGTTAAGCAGGCAAATCATTCTGTAACCCAATTGAACCACACAAAAGACAAGAACAAAAGTCTGTTCAAACCTACAAACTCTCCTTGCTCCCAGCACAAACATACGTGTGAATTACCACAAAACACTTCAATAAACAGCATCCATTTGCTTCCGCCCTCCAGCTGCCTCAGCAGTAGCAGCTGTAAAGTGTACGCTGTGGTGACCCAGACTTAATGCCTTTATAAAACACTGGTTAGACCTCAGTTGGAGTATAGTGTCCAATTCCAGGCACCACTCTTTAGAACAGATATCAAGGCCTTGGAGAGGGTGCAGAGGAGATTTACTGGAATGGTAGCAGGGATGATGGACTGAAAAAACAAGGGTTCTTCTCCTTATCGGTTATGGGGAGATTTGATAGAGATGCTGAAAATCTTGACAGGTCGTGATAGAGTAAATAAAGAAA
Source organism: Heterodontus francisci (assembly GCF_036365525.1). Classification (NCBI taxonomy): domain Eukaryota; kingdom Metazoa; phylum Chordata; class Chondrichthyes; order Heterodontiformes; family Heterodontidae; genus Heterodontus; species Heterodontus francisci. The sequence continues at coordinate 8,687,008 of NC_090399.1, forward strand.
AATTGTTGCTAGTGACAGAAAGATTGGCAACCGGAGGTCACAGATTTAAAATGATTGGAGAGACAACCAGACATTACAAGAGGAAGCTTTTGTTTAAAATAGCAAAGTATTGTGATCTGGAACACACTGCCTGAAAGGTTTTTTTAAAAAAAGAGAAATTAGATAAATTTTTTTTAAAAGGAAAAATTTGCAGGATTATGGCAATAAGAGCAGGGAGGATAATTGGTTCGCCTTTTCAGAGAGTCAGCACAGGCATAACGGGACGAATGGCCTCCATTTGTAATGTATCATCCCACGTCCACAGATATGAGCCACCCATCAGTACGAGCACGAAGGACGTTGTACCTTTAACAAGAAGCTCAGTGGCACTGACCAAAAGTTACAAGCATACAGGGCTGATTAGAATCAAAATCCACCATCTCCAAGTCTGTCACCTCACGTGGGTGAATATAAAAAAGCAGATTTAAGGATAAAAAGAGCCTTTCGATAATCTCTTTCAAAGGGACTTTACAAGCAGCTGATAATTTAACATCCTGCTGAACAAACAAAATGCAATGTCAGTCACTGATGTTATTTTGGGAAGATCCTTGTGTCCTAAAATATATGTTCAACTTGAAACTCTCCTCCTGTAAACAACATGGAATAGATGTCACAACACGAACTTTTCTGGCAGCTTGTATGGAAGTTAAAACCCTTGAGTGTTTCTGGAGACTCTCTGGAAGTCAAGGATCCTTCCCTTTACAATAGTTTGAAAATCTGACAAGTCTCACTGATGATTCAGGGGTGAATGTGATACTCGGAGGAATACTGAGGCCACAGTGAGCAGGAAGGATCCCAGAGTAGGGGTAGGTTCACCCACAGTACTGTTAGGGAGTTCAGGATTTTGCTCCAATGACAGTGAAGAAACGGCGATATAGTTCCAAGTCAGGATGGTGTGTGGCTTGGAGGGGAACTTGCAGGTGGTGGTGTTCCCATGCATCTTCTGCCCTTGTCCTACACGGAAGTGGTTGCAGGTTTGCAAAGTGCTGCTGAAGAGGCTTGGTGAGTTGCTGCAGTGCATCTTGTAGATGGTACACACTGCTGCCACTGTGCATCGGTAATGGAGGGAGTGAATGTTGATGATGGTGGATAGGATGCTGATGAAGTGGACTACTTTGTCCTGGATGGTGTCGAGCTTCCTGAGTGTTTTTGGAGCTGCACCCATCCAGGCAGGTGGAGATTATTCCATCACACTCCTGGCTTGTGCCTTGTATATGGAGGACACACTTTGGGGAGTCAGGAAGTGAGTTCCTTGTTGCAAAATTCCCAGCCTCTGACCTGCTCTTGCAGCAACAGTTCAGTTTCTGGTGAATGGTAACCCCTGGGAAGTTGATAGTGGGGGATTCAGCAATGGTAATGCCATTGAATGTCAAGGGGAGGTGGTTAGATTCTGTCTTGTTGGATGGTCATTTCCTGGCACTTGTGTCGCACAAATGTTACTCCCCACTGATCAGCCCAAGCCTGGATATTGTCCAGTTTAAACTGCATATGGGCACGGACTGCTTCAGCATTTGAAGAGTTGCGAATGGTGCTGAACATTGTGCAATCATCAGCGAACATCCCCACTTCTGACCTTATGATTGAAGGAAGGTCATTGATGAAGCAGCTGAAGATGGTTGGGCCTAGGACACTACCCTGAGGAACTCCTACAGTGATGTCCTTGAGCTCAGATGATTGACCTCCAACAACCACAACCATCTTCTTTGTGCTAGGTATGACTCCAGCCAGCGGACGGTTTTCCCCCTGATTGCCATCAACATCAATTTGGCTCGAACTTCTTGATGCCATACTTGGTCAAATACTGTCTTGATATCTAGGGCGATCACTCTCACCTCACCATTTGAGTGCAGCTCGTTTGTTTATATTTGGACCAAGGCTGTAGTGAGGTCAGGAGTGGAGTGGCCCTGGCAGAACCCAAACTGAGTGTCAGTGAGCAGGTTATTGCTGTTTAAGTGGCACTTGATAGCACTATAGATGACACCTTCCATCACTGCTGATGACCAGGAATAGACTGATGGGGTGCTAATTAGCCGGATTGGATTTGTTCTGCTTTTTGTGTACAGTACATACCTGGGCAATTTTCCACATTACTGGGTTGTAGCTGTACTGGAACAGCTTGGCTAGGGGTGTGGCTAGTTCTGGAGCACAGGTCTTCAGTACTACAGCTGGGATATTGTCAGGGCCCATAGCCTTTGCAGTATCCGGTGCTTTCAGTCGTTTCTTGATATCAGGTGGAGTGAATTGAATTGGTTGAAGACTGGCATCTGTGATGCTGCGGACCTCAGGAGGAGTCCGAGATGGATCATCAACTCGACACTTCTGACTGAAGATTGTTGCAAATGCTTTAGCCTTGTCTTTTGCACAGATATGCTGGGCTCCCCCTTCATTGAGGATGGGGATATTTGTGGAGCCACCTCCTCCTGTTCGTTATTTAATTGTCCACCACCATTCATGACTGGATGTGGCAGGATTACAGAGCTTTGATCTGATCTGTTGGTTGTGGGATTGCTTAGTCCTGTCAATTGCATGCTACTTCCATTGTTTCGCATGCAAGTAATCCTGTGTATAGCTTTGCCAAGTTGACACCTCATTTTGAGGTGTGCCTGGTGCTGCTCCTGGCATGCCTTCCTGCACTCTTCATTGAACCTGGGTTGGTCCCCTGGCTTGAAGGTAATGGTAGAGTGGGTGATATGTCAGGCCATGAGGTTACAGATTGTGGTTGAATACAATTCTGCTGATGATGATGGCCCACAGCGCCTCATGGATGCCCAGTTTTGAGCTGCCAGATCTGTTCTGAATCTATCACATTTTATCACATCTATCCCACTTAACACGATGGATGGTATCCTCAACTTGAAAATAGGGCTTCGTTTTCACAAGGATTGTGTAGTGGTCACTCCTACCAATACTGTCATGGACAGATGCATCTGCAACAGGTAGATTTGTGAGGACAAGGTCAAGTCGGTTTTTCCCTCTTGTTTGTTCCCCACCACCTGCCGCAGACCCAGGCGAGCAGATCTATCCTTTAGGACTCGGCCAGCTCAGTCAGCAGTGGTACTACTGAGCTACTTTTGGTGATGGACATTGAAGTCCCCCAGCCAGAGTGCATTCTGTGCCCTTGCCACCCTCAGTGCCTCCTCCAAATGGTGTTCAACATGGAGGAATACTGATTCATCAGCTGAGGTGGGGAATGGTGGTGGTGGTGTAGGTGGTAATCAGCAGGAGGACTCCATGCCCATATTTGACCTGATGCTATAAGACTTCATGGGGTCCAGAGTCAATGTTGAGGACTCCCCAGGCAACTTGATCTCAACTGTATACCGTGTTCTGCCATCTTTGGTGGGTCTTTCCTGCTGGTGGGACAGGGATGGTGATGGGAGTATCTGGGACCTTGAATGTAATGTATGCTTCTGTGAGTATGACTATGTCAGGCTGCCACTTGACTAGTTTGTGGGACAGCTCTCACAATTTTGGCACAAGCCCCCCAGATATTAGTAAGGAGGACTTAGCAATGTTGATTGATCCCAGAGAGCTGTGGATGCTCAGTCATTGAGTATATTCAGCACAGAGGTTGATAGATTGTTGGGTAGTAAGAGAATTAAGGGATATGGGAATAATGTGGGAATCTCCAGCTCCCCTTTCTTGTGTTCTTATGATGAGTTGTTGTTGAACCTGCTCCTCCTTAAATCAGTTTTAAAGCACAGCAGCAAGTCAGTTATAATATGGCTAACTCTTGTTAATAATTAATGGTTATCCCTGTTTGAAGATACCATACATGTCCTTGTTACTCAGTTATCTCAAGGCAGTTAAGATGTTTCCATTTAATTCCTGTTAGTCCAAGGAGCTACCCTTTTCACCACAAATAATATCCAACCTCATCCCTCTCTTAACTCATCCGCTGAAACTCTCATTCAAGCCTTCATTACTCTCGACTTGACTATTTCATCACACGCCGGCTGGTTTCCCACTTTCTACCCTCCATAAACTTGAGATCATCCAATACTCGGATGCCCATTGTTTGATGCGTCAAGTCCTGTTCCCCTATCACCCCCGGTGCATGCTGACTAACATTGGCGCCCAGTCAAGCAACATCTTGATTTTAAAATTCTTAACCTTGATTTCAAATCTCTCCACGGACTCACCCCTCCCTACCTGTGTAATCTCCTCCAGACCCTCAATCCTCCGAGATATCTGAGCTCCTCTAATTCTAGCCTCTTGGGCATCCCTGATTTTAATCACTCCACCATTGGTGGCCGTGCCTTCAGTTGTCTGTGCCCTCACCTCTGGAATTCCCTCCCGACACCTCTCTGCCTCTCCACCTCGCTTTCATCCTTTAAGACACTCCTTAAAACTTACCTCTTTGACCAAGCTTTTGGTCATCTGACCTAATATCTCCTTTTGTACCTTGTGACATGCTTTGCTTTATAATGCTTGTGTAAAGCAGCTTGAGAGATTTCATTACGTTAAATGTGCTATATAAATATAAGTTGTTGTTCCACATTTTATCTCTGCACAATGAGCAATTAGTTTGCACAGGCACAACCCAATTAACAGCACTGGTGGCTACACAATGAAAGTCAACCCTGACTCTGGTGATTAACCCACACAAGCAGGGTCTGATTAAAACTACTGATCACTGCAGTTAGAGCAAGGGTCACGTTTAGTTCAGAACTTCAGTAGCAGGAGGGTATAACAGTGCAATAATGCACAGCTGCAGTAAGCAAGCTCTGAAATACCTCTGGTTCTGAGATAATGTCTGAATCTCCCTCTGTGTGTGGGTCTCCGTATACCTGTGCATATGGCTGTGTGTCAGTATCCGAGGGCAGTGACTGACTCTGTGTGAGTGTTTGTGTGTGTGTATGCATGTAGTGAACTAGTCGCTTCCTCCCAACAGATACCAACTACCTGAAATGGCTCTTTCCACATTATGTGAAATCCAAACTCTACCACTTCTGTTACACACAATTTGGACAGTGTGTCTCCATCTGTAATTACTGGAATGGTGAGTAACAAGATCTAGTCTGAGGAATGTGCACAGTGTGAGTGTCTGTGTGTACACCCTGTCTCTGTGCTCTGTGTACAGTGTGAGTGTCTGCGTGTACACCCTGTCTCTGTGCTCTGTGTACAGTGTGAGTGTCTGCGTGTACACCCTGTCTCTGTGCTCTGTGTACAGTGTGAGTGTCAGTGTGTTACACCCTGTCTCTGTGCTCTGTGTACAGTGTGAGTGTCTGTGTGTACACCCTGTCTCTGTGCTCAGTGTACAGTGTGAGTGTCTGTGTGTACACCTTGTCTCTGTGCTCTGTGTGCAGTGTGAGTGTCTGCGTGTACACCCTGTCTCTGTGCTCAGTGTACAGTGTGAGTGTCTGCGTGTACACCCTGTCTCTGCTCTGTGTACAGTGTGAGTGTCTGCGTGTACACCCTGTCTCTGTGCTCTGTGTACAGTGTGAGTGTCAGTGTGTTACACCCTGTCTCTGTGCTCTGTGTACAGTGTGAGTGTCTGTGTGTACACCCTGTCTCTGTGCTCTGTGTACAGTGTGAGTGTCAGTGTGTTACACCCTGTCTCTGTGCTCTGTGTACAGTGTGAGTGTCTGCGTGTAAACCCTGTCTCTGTGCTCTGTGTACAGTGTGAGTGTCTGCGTGTACACCCTATCTCTGTGCTCTGTGTACAGTGTGAGTGTCTCTGTGCTCTGTGTACAGTGTGAGTGTCTGCGTGTACACCCTGTCTCTGTGCTCAGTGTACAATGTGAGTGTCTGTGCTCTGTGTATAGTGTGTGTGTCAGTGTGTTACACCCTGTCTCTGTTCTCTGTGTACATTGTGAGTGTCTGCGTGTACACCCTGTCTCTGTGCTCTGTGTACAGTGTGAGTGTCAGTGTGTTACACCCTGTCTCTGTGCTCTGTGTATACTGTGAGTGTCTCAGTGTGTTACACCCTGTCACTGTGTACAGTGTGAGTTTCTGTGTGTGTTACAGCCTGTCTCTGTGCTCTGTGTACTTTGTGACTGTCTGCGTGTACACCCTGTCTCTGTGTACAGTGTGAGTGTCAGGGTGTTACACCTTGTCTCTGTGCTCAGTGTACAATGTGAGTGTCTCTGTGTGTTACACACTGTCTCTGTGCTCTGTGTACAGTGTGTGTGTCAGTGTGTACACCCTGTCTCTGTGTACAGTGTGAGTGTCAGGGTGTTACACCTTGTCTCTGTGCTCAGTGTACAATGTGAGTGTCTCTGTGTGTTACACACTGTCTCTGTGCTCTGTGTACATTGTGAGTGTCTGCGTGTACACCCTGTCTCTGTGTACATTGTGAGTGTCTGTGTGTACACCCTGTCTCTGTGTACAATGTGAGTGTCTCTGTGTGTTACACACTGTCTCTGTGCTCTGTGTACAGTGTGTGTGTCAGTGTGTACACCCTGTCTCTTTGCACAGTGTGAGTGTCTCAGTGTGTTACACCCTGTCTCTGTGCTCTGTGTACAGTGTGAGTGTCTGTGTGTACACCCTGTCTCTGTGCTCAGTGTACATTGTGAGTGTCTGCGTGTACACCCTGTCTCTGTGCTCTGTGTACAGTGTGAGTGTCTGCGTGTACACCCTATCTCTGTGCTCTGTGTACAGTGTGAGTGTCTTTGTGCTCTGTGTACAGGGTGAGTGTCTCTGTGCTCTGTGTACAGTGTGAGGGTTTGCGTGTACACCCTGTCTCTGTGCTCAGTGTACAGTGTGAGGGTCTGCGTGTACACCCTGTCTCTGTGCTCTGTGTACAGTGTGAGTGTCTCTGTGCTCTGTGTACAGTGTGAGTGTCTGTGTTACACCCTGTCTCTGTGCTCTGTGTACAATGTGAGTGTCTCTGTGTGTTACACACTGTCTCTGTGCTCAGTGTACAGTGTGAGTGTCTCAGTGTGTTACACCCAGTCTCTGTGCTCTGTGTACAGTGTGAGTGTCAGTGTGTTACACCCAGTCTCTGTGCTCTGTGTACAGTGTGTGTCTCTGTGCTCTGTGTACAGTGTGAGTGTCTGTGTTACACCCTGTCTCTGTGGACAGTGAGAGTGTCTCAGTGTGTTACACCCAGTCTCTGTGCTCTGTGTACAGTGTGAGTGTCTGCATGTTACACCCTGTCTCTTTGCACAGTGTGAGTGTCTCAGTGTGTTACACCCTGTCTCTGTGCTCTGTGTACAGTGTGAGTGTCAGTGTGTTACACCCTGTCTCTGTGCTCTGTGTACAATGTGAGTGTCTCAGTGTGTTACACCCAGTCTCTGTGCTCTGTGTACAGTGTGTGTCCCTGTGCTCTGTGTACAGTGTGAGTGTCTGTGTTACACCCTGTCTCTGTGGACAGTGTGAGTGTCTCAGTGTGTTATACCCTGTCTCTTTGCACAGTGTGAGTGTCTCAGTGTGTTACACCCTGTCTCTGTGCTCTGTGTACAGTGTGAGTGTCAGTGTGTTACACCCTGTCTCTGTGTTCTGTGTACAATGTGAGTGTCAGTGTGTTACACCCTGTCTCTGTGTTCTGTGTACAATGTGAGTGTCTCAGTGTGTTACACCCTGTCTCTGTGCTCTGTGTACAGTGTGAGTGTCAGTGTGTTACACCCTGTCTCTGTGCTCTGTGTACAATGTGAGTGTCTCAGTGTGTTACACCCAGTCTCTGTGCTCTGTGTACAGTGTGTGTCTCTGTGCTCTGTGTACAGTGTGAGTGTCTGTGTTACACCCTGTCTCTGTGGACAGTGTGAGTGTCTCAGTGTGTTACACCCTGTCTCTTTGCACAGTGTGAGTGTCTCAGTGTGTTACACCCTGTCTCTGTGCTCTGTGTACAGTGTGAGTGTCAGTGTGTTACACCCTGTCTCTGTGTTCTGTGTACAATGTGAGTGTCTCAGTGTGTTACACCCAGTCTCTGTGCTCTGTGTACAGTGTGTGTCTCTGTGCTCTGTGTACAGTGTGAGTGTCTGTGTTACACCCTGTCTCTGTGGACAGTGTGAGTGTCTCAGTGTGTTACACCCTGTCTCTTTGCACAGTGTGAGTGTCTCAGTGTGTTACACCCTGTCTCTGTGCTCTGTGTACAGTGTGAGTGTCAGTGTGTTGCACCCTGTCTCTGTGCTCTGTGTACAGTGTGAGTGTCAGTGTGTTACACCCTGTCTCTGTGCTCTGTGTACAGTGTGAGTGTCTCTGTGTGTTACACCCTGTCTCTGTGCACAGTGTGAGTGTCTCAGTGTGTTACACCCTGTCTCTGTGCACAGTGTGAGTGTCTCGGTGTGTTACACCCTGTCTCTGTGTACAGTGGGAGTATCTGTGTGTGTTACACTCTCTGTGCTTTGTGTATAGTGTGTGTGTCTCAGTGTGTTACACCTTGTCTCTGTGCTCTGTGTACAGTGCGAGTGTCTCGGTATGTTACACCCTGTCTCTGTGTACAGTGTGAGTGTCTCGGTGTTTTACACCAGGCTCTGTGTACAGTGTGAGTGTCTCGTTGTGTTTCACCCAGTCTCTGTGCTCAGTGTACAATGTGAGTGTCTCTGTGTGTTACACCCTGTCTCTGTGCAGTGTGAGTGTCTCAGTGTGTTACACCCTGTCTCTGTGCTCAGTGTACAATGTGAGTGTCTCTGTGTGTTACACCCTGTCTCTGTGCTCAGTGTACAATGTGAGTGTCTCTGTGTGTTACACCCTGTCTCTGGGCACAGTGAGTGTCTCAGTGTGTTACACCCTGTCTCTGTGCTCTGTGTACAGTGTGAGTGTCTCGGTGTTTTACACCAGGCTCTGTGTACAGTGTGAGTGTCTCGTTGTGTTTCACCCAGTCTCTGTGCTCTGTGTACAGTGTAGGTGTCTCAGTGTGTTGCACCCTGTCCATGTGCTTTGTGTATAGTGTGAGTGTCTGGGTGTTACACCTTGTCTATGTGCTCTGTGTACAATGTGAGTGTCTCAGTGTGTTATATCCTGTCTCTGTGTACAGTGTGAGTGTCGCAGCGTGTTACACCCTGCTCATGTGCTCTGGGTACAGTGTGTGTGTGTGTATCGGTGTGTTGTACCCTGTCCATGTGCTCTGTATACAAGTGTGTGTGTGTGTATCTGTGTGTTGTACCCTGTCCATGTGCTCTGTGTACAAGTGTGTGTGTGTATCTGTGTGTTGTACCCTGTCCATGTGCTCTGTGTACAAGTGTGTGTGTGTATCTGTGTGTTGTACCCTGTCCATGTGCTCTGTGTACAAGTGTGTGTGTGTGTATCTGTGTGTTGTACCCTGTCCATGTGCTCTGTGTACAAGTGTGTGTGTGTGTATCTGTGTGTTTCACCCTGTCCATGTGCTCTGTGTACAAGTGTGTGTCTGTGTGTCGCTCCCTGTCCATGTGCTCTGACTGTGTACAGTGTAAATGTAACTTATGTTTAGATCAGGTCCCTTATGTTTGATTTCTTTCTGTGTCTGTTCCAGATCCTCACCATCACGACCTTTACCTCAGCACCAGTGAATACCTGGCATTCCTCAACAGTGAGAGGGAGAACCCCAATGCCACAGGTAACATGGAGATGAATCACACACCAGTCTTAGCACAGAGACTTACTGTTATATATCTACTCAGCAGGTTCATTGCAGTCATGGGTCACCATCAAGTCCTCACAGAGGAGGTCAAGCATCGGTTAGAGTCAAACTAAACTACTTCTACAATGTCCTATTAAACTCTCTCGGGGCAGTACAGCACAGGTTAGATACAGAGTAAAGCTCCCTCTACACCGTCCCATCAAACACTCCCAGGGCAGTACAGCACTGGTTAGATACAGAGTAAAGCTCCCTCTACACCGTCCCATCAAACACTCCCAGGGCAGGTACAGCACAGGTTAGATACAGAGTAAAGCTCCCTCTACACCGTCCCATCAAACACTCCCAGGGCAGGTACAGCACAGGTTAGATACAGAGTAAAGCTCCCTCTACACCGTCCCATCAAACACTCCCAGGGCAGTACAGCACAGGTTAGATACAGAGTAAAGCTCCCTCTACACCGTCCCATCAAACACTCCCAGGGCAGTACAGCACTGGTTAGATACAGAGTAAAGCTCCCTCTACACCGTCCCATCAAACACTCCCAGGGCAGGTACAGCACAGGTTAGATACAGAGTAAAGCTCCCTCTACACCGTCCCATCAAACACTCCCAGGGCAGGTACAGCACAGGTTAGATACAGAGTAAAGCTCCCTCTACACCGTCCCATCAAACACTCCCAGGGCAGGTACAGCACAGGTTAGATACAGAGTAAAGCTCCCTCTACACCGTCCCATCAAACACTCCCAGGGCAGGTACAGCACAGGTTAGATACAGAGTAAAGCTCCCTCTACACCGTCCCATCAAACACTCCCAGGGCAGTACAGCACTGGTTAGATACAGAGTAAAGCTCCCTCTACACCGTCCCATCAAACACTCCCAGGGCAGTACAGCACTGGTTAGATACAGAGTAAAGCTCCCTCTACACTGTCCCATCAAACACTCCCAGGGCAGTACAGCACAGATTAGATACAGAGTAAAGCTCCCTCTACACTGTCCCATCAAACACTCCCAGGGCAGTACAGTACAAATTAGATACAGACTAAAGCTCCCTCTACACTGTCCCATCAAACACTCCCAGGGCAGTACAGCACAGGTTAGATACAGAGTAAAGCTCCCTCTACACCGTCCCATCAAACACTCCCAGGGCAGTACAGCACTGGTTAGATACAGAGTAAAGCTCCCTCTACACCGTCCCATCAAACACTCCCAGGGCAGTACAGCACTGGTTAGATACAGAGTAAAGCTCCCTCTACACCGTCCCATCAAACACTCCCAGGGCAGTACAGCACTGGTTAGATACAGAGTAAAGCTCCCTCTACACTGTCCCATCAAACACTCCCAGGGCAGTACAGCACAGATTAGATACAGAGTAAAGCTCCCTCTACACTGTCCCATCAAACACTCCCAGGGCAGTACAGTACAAATTAGATACAGACTAAAGCTCCCTCTACACTGTCCCATCAAACACTCCCAGGGCAGTACAGCACAGATTAGATACAGAGTAAAGCTCCCTCTACACTGTCCCATCAAACACTCCCAGGGCAGTACAGTACAGATTAGATACAGACTAAAGCTCCCTCTACACTGTCCCATCAAACACTCCCAGGGCAGTACAGCACAGATTAGATACAGACTAAAGCTCCCTCTACACTGTCCCATCAAACACTCCCAGGGCAGTACTGCACAGGTTAGATACAGAGTAAAGCTCCCTCTACACTGTCCCATCAAACACTCCCAGGGCAGTACTGCACAGGTTAGATACAGAGTAAAGCTCCCTCTACACTGTCCCATGAGTATGTCTCAGTCCTAACCTTGGATCTACATCACTGACATTTCTCCATTATCCGAAAAAAAAAAATGGGTTAGATACAGAGTAAAGCTCCCTTTACAATGGCCCATCAAACTCTCTCACCTCACTCTTCCTCTGTCTCCCATCTCTCACTACCTGCAACACCGTGACTATCTCTCTCCCTCTCCCCATCCAGAGAGCAAGAGGGAGAGATTGGGATAGGGAAGATAAAAAAAATGGGTTAGATAGATGGAGTAAAGTTCCCCAGACAATATCCCATCGAACACCCCCATGGCCGGAAATGCATGGGTTAAATACAAAGGAAAACTCCATTTACTGACCCACAGCTCAGCACAGGGAGATGGACTCTCGATTGTACATGTGTGCATTTCTTTAACTTTCTACAGCAGTTTGTAGTCTTCACGAATAGCAGTATTTTGGGGTAGACTAGCAGATTAGAGATTGCATTGATGACCTCCCAGACTTTGGTTTGATAGCCAATTTCTTTTATTCTTTCACGGATGTGGGCATCGCTGGCCAGGCCAGTATTTATTGCACATCCCTAATTGCCCTTAAGCAGGTGGTGCTGAGCTGCCTTCTTGAGCCACTGCAGTCAATGTGGTGAAAGGACACCCACAGGGCTGTTAGGAAGGGATTCCTAGATTTTGACCCAGCAACAGTGAAGGAACGGCAATACAGTTCCAGGTAAGGATGGTGTGTGGATTGGAGGGGAATTTGCAGGTGGAGGTGTTTTTTAGAATTAGAATTAGAACTAGAATTAGAATTTAGAACATTACAGCGCAGTACAGGCCCTTCGGCCCTCGATGTTGCGCCGACCTGTGAAACCATCTGACCTACACTATTCCATTTTCATCCATGTGTCTATCCAATGTCCACTTAAATGCCCTTAAAGTTGGCGAATCTACTACTGCTGCAGGCAGGGTGTTCCACGCCCTTACTACTCTCTGAGTAAAGAAACTACCTCTCACATCTGTCCTATATCTATCACCCCTCAACTTGAAGCTATGTCCCCTCGTGTTTGCCATCACCATCCGAGGAAAAAGACGCTCACTATCCACCCTATCTAACCCTCTGATTATCTTATATGTCTCTATTAAGTCACCTCTCCTCCTCCTTCTCTCCAACGAAAACAACCTCAAGTCCCTCAGCCTTTCCTCGTAAGACCTTCCCTCCATACCAGGCAACATCCTAGTAAATCTCCTCTGCACCCTTTCCATAGCTTCCACATCCTTCCTATAATGCGGTGACCAGAACTGCACGCAATACTCCAGGTGCGGTCTCACCAGAGTTTTGTACAGCTGCAGCATGACCTCGTGGCTCCGAAACTCGACCCCCCTACTAATAAAAGCTAACACACCATATGCCTTCTTAACAGCCCTATTAACCTGGTTAGCAACCTTCAGGGATTTATGCACCTGGACACCAAGATCTCTCTGTTCATCTACACGACCAAGAATCTTCCCATTAGCCCAGTACTCTGCATTCCTGTTACTCCTTCCAAAGTGAATCACCTCACACTTTTCCGCATTAAACTCCATTTGCCATCTCTCAGCCCAGCTCTGCAGCCTATCTATGTCTCTCTGTACCCTACAACATCCTTCGGCACTATCCACAACTCCACCGACCTTAGTGTCATCCGCAAATTTACTAACCCACCCTTCTACACCCTCTTCCAGGTCATTTATAAAAATGACAAACAGCAGTGGCCCCAAAACAGATCCTTGCGGTACACCACTAGTAACTAAACTCCAGGATGAACATTTGCCATCAACCACCACCCTCTGTCTTCTTTCAGCTAGCCAATTTCTGATCCAAAGCTCTAAATCACCTTCAACCCCATACTTCCGTATTTTCTGCAATAGCCTACCGTGGGGAACCTTATCAAACGCCTTACTGAAATCCATATACACCACATCCACTGCTTTACCCTCATCCACCTGTTTAGTCACCTTCTCGAAAAACTCAATAAGGTTTGTGAGGCACGACCTACCCGTCACAAAACCGTGCTGACTATCTCTAATGTACTTATTCTTTTCAAGATGATTATAAATCCTGTCTCTTATAACCTTTTCCAACATTTTACCCACAACCGAAGTAAGGCTCACAGGTCTATAATTACCAGGGCTGTCTCTACTCCCCTTCTTGAACAAGGGGACAACATTTGCTATCCTCCAGTCTTCCGGCACTATTCCTGTCGACAATGACGACATAAAGATCAAGGACAAAGGCTCTGCAATCTCCTCCCTAGCTTCCCAGAGAATCCTAGGATAAATCCCATCTGGCCCAGGGGACTTATCTATTTTCACTCTTTCCAAAATTGCTAACACCTCCTCCTTGTGAACCTCAATCCCACTTAGCCTCGTAGCCTGAATCTCAGTATTCTCAACAACATTTTCTTTCTCTACTGTAAATACTGACGCAAAATATTCATTTAACACTTCCCCTATCTCCTCTGATTCCACACACAACTTCCCACTACTATCCTTGATTGGCCCTAATCTAACTCTAGTCATTCTTTTATTCCTGATATACCTATAGAAAGCCTTAGGGTTTTCCCTGATCCGATCCACCAATGACTTCTCGTGTCCTCTCCTTGCTCTTCTTAGCTCTCCCTTTAGATCCTTCCTGGCTAGCTTGTAGCTCTCAAGCGCCCTAACTGAGCCTTCACGTCTCATCCTAACATAAGCCGCCTTCTTCCTCTTGACAAGCGCTTCAACTTCTTTAGTAAACCACGGCTCCCTCGCACGACAACTTCCTCCCTGCCTCACAGGTACATACTTATCAAGGACACGCAGTAGCTGCTCCTTGAATAAGCTCCACATTTCGATTGTTCCCATCCCCTGCAGTTTCCTTCCCCATCCTGCGCATCCTAAATCTTGCCTAATCGCATCATAATTTCCTTTCCCCCAGTTATAATTCTTGCCCTGCGGTATATACCTGTCCCTGCCCATCGCTAAGGTAAACCTAACCGAATTGTGATCACTATCACCAAAGTGCTCACCTACATCTAAATCTAACACCTGGCCGGGTTCATTTCCCAGTACCAAATCCAATGTGGCATCGCCCCTGGTTGGCCTGTCTACATACTGTGTCAGAAAACCCTCCTGCACACACTGGACAAAAACTGACCCATCTAAAGTACTCGAACTATAGTATTTCCAGTCGATATTTGGAAAGTTAAAGTCCCCCATAACAACTACCCTGTTACTCTCACCCCTGTCGAGAATCATCTTCGCTATCCTTTCCTCTACATCTCTGGAACTATTCGGAGGTCTATAAAAGACTCCCAACAGGGTAACCTCACCTCTGCTGTTTCTAACCTCAGCCCATACTACCTCAGTAGACGAGTCCTCAAACGTCCTTTCTGTCGCTGTAATACTCTCCTTGATTAACAATGCCACACCCCCCCCTCTTTTACCATCTTCTCTGTTCTTACTGAAACATCTAAATCCCGGAATCTGCAACATCCATTCCTGCCCCTGCTCTACCCATGTCTCCGAAATGGCCACTACATCGAGATCCCAGGTACCAACCCATGCTGCAAGCTCACCCACCTTATTCCGGATGCTCCTGGCGTTGAAATAGACACACTTTAAACCAGGTTCTTGCTTGCCAGTGCCCTCTTGCGTCCTTGTAACCATATCCCTGACCTCACTACTCTCAACATCCTGTACACTGGCACTACAATTTAGGTTCCCATTCCCCTGCTGAATTAGTTTAAACCCCCCCGAAGAGCACTAGCAAACCTCCCCCCCAGGATATTGGTACCCCTCTGGTTCAGGTGAAGACCATCCTGTTTGTAGAGGTCCCACCTACCCCAGAAAGAGCCCCAATTATCCAGGAAACCAAAACCCTCCCTCCTGCACCATCCCTGCAGCCACGTGTTCAACTCCTCTCTCTCCCTATTTCCCATGCAACGACTGTCCTTGTCCTTGTTGGTAGAGGTCATGGGTTTGGAAGGTGCGGTCTATGAGCCTTGGTGCATTGCTGCAGTGCATCTTGTAGATGGTACACACTGCTGCCACTGTGCGTCGGTGGTGGAGGGAGTGAATGTTTGTCGATGGGGTGCCAATCAAGCGGGCTGCTTTGTCCTGGATGGTGTCGAGCTTCTTGAGTGTTGTTGGAGCTGCACCCATCCAGGCAAGTGGAGAGTATTCCATCACACTCCTGACTTGCGCCTTTTAGATGGTGGACAGACTTTGGGGAGTCAGGAGGTGAGTTACTCGCTGCAGAATTCTTAGCCTGTGACCTGCCCTTATAGCCACAGTGTTTATATGGCTACTCTAGTTCAGTTTCTGGTCGATGGTAACCCCCAGAATGTTGATTCAGCGATGGTAATGCCATTGAATGTCAAGGGGAGATGGTTAGATTCTCTCTTGTTGGAGATGGCCATTGCCTGGCACTTGTGTGTCGCGAATGTTACTTGCCACTTATCAACCCAAGCCTGGATATTGTCCAGGTCTTGCTGCGTTTTTACACGGACTGCTTTAGTATCTGAGGAATTGCGAATGGTGCTGAATATTGTGCAATCATCAGCGAACATCCCCACCTCTGACCTTATGATTGAAGGAAGGTCATTGATAAAGCAGCTGAAAATGGTTGGGCCTCGGACACTACCCTGAGGAACTCCTGCAGTGATGTCCTGGAGCTGAGATGATTGACCTCCAACAACCACAACCATCTTTCTTTGTGCTAGGTATGACTCCAAACAGCAGAGAGCTTTCCCCCTGATTCCCATTGAATCCAGTTTTGCTCGGGCTCCTTGAAGCCATACTCGGTCAAATGCTACCTTGATGTCAAGGGCAGTCACTCTCACCTCACCTCTTGAGTTCAGCTGTTTTGTCTGTGTTTGAACCAAGGCTGTAATGAGGTCAGAAGCTGATTGGCCCTGGCAGAACCCTAACTGAGTGTCACTGAGTGGGTTATTGCTGAGTAAGTGCTGCTTGATAGCATTGTTGACGACACCTTCCATCACTTTACTGATGATCGAGAGTACACTGATAACGCAGTAATAGACTGGTTTGGATTTGTGTACAGGACAAACGTGGGCAATTTTCCATATTGCTGGGTAGATGCCAACATTATAGTTGTACTGGAACAGCTTGGCGAGGGGCTGGGTCAGTTCTGGAGCACAAGTCTTCAGTACTATTGCTGGAATTTTGTCAGGATTTTGCAATATCCAATGCCTTCAGTCATTTCTTGATATCACGTGGAGTGAATCGAATTGGCTGAAGTCTGGCATCTGTGATGCTGGGGACTTCAGGAGGAGGCCAAGATGGATCATCCACTCAGCACTTCTGGCTGAAGATTGTTGCAAATGTTTCAGCCTTGTCTTTTGCACTGATGTGCTGGGCTCCCCCATCATTGAGGATGGGTTCCGAAGAAGGGTAACTGACCCAAAATGTTAACTCTGCTTCTCTTTCCACAGATGCTGCCAGACCTGCTGAGTGGTTCCAGCATTTCTTATTTTTATTTCAGATTTCCAGCATCCGCAGTATTTTGCTTTTATTGAAGATGGGGATATTTGTGGAGCCTCCTCCTCCTCCTATTAGTTGTTTAATTGTCCACCACCATTCATGACTGGATGTGGCAGGACTGCAGATCTGTTGGATGTTGGATCACTTAACCCTGTCTATTGCATGCTGCTTCTGCTGTTTGGCATGCAAGTAGTCCTGTGTTGTAGTTTCACCAGGTTGACATCTCAATTTTATGTACGCCTGGTGCTGCACCTGGCATGTCCTCCTGCATTTTTCATTGAACCAGGGTAGATCCCCGGCTTGATGGGTGATGGTTGAGTGGGGGATATAGAATCATAGAAAAGTTACAGCACAGAAGAAGGCCATTCAGCCCATCATGTCTGCACTGACCGAAAAAACTAGCCGCCCAATCTAATCCCACCTTCCAGCACCTGGTCCGTAGCCTTGCAGGTTACAGCACTTCAGGTACCTGTCCAGGTACCTTTGAACAGAGTTGAGGGTTTCTGCCTCCACCACCGATCCGGGCAGTGAATTCCAGACACTGACCACCCTCTGGGTGAAAAAGGTTTTCCTCATGTCCCCTCTAATCCTTCGACCAATCACCTTAGATCTGTGACCCCTGGTAATTGACCTCTCCTTGAGGGGAAAAAGGTTCTTCCTGTCTGCTCTATCTAGGCCCCTCACAATTTTGTACACTTCGATTAAGTCACCCTCAGCCTCCTCTGTTTTAATGAAAGCACCTTTCAAGCCCTGACAACATTCTTGTAAATCTCCTTTGTACTCTCTCCAGAGCAATTATGTCCTTCCTGTAATGTGGTGACCAGAACTGTACGCAATACTCCAGCTGTGACCTAACCAGTATTTTATACAGTTCCAGCATTACGTCCCTGCTTTTCTATTCCGAACCTCGGCCAGTAAAGGAAAGCATTCCACACGCCTTCTTCAACACTCTATCTGCCTGTCCTGCCTGTGGCAGGAACCTGTGGACATACACTCCAAGATCTCTCACTTTTTCTACCCCTCTCAATATCTTCCTGTTTATTCCCTCGCTTTGTTTGTCCTCCCCAAATGCATTACCTCACACTTCTGCGGATTGAATTCCATTTGCCATTTTTCACGCACTCAACCAAACCATTGATATCATTCTGAAGTCTACAGCTATCCTCTTCACTATCAACTACACGGCCAATTTTTGTGTCATCTGTAAATTTCCCACCCATGCCTCCGACATTTAAGACCAAATCATTAACATGCCACAAACAGCAAGGGACCCAACACTGAGCCCTGTGGAACGCTTTCCATTTGCAGAAACATCCGTCAACCATTACCCTTTGTTTCATGTCACTGAGCCAATTTTGGATCCAATTTGACGCTTTGCCCTGTATCCCATGGGCTTTTATTTTACTGACCAGTCTGCCATGTGGGACCTTGTCAAATGCCTTACTAAAATCCATGTAGACCACATCCACTGCACTACCCTCATCGATCCTCCTCGTTACTTCCTCAAAAAACTTAATTCAGTTAGTAAGACACGACCTTCCCTTAACAAATATATTTGCAAGAATCTTCAGCCAGAAGTGCCGAGTTGTTGATCCATCTCGGCCTCCTCCTGAAGTTCCCAGCATCACAGATGCCAGACTGCAGCCAATTCAATTCACTCCGCATGATATCAAGAAATGACTGAAGGCACTGGATACTACAAAGGCTATGGGCCCTGACAATATTCCGGCAATAGTACTGAAGACCTGTTCTTCAGAACTTGCCACACCCCTATCCAAGCTGTTCCAGTACAGCTGGCATCGACCTAACAATGTGGAAAATTGTCCAGGTATGTCCTGTGCACAAAGCAGGACAAGCCCAACCCAGCCAATATACGTCCCATCAGTCTACTCTCAATCATCAGTAAAGTGATGGAAGGTGTCATCAACAGTGCCATCAAACGGCACTTGCTTAGCAATAACCTGCTCAGTGATGCTCAGTTCGGGTTCTGCCAGGGCAACTCAGCTCCTGCCCTCATTACAGGCTTGGTTCAAACATGGACAAAAGGGCTGAACTTGTGAGGTGAGAGTGACTGCCTTTGACATCAAGACAGCTTTTGACCAAGTATGGCATCAAGGAGCCCTAGCAAAACTGAAGTCAATGGGAATCAGGGGGAAAACTCTCCATTCGTTGGAGTCATACCTAACGCAAAGGAATATGGTTGTGGTTGTCGGAGGTCAATCATCTGAGCTCCAGGACATCACTGCAGGAGTTCCTCAGGATAGTGTCCTAGGCCCAACCATCTTCAGCTGCTTTATCAATGACCTTCCTTCAATCATAAGGTCAGAAGTGGGGATGTTCGCTGATGATTGCACAATGTTCAGCACCATTCATGACTCCTCAGATACTGAAGCAGTCGTGTAGAAATGCAGCAAGACCTGGACAATATCCAGGCTTGGGCTGATAAGTAGCAAGTAACATTCGCGCCACACAAGTTCCAGGCAATGGCCATCTCCAACAAAAGAGAATCTAACCATCTCCCCTTGACATTCAATGGCATTACCATCGCTGAATCCCCACTATCAACATCCTATCACCATTGACCAGAAACTGAACTGGAGTAGCCATATAAATACCGTGGCTACAGGAGCAGGTCAGAGGCTAGGAATCCTGTGGCGAGTAACTCACCTCCTGACTCCCCAAAGCCTTCCACTAACTGTCAGGAGTATGATGGAATACTGTCCACTTGCCTGGATGGGTGCAGCTCCAACAACACTCAACACGCTCGACACCATCCAGGACAAAGCAGCCCACTTGATTGACACCCCATCTACAAACATTCACTTCCTCCACCACCGACGCACAGTGGCAGCAGTGTGTACCATCTACAAGATGCACTGCAGCAATGCACCAAGGCTCCTTCGACAGCACCTTCCAAACCTGTGACCTCTACCAACTAGAAGGACAAGGGCAGCAAATGCATGGGAACACCACCAACTGCAAGATCCCCTCCAAGTCACACACCATCCTGACTTGGAACTATATCGCCATTCCTTCACTGTCGCTGGGTCAAAATCCTGGAACTCCCTTCCTAACAGCCCTGTGGGTGTACCTACCCCACATGGACTGCAGTGGTTCAAGATGGCAGCTCATCACCACCTTATCAAGGGCAATTAGAGATGGGCAATAAATGCTGGCATTGCCAGCGACGCCCACATCCCATGAATGAATAAAAAAAAAGTCTGAGAGGGAAAGGACAGTGTCTGACTCACTGCACCACCCAGTCCCAGAGCGGGAAAGGACAGTGTCTGACTCACTGCACCACCCAGTCCCAGAGCGGGAAAGGACAGTGTCTGACCCACTGCATCACCCAGTCCCAGAGCGGGAAAGGACAGTGTCTGACTCACTGCAACACCCAGTCCCAGAGGGGGAAAGGACAGTGTCTGACCCACTGCATCACCCAGTCCCAGAGAGGGAAAGGACAGTGTCTTGACTCACTGCAACACCCAGTCCCAGAGGGGGAAAGGACAGTGTCTGACCCACTGCACCACCCAGTCCCAGAGGGGGAAAGGACAGTGTCTGACCCACTGCACCACCCAGTCCCAGAGGGGGAAAGGACAGTGTCTGACTCACTGCACAACCCAGTCCCAGAGGGGGAAAGGACAGTGTCTGACCCACTGCACCACCCAGTCCCAGAGGGGGAAAGGACAGTGTCTGACTCACTGCACAACCCAGTCCCAGAGGGGGAAAGGACAGTGTCTGACCCACTGCCCCACCCAGTCCCAGAGGGGGAAAGGACAGTGTCTGACCCACTGCCCCACCCAGTCCCAGAGGGGGAAAGGACAGTGTCTGACTCACTGCCCCACCCAGTCCCAGAGGGGGAAAGGACAGTGTCTGACCCACTGCCCCACCCAGTCCCAGAGGGGGAAAGGACAGTGTCTGACTCACTGCACCACCCAGTCCCAGAGGGGGAAAGGACAGTGTCTGACCCACTGCCCCACCCAGTCCCAGAGGGGGAAAGGACAGTGTCTGACTCACTGCACCACCCAGTCCCAGAGGGTGAAAGGACAGTGTCTGACCCACTGCCCCACCCAGTCCCAGAGGGGGAAAGGACAGTGTCTGACTCACTGCACCACCCAGTCCCAGAGGGTGAAAGGACAGTGTCTGACCCACTGCATCACCCAGTCCCTGAGGATGCAGGAGTTTCTTGTAACTGCTGCACATATTGCAGATTATTTACTGGACTGTGTGACGGGAATTTCTGTTTTTTAAACTGTTTCTTGTCCTTTTTATTAGAATGGAAGAAAAATTTTTTGAGAATCAAGAATCTTGTTCTGATTGGTGGACCGGACGATGGGGTCATAACCCCATGGCAGTCGAGGTACGAGTCAGTCTCTGTGGTGGGGGAGGGGAGTGGACAGGGGTGTGGGGAGGGGGCTGCAATGGGCGTGGGTGGTCATGGGGGAGTAGGGGGGCACTGCCTCTCTTTCCAGATTAGTATGTGCCAGCCTCCTGCTAACAGGGGCTGTACCACAGTCTCCAGATCACTGCCAGTATCAGGCTCTGCTGTCAATGCTCGAGTGTGAAATACTGCAGAAGGAGCAAAAAAAACTGATTTACACGAGTGATAGCAGAACTGAGAGATTCTAAATATCAGGAAAGACTGAAGAAGCTGGTGCTCTTTACTCCAGAGGATGTTTCCACTTGTGGGCGAGACCAGAACTAGGGACTATAAATATAAATTAGTCACTAACAAATCCAGTGGGGAATTCAGGAAAAACCTCTTTACCCAGAAAATGGGGAGACTGGAACTCGCTACCACATGGAGTAGTTGAGGTGAACAGTGTAGATATATTTAATAGGGAGCTGGATAAACACAAGGGGGAAAGGAACAGAAGGATATGTTGATAGGGTGGGAGGAAGCTTGTGTGGAACAGCAACACTGGTTGGGCTGAATGGCCTGTTTGTGCTGTAAATTCTGCTTTCTGACACTCGCTGGGAGCTGCTTATGTTGCTCCCGAGATTTAGCGAAGTGTCAGAATGGCTGTGAGTGATGGACAGGAGAGAAATTAGACAATAAAAGCAAAATGTTTATAAAAATGTTAAACCTTGGGGGAAGAACTTTAAAAAACCAGCTCTTGGTGGGAAGTGGTTGTGGCCCCGAGACACTGTGTCTGATGATGAACCAGTGTTTGGTTACCAAGTGCTTCGTCTACTGTGAGAGCAGGCTTTTCGATTCACTTTCTCCTGGTCACTACCTGAGACTGGAGGGTTCAGCACATGCACTCAGTGAGTTTTGTAAGATCATGGGACTCCCTGAGATCGGTGATTCCTAACTGTCCCCTCTCCTTCCCCCTGAGAGTAATTCAATGGGCCTTCCCTCCCCTCATTCTGTTACTAACTGAATGTAATGTGCTAATTCCAACCCCTTTCTGACTGTTTCTTTTCCAGTCACTTTGGATTTTACGATGAGAATGAGACAGTGGTGGATATGAGAGAGCAGCTGGTGAGTTGTCCAACACCCACAGCAATGAGCTGCAGGGTGAGTGGGTATGGAGTGAGGTAATGGTGAAAGGGGAACTCCAGGACCCCCTGTCAGTTCACGGCCGGTACCCCCGGGGTCTCACCCACCTTTCTCCCACCAGGTTCCTGGGCAATGGGGGTCTTTGTCAGAGTTCCCAAGCTTCCCTTCCCCTCTGCTGTTCTGCATTGACCATTTACACCTCCTCTAGACCCACCTTTTGTTTCTGTACTTGTCCCATTACCATCTCCTTCTCTCTTCCCCATCCTCCTTTTTTTCCTTTAATCTCTGCTGCCCTCCACCCAATCACAGACCCTCCCTTTCGTTCTTCCACTTTTCACTGGCTCTGTATCTGTTTAAAAGCTGTTTCATTTCAAACATCTTCCAGTTCTGATGAAAGGTCATCGACCTGAAAGGTTATCTCTGTTTCTCTCTCCATGAATTCTACCTGCTGTTTCCAGCATTTTCTGTTTTTCATTTGGAACTGTAGAAACTTGGACCAGAGGAGGGTTCTCATGCTGTCCCTTTGTCAAATTCCCTTTTTCAAGCAATGATCGACATGACACTGACAGAGTCTCTCTCCAGCCTTCACTGGATATGTGAATACATCTAGTCTTTTTACAACAATTCCAAATACATACTTCACATTCTAACCTCAGTGGTTTTTCACCATTACCTTCTGACCAGCACTGAACTAAATTTTTCATACCTCAAGTATCACGACTCACCTTCACTGTCTTGTTTTTCTCTTACCTTGATATTGACATCTGGTTTAAGCAAACTAAACCTTGTCCTAGGAGTGTGTTTAAACACTAACTCGTAAGGTCAGAAATCTGTTGTAGGTTGCAGGGTTATTCTGTAAGGAAACAGAAAATTGTCTAGCCTGTGTTGAGGAGAAACATGAAAATTACTGCCTAACTTGTCACCAGCAAATACTTCTGTAAAAACCTCTTCACAATTTGCCCCCTTCTTTTTGCAGAACTATTCAATAGTTGGGTGACATGGTGGTATTGGAGTCTGTTTGACTCCATTCTTACGCAGAAATATTTCACACTGTTCGGATGAAAATTCTGGACCATTATCTGACACCAATACTTCTGGCAACCCATAAATAGCAAACCAACTTCTCAAAACCTCAATAGTTTGGGCACTTGCGGTATTTGCCACAAACGCAACATTTATTCACTTGCTGTAACTATCGACCAAAACAAAATACTCTTTACCTTCCACTTCAAAGAAATTGATATGTACTCATTCCCATAATTTTCTTATATTTGATCATGGACTAAAATGAACTTTGATTGGATCATTTCTCGTTCTGCAACGCACTTCACAACTTTTCACCAACTCTTCAATGTCCCTATCTACTTTTGGAGACCAAAAATAGTTTCTTGCTACTGCTTTCATACAGACTATCTCTGTGTGTTCTTGATGAAGTTCCTCTAACAATCTCTCTCTAAATCTTGGCAGAATAATGACTCTTAAACTCCTTAGGAGACAACCTTAGAGTCATAGAGTATTACAGCACAGAAACAGGCCCTTCGGCCCAACGTGCCTGCACTGACCATCAAGCACCCGTCCTAATTAATCCCATTTCCCCACACTTGGCCCATAGCCTTGTATGCTATGGCGTTTCAAGTGCTCATCTAAATACTTCTTGAATGTCATGAGTGTTCCTGCCTCTACCACCCCTTCAGGCAGTGTGTTCCAGATTCTAACCACCCTCTGGGTGAAAAAATTCCTCCTCAAATCCCCTCTAAACCTCCTGCCCCTTACCTTAAATCTATGCCACCTAGTTATTGATCTCTCCGCTAAGGAAAAAAGTTTCTTCCTATCTATCCTATCAATGCCCCTCATAATTTTGTATACCTCAATCATCTCCCCCCCCCCCCCCCCCGCCCCCTCAGCCTTCTCTGCTCTAAGGAAAACAACCCCAGCCTATCCAGTCTCTCTTCATAGCTGAAATGCTCCAGCCCAGGCAACATCCTGGTGAATCTCCTCTGCACCCTCTCCAGTGCAATCACATCCTTCCTATAGTGTGGTGACCAGAACTGTACACAGTACTCCAGCTGTGGCCTAACTAGCATTTTATACAGCTCCATCATAATCTCCCTGCTCTTATATTCTATGCCTCGGCTAATAAAGGCAAGTATCCCATATGCCTTCCTAACCACGTTATGTACCTGTGCTGCTGCCTTCAGTGTTCTATAGACAAGTACAGCAAAGTCCCTTTGACCTTCTGTATTTCCTATGTCCTACCATCCATTGTATATTCCATTACCTTGTTAGTCCTCCCAAAGTACATCACGTCACACTTCTCAGGATTAAACTCCATTTGCCACTGCTCCGCCCATCTTACCAGACCATCTGTATCTTCCTGTAAACTGAGGGTTTCCTCCTCACTATTTACAATGCCACCAATTTTCGTGTCATCTGCAAACTTACTGATCATGCCTCCTATATTCATGTCTAAATGATCAATGTACACTACAAACAGTAAGGGTCCCAGCACCCATCCCTGCGGTACCCCACTTGTCACAGGCCTCCATTCACAAAACCAACCCTTGACTATCACCCTCTGCCTCCTTCCACTAAGCCAATTTTGAATCCAATTTGCCAAATTATCCTGGATCCCATGGGCTTTTACTTTCTTAACCAATCTTCCATCTGGGTCCTTATCAAAAGCCTTACTGAAGTCCATGTAGACTACATCAACTGCTTTACCCTCATCTACACATCTAGCCACCTCCTCAAAAAATTCAATCAAGTTAGTCGGACACGACTGACAAAGCCATGCTGACCATCCCTGATTATTCCCTGCCTCTCCAAGTGGAGATTAATCCTGTTCCTCAGAAATTTTTCCAATAATTTCCCTACCACTGATGATAGACTCACCAGCCTGTAATTACCTGGTTTATCCCTGCTACACTTCTTGAATAATGGTACCACGTTCGCAGTCCTCCAGTCCTCTGGTACCTCTCCTGTGGCCGGAGAGGATTTGAAAATTTGTGTCCCAGCCCCTGCTATCTCCTCCCTTGCCTCACATAGCAGCCTGGGATACTTCTCACCTTGATCTGCACTTAGTTCATTTCTATGTGTAAAATACGCTTGCAATTTCTCATCACACTCTTTTTAGACCAGCCATTCATGACATAATTGAGTACTTTACTAAGCATGATATCCTTGTGAGTTTCTTCAGAAATTTCTCTGTCAGACACTGGATGTCATTTGTGTATGTAAAATAATTTATAGGTAACTCATGGGCTAAAAATGTATCAGTCTTCACCTCCTCAATGTCAAATGTTCTCTTACTGATCCCACTGTAAGTAACTCGGCCTAGTTTAAATATATTTCCTTCTGCAATTTCTTCCCATTAGGGAAACTTTGTTCCCTCCAACTACTACCGATGGCAAATAATAGGATGCATCATTGTATTCCACCTTAACACTCACTTCACCTAATACTGGAATTCTGTTATTGGAATAACTAGTTTGTTTCACACTTGCTTTTTGCAAGGAATGTGACAGGGACTTCTTGTACTCTCCTTCCAAGATAACAGATACTGCTGTAGCGACAACAAAGGTAAATTGTGAATCTCTGACTTTCATTTTTATAGTGGACACTGGAATTATATCTTCAGCCCTCTTTCTTCCAACTTCCATGTTATGTTTTTCTCGTTCTCTGACTGAGTACGACTCTTGATCTTCCTTCGATAACACCACTTATGTTTCCATATCTATCATATGTGCGTTTGTGAACTTCCAGGACCTGGTGCATTGCTGCGACCTGGAGCTTTTCCATGACCTGACTAATTACTGTTTCCTCTACTCCTGCATGTCATTTGTATATGACCGACTTTCTCACGGGCATAGAACTTTGACTAGAAATGGGAGCATTTGGATGGTTGGTGGTTACCCTGGCAATGATAACATCTACATTTTTGACTGCTCTGGCCTGGGTCTTGCCGCAATCCAGTGGACCTCCCCTGCCGGCCCAGGAAACAAACGTCTTTGCAATCAGCCACTATCTCTTGCTGCCATTTACATGGATGTGGCCTCCTTCCAAGTCA
Organism: Heterodontus francisci; assembly: GCF_036365525.1. Lineage (NCBI taxonomy): Eukaryota > Metazoa > Chordata > Chondrichthyes > Heterodontiformes > Heterodontidae > Heterodontus > Heterodontus francisci. The sequence continues at coordinate 8,713,404 of NC_090399.1, forward strand.
GCTTATTGCCTTTACACAAAGTCTTAGCCTGGATTTTACTGTTCTTTAGACCACTGACAAACCTGTCTCTAAGATTGACTTCAAAGTTGGCACCATAACCCTCGTGACAAGAAAGTTTCTTTCTCAGGAATATAATCTGCAATTGACTCATTTGGCAACTGTTTCATTCCATGAAATGCAACTAGGATTGCAATTTCATTCTTAGTCAAGCCATAATGAGTCCAGAATCTCATTTATTTCAGAATATTCCAACGTACTGGGGGTCGTGGGCAATGTTGGTTAAACACCACCTTAAACGTATTCGGCCTGATCATGGTGAAGGAGCGCATTCACTTTATCTTCCTCGAGGATTTTATTAGCTTGCAGCCAAATATGTAACCTTCATTCATAATTACACCAGACCACTTTGTTAGGATTGATTTCCCCTATTGTCCAAAATGTGTTTTCAGTGCCATAATTTTAAAATTACTTACTTACTGTGTTGTAGCTGAACATGAATTGCAGACACATGAAGCAATCTTTCAAATCGCATAAACTCCTTCAAAATCAACTTTGGGAGTTCCAAAAAGTGTGTCAGAATATTCTTCAGACAGTAATCTCTCGAATTAAATGTAAAAAAAAAAATGAATTCCATCCTTTAGTCATGTTTCTATTGTGTATTCAGAATAAAACTAAGAGGTCTTATCTGGGAACAGCAATGTTGGGAACTTTTAGGAACCTCCCAACAGAGAGGGCAGCAGAGAGCCAGTATATGAAAGATATTACTATATACCACATTAGGAGGATGAGAAGCCTCAGGGTTGAATTATTGGGGCCATTGGTGGATGGTTAGAATGTGAGAATGAAAGTAAAGTTAGACAGTGCAACAACACCACCACCACCTGGTGGAGAATGGTATTGCAGGAATAACGATGGGATTTTTAAAAAATCAGTGCAGCAGCCCCACCTAATGGCTTCTCCTAATATTACAACACGTTTCCCAGTTTTATTCTGAACCAGCAAATCACGCTATTAGATTGTATAAATATAGTTTACTTAGTGCAAAACTACTGCTCAGTGAAACATAAAACCACAAGCTGTCTATGGATTTATTTTAACCTAGTCATTTCCAAGGGTTTTTGTAATTTAGTAGAAACAGGAGGAGGCTATTCAGCCCCTCGAGCTCATTTTGCTGTTGAATTACGTCATAGAGTTGCTATCAGGGCCTCCGTCACTACATCTCTGATGATTGGTCTCCAGGGTTTATGTGTATTAATGGTTATGAAGGTAGGTGAACAAAAATAATTTTTAATATAAAAATCCTATTTTCCATGGAGCATCACCGCCACCTGCTGGCTGAAATCAGGATTCCACACATTTATTTTTCTGCATTACTGATTCTGGTCACCTGGTGGTGCTGTTGCTCTTATTTCCAGATTTTTTTTGCTGATAATGAGCCTCCATTCTGTTGACTGGTTTATTAACTTTCAACAACTAGTGCAGGGTGAATTACTGTTTGTGCAGGGTGAATGGCACCATTAGATAGTTCACAACACTACATAACACCACACAAAGAAAATAAAGTTCTTCGGATGCGGAAATATGAAGGAGAAACACTCCTTCCCCTCACCATAGCATCTTTCCATGTACACATGGGAAATGCAATAGCTGACCTTTTACACCTCCTTTTCCATCACCCAGGCCCCGAACTCTCCTTTCAGGTGAAACAGTGATTTCCTTGTACTTCCTTCACTTTTGTATACTGTATTCACTGCTCAGAGTGTGGTCTCCCATTGGGAGGCCAAATACAGATTAGGGAACTGCTTTGAGGAACTCCTCCATTCAGTCCGCTAACATGACCCTGAGCTTCCAGTCACTGTCATTTTAATTCTCTGCCCCAATCTTACTCTGACCTTTCCATTTTTGGCCTCCATACATTGTATAGGACTTTGGTTCGGCCACATTTGGAATACTGCGTGCAGTTCTGGTCGCCACATTACCAAAAGGATGTGGATGCTTTGGAGAGGGTGCAGAGGAGGTTCACCAGGATGTTGCCTGGTATGGAGGGCGCTAGCTACGAAGAGAGGTTGAGTAGATTAGGATTATTTTCATTAGAAAGGCGGAGGTTGAGGGGGGACCTTATTGAGGTGTACAAAATCATGAGAGGTATAGACAGGGTGGATAGCAAGAAGCTTTTTCCCAGAGTGGGGGATTCAAATACTAGGGGTCATGAGTTCAAAGTGAGAGGGGAAAAGTTTAGGGGGGATATGCGTGGAAAGTTCTTTACGCAGAGGATGGTGGGTGCCTGGACCGCGTTGCCAGCGGAGGTGGTAGACGCGGGCACGATAGCGTCTTTTAAGATGTATCTAAACAGATACGTGAATGGGCAGGAAGTAAAGAGATACAGACCCTTAGAAAATAGGCGACATGTTTAGATAGAGGATCTGGATCGGCGCAGGCTTGGAGGGCCGAAGGGCCTGTTCCTGTGCTGTAATTTTCTTTGTTCTTTGTTCCAATGAAGCTCAATATAAGCTTGAGGAACAGCACCTTGTCTTTTGATGCACTTTACTGTTTCCCAGACTGAACATTGAGTTCAACAATTTCGGATCATAATGTCTGCTCCCATTTATTTGGATAGCAGTTGATGGTGATGATTCTGTGACTCGCACTTCCATCTCTTTTAGACCCATCTCTTGTTTCTTTGCTTGTCCCATTACCATCTCCTTTTGCCTTGCACCATCATCCCTTTTATCATTTACTCTCTCCTTCCCTCCATCCGATCACATTACTTTTCTTTTGTTCTTTGCCTGTCTCTCCTTTCCCTGCCTCTGTACTTGCTTAAAACCTGTTAAATCTCTAACTTTTGCCAGTTCTGATGAAAAATCTTGGAGCTGAAACATTAATTCTGTTTCTCTCTCCCCAGATGCTGCCTGACCTGCTGAGTATATCCAACATTTTCTGTTTTTATTTCAGATTTCCAGCATCTGCAGTATTTTGCTTCTATAACAGCGCCATCTATTGGATGTGAACGGCACTGAAGGAATATATTTGTCCGCAGTAACAAAAACAAGAAATGCTGGAATCACTCAGCAGGTCTGGCAGCATCTGTGGAAAGAGAAGCAGAGTTAACGTTTCGGGTCAGTGAAAGGTTCCGAAGAAGGGTCACTGACCCGAAACGTTAACTCTGCTTCTCTTTCCACAGATGCTGCCAGACCTGCTGAGTGATTCCAGCATTTCTTGTTTTTGTTTCAGATTTCCAGCATCCGCAGTATTTTCTTTTATTTGTCCGCAGTACCGGTTTCCGCCAGCCGGTGGCGGTGCTGCTCCATGTAAAAATCGGGATATTGCCGTCTCAGCGGCGTCGAGAGGATAATTTATTGCGCGCAGTCCCGCTCTCCGCCAGTAGGTGGTGGCAATGCACCGATTATTTTTCAACTGCGATTAAAAAGCCAAAGTGGAAATAGAGATTGCTGGAAGAATAGCAGGAACTCAAAATTGTGGGGAAGGAAGGAAAGTTTGGAATTCCCTCCATAAACCTCTCCATCTCCTACCTCCTACTCTCTGTCCTTCTTTAAGGTGCTCCTTAAAACAAACATCTTTGACCAAGCTTTTGGTCACCTGTCCGAATATCTCCTCCTTTGACTTGGTGTGCATTTTAGTCGTCTTATACATCTGTGACGACAGTTTTCTACATGAAATCACTGTGTAAATGCAAGTTGTTCTGTAATGAAGGCAGTAATCTCCCAGAAATACAGAGTGAGAGATCAGTGGACAGTGTAAGAGAACGCTGACATTCCTCTCTCTAAACGTCTGACTGACTGGGATTTATCTGCTCCCTTCCTCCATCCCTGGTTCAGTTGTGATTTGGGAGCCCACCCTGTGAGGACCAGCCTGAGGCTTAGTACTTTAGTGGGAATGTGTTTGGGGACACAGTCTGATGGAATTGCCTTATATTCCCCTGTGAGTGTTCATCCCTCTGTCTGTGTTCTGAGGGGAAACTGCTCGAGACCAGTCACTGCACTTGGCAGGAAAGCTATTTAACTATTTAATGTTTTATTTTCCTCTTTTTGTCCTCTCCATTTCTGAACATGCTGACCTGTTCTGAGGGTCAATGGGCTGCTGGGGACAGTGTTACATGGGCTGCTGGGGACAGTGTTACATGGGCTGCTGGAGACAGTGTTACATGGGTTGCTGGGGACAGTGTTACATGGGTTGCCGGGGACAGTGTTACATGGGCTGCTGGAGACAGTGTTACATGGGCTGCTGGGGACAGTGTTACATGGGTTGCTGGGGACAGTGTTACATGGGCTGCTGGGGACAGTGTTACATGGGCTGCTGGAGACAGTGTTACATGGGCTGCTGGGGACAGTGTTACATGGGCTGCTGGGGACAGTGTTACATGGGCTGCTGGGGACAGTGTTACATGGGCTGCTGGGGACAGTGTTACATGGGCTGCTGAGGACAGTGTTACATGGGCTGCTGGAGACAGTGTTACATGGGCTGCTGGGACAGTGTTACATGGACTGCTGGGACAGGGTTACATGGGCTGCTGGGGCTACTGCGGGGTAGAGTTCCAATGACATCAGTAGCTCCAATCTCTGGCCTAAGTAACTGGACTGACTGTTACAATGGGTGGGGAGAATCACAGCCCAGCCCAGGTTTGACTGTTTTTATTCAGAGCCATGAGTAATGTTGTGTGAAAGTGACACTCTCTAAATGAAATAAAAATTATTCTTTCTCTTTCCATCCAGGTTTACCTCAAGGACACGTTTGGCCTGAAAAGTCTGGACTCCAGAGGAGCCATTACTACTTTTCTGGTGAACAATGTACATCACACTGAGTGGCATTCCAACCGGACTGTGTTTGACAACTGCATCATCAAATGGCTCACGTAAAAAATAAGTGGGACATCCGTGTAGTGAAGGGTGGGTGAAGTGTGAATTCAGAGAATGCAGCAAAACCAAACCGAACTGCCCAGAGACGTGTCCCCTGTAGGTGGTGGGGGAAACACTCCAGAACTGGAAGGTTTTCTGTGGCCCCAGTTTAAATGCAATGACAATGGACACTGGAGGCTGATCTGAGTGACTGGATCTCACCAGGTAACACCAGTGCTTGTTTTAACTGCCTCAGTGTGTGATCGAGGGGAGGGGGAGGGGGTTGGAAACAGCACCAGTAACTGATGAAATCCAGTCCAGGAAGGAAGATGTCCCAGTTTGATTTGAAGAATTGGCAAAATGTTTACAAGTACCTTTCTTAATTTAATTTTTCCACCCTCTTGCTCTTTTCTCTCCCCACCCCCCATTCCTTCCATTGCCCACTGAGAGGGGCTGTGGGCTGGGAACCTGTTCCGATGCTGCTTTCTATTCCAACTACTAACCGTGTAACCTGAATCCAACATACAAAACGCTTTCAGGTGTTCAAATTGATTTCAAACCTCACAATAACACTCAACGACTACCTCAGCTGTTCTGCCCCTTGACTCTCAGACAAACATTAACTAAACGGAGCAGGCGGCCTGGAGAAGAGACAGATGGGTCACTCAGAGTTAAAATTGACTTGTGGAAATCCTATAACTACATGTGAAGGATGGAGATCGGTCTGTGGATTAATCTGTAACTCAGCCAGTGATTTATTGTAAATCTACACTCTGCTGCCTGCTTCCCAAATACCTCCTGACAGGTTAATAACACCATCCCAGAATTGTTGGTTGGATTGCTGCTGTGGGATTCTCTGGATAAATCTGACTCCTCAATGCCTCCAATTTGATTTCCCCTCCCTGACAAAGTTCTGTATCTGAGCAGTTCAGTCTGGTTTGTCTCTATTCAGAATTCACTTCTCCTTTCATAACCTGGATGTCTAATCATTTAAAGGGAAATGTAAATGTTTTTGAAAGGAAGAAAAGTCTTTTCTATATTCAAGCGTTTAAAATCATATTTCAAAGCAATAGTTTTGAATGAATGAACTGAGTTTTTAAGGGTTTTGAGATTTTTGTCTTTTGTATAAAATTGTGGAAATATATAAAAGCAGGTAAACAGATGAGTATTAACAATTAGTGGATGCTTCAGGAATTTGAGGACACCCAATGTAGGTGATGGGGGTAAAATCAGTGAAAGAGGAACAGAAGGGACCGGGATTGAAGTGAGCTGCTTTTTCCGGTAGTCCCGCTTTCTCCCAGCAGGTGGTGCTTTTGCACAAAATGAAACTCATGGCGCGTCACTGCCACTTACTGTCCAAAAGCGGTATTGCAGGAACTCATTTCCATTCCCACCCATCACTTTAAATCGTGCTGTCGGGTTAATGGGAGGACTATCCATGTGTATCTTAGAAAATATTGAGTCTGTTAGGACTGTTTTACAACTGTTGACTTCAAACCTCTTCCGTGTATTGATCAATATGTTTTGTGTGGCAACGATTGTTTAAAGAGTCGCTTAATAGTACAGAATTTGAGTATTGCTGAAAGAAGTGACACAATGTTGAAGCTTTTCATCTTGCACTCATCAGGACACAAGAAGCCAAATTTGAAAGGGGGCAGCAACTTATACTGCATGAGAAAAGGGTGATAATTGGTTGCCAAGTTGACTGGTCAAAGTGTTGCCATGGAGAATGCACCAGGGAGCTATTACCCCCACATGCTTTTAATTCAAAAATAGGTGCAAAGCCTGGACATGTTCCTTTTGCTTGCAGAGGACTGGTGGTCCCTGTGTATGTATGTATGTACTTTCTAGCAAGCTTAAGTGAGCCATATTGTGAGCCCAACTGATCATCTTAAATTAGTTATTAGTTAAATTTTTAGCACATTTGGGATTGTTCAGTAAGTGCTGTCCATTCGCAGAATCACATCTAACATTAGAAATTATGTTCTGAGTTTTGCAAGCATGGGCTGGTTGAGTACAGTCAAAAGCACGGGGGGAATTAGTTCCCCGATGCATTGGTTGAGGCACTGCCATGGAGAATCAGTCAACTCAATCATCACCCTTTTGTCATGCAGTATAAATTACTAAACCCTTTGAAATTTGGCATTCTTACATCTGTCCTGATGAGTGCAAGATGAAAAGCTTCAACAGTATGTCTCTTCTTTCAGCAATACTCTCTTGAAATCTGGACAACCAGTGGTTCTGTTTTTCCCTTCACTGATTTTGGTTTCATCTCTTGGGTTCTCCCTGGCAGAGCTCTCTTAGACCCTTGTGGTATTGCCGTGGTGACAGGGCTTTCTGCAAGAAACCACACAGATTGCATTGTTAACATTTGACAGGAAAAGTTGTGATGACCCAAGTAAGTGAGCATGAGGTCCTCTGTAAGGGTGAGGAAGAAATGGCAGGGCAAGAGATGGGAGCAACTAGATGGAGAGAAGTGTGAGCAGTGTTACTGTAAGGAATTGCTGTGCTGGTTTCTTCCTCTATGTTGACATTTTCTTAGCCAATGTGATCAATGTAGCTGGAAAGAGAAACTGAAGAGACTGGACATCTGAAATAAAACAGAGACCATCGGAAATGCACAGCAGACCCATCGGTGTGTGAAAAGAGGGAGTGGAGATGCTTCATCAGGACAGGCTGCAACATTACATGTTACATTAAATCATCTATTTCTCTTATCAGATGCACTTTCATTTTTTCTCATCATAAATGTGGTTTGTTTTAATGAAGATTTGTTAAACAAACTAAGTGTGCGAGCGGAGACTGTAAAGATGAGTTTGATTTTGACATGGAATGTGTGAGAAAGCAGCTGAGGATCTTGTTAGTTTTAACCATGTATAAATCTTGCTAACTTCAGTATAGAGTTTTATTTAAAATCTTTAATTTAATGCCAAGCTTGATGCTTAAAGCCCAGTCTCTTCACACAGTTGCACCAAGATCCTAAGCCTCTTGGAATTCTCATGACAGCGCCATCAATAAGGGTTTGGTGTTCCTGCAGCAAAGATATCTGATGAAAGGTTGTAGACCTGAAACGTTGACGGTTCCTCTTTCTACAGGTGCTGCCTGACCTGCTGCATATTTCCAGCATTTTCTGCTTTTATTGCAAAAATATATTCTCGACTTAGCTTCTACACAAGAACATGGGTATAGGAGGAGGCCATTCAGCCCCTCAAACCTGTTCCACATTCAATAAGATCATAGCTGATCTGTCGGTCAATTCCATTTAGCTGTCTTTAGTTTGGTGAACGTTCAGTCAGTGATGTACTTTGGACACATGACATTTAATCTGCAGTAAATCTTCGGTTCGCTTAACCCAACCACTGGCTGTACGACCAAGAGCCCAGAAATTAAACTGGGATATTATCAAATAAACACTTCCCAATCCTATTGAACTTCTCAGTTCACTATTTTAACAGCACCTTTAACTTGTTTATTTTAAACCAGTAATGCCTTCACATTAATAGTATATAGAGTAGTTTGATGAGTGTTGCACACTCATGCATTGATAACCCTCAGTATCATTACAGATTATTAATCAGTTTACAGATACTTAACTCTTTAACCATTAGTTTGATAAAAGTTAATTCTTGTGGAAGCGTGAGAGACAATTTATTTGGGATATTTTTACTTCCTAACACGGTTGATACCTAAACATGGTGGGGTGGGTAGGGGTGCGGTAGTGTTACATCCTCAGTGAGACCGGTAACATTAACAAGACAAGATATGAACTCCAGACAAATTTAAAGACTTACACAAGATTGCACATTTTAACCCAATAGTACTTTGTAAGTAGTTGATACCCAAGATTATAAAGAAAGGTATTTTATTAAAATACTTGAAAATCTCACATCACATTTGTATGTTACAGTCCTCTTTGATGGTGAAATATTTGTGGTGAAAAGTCCCAAACTCCTCCCAGTTCCAATAGGTTGGATTTCTCCAATCTTTTTGTCTTCCTGCTCTGAGGCGGCAACCGCTCGCTTCCTTTCTTACTGCCTCTCTGCCTTCAGAAAATTTGTTAAATTTATCTGGATTCAAAAGTCAATACCTTATTGTCCTATTCCAATCTGCAAAGTCTGGAAGTCTGGTTTCACAGTGCTAACTGAGCCTTCCATTGTTCCCAGGTGTTAACAGCTGCCTGGTACATTTGCATCTTCAAAATCACTGACTCATTTACGACTTGAAAGTCTGGGAGGGTTAAACCCATCGTTGTTCAGGTGTTACCCCTGCAGTCTGTTTTTTTTCCAAAAAATAGTCTTTGATTTGTGTTCTCTGTTGTCTTGGTAACCAAGATTTCTGTCTTGTCCTTTAGTAGAGTGGATGTGACTTTCCAGACTCCATCTTAAACTTTTAATCATTTTTTAAAGCATAGCCATGCTACAAAGTTCAGCATTCATAACAGGTAGTTTAGTTTGAATGAGTGAGGTGGGGGGAACAAAGAGTGCAATTTATAATGTTATGCATTCAGCATTACAGTGAATATCATAATTTTGACTCACTGGCTGCTCAGTTTCCAATGTTTTATCAGTAATATATCTCTTACATTTTTGTGTTTCTAATCTATCACTGATGAACTAAATTCCTGGGAGCTACATGGATGTACAGCTCATCTTATGTAATATAGACTTTATTTCACCAGTGGTTGCACACACACTCAGAGTGAGATCCTGGTCTTTTCTCCCCATCACTTTTGACTGTAGTTCTGTTTTATTCTGGCTGAACAGCAAACAAGTTTCTTATTACAGTGCAGCAAATCCAGGAATATTGATTAGTAGGTAATGTAGATCCTGGAAAGCAGAACTGGTATCTGCTGTAATTGGCAGCTTCTTCCAATATGGCAGCTTTGTCAGCTGATGCTGTGTTTTCTTTTTAAATAAAGGCCTCACACCTCATTTTAAACTGAAACCTAGATTTTCATCTCCAATGTCCAGGTGGAAGAATTTCACCCACAGGGCCCACCTATTGGAAATGTGAGCATAGCTGCCTGTGATTTTTATCAGCACATAACAGTGTCCCCAACAGGCTGACAAAAAAGTTAATGTTGGTCCTTTGGAGGATGAGACTGGGGAGTTAATTGAGGTGAATGCAGAAATGGCGGAGACACTAAATCAGTATTTTGCCTTAATTTTCACGGTAGTAACAGGAAATGCAGAGGTAATAGAAAGAGAGAAACTTAGACAAATCATCGTCACTAGGGAAAACGTACTGAGCAAACTATTGGGATTGAAGGCAGACAAGTCCCCAGGGCCTGATGGCCTACATCCCAGGGTCTTAAAGTAAATGGCAGCGGAGATAGTGGATCCATTGGTTATATTCCAAAATTCCTTGGATGTGGGAAAGGTTCCAGTGGATTGGAAAAATGCTAATACAACACCCTTATTCAAAAATGGAGGGAGGCAGAAAGTAGGAAACTACAGACCAGTTAGTTTAACATCTGCCATTGGGAAATGGCTAGAATCCATTATTAAGGAAGTAATAACAGGACATTTAGAAAGTCAAAACACAATCCATCAGAGTCGACATGGTTTTATGAAGGGTAAATCAAGTTTGACTAATTTGCTGGAGTTCTTCGAAGCTGTAACAAGCAAAGTGGATAATGGGGATCTTGTAGATGTAGTATATCTGGACTTCCAGAAGGCATTTGATAAGGTGCCGCACAAAAGGTAAGATAACATGGGGTTAGGGGCAATTTATTAGCTTGGATAGAGGATTGGTTAACCAACAGAAGACAAAGAGTCGGGATAAATGAGTCTTTTTCTGGTTGGCAAGATGTAACTAGTGGGGTGCCACAGGGTTCGGTCCTTGGGCCCCAACTATTTACAATATATATTAATGACTTTGATGCAGGGATAGAAGGTACTATAGCCAGATTTTCAGATGACACTGAAATAGGTGGGATAGTAAGTTGCAATAAAGAAATAAAAAATTTGCAAATGGATATGGATAGGTTAGATGAATGGGCCAAAATTTGGCAGATGGAGTTTAACGTGGATAAGTGTGAGGTTATCCACTTTGTTCGAAAGAATAGAAAGGCAAATTATTATCTAAATGGAGAGAAACATCAGAATGCTTCAGTGCAGAGGGAGCTGGGTGTCCTCATGCATGAATTGCAGAAAGCTAGTATGTAGGTACAGCAGGTAATAAGGAAGGCAAATGGAATTTTGGCATTTATTGCTTAAGGAATAGAAAATAAAAAGTAGGAAAGTGTTGCTGCAACTCTGCAAGGCATTGGTGAGACTGCACCTGGAGTATTGTGTACAGTTTTGGTCCCCTTACTTGAGGAGGGATGTAATTGCATAGGAGGCGGTTCAGAGGAGGTTCACTAGATTGATTCCAGGGATGAGGGGTTTGTCTCATGAAGAGAAATTGAGCAGTTCAGGCCTTTACTCTCGAGTATAGAAGAATGAGAGGAGATCTAATTGAGGTATATAAGATGATTAAGGGGATTGACAAAGTAGATGTAGAGAGGATGCTTCCTCTTGTGGGGCAATCTAGAATGAGAGGTCATAGTTTTAGGATAATGGGTAGCAGATTTAAAACCGAGATGAGGAGAAATTACTTCTCTCAAAGGGTCGTGAGTCTGTGGAAGTTACTACCCCAGAGTGTGGTGGATGCCGGGACATTGAGTAAATTTAAGGAAGAGATAGACAGATTTTTAATTAGTAAAGAGTTGAAGGGTTATGGAGAACGGGCAGGAAAGTGAAGTTGAGGCTGAGATGAGATCAGCCATGATCGTATTGAATGGTGGAGCAGGCTCGAGGGGCTGAATTACCTACTCCTGCTCCTAGTTCTTATGACCAGATCTACTGATATTCAATAAATAGATAGTAATGCAAAACCTTTCCCCCTACAGTGCTCGGTATATAACCGGAATGAAGGTGTGGTCATCCATGACAGTGGCTGACATTGAGGGAGCAGATTGTCCCTTCGATGTTGATTTTGAGGGAGCAATGCACCCTCAGTCTGAGGAGATTGGCTTTCCCCATTTAGTGATGGGCTGGGCCCGTTACTTAGTACAAGCCAGTGCCTGTGGTGCCCAATAGTGATTTGGTAGGATATTGTACACTGTAAGGCTGGTATCATTGTGGATAGGGATTCACCGTCACATCCGAACATGGGCTGGATATGCAGTTCTGTAGAATATTGGCCCCAGCTGTAGAACCTGGATAAAACTGAGGGGTAAAAAACCCTGAAACAGCATCAACCATATAGTGAGCTTTCTCTTTAACTGTTATGACACGTCAACCTTTTTTCAGATTGTTTGTAAATTATTCCAACGTTGCCTCATTCCTCTGCTGACAAATAAAAGTATTTTTAAAGAAGAGCATGTGCCTAGTGCGAATCATCTGACTTCAGTGGGGGATATTGACTGGGTTTCTCAGGCCGTACCTCACTCCCTGCTTGAGGGAGCGGGAGAGGGACTGGTTCTGGGCCTTTGATGCTGTGTAACTGACTGCTGGGTTCTGTAATACAGGTTAAAGTATTATTTCACCACTGTAAGTATCTCTGGCCTTCCTTCTTTCTGCCATTCTCCCAGGTGTTAGACCATAACCCGCTAGGCAGCTGCCAGGAATCAAAGCACAGAAGGAGGCCATTCAGCCTATCATGTCTAAGCCAAGTATTTCAAAGAGATATCGCACTCCCCTGCTCTTTCTCCATAGTCCAGCATTTTATTTCTTTAAGAAATTATTGTCAAGAAAACATGAGATGCCAAAAGAGGAATATTTAATTCATCAATTGAAAACCTGCATTAAAAACTTTTAATGGGAAAACTTCTGCAGTTAAAAATTTTTTTAAAATTGACAGCCGAGATGGCCATCACAATTTGCAACTGCAACACCTTTTCATATTTAAAAGATCCACCTGAAGCCAAAGGTTTAAACAGCATGGACCCTGAACAATGGCTTTCTCTAATTGATTAAATTAATTAAAATGGCTTGACTAACACCTTGAGTCTGAAAGAACAAACCCCCTCCAAGTGTAAATTGCCATCCAGAGGGCTGTGGAGCCATTTTCCTAAACTTGAATTTCATTTGAAGGTTCCAGAAAACCTGAAGCAGCCATGTGACCCATTTTGACGGAAGTTTTCTTTCCCTTGGACGAAGAGAAAAGCAGTAACAGACTGTGCAGCAGCAAAAGGCTGTGTAGTTCACTCTCTCTCTCCCGGCAGATAGAATCATAGAGTTATACAGCACAGAAACAGGCCCTTTGGCTCATCGTGTCCATGCAGGCCATGAAGCACCCATTCTAATCCCATTTTCCAGCACTTGGTCTTGTATGCTATGGCGTTTCAAGTGCTCATCTAAATACTTCTTAAATGTTGTGAGGGTTCCTGCCTCTACCACCCACCCCTTCAGGCAGTGAGTTCCAGATTCCAACCATCCTCTGGGAGAAATTTTTTCCCCTCAAATTACCCTCTAAACCTCCTGCCCCTTATCTTAAATCTATGCCCCCTGGTTACTGACACCTCCGCTCAGGGAAAAAGTTTCTTCCAATCGATCCTATCAACGCCCCTCATAATTTTGTGTACCTCAATCAGGTTCCCCCCTCAGCCTTCTCTGTTCTAAGGAAAACAGCTCTAGCCTATCCAATCTTCATAGCTGTAATGCTCTAGACCAGGCAACATCCTGGTGAATCTCCTCTGCACCCTCTCCAGTGCAATCACATCCTTCTTATAGTGCGGTAACCAGAACTGTACACAGTACTCCAGCTGTGGTCAAACTAGCATTTTATACAGCTCCATCATAACCTCCCTGCTCTTATATTCTATGCCTTGGCTAATAAAGGCAATATCCCATATGCCTTCCTAACTACATTATCTACCTGTGCTGCTGCCGTCAGTGATCTATGGACAAGTACACCAAGGTCCCTCTGACTTCCTAGGGTCCTACCATCCACTGTATATCCTCCCGAAATGCATCACCTCACACTTCTCAGGATTAAATTACATTTGCCACAGCTCCGCCCATCTCACCAGCCCATCTATATCATCCTGTAATCTAAGGCTTTCCTCCTCACTATTTACAACACCACCAATTTCCATGTCATCTGCGAACTTACTGATCATACCTCATATATTCATGTCTAAATCATTAATGTACAGTACAAACAACAAGGGTCCCAGCACCGATCCCTGCGCTACATCACTGGTCACAGGCTTCCACTCGCAAAAACAACCATTGACCATCACCCTCTGCCTCCTGCCACTAAAACCAAAGTTGCCACCCAAATCGATAGGGTTGTTAAGAAGGCGTATGGTGTGTTGGCTTTCATTAACAGGGGGATTGACTTTAAGAGCCGCGAGGTTATGCTGCAGCTCTATAAGGCCCTGGTTCGACCACACTTGGAATATTGTGTTCAGTTCTGGTTGCCTCATTATAGGAAGGATGTGGAAGCTTTAGAGAGGGTGCAGAGGAGATTTACCAGGATGCTGCCTGGACTGGAGGGCATGTCCTATGAAGAAAGATTGAGGGAGCTAGGGCTTTTCTCATTGGAGCGAAGAAGGATGAGAGGTGACTTGATAGAGGGGTACAAGATGATGAGAGGCATAGATAGAGTGGATAGCCAGAGACTTTTTCCCAGGGTGGAAAGGGCTATCACCAGGGGGCATAATTTTAGGGTGATTGGAGGAAGGTTTCGGGGAGATGTCAGAGGTAGGTTCTTTACACAGAGAGTGGTGGGTGCGTGGAATGCGCTGCCAGCGGTGGTAGTAGAAGCAGATACATTAGGGGCATTTAACCAACTCTTGGATAGGTACATGGATGATAGTAGAATGAAGGGTAGGTAGTTACTTAGATCTTAGAGTAGGTTAAAGGTTCGGCACAACATCGTGGGCCGAAGGGCCTGTACTGTGCTGTACTGTTCAATGTTCTATGTTCTAAAACAATTTTGGATCCAATTTGCCAAATTGCCTTGGATCTCATGGGCTCTTACCTTCTTAACCAATCTCCTATCAAAAGTCTTACTGAAGTCCATCTGACATCAACTGCTTTACCCTCTACACATCTATTCACTGTCTCAAAAAATTCAATCAAATTAGTTAGACAAGATTTCCCCCTGACAAAGCTATGCTGACTATCCCTGATTAATCCCTGCCTCTCCAAGTGGAGATTAATCCTGTCCCTCAGGATTTTTTTCCAATAGTTTCCCTCCCACTAATGTTTGACTCACTGGCCTGTAATTACCTGGTTTATCCCTGCTACCCTTTTTGACTAATGGTACACAATAACAGAAGTTTGAAAACCATCTGTCAATCCCTCCAAGCCTACAGATTGCTGCAGACAGAGACCAGGGAAGAGAACCAACTATGAGTCTGCCTCCATGAAAGCCTTGAGCCAAGTGGAATAGCTACAAAGTGCACTTTGACCTGCCAAGGACTTCAAGAATACAGCTGCAGATGGAAGATGACCGAATCATCCATTTCACAGACTGTGTTTAAGTTCCATTTATTCTGGACCATAATCCAACCACAAAATCTATTTTTTTCTCTCCATAATCTATTTGTGAATGTGTGATTCTCAAGTGAATGGGTGCATGAATGTGTAGCGTAAATTTATTATTTAATCTAGATCAGTTTTTAGATTAAGTACAATAACTGCACTTCTTGTTTAAACGCAAGAAAACCTGTCCAATTGGTTCTTTCACGATCACATTAAAGGTAAAACATTCACTGAGGTGGTAAACACAACGATTTTAAAAATGGAATAAATCCTGTTGTGGTCAAAAGAAGGACAAGAGTTCAGTCTGCGATCCCCCTCCTCACCTGGCCGTAACATTATCCAATTCCATTTTAAATTTATTACTGAATTTGCCTCCCTCACCCTTTCGGGCAGTGTCTGCTGATCATAACAACTTGTGTTTTTCTAAAATCTCATCTCCCCCGTGGTTCTTTTGCCAATTACCTTAAATTTGTATCCTCTGGCTACCGACCCTTCAGTAGAAACAGATTCTCCATCTCAAAACCCCTCATAATTTTATACACCTCTACTAGATCTCCCATTAATCATCTCTGATTCAAAGAGAACAACCCAGCTTCTCTAGTCTCTCCAGGAGATCCTGAGACCTGGAAAAAAAGGGTGGGGTTCAGAGGAGGAACCACCTGGAGGAGGAAGAGATGGAATATTTGCTTGAATTTTCCTCCACACAAGATCAGATGGCAGGTTGTTCAACCTTGCCCATCTCAGAGCGAAGACCAAAGTACGGAAGGTCCTTTTCAGGGAACACCTCTTTGCTGATGATGCTGCATTAACATCCCACACAGAAGAGTATCTGCAGAGACTCACTGATAGGATTGCGGCTGCCTGCAACGAATTTGGCCTAACAATCAGCCTCAAGAAAACAAACATCATGGGACAGGACGTCCATCAATATCGGCGACCGCGCTCCAGAAGTGGTTCAAGAGTTCACCTACCTAGGCTCAACTATCACCAGTAACCTGTCTCTCGATGCAGAAATCAACAAGCACATGGGAAAGGCGTCTGCTACTATGTCCAGACTGGCCAAGAGAGTGTGGGAAAATGGCGCACTGACACAGAATACAAAAGTCCGAGTGTATCAAGCCTGTGTCCTCAATACCTTGCTCTACGGCAGCGAGGCCTGGACAACGTATGTCAGCCAAGAGCGACGTCTCAACTCATTCCATCTTCGCTGCCTCCGGAGAATCCTTGGCATCAGGTGGCAGGACCGCATCTCCAACACAGAAGTCCTCGAGGCAGCCAACATCCCCAGCATATGCACCCTACTGTAATAAAATAAAAGCAAAATACTGCGGATGCTGGAAATCTGAAATAAAAACAAGAAATGCTGGAACCACTCAGCAGGTCTGGCAGCATCTGTGGAAAGAGAAGCAGAGTTAACGTTTCGGGTCGGTGACCCTTCATCGGAACTGACAAATATTAGAAAAGTCACAGGTTATAAGCAAGTGAGGTGGGGGGTGGGGCAAGAGATCACAAAGGAGGTCTAGATTGGACCAGGCCACATAGCTGACCAAAAGGTCACAGAGTAAAGGTAAACAATATGTTAATAGTGTGTTGAAAGACAAAGCATTAGTACAGATTAGGTGTAAATACACTGAATATTGAACAGCAGCAAGTGCAAACCTGAAAAAAAGTGGGTAAGCAAACTGGGAACAAACTAAGATAAAATGAAATAAATGCAAAAAAAGATTGTAAAAAATGTAAAAAAGAATGTAAAAAAAAAGGAAGAAAAAATAACTAAAAATGAAAGTAAAATGGGGGGCTGTCATGCTCTGAAATTATTGAACTCAATGTTCAGTCCGGCAGGCTGTAGTGTGCCTAATCGGTAGATGAGATGCTGTTCCTCGAGCTTGCGTTGATGTTCACTGGAACACTGCAGCAATCCCAGGACAGAGATGTGAGCATGAGAGCAGGGGGGAGTGTTGAAATGGCAAGCAACCGGAAGCTCAGGGTCCTGCTTGCGGACTGAGCTGAGCCAGCTGCGCTTGAGATGGCTAGGCCATGTGAGCCGCATGGAAGATAGCAGAATCCCCAAGAACGCATTGTACAGCGAGCTCGTCACTAGTATCAGACCGTCCATGTCTTCGCTTTAAAGACGTCTGCAAATGCAACATGAAGTCCTGTGACACAAGTCGTGGGAGTCAGTTGCCAGTGATCGCCAGAGCTGGCGGACAGCCATAAAGACGGGGCTAAAAAGTGGCGAGTCAAAGAGACTTAGCAGTTGGCAGGAAAAAAGACAGAAGCAGAAGCAGAGAGCCAACTGTGTAACAGCCCCGACAACCAATTTTATCTGCAGCGCCTGTGGAAGAGTCTGTCACTCTAGAATTGGCCTTTATAACCACTCCAGGCGCTGGTTCACAAAACACTGACCACCTCCAGGCACTTAACAATTGTCTCTTGACTCAAGGAGGCCAAAGAAGAGAAGACTTCTGCATCACTCATCAGTCACTTTGCACCCCTCTTCCCGTCCCCCATGTTTGCTGTTCACTGGATGTCTCCGCTTCAATCCAGGTTAAAATCGGTAACTTCCCTCCTTTGGCTCCCAAATGCAGATTTCTGCACTGGCCATGACTCTGACCTGCCATCATATATTTTGCATTCATCTCCATCACTGGGTTTAGAAACAAGGGAAACATTCAATCGCCATTTATCACTGAAACCGTCAAATCTCTCCATTCCTGCGCATGCTCGTCGATCCTCCAATCACAGCTTCGCTCTCTCCTGCCGCTCGCGCCGTGACCGTTGGGTTTTGAGCGCTCAGCCCCTCATCCTGCCGCATGCTCGCCAATTGTCCAATCACAGCTTCGCTCTCTCCCGCTCTCTGCAGCAGCTCGCGCTGTGGACGGTTGGGGTTTGAACGATCAGCTTGCGGTTGATTTTTATCCTCCTTGATTCAGTCTGTAGTGGGGCCCCGCTCCTTTGCTTGGCAACGAAACACCGTTTAAAATGAGACACATCTGCTCAGACAAGGTTCAGCAGGGAAAGGTAAAGCAGAGGGTGTTCGACAGGGAACTACGCCCCCTCAGTGGTAGGAGCAAAACAACAAAACTGAAAAATGACAGAGCTGGTAGTGGAAACAGAGAATTTCCCCTGAGACCGAATCCAGGAACCAATTACACCAAGGAATCAATTATACTGTGTGATGGAATCCTTGGTTCCAAAGCTTGTATTTTATGGCAGACCCTAACTGAAGGGGTAAATAAAATTGAAACAGAACATAAAACCTGAAGCAGAAATGGGAAATAAAACTGGAACAGAAGCTGAAAAAAACTCCACGTTTTTTAGGAAACTGAAACTGGTTGGCACCAGATAAAAGGAGACAGAGTCCTCCCCAAATCAGGCAGGAATGGAGTGCCAGCAAGCTGAAGAAAAAGGGAATACTGGTGAATCTGCGCCATCATGACTCATCAGCAGAACTGTGGAAGTTCTGCACGAGTGCACCGTTTTTAATGAAGAACACACTCAGAGTTTGGATTGAGAGTGAGCTTCTGTCGGATGAAGAACAGCTAAATTCTTCAAGAAAGGAGCTGAAAATCTACCTGAGGAAGTTCAGAGATTTGAAGAACTTTGCAGTTGTAATTGGTGCTATATATGCTGAGTGTAATGTCCAGTAAATCAGTGAGATCCATCTCTGTTGTATCTGTTAGTTAATGTGTAATTTGTGATATATATATATATATATAGACCATAGTCTGTTAATTCATGTTTAATTTTTGTTTTGATTGTTAAAGTGAAATCTTTCCCTTTTTTGGGGGGGGGAGGGCTGTTTGGTAAATTCCGTCCTTTTGGTTTGTCGATCTCCACAGGGATCAGAACAACTCAATTACAATTCCACTGAGCACAAAAGGATTTCCTGTATGGGCTGCTCTTGCACACCATTAATTTCCTCGTCATCTTCTATCCAGACATGGCTGTCTTGCCGTCTCGTGGGGGGTACTTCAATAGAGAGACCTACACTGTAGTCCTATCCTGCATCATTGGGGATTTGGAGTGGACAGTGTTGCGTGACAAGTCCTATCCAATAGGGTTTTTTTTTTAGCTAGTTTGTGGACTTCAAGGCTGTCTGTAATTTTTGCAGTTTGGGTGAGTCTGTGCTTTATGCATATGTTGTGTGGAAGAGATTGCCCCTCAATTTTGGCTGCAGTTCAGTGTAATGCTGCTGATCTTTGGCTGTAAGCTTGGGAGGAGAAGTCACTCTGTCTGATGGCCTGTTTTCTGCAGTCTTGTCTGTGCCTGAGTGTCACTGGAGAAGGAGCATGAAACCTTTCACAACCGATGAGCACCACCAGGATTGGAGTGCATAGTCAACACAAGGTACAATATTATTATTGAGTTTATGTTTCCTTTCTTTTTCCATTTACGTTTCTGATTAGTTGTGCCTTTTTAAGGGGACACTTTGATTTATAGTTGTTGACAATGGGGCAACCCAGCATCCATGTATTGACTAAAGAGGAGACCAAATCCAGGGACCACTTAGACCGCGAGACCAAATTCATGAACTGCTTACACTAAAAGACCAAATCCAGGAACCGCTTACACTGAGACTATAGAATAGGAATGCCTCATTGTGGGTAATGTGTGAAGATATCACAGTGAAATCAGATGGTGACTGGTGGGATGTGATGATAGGTTATTGTCAGAAGTGACATGAAATCCTGTGACATTGATCACAAGTCGTGGGAGTCAGTTTAGTTTAGAGATACAGCACTGAAACAGGCCCTTCGGCCCACCGAGTCTGTGCCGACCATCAACCACCCATTTACACTAATCCCATATTCCTACCACATCCCCACCTGTCCCTATATTTCCCTACAACCTACCTATACTAGGGGCAATTGCTAATGGCCAATTTACCTATCAACCTGCAAGTCTTTGGCATGTGGGAGGAAACCGGAGCACCCGGAGGAAACCCATGCAGACACAGAGTCAGTTGCCAGCGTTCGCCAGAGCTGGCGGACAGCCATAAAGATGGGGCTAAAGTGTGGCGAGCCGAAGAGACTTAGTAGTTGGCAGGAAAAAAGACAGAGGCGCAAGGGGAGAGCCAACTGTGTAACAGCCCCGACAAACAAATCTCTCTGCAGCACCTGTGGAAGAGCCTGTCACTCTAGAATTGGCCTTTTATAGCCACTCCAGGCGCTGCTTCACAAACCACTGACCACCTCCAGGGGCTTATCCATTGTCTCTCGAGATAAGGAGGCCAAAGAAGAAGAAGATTGGAAATAACAAGCGCAGTGCCTGGACCATCTGTTGTGCCAAAATCTCAAAGTCTAATGTGTTTTTCTTTGAGAAATGTAGATGTGAAAGAAAAGAGGAAATTGGGCTCACACAAGAAAGTTCCCTACATGAACAATTTATGAGGTTGTTTTGTGATTCATCTGTATGAGAATATTTTTTTAAAATACTGTGAAAAAGATGATGTCTAGTAACAATAGCGATGCCAATCATGGTATCTAACCCCCAAACCTGAACACCCTAACCATTAACTCCAACCAACAATGAATAACCGCTAACTCTCAATCATGCAGTGTCAATAACTCTGGGCTATGTTGTGGTTTCAATAACCATTGCGATGTCATCAGTGACACAGGTTGGTGTATTGTCATTAGTCACTCTGGGTGGAATACAAGGTATTCAAAAGAAACCTTGATAACAGACAGAAGAAGATACTTTATTGTAAAGGCTACAGATTAACGCTTGCAGATTGCCATGGGAAAGAAGAGTTCCTTTTCCCCTCTTTCAGTTTCTTCCACACTATGGAGGACCGAGAGATAATGCTTACAAGGTGTGCGCAGTAGAAAGTGTAATGTGCCTGTGGCTTATAGCTAATGAACACCATGGCAGCCAGTTATGGTTGTATTAACATAGTAGATATACAGGAAGTCAAGAAGTTCAGTAGATACCTAACCAGAAAGTAGGTGGCTCTTCTAACCCTATCCCTCCTTCCAACTCATTGTTTGTCATGTTTTTGCTGTCCCCTCTCTGACCCCGAATAATCCCTTTACGCTCTCACCTGAATTAACTTTGAGCTTCTCTCCAAGTTTTCACTTTGCATCTATTTCCTTGGCCAGGAAACTTCCCTCCCACATAGCGGGCCCTTTTCTCTTGTCTTCAGAATTCCCATTCCACCTGGAACTCCCTGACCTTCCCAGGCTTCTTACCCAGTCTTGATCTTTTCAGTCGAAACTTCTGCTCACTTCACTCATTCTAATCTATCTCACTGTGAATTTCCAGCTCTCCACTCTCTCAGGTCCAACTCTTACATTAAACCTGCTCAGAGGGAGGCTCTGTTGTTATTTGGTGAAAAGACCTCTACCTTGCTTAGGCTAAATACCAACTCTCTGACATCTCCTACCTTCCCCTGGACCATGACCCCGCTACTAAACATAAAGTCATCACTTCCCACATTGTAACTGACCTCACCTCCTCTGGAGCTGTTTCCCCCATGGCCTCCAATCTCACACCATCTACTTTTACCTCCTTCCCAGGATGCACAAACAGGTGTCCCAAGAGACATATCATTTCAGCTTATTCCTGCCACATGGAACTTTTCGTATTCCAGCTGTTTTTCTCTCCTTGTCCAGTCTCTTTTGACCGACATCTGTGACTCCTCCAAAGCCTTCCACCACATTAACCATTTCCATTTTCCTGGCCCTAACCATCTGCATCTTCTGATGAACTTTCAGTCCTTTTCTCCATTTCCCACCAGGATAGTCTGCGGGCCCCCTGCTTCCTTGAGCAGATGCCCAACCAGCCCCATGCACCATTATTCCCCTGCACGCGGATGAACTTGTTCTCACGTTGAACAACTTTTACTTTAACCCTACTCACTTCCATCAAATAAATGGTGTTATGGGAACACGCATGTGTCCTAGCTATACCTACCTGTTTGTGGGATATGTAGAGTATTCTTTGTTCCAGTCCTACTCGGGTCTCCTCCCTGACCTCTTTTTCTGGTATATTGATAACTGTGTCTGTGTTATTTCCTGCTCTCATTGACCTGAAACATTAACTCTGTTTCTCTCTGTAGAAATGCTGCCTGGCCTGCTGAGTGTTTCCAGCATTTTCTGTTTTTTATTTTGGATTTCCAGTATTCACTTTTTAATTCTTTTTCTCCTCCCTGCCCTATGAGGTCTTATATCTCTTTCACTTATGAGGAAGGGTTTACACCCCAAATACAGGTGTTGCTGGGTCATCATCTTCTTCTTTGGCCTCCTTGTCTCAAGAGACAATGGGTAAGCGCCTAGAGGTGGTTTGTGGTGCAGTGCCTGGAGTGGCTATAAAGGCCAATTCTAGAGTGACAGACTCTTCCACAGGTGCTGCAGATAAAATTGGTTGTCAGGGCTGTTACATGGTTAGCTCTCTGCTTGCACTTCTGTCTTTTTTCCTGCCAACTGCTAAGTCTCTTTGACTCGCCACTCTTTAACCCCGCCTTTATGGCTGTCCACCAGCTCTGGCGATCACTGGCAACTGACTCCCACGACATGTGGTCAAAGTCACAGGACTTCATGTCGCGTTTACAAACGTCTTTAAAGCGGAGACATGGATGTCCGGTGGGTCTGATACTAGTGACGAGCTCGCTGTACAATCCGTCAGTTCCATGTCAGTGCGCCATTTTCCCACACTCTCTTGGCCAGTCTGGACATAGTAGCGGATGCCTTTCCCATGCGCTTGTTGATTTCTGCATCAAGAGACAGGTGATAGTTGAGCCTAGGTAGGTGAACTCTTGAACCACTTTCCAGAGCGTGGTCGCCGATATTGATGGATGGAGCATTTCTGACATCCTGTCCCATGACGTTTGTTTTCTTGAGGCTGATGGTTAGGCCAAATTCGTTGCAGGCAGCCGCAATCCTGTCGATGAGTCTCTGCAGACATTCTTCTGTGTGGGATGTTAATGCAGCATCGTCAGCAAAGAGGAGTTCCCTGATGAGGACTTTCCGTACTTTGGTCTTCGCTCTAACACAGGCAAGGTTGAACAACCTGCCATCTATCTTGTGTGGCGGAAAATTCCTTCTGAAGACTTGAACGCATGTGAGAGCAGCAGGGAGAAGATCATCCCAAACAGTGTCGGTGTGAGAACACAGCCCTGTTTCACGCCACTCAGGATAGGAAAGGGATCTGATGCACCGCTATGCTGAATTGTGCCTTTCACATTGTCATGGAATGAGGTGATGATACTTAGTAGCTTTGGTGGACATCTGATCTTTGCTAGTAGTCTGAAGAGACCATGTCTGTAGACGAGGTCAAAGGCTTTGATGAGATCTATGAAAGCACCATAGAGGGGCATCTGTTGTTTGCGGCATTTCTCCTCCAGTTGGTGAAGGGAGATCATGTCAATGGTGGATCTTTCTGCTCGAAAGCCGCACTGTGCGTCAGGGTAGACACGCTCCGCCAGCTTCTGGAGTCTGTTTAAAACGACTTGAGCGAAGACTTTCCCTATTATGCTGAGCAGGGAAATTCCACAGTAGTTGTTGCAATCACCATGGTCACCCTTGTTCTTATAGAGGGTGATGATGTTGGCATTGTGCATGTCCTGTGGTTCTGCAAAATAGTTTGTGCATGCTGAGAGTATAGCAGGCTTGGCACTCTTGATTATTTCAGGGGTAATGTTGTCCTTTCCAGGGACTTTTCTGCAGGCTAGAGAATCAATGGCATCACTGAGTTCTGATTTAGTTAGCTGTTCGTCCAGCTCATCCATGACTGGCAGAGACTGGGCTGCATTGAGGGCAGTATCAGTGACACCATTTTCCCTGGAGTACAGTTCTCGGTAGTGCTTCACCCAGCAGTCCATTTGCTTGTGTTGGTCAGTGATCATTTCCCCTGATTTAGACTTGAGGGGGTGATCTTCTTGATGGTTGGCCCAAAAGCTCTCTTAATGCCATCATACATTCCTCTGATGTTTCCGGTGTTGGAGGCCAGCTGAATACGACTATATAGGTGTTGCCAGTAGTCATTTGCAAAGCCCCTGGCTGTTCTTTGTGCAGTGCTTCTGGCTACTTTAAGTGCTGCGGATGTTAACTCGCTGTGGGCTTTCTTGTAGTTCAGTAGTGCAGTGTGCTTAGCGGCTATGACAGGTTCCAGCTCTTCAAGTGAGATTGAAACCAGTCTGCATTCTGCTTCTCACGTTTGCCAAAGGTGGTCATTGCTGAGTCATAGATGGCATCTCTGATGTGGGCCCACTTCGTCTCTGCATCCACTACAGGAGTGTTTTGAAGGGCTTTTTCAAGTGAATTTAGAAACTTATGTAACAGCTGTGGATAAGAAATTCTGTTAGTGATGATGCGTGGGCGGCCCTTCTGCTTGGAGTGATGTAGATTCTTTGGTTTGAGTCTAACTTTGCTGCACACCAGGGAGTGGTTGGTGTCAAAGTCCGCACTGTGGAAGCTGTGTGTGATTTGGACACTGTTGATAGAGGCTCGCCTTGTGACGATGAGGTCCAGCTGGTGCCAACAACGTGATCTTGGGTATCTCCATGAAACCTGGTGACAGGGTTTAGTATGAAAGAACGAGTTGGTGATGCAGAGGTTGTGATAGGTACACAACTCCAGCAGTCTCTGTCCATTCTCATTCATCCTTCCAATAACATAGCGCCCAAGGCAGGGTCATAACAACGTATGAATATATAACATCATAAGAAATAGGAGCAGGAGTAGGCCATTCTGCCCCTCAGGCCTGCTCCACCATCCAGTTAGATCATGGTTGATCTGATCTTGGCTTCAACTCCACTTTGCTATTCTCCATAACCCTTGATTCCCCAGTTCAAAAATCTGTCTAACTCAGCCTTGAATATATTAAGGCCTCCACTGCTCTCTGGGTAGAGATTCATGACCCTCAGAGAAGAAATTCCTCCTCATCTGTCTTAAATGGGAAACCCCTTATTCTGAAACTGTGCCCCCTAGTTCCAGATTCTCCCACATGGGGATCAGCCTCTCAGCATCTGCCCTGTCAAGCCTCCTCAGAATCTTATATGTTTCACTAAGATCACCTCTCCTTCTAAACTCCAATGAGTATGGGCCCAACCTGCTCAACCTTTCCTCTTAAGCCAACCCCTTCATTCCAGGAATCATCCCAGTGAACCTTCCCTGTATTGCCTCCAATGCAAGTATATCCCTCCTTAAATAAGGAGACCAAAACTGTATGCAGTACTCCAGGTATGGTCTCACCAATGCCCTGTACAGTTGTAGCAAGACTTCCCTGCTTTTATACTCCGTCCCCTTGCACAATAAAGCTCAACATCCCATTTGCCTTCCTAATTACTTGCCATACTTGCATGCAAGCGATTTGTATGAGGGCACCCAGATCCCCCTGTACCAAAGCATTCTGTAGTCTCTCTCCATTTATATCACATTCAGTTGCATTATTGCACCATTTGCATTTGTTTTCCTGAAACTGGTTTAGATGCATTTAATATGATCAAATCATATTCTAGTTTTACTTTCGCTGTCCGCATTGCCAAATTTTACACATTTTGCTCCTCCTCTGCTATTCTGCTGTAATCATTCACACCTCGGAACCCAGGAAACACCAAATGGCAGCAGTAGGTCTTGCCCTAGTAACTATATTTTTATATTTATTTTCATTCAACTGCCTTCAATAAAGTCACTTTTAGTGGTTAAATATCAAAAATGAGTGTGTTCCGTGAACAAGGCCCAGAACAGGTGTCCAACTGGTTTGGCACCCCATCCACCACCTTCAACATTCACTCCCTTCACCACCGACGCACAGTGGCAGCAGTGTTTACCATCTACAAGATGCACTGTAGCAACTCACCTAGGCTCCTTCAATAGCACCTTCCAAACTCACGACCTCTACCACCTAGAACAGGGTTGTTGAACATACGGCCTGCGGTCCAGGATCCAGCCCGCTGAAGGTTCCCATCTGACCTGCGGATGTAAACTGTAATCCGGGCCATTCCTCATCCTCACCAGGGGTCCGTGACTGCAGATGGGAAATTTTCCTTTGTCAGACCGGTTTTCAAAAAAGATCACAAGTCAGTTTCACAGCTGATAGATCCTGACATCGGGAACAGCATCGGGGGGGGGGAAGAGAGAGGCGGGGGGGGGGGGGGAAAGAGAGAGACGGGGGCGGGGGGGGAAAGAGAGAGACGGGGGCGGGGGGGGGAAAGAGAGAGACGGGGGCGGGGGGGGAAAGAGAGAGACGGGGGCGGGGGGGGGAAGAGAGAGACGGGGGCGGGGGGGGGAAGAGAGAGACGGGGTGGGGGGGGGGGAAAGAGAGAGACAGGGGCGGGGGGGGGAAAGAGAGGCGGGGGGGATAGAGAGAGACGGGGGCGGGGGGGTGGAGAGAGAGACGGGGGCGGGGGGGTGGAGAGAGAGAGAGACGGGGGCGGGGGGGTGGAGAGAGAGAGAGACGGGGGCGGGGGGGTGGAGAGAGAGAGAGACAGGGAGAGAGAGAGAGACGGGGGGGGGGGAGAGACACGGGGGGGGGGGGAAGAGACACGGGGGGGGGGGAAGAGACACGGGGGGGGGGGAAGAGACACGGGGGGGGGGGGGAAGAGACACGGGGGGGGGGGAAGAGACACGGGGGGGGGGGGGAAGAGACACGGGGGGGGGGGGGAAGAGACACGGGGGGGGGGGAAGAGACACGGGGGGGGGGGGAAGAGACACGGGGGGGGGGAAGAGAGACGGGGGGGGGGGAAGAGAGACGGGGGGGGGGGAAGAGAGACGGGGGGGGGAAGAGAGACGGGGGGGGGGAGAAGAGAGGGGGGGGGGAGTACACGGGGGTGGGGGGGAGAGGACACGGGGGTGGGGGGGAGAGGACACGGGGGTGGGGGGGGGAGTACACGGGGGTGGGGGGGAGTACACGGGGGTGGGGGGGGGGAGTACACGGGGGTGGGGGGGGGAGTACACTGGGGTGGGGGGGGGAGGACACGGGGGTGGGGGGGGGAAGAGGACACGGGGGTGGGGGGGGGAAGAGGACACGGGGGTGGGGGGGGGGAGAGAACACGGGGGTGGGGGGGGGGAGAGAACACGGGGGTGGGGGGGGGAGAGAACACGGGGGTGGGGGGGGAGAGAGGACACGGGGGTGGGGGGGGGAGAGAGGACACGGGGGTGGGGGGGGGAGAGAGGACACGGGGGTGGGGGGGGGGAGAGAGGACACGGGGGTGGGGGGGGAAGAGAGGACACGGGGGTGGGGGGGGAAGAGAGGACACGGGGGTGGGGGGGGAGAGAGGACACGGGGGTGGGGGGGGGAGAGGACACGGGGGTGGGGGGGGGGAGAGGACACGGGGGTGGGGGGGGGAGAGGACACGGGGGTGGGGGGGGGGAGAGGACACGGGGGTGGGGGGAGGACACGGGGGGGGGGAGGACACGGGGGTGGGGGGGGTAGACACGGGGGTGGGGGGGGTAGACACGGGGGTGGGGGGGGAGAGAGAGAGACACGGGGGTGGGGGGGGAGAGAGAGAGAGACGGGGGGGAGACACGGGGGTGGGGGGGGAAAGAGAGAGAGACGGGGGGGGAAGAGAGAGAGACGGGGGGGGGGGGAGAGAGAGAGACGGGGGGGGGGAGAGAGAGACGGGGGGGGGAAGAGAGAGAGAGACGGGGGGGGGGGAAGAGAGAGAGAGACGGGGGGGGGGGAAGAGAGAGAGAGACGGGGGGGGGGGGGAAGAGAGAGAGAGACGGGGGGGGGGAAGAGAGAGAGACGGGGGGGGAAAGAGAGAGAGAGACGGGGGGGGGAAAGAGAGAGAGAGACGGGGGGGGGAAAGAGAGAGAGAGACGGGGGGGGGGGGAGAGACAGAGAGACGGGGGGGGGGGAGAGAGACGGGGGGGGGGGAGAGAGACGGGGGGGGGGGGAGAGAGAGAGAGACGGGGGGGGGGAGAGAGAGAGAGACGGGGGGGGGGGAGAGAGAGAGAGACGGGGGGGGTGGGAGAGAGAGAGACACGGGGGGGGGGGAGAGAGAGAGACACGGGGGGGGGGGAGAGAGAGAGACACGGGGGGGGGGAGAGAGAGAGACACGGGTGGGGGGAGAGAGAGAGACACGGGGGGGGGAGAGAGAGAGAGAGACGGGGGGGGAGAGAAAGAGAGACGGGGGGGAGAGAGAGAGAGACGGGGGGGAGAGAGAGAGAGACGGGGGGGAGAGAGAGAGAGAGACGGGGGGGAGAGAGAGAGAGAGACGGGGGGGAGAGAGAGAGAGAGACGGGGGGGAGAGAGAGAGAGAGACGGGGGGGAGAGAGAGAGAGAGACGGGGGGGAGAGAGAGAGAGACGGGGGGGAGAGAGAGAGACGGGGGGGAGAGAGAGAGAGACGGGGGGGAGAGAGAGAGAGACGGGGGGGAGAGAGAGAGAGACGGGGGGGGAGAGAGAGAGACGGGGGGGGAGAGAGAGAGACGGGGGGGGGAGAGAGAGAGACGGGGGGGGAGAGAGAGAGACGGGGGGGGGAGAGAGAGAGACGGGGGGGGGGAGAGAGAGAGACGGGGGGGGGAGAGAGAGAGAGACGGGGGGGGGAGAGAGAGACGGGAAGGGGGGAGAGAGAGAGACGGGAAGGGGGGAGAGAGAGAGACGGGAAGGGGGGAGAGAGAGAGACGGGAAGGGGGGAGAGAGAGAGACGGGAAGGGGGGAGAGAGAGAGACGGGGGGGGGAGAGAGAGAGAGACGGGGGGGGGGAGAGAGAGAGAGACGGGGGGGGGGAGAGACGGGGGGGTGGGGGAGAGAGACGGGGGGGTGGGGGAGAGAGACGGGGGGGGGGGGGGAGAGAGACGGGGGGGGGGGGGAGAGAGACGGGGGGGGGGGGGAGAGAGACGGGGGGGGGGGGAGAGAGACGGGGGGGGGGGGAGAGAGACGGGGGGGGGGAGAGAGAGAGACGGGGGGGGGGGAGAGAGACGGGGGGGGGGAGAGAGAGAGACGGGGGGGGGGAGAGAGAGAGACGGGGGGGGGGAGAGAGCGACGGGGGGGGGGGAGAGAGAGAGACGGGGGGGGGGAGAGAGAGAGACGGGGGGGGGGAAGAGAGAGAGACGGGGGCGGGGGAAGAGAGAGAGACGGGGCGGGGGGGGGGAGAGAGAGAGACGGGGCGGGGGGGGGGGAGAGAGAGACGGGGCGGGGGGGGGGGGAGAGAGAGAGACGGGGGCGAGAGAGAGAGAGACGGGGGCGGGGGGAGAGAGAGAGAGAGACGGGGCGGGGGGGGAGAGAGAGAGAGACGGGGGCGGGGGGGGGGGGGAGAGAGAGAGACGGGGGCGGGGGGGGGGGGAGAGAGAGAGACGGGGGCGGGGGGGGGAGAGAGAGAGACGGGGGCGGGGGGGAGAGAGAGAGACGGGGGCGGGGGGGGGGAGAGAGAGAGACGGGGGCGGGGGGGGGGGGAAGAGAGAGACGGGGGCGGGGGGGGGGGGGAGAGAGAGAGACGGGGCGGGGGGGGGAGAGAGAGAGACGGGGGTGGGGGGGGGGAGAGAGAGACGGGAGGGGGAGGCAGAGAGAGAGGGGGGGGGGCAGAGAGAGAGGGGGGGAGGCAGAGAGAGAGGGGGGGAGGCTGAGAGAGAGGGGGGGGAGGCTGAGAGAGAGGGGGGGGAGGCTGAGAGAGAGGGGGGGGAGGCAGAGAGAGGGGGGGGAGGCAGAGAGAGGGGGGGGAGGCAGAGAGAGGGGGGGGGGAGGCATAGAGGGGGTGAAGGCAGACAGACAGAGACTGTGGCAGAGACAGAGAGGCCAGAGAAAGAGGGGGGGGGGCAGAGAGAGAGGGGAGGACAGAGAGAGAGAGACCGGGGGGGGGGGGGGGGGTGGGGGGGAAAGAAAGAGAGAGAGAGACGGGGGGGGAAGAGAGAGAGAGAGAAGGGGGGAGAGAGAGGGAGAGAAGGGGGGGAGAGAGAAGGGGGAGAGAGAGGGAGAGAAGGGGGGGGAGAGAGAGGGAGAGAAGGGGGGGGAGAGAGAGGGAGAGAAGGGGGGAGATGGCAGGAGAGAGGGGGAGAGAAGGGGGGGAGCAGAAGGGGGAAGAGAGAGGGTGAGACGGCAGGAGAGAGAGGGAGAAGGGGGCAGAGAGGCGGGGAGGGGAGAAGGGGGCAGAGAGGCGGGGAGGGGAGAAGGGGGCAGAGAGGCGGGGAGGGGAGGCGGCGGGGGGGGGGAGACAGGTAAGTGGGCAAACAGGGAGAGAGAGAGAGACTGTATCAGAGAGAGAGGGGGGTCAGAGGGAAAGGTGACAGAGGGAGGTTGAGAAGGGGCAAAAGAGGAGAGAGAGGGAGAGAAGGTGGGAGAGAGAGAGGGAGAGAAGGGGGGAGAGAGAGAGGGAGAGAAGGGGGGAGAGAGAGGGGGACAGAGAGAGAAAGGGGGAAAGAGAAAGGGATAGCAGAAAAGAGGGTGGGGGAAGAGAGAGAGAGACAGAGGGAAAGAGGAACAATGGCGGTTGGGGGGGGGGGGGGGGGGGAGTGCAGAGAGAAAAAGGGAGGGCGGAAAGAGAGTGATCAAGATCACTCCTGACAGAATAACATCTGTCCAGAATACTCTGCATCACGACAAGAAATGTGCAGGCAAACATTGACTACTTGTGCAAACAAAAAAATGCCAGGTATCTCACTAAATACATGTCAAACAGTGACCAGAAAATAAGTTTAGTCTTCTCATCAAAAACTTCTTCACACAAATGCACTTGTGTTGGTGTTTTCATTAATATCAAAATACATTTTAATGCCTTTATCTTTACAAAATTGTCTGACTGCCTCCTCCCCAAATATTGTATGACACAAATTGTGATGTGCCCTCCTCCAAGCCACACAGCATTCTGATTTGGAACTATATTGCCGTTCCTTCATTGTCGCTGGGTCAAAATCCTGGAACTCCCTTCCTGACAGCACTGTGGGTGTACCTACACTCCAAGGACTGCAATCGTTCAAGAAGGCAGCTCACCACCACCTTCTCAAGGGCAATTAGAGATGGGTAATAAATACTGGCCCAGCCAGTGACGCCCATTTCCCATAAACTAAGGAAAAAAAATTACAGGGATCAGAGGGTCTGATGGATAAAGCTAATAATATGATTTAAGTTAAGCAGTTTCCTTTGTTTTTGCTTCAATTCTTTATTCGTGCTTTTCAATAAAAGAGACAATTTTGTTCCGTTTTTCTTTTTCTCTTAATAGTTTCATGCAGAAAAGCTGATTTGGAGGTTTAGATACCCAATGACACCCATTTACTGACCAGTCTTTTACACAGTTTCACTTTCTCGGTTCCGCCTTTTTAATCTCCATTTTGTACAGACTTAACATTTCGCTGGTTTCTCCCCCGAGTGGCTGCTGTTTTCCTTCCTGCTCTGAGTTCACATTAAAGAGAGAGACTCACTCTGATCCAGTTTATTACCAAGTGTTTACTGTGTCCAAGTTACAAACTCACCGAAGCTGAGTGGGGACAAGTTGCCGACAGGAAGTTCTGGGTGAGGAGGGACCCTGCAGATGGAAAGCGGCTGCTCAAAGTGTTAAACAGGTCAGTGGCTTCAGGAATATTTTACCGCACCGGGAGTTGAGTGAGAATCACTGGGTCAAACAGTTCACTTTGGGATTTATCACCGGTGAGTGAGTGTGAAACCCGGTGTCCTGTCCTGCCCTTCAGGGCGGCTCCGGGAGGAGAAGCTTCAGATCTTTACCTGACCCAAGGGGCCGCCCCGTTCAGGAAAAGGCGGGCGGGGTTTCTGCAGGGACTGAGATGGGAATGGTTGTCTCCTTTGGCCTTGTGGAATTGCCTGTTACTCACTGTAATGTGCTGGAATTCTTCTTCACTGGGCTGTGCGGCTTTAGATTGGATCAAGTCCAGTAGGAAGTGAGATTTTCTGTTAAATGGGTTGCAACATCCAATTACTGGGCAGATGTCGGCTTTCTACAATACAGAATTAAAGTGACAAATAGAGCAGAATTTCCTTCTACCAGCTTTTACTTTTATTATCACTTGTATGTGTCAGTGCTGAGCAGATGCCTTGTCCCATAGTCAGCATTTCATTTCCAGACTTTATTTGGTACATGGGATTTGGGTGTTGTTGACAAGATTAGCATTTATTTCCCATCCCGAATTGCTCTTGGAAGGTGTTGGTGAGCCATCTACTTTAACTGCTGTTGTCCAGCGCCATGTGGGAATTTCAGGACACTTTGTACGTCCTGGGAAATCACATGTAAGAAGTGTCTCCAGCTGCTTTAGCTTGAGCTCAGGATTTTCAAGCTTGAGGGGCAGTTGGAATGCTGTGGGGCATCAGGGAGCAAGAGAGTTTCCTGGATTGTACGTTCCAGAAGGTGGTTATCCCACAGGCAGTAGGAGGTGGGTGCTATCCAGAACAGGCAAGAGGTACAGGAGTCTTCGGGGTGTGTACCACTCTCAAACCCAGGTACTCAGCTTTGGAGACTGCTGGAAATGACAACACCTTGAAGGAGTGCAGTCCAGTCCAGGGCAGCAATGGGTATGGAACTGTAGAGGAGGGAACAGCAAAGTGCATAAATGCAGTTGTTATAGGTGATCCCATAGTCAGGGGGACAGATAGGCATTTCTGTAATCATAACCATGAGTCCTGTATGCTAGTGGTGTTCCCCAAGGGTCAGTGCTGAGACCACTGCTTTTTTTATTTGCTAGTTATAAATGACTTGGATTTTGGAATACAGAGTAGAATCTCATAATTCGCTGATGACACCAGACTTGGAGGTGCGGCAAACAGTGAGGATGTTCTGAACCACCTGCAACAGGACATAGATAGACTAGCAGAATGGGCAGACAGGTGGCAGATGGAATTTAATACTGACAACTGTGAGGTGATGCATTTTAGCAGAAGGAATAGGGAGAGGCAGTATAGACTTGATGTCACAGTTCTAAAGAGTCTGCAGGAACAGAGGGATCTGGGAATGTGGTTTGTGGCAGTTCATGCTACACCCAGAACAATGATAACTAGAGAGATTGAAAGAGAGTCAGACAAAGATCCAGAATTGAATGGAATCCAAGCTGGAAATTGGGAGAATTTCCCATTCAGACCATACATTGTCAAATGAGATGACCTGTGCACAGTTGGGAAGTGTATTCTCAGAGGTAACAGACTTTTGGTGCCACAAAAGCTTAAACCTAGACTGGTGATGCCAGCTCATGAGTGTTACTTAGGAGTGGTTGGCACTAAGCAAAATTTACGAACATAGTATGGTGGTCAGGGATGGAGAAAGATCGGGAGCAGTTTGTCAAAACATGTCATGGATGTCGGACCCAATCCACTAGAATCAGTACACAACACACTGTTACCGACTAGACAAGGAGGATGTAGCTGTTGACATCTTCCATTGGTAGAGTCTGAATAGTGGTGATTTGATTATTACAGCTAATATTATGAATATGTGGTAATGAAATCTACAACGGTAGAGAAAACAGTGTTTGCATTGACTGAAATATTTGCAAGGCATGGTCTATCAGTCATTTTGTATTCAGACAATGGGCCTCAATTCATTTCACAGACCTTTTGCAGATTACATGCAAGTCACAGGTATTCACCATCACAGAATAACACCGAAATGGCTACAGGCAAATGGAGAAGTGGAAAGACAAAACCAATCCTTCGAGATAAAAGCAAAATACTGCGGATGCTGGAAACCTGAAATAAAAACGGGAAGTGCTGGAAAAACTCAGACGGTCTGGCAGCATCAGTTCAATTCCCCGCCTTCTGCCTGTAACCCTGCACATTCTTCCTTTTCATATAATTGTCTAATTCCCTTTTCAATGCATCAATTGAACGTGCCTCCACCACATTCTCAGACAGTGCATTCCAGACCTTAACCACTCGCTGCTTGAAAAAGATTTTCCTCATGTCACTTTTGCTTCTCTTAGCAAATACCTCAAATCTTTCCCATCATAGTGTGTATAGTTGCTCTATACATGGCCACATATGACAACATCTCCTTCCAGTCTTTACCCTCAGCCTGAGCAATCCTCATCCATTCTTCTGAGGACTGGAGAGAGAAGCAGGGTTAACGTTTCAGGTTAGTGACCCTTCAGAACTGGCAGATATAAGAAATGTAAAAGATTTTAGGCAAGTAAAGTGGGGTGGGTCAAAAGGTAACAAAAGGGAAGGTATTGATAGGACATGGTCACAGAATAGCTGACCAGAAGGTCATGGAGCAAAGGCAAACAATATGTTAATGGTGTGCTGAAAGACAAAGCATTAGCACAGCTACAGCCTGCCGGACTGAACATTGATTTAATAATTTCAGAGCATGACAGGTCCCCCCATTTCACTTTTATCTTAATTTTTTTTTTGTGTTTTAGTTTAGTTTGTTCAGTTTGTTTCTACTATGCCGACCCACTGTTTTTTTTTTCATGTTTGTGCTTGTGGCTGTTCAGTTTTCAGTCCATTAACACCCTATCTGTACTAATGCTTTGTCTTTCAGCACACCATTAACATATTGTTTGCCTTTGCTCCATGACCTTCTGGTCAGCTATTCTGTGACCTTGTCCTATCAATAATTTCTCTTTTGTTATCTCTTGACCCACCCCTGCTTTACTTGCTTAAAATCTTTTACATTTCTTATATCTACCAGTTCTGAAGAAAGGTCACTGACCTGAAACATTAACTCTGCTTCTCTCTCCAGTCCTTAGAGGAATGGATGAGGATTGCTCAGGCTGAGGGTAAAGACTGGAAGGAGATGTTGTCATATGTGGCCATATATAGAGCAACTATACACACTATGATGAGAAAGATTTGAAGTATTTGCTAAGAGAAGCAAAAGTGACATGAGGAAAATCTTTTTCAAGCAGCGAGTGGTTAAGGTCTGGAATGCACTGTCTGAGAATGTGGTGGAGGCAGGTTCAATTGATGCATTGAAAAGGGAATTAGACAATTATATGAAAAGGAAGAATGTGCAAGATTACAGGCAGAAAGCGGGGAATTGAACTGAGAGAATCACTCTTTCAGAGAGCCAGTGCGGACATGATGGGCTAGTGTGCTGGGAGTGGAAACAGCGGTTACCGAACTTCAGATAGATTCAGGGTTCTGTAGTCACATGGACAAATGTGAGTTAATTAAGGAAAGCCAGCATTGATTTCTTAAGGAATAATCATGTTTAACTAACTTGCTGGAGTTTTTTGAGGCAGTAACAGAGAGGGTTGATGAGGGCAATGCTGTTGATGTGGTGTACATGGACTTTCAAAAGGCATTTGATACAATGCCACACAACAGACTTGTGAGCAAACCTGTAGCTCACGGAATAAAGGGGATGGTAGCAACATGGATACGAAAATGGCTGAGTGACAGGAAACAAAGAGTAGTGATTAGTGGATGTTTTTTGGGCTGGAGGAAGGTTTGTAGTGGAGTTCCCCACGGGTCAGTGTTGGAACCCTTGCTTTTCCTGATATATATTAATGACCTAGTCCTTGGTGTACAGGGCACAATTTCAAAGTTTGCAGATGGTATGAAATGTGGAAGCATTGTGAACTGTGAGGAGAATAGGGTAGAACTTCAAAAGGACATAGACAAGTTGGTGGAATGGGCAGACAGGTGGCAGATGAAGTTCAATGCAGAGAAATGTGAAGTGATTCATTTTAGTAGGAAGAACATGGAGAGACAATATAAGATAAAGGTCAAGTCTAAAGGGGGTGCAGGAGCAGAGGGACCAAGGTGTAATGCGCATAAGCCATTAAAGGTGGCAGGACAGGTTGAGAGCGCGGTTCATAAAGCATCCAGTATCCTGGGTTTTATTAATAGGGGCATAGAGTACAAGAGCAAGGAAGTTATGTTGAACTTTACAAGACACCGGTTCGGCCTCAGCTGGATTATTGTGTCCAATTTTGGATGCTGCACTTGATGAAAGACGTGAGGGTATTGAAGAGTGTACAGAAGAGATTAGTGAGAATGGTTCGAGGGATGAGGAATTTCAGCTACGAAGATAGATTGGAGAAGTTCGGACTTCTCATTTAAAGGTTCTTCACAAAAATGCACATTTGTTCTTTTGATAAATTAAATTTTTGATGCTTTAATCTTACCAAATTTGTCTCACTGGCCTGCTATGTACGACAAATATTGTAATGTGGCCCCCCCACCTAATTAGGTTGGAGAGAGAAAGAGAAAAAGAGAGAGGAGGGGGGTGGGGCATGGGGCAGAGAGAGAGAAAGAGGGGGGCAGAAAAGGAGGGAAAGAGTGATCACGATTACTGCTGACTGAATAACATCTATCCAGAATACTCAGCATGACGACAATAAGTGTGCAGGCAAACATTGACTACTAGCGCAAGCAAAAAAATGCCATGTATCTCACTAAATACATGTCAAACACAGTGACCAGAAAATAAGACAATAATTTAGTCTTCTCATCAAAAGCTTCTTCACACAGAAGAAGCAGAGAAAGCAGCAACAGCCAAGGTCATGGCACCACGGAGGGCTCTGCTGCACAGCAGGGTTGGAAGAGCTATAGTGATAGGGGATTCTATCGTAAGGGGTGCAGATAGGCATTTCTGTGGCCACAAACGAGACTCCAGGGTGGTATGTTGCCTCCCTGGTGCTAGGGTCAAGGATGTCTCGGAGTGGCTGCAGGACATTCTGAAAGGGGAGGGTGACCAGCCAGAGGTCCATATTGGTACTAATGACATAGGCAGGAAGAGAGATGAGGTCCTGCAAAGTGAATATAGGGAATTAGGTAGAAGGTTAAAAAGCAGGACCTCTAGGGTTGTAATCTCAGGATTACTCCCTGTGCCATGTGCTAGTGAGGGTAGGAATAGCAGGATTAGGCAAATGAATGCGTGGCTGAAGAGCTGGTGTAGGCGGGAGGGCTTCAGCTACTTGGATCATTGGGATCTCTTCTGGTACAAGAAAGACAGGTTGCATCTAAACTGGAGGGGGACCAATATCCTTGCGGGGAGGTTTTCTAGCGCTACTCTGAAGGGTTTAAACTAGTCTTGCAGGGGGGTGGGACCCAAAGTAGTAGTCTCTCAGATGAGATAGTTGAGGCAAATGTAGAGGTTAAAGCAAGCAAGTCCAGTAGGCAGGCCGGGCAGGGGCAGGACAGGGAGCGTGGAAGGTCTGGGAGGCTAAACTGCATTTACTTTAATGCAAGAAGCCTTACAGGTAAGGCTGATGAACTCCGAGCATGGATCGGTACATGGGATTGTGATATTATAGCTATTACGGAAACTTGGTTGAGGGATGGGCAGGACTGGCAGCTTAGTGCTCCGGGGTGACAGAGGTGGAAGTAAGAGAGGAGGGGGAGTTGCACTATTGATTAGGGAGGACATCACAGCAGTACTTAGAGAGGATATCCTGGGGGGAATGTCCAGCGAGGCCATATGGGTAGAATTTGGAAATAAGAAAAGGGTGATCACCTTGATGGGATTATGCTATAGGCCTCCCAATAGTTAGAGGGAAGTGGAGGAGTATATATGCAGGAAAATCACAGATAGGTGTAGGATTTATAGGGTTGTAATAGAAGGTGATTTTAACTTCCCTAATATTGACTGGGACTGCCTTAGTGCTAAGGGATCAGATGGGGAAGAATTTAAGTGTGTCCAGGATAGATTTCTGAAGCAGTACGTGGATGGCCCTACTAGGGAAGGGGCTACACTCGACCTCCTCTTAGGAAATGAGGATGGGCAGCTGGTTGATGTGTCAGTGGGGGAGCACTTTGGGACCAGTGACCATAACTCTATTAGCTTCAAGATAGTTATGGAAAAGGATAGGACTGGTCCTCAGGTTGAAGTTCTAAATTGGGGGAAGGCTAATTTCGATGGCATCAGACAGGAACTCTCAAAAGTTGAATGGGAAAGGCTGTTTACAGGTAAAGGGATGTCTGGCAAGTGGGAGGCTTTTAAATGTGAGATAGGAAGAGTTCAGGGCCGGCATATTCCTGTTAGATGGAAGGGCAAGGCTGGTAAGTTTAGGGAACCTTGGTTGACTGGGGATATTGAGGGTCTGGTCAGGACAAAGAAGGAAGCATATGTCAGGTATAGGCAGCTGGGATCGAGCGAGTCCCTCGAGGAGTATAGGGGATGTAGGACTACACTTAAGAAGGAAATTAGGAGGGCGAAAAGGGGCGATGAGATTTCCCTGGCCGATCAGATAAAGGAAAATCCTAAAAGATTCTATAAGTATATTAAGAGTAAAAGGGTAGCGAGGGAGAGAGTAGGTCCCCTTAAGGATCAGTGTGGCAATCTATGTGTGGAGTCACGGGAAATGGGCGAGGTCTTAAATGAATATTTCTCGTCCGTATTTACCGTGGAGAAGGTCATGGAAGCTGGTGAGCTCAAGGAAGGGAACATCGATATCCTGGAGCATATCAACATTACAAATGAGGAGGTGTTGGAGGTTTGAAGCACATTAAGGTGGTTAAATCCCCGGGGCCTGACCTGGGATTACTCCTGACTGAATAACATCTATCCAGAATACTCAGCATCACGACAATAAGTGTGCAGGCAAACATTGACGACTTGTGCAAACAAAATAAAAATCTATCTCACTATGGGAAGCAAGGGAGGAGATTGCTGGGGCCCTGGCAGAGATTTTTGTATCATCGTTAGCCACGGGTGAGGTACCGGAAGACAGGAGGATAGCTAATGTTGTGCCTTTATTTAAGAAGGGCAGCAGGGATAGGCCAGGGAACTACAGGCCGGTGAGCCTTATATCAGTGGTGGGAAAATTATTGGAAGGGATTCTGAGAGACAGGATTTGTATGCATCTGGAAAGCCATGGGCTGATTAGGGATAGTCAGCATGGCTTTGTGCGTGGGAAATCATGTCTCATGAATTTGATTGAGTTTTTCGAGGAGGTGACCAAGAGGATTGACGAGGGCAGGTCGATGGACGTTGTCTACATGGACTTTAGCAAGACCTTTGACAAGGTCCTGCATGGTCGGCTGGTCCAGAAGGTTGGAACACATGGGATCCAGGGTGAGCTAGCAAACTGGATACAAAATTGGCTTGGTGATAGGAGGCAGAGGGTGGTAGTGGAGGGTTGTTTTTCAGATTGGAGGCCGGAGACCAGTGGTGTGCCGCAGGGATCGGTGCTGGGCCCTCTGTTGTTTGTCATATATATTAATGACTTGGATGTGAATGTAAGGGGCATGATTAGTAAGTTTGCAGATGACACCAAAATTGGTGGTATAGTGGACAGTGAAGAAGGTTGTCTAAGGTTACAACAGGATATAGATCAACTGGGAAAGTGGGCAAGGGAGTGGCAAATGGAATTTAACGCAGACAAGTGTGAAGTGAGTGATGCATTTTGGGAAGATAAACCAGGGCAGGACATATACAGTGAATGGCAGGGCCCTGGGGTGCAAGTACATAGTTCCCTAAAAGTGGCAACACAGGTAGACAGGGTGGTGAAGAAGGCGTATGGCATGCTTACTTTCATCGACCGAGGCATTGAGTGCAAGAGTTGGGACGTCATGTTACAGTTGTACATAACGTTGGTTAGGCCGCATTTGAAGTACTGGGTGCAGTTCTGGTTACTGCACTACAGGAAAGATGTGATTAAGCTAGAGCGGGTGCAGAAAAGATTCACAAGGATGTTGCCTGCTTTGGAGGGCTTGAGTTATAAAGAGAGATTGGATAGGCTGGGTCTGTTTTCCCTGGAGCGAAGGAGGCTGAGAGGGGACATGATAAAGGTATATAAAATGAGAGGCATAGGTAGGGTAGATAGCCAGAGTCTGTTTCCCATGTTAGGGGTGACTAAAACTAGAGGGCATAGATTTAAGGTGAGAGGGAGGAGGTTTAAAGGGGATCAAAGGAGTAAATTTTTCACACAAAGAATAGTGGGTATCTGGAATGAGCTGCCTGAGGAGGTGGTGGAGGCAGGAACAGTAGTGACATTTAAGAGGCATCTGGACAGGTACTTGAATGAGCAAGGCATAGAGGGATATGGAATTAATGCAGGCAGGTGGGATTAGTATAGATAGACATTATGGTCGGCATGGACGCGGTGGGCCGAAGGGCCTGTTTCTATGCTGTACGACTCGATGACAAATGCACTTGTGTTGGTGTTTTGATTAATATCAAAATACATTTTAATGTCTTTTTCTTTATAAAATTGTCTGACTGCCCCCACCCCACCCCACCCTACCCTATGTAAGACACAAATTGTGATGTGCCCTCCTCCAAGCCACACACCATCCTGACTTGGAACTATATTGCCGTTCCTTCACTGTCGCTGGGTCAAAATCCTGGAACTCCCTTCCTAACAGCACTGTGGGTGTACCTACACTCCAAGGACTGCAGCCGTTCAAGAAGGCAGCTCACCACCACCTTATCAAGGGCAATTTGGGATGGGTAATAAATACTGGCCCAGCCAGTGACGCCCATTTCCCATAAACGAATGTAAAAAAAATTACAGGGCTCAGAGGGTCTGATGGATAGAGCAAATAATATTATTTAAGTTCAGCAGTTTCCTTTGTTTTTGCTTCAATTCTTTATTCGTGCTTTTCTATAAAGGAGCCAATTTTGTTCCGTTTTTCTTTTTCTCCTTACAGTTTCATGCAGAAAAGCTGATTTGGAGGTGTAGATACCCAATGAAATGCAATGACACCCATTTCCTGACCAGTCTTTTACACAGTTTCACTTTCTCGGTTCCGCCTTTTTAATCTCCATTTTGTAGAGACTTAACATTTCTCTGGTTTCTCCCCCGAGTGGCTGCTGTTTTCCTTCCTGTTCTGAGTTCACATTAAAGAGAGAGACTCACTCTGATCCAGTTTATTACCAAGTGTTTACTGTGTCCAGGTTACAAACTCACCGAAGCTGAGTGGGGACAAGTTGCCGACGGGAAGTTCTGGGTGAGGAGGGTCCCTGCAGATGGAAAGCGGCTGCTCAAAGTGTTAAACAGGTCAGTGGCTTCAGGAATATTTCACCGCACCGGGAGTTGAGTGAGGATCACTGGGTCAAAGGGTTCACTTTGGGATTTATCACCGGGGAGTGAGTGTGAAACCCGATGTCCTGTCCCGCCCTTCAGGGCGGCTCCGGGAGGAGAAGCTTCAGATCTTTACCTGACCCGGGAAGCAGGCGGCCGCCCCGTTCACGATAATGGGAAAAGGCGGGGGGTTTCTGCAGGGACATGAGATGGGAATCGTTGTCTCCTCTGCCCTTCCTGAACGAATACTGGGATTTATATGTTCACAGCAGCGACTTCCTCTCAGTAATGTCCTGGGATTCCCTGTTCCTCTCAGTAATGTGCTGAGATTGCCTGTTCCTCTCTGTAATGTGCTGAGATTCCCTGTTCCTCTCTGTAATGTGCTGAGATTGCCTGTTCCTCTCTCTAATGTTCTCTAATTCCCTGTCACTGGGTTGCGCGGTTTTAGATTGGATCGAGTCCACAAGGAAGTGAGATTTTCTGTTAAATGGGTTGCAACATCCAATTACTGGGCAGAAGTCGGCTTTCTCCAAAACAGAATTAAAGTGACAAATAGAGCAGCATTTCCTTATACCAGCTTCTACTTTAATTATAAAAGCAAAATACTGCGGATGCTGGAAATCTGAAATAAAAACAAGAAATGCTGGAGCCACTCAGCAGGTCTGGCAGTATCTGTGAAAAGAGAAGCAGAGTTAACGTTTCGGGTCAGTGAAGAGTCACTGACCCGAAACGTTAACTCTGCTTCTCTTTTCACAGATGCTGCCAGACCTGCTGAGTGGTTCCAGCATTTCTTGTTCTTATTTCTACTTTTATTATCACTTGTATGTGCCAGTGCTGATCAGATGCCTTGTCCCATAGTCAGCATTTCAGTTACAGACTTTATTCAGTACATGGGATTTGGGCATTGCTGGCAAGATTAGCATTTATTGCCCATCCTGAATTGCTCTTGGAAGGTGTTGGTGAGCCATCTACTTTAACTGCTGTAGTCCAGCGCCACGTGGGAACTTCAGGACACTCTGTGCGTCCTGGGAAATAATTTTTAGGAAGTGTCTCCAGCTGCTTCAGTTTGTGCTCAGGGTTTCCAAGCTTGAGGAGCAGTTGGAATGCTGTGGGGCATTAGGGAGCAAGAGAGTTTCCTGGTTTGTACGTTCCAGAAGGTGGTTATCCTACAGGCAGTAGGAGTTCAGGGTAGTATGTGGGTGGTTATTCAAAAGAGCAGGAAGAGGCAGGAGATACAGGAGTCTTCGGGGTGTGTACCACTCTCAAACCCAGGTACTCAGCTTTGGAGACTGCTGGAAATGCTGAAGGAGTGCAGTCCAGTCCAGGGCAGCAATGGGTATGGAACTGTAGAGGAGGGAACAGCAAAGTGCATAAATGCAGTTGTTATAGGTGATCCCATAGTCAGGGGGACAGATAGGCATTTCTGTAATCATAACCATGAGTCCTGTATGATAGTGGTGTTCCCCAAGGGTCAGTGCTGAGACCACTGCTTTTTTTATTTGCTAGTTATAAATGACTTGGATTTTGGAATACAGAGTAGAATCTCATAATTCGCTGACGACACCAGACTTGGAGGTGCGGCAAACAGTGAGGATGTTCTGAACCACCTGCAACAGGACATAGATAGACTAGCAGAATGGGCAGACAGGTGGCAGATGGAATTTAATACTGACAACTGTGAGGTGATGCATTTTAGCAGAAGGAATAGGGAGAGGCAGTATAGACTTGATGTCACAGTTCTAAAGAGTCTGCAGGAACAGAGGGATCTGGGAATGTGGTTTGTGGCAGTTCATGCTACACCCAGAACAATGATAACTAGAGAGATTGAAAGAGAGTCAGACAAAGATCCAGAATTGAATGACATCAGGCACCAAGCTGGAAATTGGGAGAATTGCCCATTCAGACCATACATTGTTAAACAAGATGAACTGTACACAGTTGGGAAGTGTATTCTCAGAGGTAACAGACTTTTGGTGCCACAAAAGCTTAAACCTAGACTGGTGATGCCAGCTCATGAGTGTCACTTGGGAGTGGTTGGCACTAAGCAAAATTTATGAACAAAAGTATGGTGGCCAGGGGTGGAGAAAGATTGGGAGCAGTTTGTCAAAACATGTCATGGATGTCAACATGTCAGTAGACCCAATCTACCACATCAGTACGCAGCATACTGTTACCGACTGGACCATGGGAGGATGTAACTGTTGACTTCTTAGGCCCACTTCCGTTAGCAGAGTCCATACTAGTGGTGATTTGATTATGACAGCTATTATTATGAGTATGTGGTAATGAAGTCTAAATGGCAGAGAAGACAGTGTTTGCATTGACTAAATATTTGTAAGGCATGGTCTATCAGTCACTTTGTATTCAGACAATGGGCCACAGTTCATTTCACAGACCTTTGCAGATTATGTGCAAGTCACAGGTATTCACCATCACAGAGCAACACCTAAAAGGCCACAGGCAAATGGGGAAGTGGAAAGACAAAACCAGTCCTTAGAGAAATAGATAAGGATTGCTTAGACTGAGGGTAAAGATTGGAAGGAGATGTTGTTGTCATATGTGGCCATGTATAGAGCAACTATACACACTATGACGGGAAAGATTTGAAGTATTTGCTAAGAGAAGTAAATGTGACATGAGGAAATACTTTTTCACGCAGCAAGTGGTTAAGCTCTG
Source organism: Heterodontus francisci (assembly GCF_036365525.1). Lineage (NCBI taxonomy): Eukaryota > Metazoa > Chordata > Chondrichthyes > Heterodontiformes > Heterodontidae > Heterodontus > Heterodontus francisci. Next base: position 8,757,204 of record NC_090399.1, read on the forward strand.
GAATGCACTGTCTGAGAACGTGGTGGAGGCAATTTCAATTGACGCATTCAGAAGGGCATTAGACAGTTATATGAAAAGGAAGAATGTGCAGGCTTACTGGTAGAAGGCAGGGGAATGGAACTGAGGGAGTTGCTTTTTCAGAGAGCCAGTGCGGACATGATGGACAGCAGTTTCCGACCTTCGGATAGATGCAGGGTTCAGTAGTCACATGGACAATTGTGAGTTAATTAAGGAAAACCAGCATAGATTTCTGAAGGGATAATCATGTATAACTAACTTGCTGGAGTTTTTTGAGGAGGTAACAGAGAGGGTTGATGAGGGCAATGCTGTTGATGTGGTGTACGTGGACTTTCAAAAGGCGTTTGATCCAGTGCCACACAACAGACTTGTGAGCTCATTGAATAAAACGGACAGTAACAACATGGATACGAAAATGGCTGAGTGACAGGAAACAAAGAATAGTGGTTAATGGATGTTTTTCGAGCTGGAGGAAGGTTTATAGTGGATCCCCAGGGATCAGTGTTGGTACCCTTGCTTTTCCTAATATATATTAATGACCTAGTCCTTGGTGTCCGGGGCACAATTTCAAAGTTTCCAGATGGTACGAAACGTGGAAACATTGTGAACTATGAGGAGGATAGTGTAGAACTTCAAAAGGACAGTGACAAGTTGGTGGAATGGGCAGACAGGTGGCAGATGAAGTTCAATGCGGAAAAATGTGAAGTGATTCATTTTGGTAGGAAGAACATGGAGAGACAATATAGAATAAAGGGCACAATTCTAAAGGGGGTGCAAGAGCAGAGAGATCTAGGTGTATATGTGCAAAGGTCATTAAAAGGTGGCAGGACAAGTTGAGAGAGCAGTTAATAAAGCATACAGTATCCTGGGCTTTATTAATAGAGGCATAGAGTACAAGAGCAAGGAAGTTATGTTGAATTTCTATAAGACACCAGCTCGGCCTCAGCTGGAGTATTGTATCCAATTCTGGGCACTGCACTTGAGAAAGAAGTGAGGGAATTGGAGGAGAGTACAGAAGAATAGTTCCAGGGATGAGGAATTTCAGTTATGAAGATAGATTGGCGAGGTTTTCCTTGGAGAAGAGAAGGCTGAGAGGTGATTTGATGGAGGTATTCAAAATCATGAGGGGTCTGGACAGAGTAGATAGAAACAAACTGTTCCCACTCGTGAAAGGATCGAGAACGAGAGGACACAGATTTAAAGTATTTAAGAGAAGCAAAAGTGACATGAGGAAAAACTTCTTCACACAGCGAGTGGTTAAGGTCTGGAATGCGCTGCCTGAGAAGGTGGTGGAGGCAGGTTCAATTGAAGCATTCAAAAGGGAATTAGACAGTTATATGAAAAGGAAGAATGTGCAGTGTTAAGGGAAGAATGCAGGGGAATGGAACTGAGGGAATTTCTCTTTCAGAGAGCCAATGCGGACATGATGAGCCGAATAACCTCCTTCTGCACTGTAACGATTATGTGATTCTGTGGGTTTTCCGGCAGGCTAAGACTTTCTTAAAACCCATCCGAAAACCCCAAATCTGCCCTGAGTTCCGAAACCGCAGTTCCCTCTCCCAGCATATGTCAGCTCTGAAACTGACATTGCAATTTAGAAAAAAATCTGACCTGCCACAAAGCTGCTCTGCTGAGCATTCCCACTCTCCACAACTGTCAGAAAGAGAGAAGGGCGACACAGAGAAAGAGGCGGAGGACAGAGAGAAAGGTGGGGGACACACCGAGAGGGGAGGTGGACAGAGAGATGGGGGAACATGGGTGGGGGGGGGGGGAGAGAGAGAGAGGAGGGAGAGAGCGACAGTGATCAAGATCATTCCTGACAGATGGACATCTATCCGGGATACTCCACATTGCTACAACAAGTGCGCGGACCAATATTGACTACTTGTGCAAGCAAAAAAACTACCAGGTGCTCACATAGTGATGAGAAAATAGGTCAATAGATTAATCATATTTAAAGGTTCTTCACAAAAATGCACATTTATTGTTGTTTTGATTAATCTAAATTTTTGATACTTTAATCTTACCAAAATTGTCTCACTGGCCCCTTATGTACGACAAATATTGTAATGTGGCCCCCCACGTAAAAAAATTGGGCACTCCTGTTCCGAATAGTGTCATCAGAACTTTTATACCCACCTGAGAGTGCAGCTAGGGGCCTCAGTTTAATGTCATATCTGAAAGATGGCACCTCTGACATTATAGCACTGCTTCAGTACTGCACCGGATGTCAGTCAAGATTGTTGTGCCTAAGTCCTGGAGTAGGGTTTGAACCCACAACCTCTGATTCAGAGGTGAGAGTGCTAAAGAGAGAGAGAGAGAGAGAGAGAGACTAAATCCAGGCATCACTTGTGCTGAGAGATCAAATCTAGGGACCCACTAATACCTAGAGTATAAAATCAGAATCTGAGTGCCTCAGTCTGGGCGATTGTCATGGTGGTGAAACCATCTCTAGTGAAGGAGAAAGCTGGGTAATGGGTGAAGATATCACGGTGGAATCAGATGGTGACTGGCGGGACCTGCACAATGATTGGATGGAATCGGTGTAACACCCGGATCTGCTTATTCTTGGGCCAAAATCCCAAAGTGCAATATCACTCCTGCTTTTTCCTGTGAGAAATCTAGTGATGTGGAAGAAGGGAGGAAATTGGACTCGCACCAGAAGAAGATTCCTTGAATGAACAATTCATGAATATGTTCTGTGAATTTTCTGCATGCAACAAAAACATACAATGCAAAAAGGCACAATGTCATCAAAAGAAACCTTGAAAGAAGCCAGAAGCCAAATACTTTGTTTGAACAGAATGCAGCAAGAAGATTGCCATGGGAAGGAGGTACTCCTCTCTTCCCTCCTTTCAGTTTCCTCCTCAATCTTGAGGACCCAGAGAGAATGTTTACAAGGTGGGTGCAGCAGTGAGTGTTGTGCAATTGTGATTTATTGTTAATATTCACTAAGGCTGTGGCTCAGTTAGTAACACTCTCACCTCAGAGTTACAATGTTTTGGGTTCAAGTCCCATTCCAGAGAATTGAGCACAAAAATCAAGGCTGACACTCCAGTGCAGTACTGAGGGAGTGCTGCACTGTCGGAGGGTCCGTACTGAGGGAGTGTTGCACTGTCGAAGGGTCCGTACTGAGGGAGTGCTGCACTGTCGGAGGGTCAGTACTGAGGGAGTGCTGCACTGTCGGAGGGTCAGTACTGAGGGAGGGCCGCACTGTCAGAGGGTCAGTACTAAGGGAATACTGCACTGTTGGAGGTGGAGAGAGCAGGAGCCTGGAGTTGGGGGGGAGCATCTCCTATTGGAGGTGCTGTCTTTTGGGTGAGACGTTACATTGAGGCCCTGTCTACCCTCTCAGGTGGATGTAAAAGATGCTATAGCAAAGAAGGGCAGGAGAGTTATCCTTGTGTCCGAGTCAACTAATATCACCAAAACAGATCATCTGGTTATTATTGCACCAGCTGCTTGTGGAAGCTTGCTGTGTCCAAATTGGCTGTCGCATTTCCTGCATTACAACAGTGACTTCAAAAGTACCTTAGTGGGTATAAAGTGCTTTGGGACATCCAGTGGTCATGAAAGCGTTATATAAATGCAAGTCTTTTCGAGCACTCAAAACCCAACTGGTTTAATCCTATCTTTTTTGGGTAAAAACTTTCATCCTTATTGGTTATGGCCCAGATATGACTCTAATCTCACACCAGTGTGGTTCACTCCTAACTACCCTCTGAAGTGGTCTGGTTCAGTGGTTCTCAAGCTGGGGTCTGCGGAGTGGGAGGGCCGCAGAGACCTTCCAGGTGGTCTGTGATGCAAGTCCAGCCTTACAAGTAGATGATGTGGGCGACTGCTCAGGGCGCCATGGTCAAGAGAAAGTAAATGAACGGGGGTCTGAGGCGTGCTCTGTTCCACTCAGGCTCCTACTCTCTGCCTGCTCCTCTGGTGCTGTCTCCGAGCGCTGCTCCCCTGGTACTCCTGCTCTCCATGTGCTCCTTTTTCCGTGCTCCTGCTTGCTTCAGGCTCTTAATTTCCCTCTATGCACTTGCTCTCTCTCTCTCTCTCTCTCTGCTGTGCTTTCCCACTGGTCCTGCTCTCTCCCTGCTCTCTATGTTCTGCAGTCTCTGGGTTCCTGCCCCTTCAGTGCTCTTGCTCCTTTCAGTGCTCCTGATCTCTCTGCTCATGCAAAGGGTAGACAAACCCTGCACTGATCTCTAAGTAAATTCCTGTTTTCTTAAAATCATTATTAAAACGGGCTTTACATGCAGCACTTTCATATTATGAGTATTATCATTTAGGTGAGTGTGGTGTGGGGGGTTGCTAATTCATTTGAAAAGGGATCCTTCAGCCAGAAAGGTTTGAGAATGACTGGTCTCACCATCCACTCAGTTTTATCAAATCATGACCAGTGTTTCAAGCCAGCCTATCGCCATCTTCCCAGGACAACGAGGGATGGACAATAATTCACTTGCCTGTGATCCCATGTCCCAGGAATAAAGTACAAATAGAACAGTTGTCTGACAAGTCAGGAGTACAGGAAATCAAACCAGTCAGGTTCATTCCTGATTAGAATGGTAGGTGGCTCAGTGTCACACCCATTCTAACTTTCTGCCTTTTGTAATACTCCAACTAAGTGAAGTTTCTGGGTCTGTTGCAGACTATTTCCAATGGCTGAAGGATCAAGAACATGGGTGATAGATGTAAGATAAATGTAAGAGATGTAGAACCAAGCAAGATAAATTTGTTTACATTTGGAGCTGTGAGGCTGTGGAATTCTCTTCCAGGATTAGTGCTTGAGGTACAGAGTGATAAGTGGTTCTCCTGCTCTGACCCAAGACAGGTTCAGTGCAGTCAAAGGGCTGGAATTCAAGAGTTGATCGGAGCTCAGAGAATAACGATGATACAGCTTTGAAATATATTCATACAGTCTTCACTTTATTAACTCAATTAATGGGGATGATCATTTAAAGAGCAACTTCTGTGCGATTCCACACAAGAGCAGCCAAACACTACTTGTTGGAATCGAGTAACCATCATCAATGTGTTAATTCACTGAAAAGTGAAAGTTTTCATGGAGTAGCTGTTGTGAACAGGCTGATTCCTTACAGATCTGTGGGGAAAAGGCGGAAAATCTTCCAGCAGATTGTCTGAAAGTAAGAGATGAGCGCGGAATATTCCTTATTTTCGGTGGTAGGTTTTATTCCCAGTGAGATTGGACTGTTTTTGTTAATGGTGAAAGGTCCTGATCAAATACAAGGAGTTGAACAGGGAGCTGCTGGAGATTGTCCAGTGAAACAGTGAAAACTTTCTAAAAGTCTCTAATCACAGAACCCAGTTCCAGACACTGTTCCGATCGGGATAAGGGAACGGGAGGGAGAGAACATTTTAGACATTAAACTGTCAGAGGTCAAACACAGCAACCAGGAAGAGAGACAGAAGTAAAAAGGAGGAACATAGTCTTGTGACAGCCATTAAATAAAACCTCACCCGCTGGGGTTTATATTTAAAATCAAATCATTCAACCTGAGAGTTAATTGCGGCGTCTCCTTTCTTAAATAAAGCTTTAATTGAAGAGCTTCTCCTGTGCTAAAAGCAGACTCCGATTCCACTCTTTCACATTCCCAATTTTCTGAGCTCCACCTTTGGCAGTAGTGACTTCAGCTGCCTGGCACTGAAATTCACTCTGGAATTCCCTCCCTAAACCTCTCCACCTCTCCTCCTCTCCTCCTTTCTCATCTTCCTTAAATCCCATCACTTTGACCAAGCTTTTGCTCAGTTGTCCTAATATCTCTTTATGTGACCCTTCACCTTGGTTTCTCCATTAAAAGGACACTCGCCCTGTTTTTTTAAAGCATATTTTCTCTTGTGTGACACAGTAAATGTAATAATCTGTAAGATCAGGAATGTGAAAGCTGAATTCTGTTAATCTGTAAAGTAGAATATTTTCAGAGTTATTGAATAAATTCATAGTATTTGGCCAGAATGTAGTTAAACCTATGATGTGAGACTTTTATATTTCACCAGAAAATTGGTAGAAGTGACACACAGCCTGTTTAATAATGATATGTTAATACAACACAATGTTAATAGAACATAATATTTATAATATAATGAGGGATGAATTGATTTTCTGTGTATTCAGGGATGTTCTGCTAAGATCTCACAAAGATGGAAGGAATTTACCTCATTGTGCTTTTACTCTTTGAGGTTCCGTGCTCCATGTGTGGTAAGGAATATTAACATTTATTCATTTAATTACATTTATAGATAATAATATGCAATGTACAACATAGTATCTGCTGTGAAGGTGGAACTGTCTCTCTTCAGATTACAAATGAAGTAAACATAGGCTGTTTCAGAATTTAACTGTGGTTTGATCAGTAGACTTGTTTTGGTAAAATGCTCCTCAGTTTCAGACTGGAGGTTAGAAAGGCCGTTCAGGAGAAACTGCATCTTAAGATTCTTCTGCAGGTGTAACAAATGCACAGAGTCTGACATCTGCTTGCAATGAAGTAGTAATATTCCAGGAACTATCCTGTTTTAAGATTTCAGACTCTACCTGGAAGGAGAGGGGAGGAGTTGGAAGGGGAGACGATGAGAACATTCGTGTACCATGTGTTGAAATGTTACTATTGAGGTAAACCTAGCTGACAGGGTTTAAAATTACAGGTTAGCAGGGCTGCCGGGTGTTTATTACGTTTCATATAGATAGCTACTCCCATCGTAACAATCACGGTCTCTGATCACTTCCTTGTATCACTCTCCACCCACCCCCTTCCATGTCCCAACTATTCCTCCTCTGTATCCATCCCTGGATAAAACTCCTCCCAATTCACTTACAACTGTATTTTTAAAATCCTACCTGTTCAGCCTTTGGCCTCCATTCGTCACAACATTTCTATAGCTACTGATTTGTTCAAACACACATTCACCTCCCATCCTTGATGCCCTAGTCCCCAGTAAAACCATTACTCTCTCTCACCCTGGCCATTTCCCCTACACAGCCCTCATCTCCACTCCCTTAAGTCCAAGAGATTCAGACTTGAATGGAAACGGTGGACAACTGGTTTTGCCATTCACCAACAGATCTGACTGGAGCACATGAAACACTATCAGGTCTTGCTGTTGTCTGCTAAAACTGCTCACTATTCCAGGATCATCCTGGAATGTAAAGCTAGCCCCTGCCTGGCTTTTCTTTACTGCAAACCATCTTCTTAAACCCCTCTCCCCTGTCTCCTCCGCCCTGTCTCCAACAATAAGTACAAGGAGCTCATGGACCTTTCTGTCACCAAGACTGAGACCATCCAATCAGCTGCCTCTGCTGCTTCCGTCCCTTTCACTCACCCACCAGCCCAGACTTCTCTGAAATTCCCCCCTTCCTTAGCTCCGAACTCCCATCTTTCTCTAGTTTCTCTCCTGTCTCCCCTCGTGCCCTTTCTGAGCTCATCTTCTCCATGAGACCCACCTGCTGCTCCCTCGACCCTATTCCCACTAAACTGATGACCACCCAACTTCCCCTCCTATGTTAGCTGATATTGTTACCGGTTCTCTATCTTCAGGTGCTGTCCCTCGCTCTCCTTTAAATCTGCTGTCATCACCCCTCTCAAAAAAACAACTCTCGCCCCCTCTGTCCTTGCAAACTACCATCCCATCTCCAACCTCCCTTTCCTCTCTAAAGCTCTTGATCGTGTTGTCACCTCCCAAATCCATGCCCATCATTCCCGGAACTCCATGTTTGAATCCCTCCAATCAGGTTTCCGCTCCTGCCACAGATTCCAAATAGCACTTATCCAAGTCACAAATGACATCCTGTGTGACTGTAACAAAGGTAAACTTTCCCTCTGACACAGTTGACCACATCATCCTCCTCCAACACCTCTGTACTGTTGTCCAGCTGGATGGGACTGCACTCACCTGCTTCCATTCTTATCTGTTTAATCGTAGCCAGAGTATCACTTACAATGGCTTATCTTCCCACTTTTGCACCGTTACCTCTGGTGTCTCCAAGAATCTGTCCTTGGCCTTTTCCTGTTTCTCATCTACATGCTGCCCCTTGGTGACATCATCCAAAAGCACAGCATTAGTTTTCACATTTATGCTAATGATACCCAGCTGTACTTCACCACCACCTCTCTCAACTGCTCTCCTTCACTGTTGGTAAATTATCAGACTGCTTATCTGACATCCAATAATGGATGAGCAGAAATTTCCTCCAATTAAATATTTGGAAGACTGAAGCCATTGTTCTCCGTTCCCACTCCCCACTCCAAACTGTTCCCCAGCTACCGACTCCATCCCTCACCCTGGCAACTGTCTGAGACTAAACCAGACTGTTCAGAACCCTGATGTTATATTTGACCCTGAAATTAATGAACCCCCACCATGGAACCCGACGTTGGGCTGAGAAGAAGATCCGACCCTTTAAGTCTAATTGCTGTTAGTCATCATTGGGTAAGGTTCATTTAAGGATTCTTCATCATCAGCAAGGCTACTGATTTACAGTTTCACTGCAATTATAGACATAGTCATGGAAATTCAGCTAAAAAATGACGCTGCTCCCACAATACAAATGCAATTTGATTTATTCAATCACTGTAAATCACTGACCCTGATGATATACTTGATGTTACATGGGATAAAACAGTATTTTCACTCTGAGCAATGCCACTGGAGAGCTGATGTTGACATATTTGCTCCACTCTTCTGAAAGTCTCTCCTTCTGCCCACATTTGTTGTTAATCATGTTCCTGTTCTACAGTCGCCAAGTTCCTTTCTCTCCCTCGACTTCTTCTCTCTCATGAATTCTGCTCTCTCCCTTTCCTGCTAATCAATAGCTGAACATAACACACAACATGGGCGGCGCAGTGGTTAGCACCACAGCCTCACAGCAGCATCGACCCTGGTTCAATTCTGGGTGCTGCCTGTGTGAAGTTTACAAGTTCTCTCTGTGTCTGTGTGGGTTTTCGCCGGGTGCTCCGGTTTCCTCCCACCACCAAAGACTTGCAGGTTGGTAGGTAAATTGGCCGTTGTAAATTGCCCCCAGTGTAGGGAGATGATAGGGAATATGGGATTACTGTAGGGTTAGTATAAATGGGTGGTTGTTGGTCGGCACAGACTCGGTGGGCCGAAGGGCCTGTTTCAGTGCTGTATCTCTAAATAAATAAATAAACTAACTGATAGAAGTGTGCAGAATATCTCTCTCTGTAACATAAAGGATTATAGAATAATTTAATAGGTGTGCTTTCCCTTTAACTGTACATGGGCATATAAGCTAGGTTGACACAGTGTCAGGGACGCTGTCTTTCAGATCAGATATTAACTGAGATCCTGTCTGCCTCAGACCTCATGGCATTATTCAAAGAAGAGCTGGGCATTTTCCTGGTTTTCTGGCTAACACGTCACTTTCAACTAACATCACCAAAAACAGTTTACTTGGCCATTAGTTCATTTTCCTGTTGTTGGAATCTTGTTTTCTATCAATAGGCTGCTACACATGTTCCAGCTATTGTACACTTCAAAAGTAATTCAGTGGTTAGAAAGTTATTTACAACATCCTGAGGATGTGATCAATAACTATATAAATACAACTTTTTTTCTCATCCTTTCTTCCTTTCTCTCTCATATACTTAGATATGCACAGAAACTTTGAATTAAAAAACGAGAATCTCCCAAATTACTAATTTCTGCTTGGTATTAAAATAGAAATATTGATTAACTGAGTTCATAATGTCCTTTGTAAAAGCATGATTTTAAAATATGTCTTTTTTCCAACAGCTTCATAGAATAATAGATTTTGTCTTCTGTTCAAATTAAGCAGATTTCTTCATAATTGTTTAATTAAGATGGGATTCTAACAACAAAACTCATTTTTAAGTTTAATAATCAAGACATTTCCTGAAGTTGAAATCATTTCATCAGACAATAATTCCACAGGTAAATTCACCGTGACTGGACCAACTCATCCTGTTGTAGCCATTGTGGGTGAAGATGCTGTATTGGAATGTCGGCTTGTGCCAGATCTATCTGCCAGTAACATGGTGGTGCGATGGCTCAAATCAGACCTTGGTTCAGCAGTCCACGCGTACAGAAACGGGGAAGATGACACTGCTGCTCAGGATCATGATTACAGAGGAAGGACTGAACTGTTTAAAGATGAACTGAGCAAAGGAAATGTTTCTCTTCGAATAAAGAATACGAGGGTGTTTGATGAAGGGAAATACATTTGTTCAGTTGATGATGAAACAGATTTTGAAGAAACTGTGATTGAGTTGAAAGTTGGAGGTTAGTGAACACATCTATTTACAAACTAATAACATTAAGAAAAAATAATGTTTTTTAATCTAATCTTTTGGTCAAAATCCAAGTCTTTTTGAAAAAAATAATTCTTCACTCCCTGTTATAATATTTGTTCACTGGTGCATTTGATAAAGAAAATGCTTCCAGCACAGATTGGTCATCAAGAGTATTCAAAAAGAAACTAAGGGATGTTCAAATTCAGGGCATTTGATTTATAATTCTTTAATTAAATCGGAATACTAATGACAGTCAAATTTTAGATTTAAGAGATTTCATTAAGTTAAAGTAATTCCATTACACAAGAATTCATGACATCATTACTGGTTTTATCCCAGACTGTGTGGAAAATGAAGACGTAGAAAGTAAGTTTGATTAGTTGCTTTCAGTGCTGTCTTCGAATGTGATTTATCCTCCATTTACCTAATCTTTATATTCTGCTCATTAATGTTTCACCTGTTCTTAATTTTTATAAACAGTATTTGTTACACTGTGTAAGTTTGGTCTGCCCTCCAGGCTGACTAATGAAATAATTAGGGAGTAAGTTCCTTCTTTTGAGATGTTTTAAGGTACTTTGTAAACCAACATTAAATTTTTAAAAAGTGATAACTCTTATTAAAACAACTTTGCACATTACTGGTTGGAAAGGGTCCTCATCAGACACCTACATGAGTGGTGGTTACAAAATGCTTTTATCCATTCAGTCACTGGTGATGTTGATGACATTTAAACATTTGACAGGACCATGATCATCACCAGGTTGAATATCCATGGCAGCAGGAAACACCACTTTTCAGAGCCTCTCAGTCCTGAAGGAAGTGCTTAGTCTGCTTCCTACAGTAAAGTCACACTGCCTGAAGAGAGAAATCAACTGGATCCTGCAGTGAGTCTACTAGAGTCACCTGATCACAAGTTGTAGTGTGATGACGAACTACTTGGTCCCCATTTTTACAGATACTGGTCATGACAGAGATAGTGAAAAGTCTCTTCTTTTATCTTGACTTTCTTCACAATGACATGCTGCTGTACCTGTTGAACTTGTGTCCCCCATGTGATGTCACAGAGGGAGTTCACTTCTTTACCAGGTGTTCACCTAATTCAATACCATTGATACTAGAAAATGTGTTCTCCTCAGTAGGGATTTCAACTACACATATCCTGGTCTTGATAAACATGGATCATTGGTGGAAAGGTTGAGGGACCTGGTTAAGTTTTTCACATTGCTGGACATCTGATGGTATCACCATCCTGACTGCTGCTCTTTCATGTAAATGAGGGCTGGAGCCAGTTGGAGCAGTCAGTTGAGAATCAATTGCTTTTTTGCATTTCTTGAGTGTTTGCTTCCTGCATGCTGCCTTCTGGGATGAACCCATTCATGGCGCTGAAATATTCTGATTATATCATTCAATAACAGTAAATTAATCATTCCCATGGGTTAAAGATTGTTCACAACAAATGTTATTTTCATTATGTTCTATAAATAAAAGTTGTTATATTTATTGATCATTGTAGGTTTGGGACGTGAGCACTGGATCCAGATAGAGGGATACCATCAAAATGGAATTCAGCTTGTGTGTGAATCTAATGGATGGTTCCCTCAGCCACAGGTGCTGTGGACTGGTGGAGATGGACAGAACTTAACAACACAGTCTAAAATAAATTACCACCGTGACTCGAAAGGTCTTGTAAATGTCCAGAGCAATGTTGCAGTAACAAGAGATTCAACAAACAGGTTCAAGTGTCTCATACGGAACAATCTATTGAAAAAAGAACAAGAAGCAACTATCCAGATAGCAGGTCTGTAAATGATAAAATATAGTTAATTAAAGGGAATAGTGATTGACTTACAATTTCAACACTGTCATAAAACAAACTGGGACTAAGATATTCTCATGTTCGAGTTATTGTGGGAATGGTTTTTGGGATGAGTTAAACTGGATGATTCATTTACCTCAGTATATTTGTGTAAACAGGGTAACCCTCAGGTTCCTGGATATTCGTCCATTCTCAAAAATGTGATTTCCTGATGTAGACTAGTCCAAATCCCAGGACTGGGATTATTTACATAAAGTGGTTGGGCATTTGTTCCATTTGCAGTGGTTCCTGGATGTTTATCCCATCAGGGCCAGGAATATCCAAGTGGGATGGACTGTTACAGCCAAAGATAGAAATATTGTTGAAGAACTTTGCCCCAATGAAAGTAATGTTGTTAACTTTATTGTGAGTTCTTCCCGAGTACCTCCGTCTTCTGGAGATTATAATCTTAACCTACTGCGACATGTTGCTGCTTAAAGCAGGTGTTGGTTATTTGCAACAGATTAAATATTGATTGTTTCTTCCCAAGGGCTTAGTCCACTTTTCGCCTTTTTTTATTCTTAATTATTCCTCATTTTATGGGTTTTATTTGCAAAATTCTCCTCCTTAGTGTTTGTGTTGCATTTGTTTCTGTCAGTCTGTATCTGAAAATGTTCTTCATTCCTTTCTTGCTCTGTTAAGATGCTGTGTTCTTCATTACACTGCAGGGTTAAGAACACTCGGGGAAATTTTCTGCTTCTGATCATAAACATGTGCTGAGCAAGTGTAGGGTGAAAAATCAGGTCCATGGACCAAGTGCTTGTAATGTACTGTGAGCAGCAGCCTGATGCTGGGGGACTGGGAGGCTCTCGTCACTGGAGTGTACAATCTGCATTGGAGCTTCACTGTCCCACAGCTCCCAGTGGTTTAATCCCCCTTCATAACATCATTTCTTTTCACTTTTCTCAATAAACACACACACCTGCTGACAGCCAGGAGAAGGGACTTCCTAATTGTCTCAAATCTGTTTCCTCTTGGTTTCAATAATTTTTTTGTGGGTTGCTTTTCTTGCATATATTTAGAAGATTTATTTTGATATTTTACCTTTTATCTTTTTCTTTTCCACCACCTACCATTCAAGGCGGTTTCTCTGATTTGCAGCAGCTCCGACTGATACAATGGACATTCCTATTGGAATTCCTCTTGCCTTCCAGTATCTTGAGGACACGGAGGAATTGTGGAGGAATGAGCTGCCTGTATTTGGAGCAGTTTCCACAGTCCTGCTCTTAATCAAGAAGGTGGATCCACAGGCCCTGCCAGAGTTGCTGGGACATGTCACAGGATTTGTGCCTTTCCTACCTTCTCTTGAGCAAGTTGTGTTGCTCCAGGTTCAGGATGTAACCTTGTGATTCCACCCTGTACAATCAGGAAAGTAATCTTGAGCTGCTGAGTGTTGAAGGAGCATGTGCCCAATGACTAATGTGCACAGTCTTCATCAATACACGACTGTGGTTTATTTGGACTTTCAGAAGGCTTTCGACAACCCCACATCAGAGATTAGTGTGTAAAATTGAAGTGCATGGGATTGGGGGGTAGAGTATTGCGATGGATAGAGAATTGGTTGGCAGACAGGAAATATAGAGTAGTGATAACTGGTCTTATTCTGAATGGCAGGCAGTAACTAGTGGGGTACTGCAGAGATCAGTGCTGGGACCCCCGCTATTCACAATATATATTAATGATTTAGATGAGGGAACTAAATGTAATGTCTCCAAATTTGCAGATGACACAAAACTGGGTGGGAAGGTGAGTTCTGAGGAGGATGCAGAGAGGCTTCAGGGTGATTTGGACAAATGGTGAGTGGGCAAATGCAAGACAGATGCAGTATAATGTGGATAAATGTGAGGTTATCCACTTTGGTGGCAAAGAAGGCAGATTATTATTTGAACAGCTATAAACTCATAGAGGGGAATACTCAGCAAAACCTGCGTGTTCTTGTACAGCAGTCACTGAAGGTAAGCATGCAGGTGCAACAGGTGGTAAAAAAGGCAAATGGCATGTTAGCCTTCATAGCGAGAGGATTCGAGTACAGGAGCAGGGATGTCTTGCTGCAATTATACAGGGCCTTGGTGAGGCCAAACCTGGAATATTGTGTACAGTTTTGGTCTCTTTATCTGAAGGATGATGTTCTTGCTCTCGAGGGAGTGGAGAGAAGGTTTACCAGAGTGATTCCTGGGATGGCGGGACTGACGTATGAGGAGAGATTGAGTCAGTTGGGATTATATTCGCTGGAGTTGAGAAGAGTGATGGGTGATCTCATCGAAACCTATAAAATTCGAACAGGACTTGACAGGGTCGATGCAGGAAAGATGTTCCCTATGGTGGGGGAGTCCAGAACCAGGGGTCAGAGTCTAAGGATACGGGGTAAACCTTTCAGGACTGAGATGAGGAGAAATTTCTTCACCCAGAGAGTGGTGAACCTGTGGAATTAGCTACCACAGAAAGCAGTTGAGGCCAAAACATTGTATGTTTTCAAGAAGGAGTTAGATATAGCTCTTGGGATTAAAGGGATCAAAGGATATGGGGTGAAAGCGGGAACAGGTTACTGAGTTGGATGATCAGCCATGATCATAATGAATGGTGGAGCAGGCTTGAAGGGCCGAATGGCCTACTCCTGCTCCTATTTATACGTTTCTATGTCCATCATGCAGTTAAACTGTTTAACAAAAAGAAATTGAGATGCTATGGCCTTGAAAGATATGAATGTAACAAGTTTTTCCATCATACTTCATATCTTGAAGATGGGCCCTCCTGAGGAATGGATATACAATGAAAGGAAATATAATATTATATGAGAACGTGACATGGGCTCCTTTACATGTGCTGCCATCTTTTGTGTCTATCAGTTCCTTCAGGTGGTGTAGACAGTGTTGCTCCTGGTTACCACCAGCTGTCAGGAGTGGTGCTGTGGGGAGGATGCGCTGGAGTGTCAAATATCCTCCCCTCCCCTACCCTTACACCCACATTCATTTGCCATCAATCAAATAGGGGAGTTGGGTGCTGCATCGCTCCAGCACTTGTCCATCAAATCTGTTTTGTCTCCATATTGGATTTCCTTTTTCTTGAGGCTACAGGTGGTTCTATCATTAGAGGGATAGGTAACGTTTTCTGCAACCACAACCTGGAGTCCAAATGGTCCGGTGATCCCGAGGTCCTGGTGTAAGGAGCCAATCAAAGCAGGGGGATAAGATTCTGGAAAAGTAAACTCAGTATCCTGAACTCATGGTTCATGTTGGAGCCAGTACTGGAACAAAGAACATTACAGAGATAATGCAGAGGGAATTTGAGGAATTAGGGATAGATTTTTAAAGCCCATTGAGAGCGGGTGCAGGAGGCGAGTGCAATTTCAAGTTCACATTCTCAGAGGTCGGCACTGGGACTCACCGCCTCTGGAATGAGAAGCCATTTTTAATGGAACGCTGGGAGGCAGGGAACAGAAAGTCCACACGCCTCCAATTAATTACTTGTTGAGCTAATTATGGAGCTCATTAGCAGGCTTGTTAACAGCAGTTTGCGATTTTTAAAGAGAGTGAACAAGGGAACGCCATGTGGGGAACACGGCAGAGTGTACAAGACGTGAACACTGTGCGGGACCATGAGGGCTCTGGGAAAGGTGATTAAAATAATGCTGAGGCACAAAATTAAGCTCAGCTGCTTCAAAAGTGCCAAAGAGTAGCCACTGTTGGAGCTATGAGACTTGTTTTTCTTAGTTGGGAGTGGCAGGAATCTGGAGAGGGGCATGAGCCCACTGGCATCACTGGACATCTGGGGTTGGCAGGGGAAGGCCTGGTGAATGAACAGACCCCAGCTGAGTGAGTTCAGATGGGAACAGGTTACTCTGACATTGGACAGAGCAGCCAGGATGAGCTTCAGCAGATGTAACCTCGTGGACAGCAGGAGGCCAGAGGAGCACAGTGGGACTGCAAGAGGAATAAGGCGCTACCCAAGGCATCGGGTCTACTGCCCAGTCAGCTACCTGCAAATGACAGACTGCCAGACCAAGCAGATAGTCTCAGACCTTTGTGCTCTGATCCATAGTGACCTGAGGCTTCATGTCTCCCATGGCAATCCCTTACCTACAGCCATCAAGGTCACCATCAACCCTGAATTTCTATGCAACTGGGTCATTCCAGGGATCTTCTGTGGATCGAGGTAGCATCTCGCAGTTGGCAGCTCATCGTGGCATCAGGCAGGTCATGGTTGCCATTATCTGGAAGACGGGGTAACTACATCCACTTTGACACAGATGGGCCTGTGCATGCCCAGAGAGCATTGGGTCTCGGCTCCATCGCTGGATTCCCCCAGGTGCAGGGCATCATCGATGTGGCCATCAAGGTCACATAACTCAGGGGACATAAACTTTTAACTTGTCTAATATCAGGCAGACAAAAAGAATGATTCATGTGGAATATGTTAGAGGAGCCGGTCTGCCCAAGAGCAGCTCCTCTGCTCTTTTTCTCCACACAGGAGAGATGAGCATGACTAGGGAAATGGGTAGATGAGGTGGTTTCCCATTGCCTTCCTCAGACCAGAACGGGAATTGAACCCACACTGTTGATGCTATTCCAAGCCACACGCTAGTCATCTAAGCATGTTAAAGATAATCTAATCTAATACACTGATGTTTACTTTACAGGTGATTTCTTCCCAGCTATCTCAGGCTGGCTGGTGTTTTTATCTGTGATCCTCTGTCTTGTAATAGTAGCTCTTGCCGCTGGGATCTTTTGGACTGTGAAACAACACAGATACTTCAAAGGTACGGTCTCAGTCTAACAGTGACAATGGAGAATACAGATTCAGGATTGAACAGAAATGTGGAAACAGAACCAGGTTTTTTGATAAATTTGGAAGAAGTTTGTGTTCCCTTGTATCTTTAATAATTCAGCCATTGTAGTTTTAGTCTCGGGGAAGGGGAGAGGGAGAGGCTGCTGTTCTAACTGAAACCAAAGGCATGTTTAAGTGATGATATTTTAATTCTTTTCTTCATGGGTATATCTTGAGTCTTATTTTTCTTCAATATCTTTGAAAATATTTTGTTTAATTTATTCTTTACCTCCCATTTAATCTTCCCTAGAAATAGACCAATTACACAGTTTCACATACATGAACTATAATACGGGTTATCATTTAAACACCTAAAGGTGATAGAAGTGGATCCATGGTGTTCTGGAGAAAGGGCTGATAATGGTTTTACTCAGATGGAAATGAATATTATTTATTTATGTTAGAAAGTGAAAGCAAATCTGATTAAATAAACCATTGTTTGATATTAACTGCAATTTATATTTATTGGATTTTTCCAGAACTTGAAGTTGACAAGTCTATCAAACAATTTGGTAAGGATTTAACCTTGAAATGTCTGGAATATGGTAAAGAATGTTGGGTTTGGGTATTTAGATGTACAGGTGGCACAGCTGTACTGCCAAAAATGGCTATTCAACTAACTCTTTAAAGTATTATTTTGTGCATATTTCACCATATGAGCTGTACTTTTACATAATCTTCCAATATTT
Source organism: Heterodontus francisci (assembly GCF_036365525.1). NCBI lineage: Eukaryota > Metazoa > Chordata > Chondrichthyes > Heterodontiformes > Heterodontidae > Heterodontus > Heterodontus francisci. The sequence goes on from NC_090399.1 coordinate 8,774,870, forward strand.
ATAAATGTTTAACTACAAAAAACCTTACCAATAAATTTTAAAAATAGACAGATAACTTCTAGTTAGCTGAAATATTTCAACATTTACCTCTCACATATCTGAATAGGAACACACACTATTACAACAATGCACCTTATTTCCATATTCAACTGCTGTCCAGTTCTATTTCTCACACAACTAATGCTTTGACCATTCTAATTTATAATATAATTTGTCCAGAACATGGGAACATACTACTGTAAGTTACATCCATTGGAAACTGGATTGACTGACACAAGCTCATTTCATGTAAAACCACAATCGGTACAAGGAGAAGAGAATTTCATTCCATCAAGCCTGGTAAAAGGATCGGGAAACCTCACTGTACCACTCGAGTTCCCAACTCAACAAATTGTTTGACAAACCATTTATTTATAGTATGCCTTTTGATTAATATTACCTTAAAGCTGTGAGCACTATTCACTGGTTTTCTCAAAATCTTTTTTGATAATTAGCTAGAAGCTAAAGATGGCCAGTTGACCCGTCCTGCCAACATTTCAGTCTGGTACCTAAGTTGGCAGACCTGTCCAATAGGCTAGTCAAGTAAAAGAATTGACAGTCAACAAACTAGACTCCTTCATCACCATATCTGGGTAAGTCTTGTACCATTGACAAGATGTGGGCCCACTGAAGTGGGACATAGTTATGTACAGTTGAGGTGAGTCCCTGAGAGTTCTGACTATAGACTCTGGACGTCATGAAGTTTTATGACTTTAGATCAAACAAGGCCAAGGAAACTTCCTGCTGATCGCTACCTGCCACTCCCCTCAACTCACAAATCAGCACCCATCCATGTTGGAACATTTCTCACAAGAAGCACAGAGAGAAGCACAGAGAATGGCTTGGTATTTGTAACACTGACCGAGCTGGATGAATCATGAAGGACACAGCTGCCAGACTGGACCTGAGTCAGCTGGTGAGGGAACCAGTATGAGGAAAAAATCAACTCAACTTGGTCCTCACCAACCTACCTGTTGTGACACATCCTTTATAATAACATTAGTAAGCATAATCGTCTCATAGACCTTAGGAAGACAAAGTCTCATCTACACACCCTCCATCCTGTAGTGTGAGACTACCACTGTGCAATATGGGACAGGCTAAGAAAGATCTAGCAGATTAAAACTGAGGTGCTGTGGGCCGTCAGTAGCAGCTTGACTGTTGACCATCACAATCTGTAACCTTATGGTGTGGTATATCCTCACTCCTCCATCACCATCAAGCTGGGTGACTAACATTATTTTAATAGGGATTGGAGAAGGCAGACCAGACACAGCAGCAGGCATCCCATGTAATGAGGCAATAACCTAGTGATCTGAGTGTCCTTGTACATGATGATGACCTTATTGAAACATATAAGATTCTGAGGGGGTTGACAGGGTAGATGCTGAGAGGATGTTTTATCTTGTGGGGGAAACTAGAACTAGCAGCCACAGTTTCAACATAAGGGCTCTTTCACGGGAGATGAGAAGGAATTTCTTCTCTGAGGGCCGTTAATCTTTGGAATACTCTACCCTGGAGGACTGTGGAGGCTGGGTCATTGAATATATTCAAGGCTGAGTTCGTCAGATTTTTTATCTACAAGGGAGTAAAGGGTAATGGGGAACAGGCAGGAAAGTGGAGTTAAGGCCATAATCAGATCAGCCATGATCTTACTGAACAGTAGAGCAGGCTCGAGGGGCCAAATGGCCTTCTCCTGCTCCGATTTCTTATGAAGCTACAACATAGGGCTACATGCATGCTAAACACCAAAAGCAGCAGGTTATAGACAGAACTAAACTTTCCCGTAATTAACAGATTAGAACAATGTTCTGTCACCCTACAACATTCAGACAGGAATGGTAGTGCTGGGCATTCATGTGATAAATGAGGAGGAGGCTCCATGAAAATACCCATCCTTAACCATAGTGGAACCAGCAAGTGACTGAATGATTTACATACAATTCAGCCTTGTTCAATCATTCAAAAAGTACCAAGTGGATGATCCTACTCGGCATTTCACCCAGGTCTTCACCATCATAGATGTCAGCACCGGTCATTTTACTTTACTCCATGTAACTTTTAAGAAGCTACTCAGTATTTCCTTTCAGTCCTGCTGCCACCCTCCCCTCCCCACTGCTCAAAACTCTGACCATTTCTCCTTTGGTCCTTGTCAAGGTACCAACCCAATATATTTAAAATGTAACCACTTCTTCAGGGGTTCAGCCACTCCTCTTGCCTGTACCCCAGCCCCTGGGTGGTTTTCACTTCAGCTCATCTGGAGGCAGCTATGTATGATCTCACTCGGTGTATCAGCCTCCCGTCCTCCAGCACAACTGGATTCCTGCTGTTTTTCCATTGGAAACTCTGAAGAAATGTGGGAATTGTGTATTGAAGTGTTGTGAATGACTGAAACAAACATCTCAATGCAGCCAGTAGCTAAAAGATGTCCGTCATTATCACTGTGGGTCAGGAATATACCACATCAATAGGGATAGGAATCAGTGAAGTGAAAATACAGAATGGTATCAAATCAACAATATTAAATAGTTGGATAAAAAGTGTAGGATGAACAGATAAATTACTGACAGTTCCAGTTCTTACTTTACGTATATGAAAAATATTGAAAACCGAACTGCAGAAAATTACAGATTGTGACAATAATTATCGTATTTAAATCAGCATTCAGAATTCTGCAGACATTTCATGTTCCAATAATATAAACAGATTCAGACACGTTATTTACTCTCCTCACATTTTCATCAATGTAAACACTTAAAGAAATAAACTGGTGAACTTTTGTAAATTTTATAAATAGTTTGGGGTGATTGATTGATTGTAATTAAGATGAGAGGTACAAGGACTGGAGCAAGTTGACCATCCTCTGCTTGAAGGACACTAAGGTCAGGTCGATTAGATTGTGCTGATGAAAACTCTTTCCACACTTTCCCAATAACACATCATCACTGTCACTCTCAAAAGATGATGCACTGGTGTGGCAACTCCATTTCTCACACCAACTAATCTTGTCAATTTACGATGGGAATATCATATTAGTGACAACAAATTGTCCTTGATAGGTCCGTGTGTAAAGACATTGTCCAATATGGTCGTGAGCCATTTAGAGCCCATGATCTGTGTTAGATCCCTAATCTGTGCTGAATCAGCTGAACTTGCATTCGGGAAGGGAAAACAAACCAGGGTTCCTGCTGTGAGTGTTATCCAGTGAACCCTGATGTTCTCTGTGATTGAATCACCAGCAAATGCTGATTGTCTCAGCTCATATACGAAGTGTGACCACATGAGTAAAACACTACAGGGCTGCCCAGCGACATCCAGCATACACAGTGGAGAAACACAGGGATAAAATTGGAAAAGTAAACCATCTCGATGATGGGTTTTATAATAGCTTGAAAGTACGCAATAACAGTGATTTATTTTCAACTGTTTGAAAATGAGGGTTACTAATGCACAAACTTTTATTTATCAAGCACCTTTCATGACTTCATGATGTCTCAAAGCACTTTACAAACAAGGTGTTTCTGAAGTGTAGTCACTATTGTAATGTGGGAAATGCAGCAGTCAGTTTGTGCACAGCAAGATCCCACCAACAGCAATGAGATTAATAAACAGTTAAATGTCATTGTGCTGTTGGTTGAATGATAAATATTGTCCAGGACAACAGTCCTGCTCTTATTCAAAATAATGCCGAGAAGAGCAGATAGGGCCTCTGTTTATCATCCCATCCGAAAGACGGCACCTCCGACAGTGCAGCACTTGCTGTGGACTGGAATGGGAGTGTCAGCCTGGGTTATGTGCTCAAGTCTTTGGAGTGGGACCCACGACCTTCTGACTCAGAGGTGAGAATTCTACCACTGGACCAAGGCAAATACCTACAAAGCTAACATTTCAATGTTCAAACCATTTCAAATATAGAGAGCATGACAATATTTTAATGTTTATGACTATCAGATTAATGAAGTGTATTTATAACTTTTTATTTATTTTTTTAGACCAGTGGAAATCTCTGATTGATTCAGGTATGACATTCTCTTTTCCTAAACTGTTGTTATATATTAATGCACCAGGTAAGTTGCAGCATCAGTTGTATTCACTAATGTATCTGCTGCAGTAACAATACATTTAATCTGATGGGAATTTGAGGGTCAGAATTTACTGTAGCAGGGCATTGTTAGAATTCCCCTGCACCCTTCAACACAAAGATCTTTTGCTCACAAAGTTACAGAAGGTGCCAGATGAAAACGGCAAAGCGAAGAAAACGGTATCTGGGACCTGAGTGAACTATTGGACAAACAGTCAATCTCCTTAACCAATGAGATTGTAGGATTGGAAAATAAACTCAGGAAAGACTGAGAAGGAGGGTAAATTAAAGAGGGTGAAATTGTACAGAAAAGAGAGGGGAAGAAAGATTGAATTAACTGCGAGAAAATAAAATAAAATATAATCTCCCGAAAAACCTGAAGGAATGATACTCCATACTTGTAATAGTTAATTTTCACTGGTAAAAGGGTGATTGTAGTCATTAACAATTATCACACTGTTAAAGAGTACTTGCACTGATGATGACAAGACATATCTTTCTGTGACAAGTTTAATGGGTAAATATGCAGAGAAGGTTAAGGGGAGATTTAATGGAGATGTTCAAAATTACCATGAGCTTTGATCGAGTAAATCAGGAGAAACTGTTTCCAGCAGCAGGAGGGTCGGTAACCAAAGGAAACAGAGTGAAGGTAATTAGCAAAAGAACAAGAGGGGAGAGGAGACTTTTTTTAACACCGTGAGTTATGATCTGGTTTGTATTGCCTGAAAGGGTAGTGGAAGCAGATTCAATATTAACATTGTCTACTTCAGTATACTTGTAATTGGAAAATTTGAAAGGCTATAGGGAAAGAGTGGGGGCTATGGGACATGGGATAGCTCTTTCAAAGAGCCAACGCAGGCAAGATAGGCCGAATGGCCTCTTTCTGTGCTCTCACATTCTATGTTTCCTTCTCACAGATTATATTCTGACGATATTAAAGGTTTTGCAATGAAGACATTCACAATTAGTGTAATCAGTTTAGCTCTTTTCTATAACCTGTATTTTGTATGTGTGTGATTGTACACATGTCAGTATGATTGGAATCATTGGCCTGGATTTTACAATGGCAGCCTGTACACGCAGGCCCTACTTTGTGGAGCCACCGCAATATTAAACGCAGCAGCTGATTTAAATGGCCGGGGCGACCGACACCGCCCCTCCCCACCCCCCCACCAGATGATATGGAGGGTGCGGGCAGTCTGTCCACGGCAATGGTGTCAAAGAACAAAGAACAGTACAGCACAGGAACAGACCATTCGGCCCTCCAAGCCTGCGCCGATCTTGATGCCTGCCGAAACTAACACCTTCTGCACTTCCGGGGCCCATATCCCTCTATTCCCTTCCTATTCATATATTTGTCAAGATGTCTCTTAAACGTCGCTATCTTATCTGCTTCCACCACCTCCCCTGGCAGCAAGTTCCAGGCACTCACCACCCTCTGTGTAAAAAAAACTTGCCTTGCACATCCCCTCTGAACTTTGCCCCTTGCACCTTAAACCTATGTCCCCTCGTAACTGACTCTTCCACCCTGGGAAAAAGCTTCTGACTATCCACTCTGTCCATGCCGCTCATAACTTTGTAAATCTCTATCATGTCGCCCCTCCACCTCCGTCGTTCCAGTGAAAACAATCCGAGTTTTTCCAACCTCTCCTCATAGCTAATGCCCTCCAGACCAGGCAACATCCTGGTAAACCTCCTCTGTACCCTCTCCAAAGCCTCCATGTCCTTCTGGAAGTGTGGCGACCAGAATTGCATGCAATATTCTAAGTGTGGCCTAACTAAAGTTCTGTGCAACTGTAGCATGACTTGCCAATTTTTATACTCTGTGCCCCGACCGATGAAGGCAAGCATGCCGTATGCCTTCTTGACTACCTTATGCACCTGCATTGCCACTTTCAGTGACCTGTGGACCTGTACGCCCAGATCTCTCTGCCTGTCAATACTCCTAAGGGTTCTGCCATTTACTGTATACCTCCCACCTGCATTAGACCTTCCAAAATGCATTACAGCCTTTACACAGGCACTGACGCCAGTTTGAAAGGGCTTCGAGCCCTACATTGCAATTACAATATTTAAAGAAATACTGACTTTAAAAATTTAAATAAAGTGATCCCTCTCCCAACCACCTCCCCATAACCATAAAAGTCATTACTTGCCCTCTTCCACCCCCACCCAAAACCTTGTGCTCCTGACCTTCCCCCCCCCCCCAAGTTCATAAACTTTAAACTTTACCCCATTCCCACCATCCCCTATACCAATCAGATTAGTTTAACCCCACTTCCCCCCGCCAGCACTGAAATGTTACCTGCTTCCCCCTCCCTGCCAGTATTCCACCTCTGATTCCCCGACGGGGATCCAGAAGTGCGGGAGTGCCGGCTACCGGCACCAATATTGCACCAGGACAGATGGTGGGAGCGGGAAAATAATCTATCCGTTTATTTTAATGAATTAACATATGCAAATTTTGCTCCTTCGCTGGGCAACATCGGGCCGGGCCTTCCCGAAGTTGAGACCCATATTGGGCCTCTGCCAGAGGCATTTTCCAGCCTCCCCCACTATGACCCCCGACATCGTGGGGCTGTAAAATTCAGCCCATTATGTTTGAAACATGTGAAACATAAGACCTGTCAAATTTCTCTCAATTCTGCTGAGGCTGCCCAAATCAAATCTCACCAGCTGGAACTTATTACCACAGGCACTGAAATTCATGGACTATTGTTTAGTGACAGAAATTTAAAACCACACTGACCCACTTCCCCTGGGACCAAGTCCTGTCAGGCTGGTTTGCACTGGTATATAATGTTGGGAGAAACTGCCAGGATCTCTGGCTGATGATGTCAGTCCACATGTCTCATCTCTTTTTGTGTCCCCACACAGGAGTCAGACACAAAAAGCATCTGCCCCAATTACCATGAGATTTTGGAACGGCCTTGAAAAGGGGCAGCGATCTGGTTTAATGAGATTATAATCCAAGTTCCTCCCTTGTCCACACAGACAATGGCAGCTTTCCAGTACCAGGGTCCCAGTAATTTTGGGGTTTATGTCGTCCAATTTACAGTTAGCAGTTAAAAATGCAAGTGACATTTTTCTCTGGAATTATTTGCGTGCTGATTTCTCCAGTTTTATTAGTTTATTACTTCTGTTTTCAGATTGGAAGAAGATTTCTGAGTGTCAAGGTAAGATCCTCAAGTTATTGTAATGAACACTTCATGTAAATTTGATTGAAACTGATCTTATTCCTTGATCATAATCACTATAGCACATAGAAACATAGAAAAATAGGAGCAGGAGTAGGTAATTTGGCCCTTCGAGCCTGCTCCGCCATTCAGACAATCATAGCAGATCATCCAAACTCAGTAATAAAAACAAGAAATGCTGGAAACACTCAGCAGGTCTGGCAGCATCTGTGGAGAGAGAAGCAGAGTTAATGTTTCGGGGCAGTGACCCTTCTTCGGAACTGGCAAATATTAGAAATGTCAAAGGTTATAAGCAAGTCAAGAGGGGGTGGGGCAAGAGATAACAAAGGAGAAGGCGTAGATTGGACAAGGCCACAGAATAGCTGACCAGAAGGTTGTGGAACAAAGGCAAACAATATGTTCATGATGTTTTGAAAGACAAAGCATTAGTACAGATAGGGTGTTAACGGACTGAAGATTGAACAGCAGCAAGTACAAACATGAAAAAAACAGTGGGTAAGCAAACTGAACAAACTAAGATGAAATAAAATAAACATACAAAAAAAAAGAAAAAAGAAAAAATAACTAAAAATAAAAGTAAAATGGGGGGGCCTGTCACGCTCTGAAATTATTGAACTCAATGTTCAGTCCGGCAGGCTGTAGTGTGCCTAATCGGTAAATGAGATGCTGTTCCTCGAGCTTGCGTTGATGTTCACTGGAACACTGCAGCAAGCCCAGGACAGAGATGTGAGCAGGGAGGAGTGTTGAAATGGCAAGCAACCGGAAGCTCAGGGTCCCGCTTGCGATCTGAGCGGAGGTGTTCCGCAAAGCGGTCGCCCAGTCTGCATTTGGTCTCCCCAATGTAGAGGAGACCACATTGTGAGTAGCGAATACAGTATACTACATTGAAAGAAGTACGAATAAAATCGCTGCTTCACCTGAAAGGAGTGTTTGGGGCCTGGGATAGTGAGGAGAGAGGAGCTAAATGGACAGGTATTACACCTCCTGCGATTGCAGGGGAAGGTGCCATGGGTGGGGGACGAGGTGGTGGGGGTAATGGAGGAATGGACCAGAGTGTCGCGGAGGGAACGATCCCTTCGGAATGCTGATAGGGGAAGGGAGAGGGAGATGCATTTGGTAGTGGAATCACGCTGGATGTGGCAGAAATGGCAGAGGATGATCCTTTGGATATGGAGGCTGATGGGGTGGAAAGTGAGGAGAAGGGGAACCCTGTCACGGTTCTGGGAGGGAGGGTGAGGGTAGAGGTGCGGGAAACGGGCCGGACACGGTTGAGGGCCCTGTCAACAACAGTGGGGGGGGGGCGGGGGGGGGAGGGGAATTCTTGGTTGAGGAAAAAGGAAGACATATCAGAAGCGCTGTCGTGGAAGGTCGCATCATCAGAGCAGATGCGTCGGAGATGGAGAAACTGGGAGAATGGAATGGAGTCCTTACAGGAGGCAGGGTGTGAAGAAGTGTAGTCGAGGTAGCTGTGGGAGTCGGTGGGCTTATAATGGATATTAGTAGACAACCTATCTCCAGAGATGGAGACAGAGAAGTCGAGGAAGGGAAATGTCAGAGATGGACCATGTAAAGGTGAGAGAAGGGTGGAAATTGGAAGCAAAGTTTATGAAGTTTTCCAGTTCGGGGTGGGAGCAGGAAACGGCACCGATACAGTCATCAATGTACCGGAAAAAGAGTTGGGGGAGGGGGCCTGAGTAGGACTGGAACAAAGAATGCTCGACATATCCCACAAAAAGACAGGCATAACTAGGACCCATGTGGGTGCCCATAGCAACACCTTTTACTTGAAGGAAGTGAGTGGAGGTGAAGGAGAAGTTGTTCAATGTGAGAACAAGTTCAGCCAGGCAGAGGAGGGTGGTGGTGGATGGGGCCTGGTTGGGCCTCTGTTCAAGGAAGAAGCGGAGAGCCCTCAAACCGTCCTGGTGGGGGATGGAGGTGTAGAGAGAACGGTATATCCCCATATCCCTTGATCCCATTAGCCCTAAGAACTATATCTAACTCTTTCTTGAATATATTTAATGATTTGGCCTCAACTGCTTTCCGTGGTAGAGAATTCCACAGGGTCACCACTCTCTGGGTGAAGAAATGTCTCCTCATCTCAGTCCAAAATGGCTTACCCCTTATCCTTAGACTGTGACCTCTGGTCCCGGACTCCCCCGCCGTCAGAAACATCCTTCCTGTATCTACCCTGTCAAGTCCTGTTAGAATTTTGTAGGTTTCTATGAGATCCCCTCTCATTCTTCTAAACTCCAGCGAATACGAGCCTAATCGACCCAATCACTCTTCATACGTCAGTCCTGCCATCCCAGGAATCTGTCTGGTGAACCTTCGCTGCACTCCCTCCATAGCAAGAACATCCTTCGTCAGATAAGGAGACCAAAACTGCACACGATACTCCAGATGTGGTTTCACCAAGGCCTTGTATAATTGCAGCGAGACATCCTTGCTCCTGTACTCGAAACCTCTCGCTATGAAGGCCAACATACCATTTGCCTTCTTAACTGCTTGCTGCACTTGCATCCTTACTTTCAGCGACTGGTGCACAAGGACACCCAGGTCTCGCTGCACCTTCCCCTTTCCCAATCTATCGCCATTCAGATAATCTGCCTTTCTGTTTTTGCTACCAAAGTAGATAAGCTCACATTTATCTACATTATACTGCATCTGCCATGTATTTGCCTACTCACTCAACCTGTCCAAATCACACTGGAGCTTCTCTGCATCCTCCTCACAGCTCACATTCCCACCCAGCTTTATGTCGTTTGCAAACTTGTGAATAGCTGGGGTCTTAGCACTGATCCCTGTGGTACCCCACTCGTCACTGCCTGCCACTCTGTTTCCTGTCTGCCAACCAGTTCTCTATCCATGTCAGTACCTTACTCCCAATCCCATTGCTTTAATTTTGCATGCTAATCTCTTATGTGGGACCTTATTGAAAGACTTCTGAAAGTCCAAATACACCACATCCACTGGTTCTCCCTTATCTATTCTACTAGTTACATCCTCAAAAAAATTCTAGTAGATTTGTCAAGCATGATTTCCCTTTCGTAAATCTATGTTGACTTTGTCTGGTCCTGTCATTGTTTTCCAAGTACTCTGTTATTATATCTTTTCTAATGGACTCTATCATTTTCCTCACTACTGATGTCAGGCTAACCAACCTATAATTTCCTGTTTTCTCTCTACCTTTTTTAAATAGTGGGGTTACATTCGCTACCCTCCAATCCATTGGAACTGTTCCAGAGTCTATAGATTTTTGAAAAATGACCAACAATGCATCTACTATTTCGAGGGCCACTTCGTTAAGTACTCTAGGATGTAGATTATCAGGCCCTGGGAATTTAGCGGCCTTCAATCCCATCAGTTTCCCTAACACCATTTTCCTACTAATACTGATTTCATACAGTTCCTCCTTCTCATTAGAGCCTATGTTCCCCAACGTTTCTGGGAGGTAATTTGTGTCCTCCTTTGTGAAGACCGAACCCAAGTATATTTAATTTGTCTGCCATTTCTTTGTTCCCCATTCTAAATACCCCCATTTCTGGGACCCACATTTGTCTTCACTAATCTTTTTCTCTTCACATACCCCATCGAAGCTTTTAGTCAGTTTTTATGTTCTCTGCAAGCTTACTCTCATACTCTATTTTCCCCTTCTTAACAATCCCTTTGTACTCCTTTGCTGAATTCTAAACTGCTCCCAATCCTCAGGTTTGCTGCTTGTTCTGGCCATTTTATATTTCTCCTCCTTGGATCTAATACTATCCCTATTTTTTTTTGTAACCCAAGGTTGAGCCACCCTTCCTGTTTTATTTTTGCGCCAGACAGCAATAAACAATTGTTTTAATTCATCCATGCGCTCTTTAAACACTAGCTATTGCTTATTCACTGTCAACCCTTTAAGTAACGTTTCCCAATTTATCATAGCCAACTTGCGCCTCCTACCTTCATTGTTTCCTTTATTTAGATTCAGGACCCTAGTCTCGGAATCAACTCTCTCACTCTCCATCTCAATGAAGAATTCTATCATGTTATGGTCGCTCTTCCCCAAGGGACCCCGCACAACAAGATTGTTAACTAATCCTTTCTCATTACACAATACCCAGTCTAGGATGGCCTGTTCTCTAGTTGGTTTCTCAACTTATTGGTCCTAAAAACCATCACATACGCACTCCAGGAATTCCTGTTCTACAGTATTATTGTTAATTTGGTTTGCCCAATCTATATGTAGATGAAAGTCACCCATAATTACAGTTGCACCCTTAGTGTATACATCTCTAATTTCCTGTTTAATGCCATCCTGCACATTACCACTGCTGTTTGGGGGTCTATATACAACTGAACGTTTTTTGCCCCTTGGTCTTTCTTAGCTCCACCCATAGAGATTCCACATCATCTGTTTCCTCAGCAGAGCTTTACATAGGTTCACTATTAGTTCCCTGCTTTTGTACTTAATGTCTCAATTTATGAACCCCAAACTCCTATATGCCTTCCGAACTACTCTCTCAATATGTCCTGCCAACTTCTGTGCACATGAATCCCCTGGTCCCTCTGTCCCTGTACACACTTCAGAACTGTGCCATTTAGTTTGTACCGCCTCTTCCCTATCCCTTCTGTAAAAATGCATGACCTCCCATTTCTCTGTACTAAATTCCATCTGCCTTGGTGAGATGCTGCAATGCATCTTGTAGATGGTACACACTGCTGCCATGGTGTGCTGGTGGTGGGAGGAGTAAATTTTTAAGGTGGTGGATGGGGTGCCGATCAACTGGGCTGTTTTGTCCTGGATGGTGTCGAGCTTCTTGAGTGTTGTTGGAGCTTATCCAGGCAAGTGGAGAGTATTCCATCACATTCCTATCTTATGCCTTGAAGATGGAGAGTCAGGAGATAGGTTACTCTCTCAAAATTCCCAACCTGTGACCTATTCTTGTACCCACAGTATTTATGTAGCTCGTCCAGTTAATTTTCTGGCCAATGGGTGATGCCCTGGATTTTGACCGTGGGGGATTCAGTTAGTTTCTTTCTTCTTGGAGATTGTCATTTCCAGGTAATTGTGTGGTACGAACGTTACTTGCCACTTAGCAGCCCAAGCCTGAATGTTCTCCAGGTCTTGCTGTATGTGGGCCTGCGTTATTACCTCAGCACTTGCGAATGGACTGAACACTGTGCAATCATCAGTGAAAATCCCCACTTCTGACCTTAAGATGGAGGATGGTCATTGATCAAGCAGTTGAAGATAGTTAGAAATAGGAAATTGCCCTGAGGAATCCTGCAGTGATGACTGGCCTCCAACAACCACTACCATCTTCCTTTCTGCTCAGTATGACTCTAGCCAGTGGAGTTTTCTCCTGACATTGAATTTTACTAAGACTGCTTGATGCCACACTCTGTCAAATGCTGCCTTGATGTCATTCAGCTCTTTTGTGGTGTTGGATCAAAGCTGTAATGAGGTCTGGAACCGAGTGGTCCTGGCAGAATCCAAACTGTGCATTGATGAGCAGGTCATTGATGAGTTAGTGCCATTTGATTACACTGTAGACAACACCTTCCATCACTTTACTGATGATTGAGAGTAGACTGAAGGAGTGATAACTGCTTGGATTGGATTTTGAATCAGGGTTGGTCTTTGATCTTGATGGTGGAATGATGGATATGTCAGGCCATGAGGTTAGAGGGTGATGATGTGTAATTCTGCTGATGGTGGACAACAGTACTTCATATGTTTAAATTTGGATTGTGAAATCAACATTTTTTACCATAAATAAAAGCAAAAAACTGCTGAAATACTCTGCAGATCAGGCAAAACTGTAGAGAAAGAAAGGTAGGCTTCACATTCCAGGTGGATGAATTTTCACTCGATATTTTTGTTGTCTATTATTTTTCAATCTCTGTTACATTGACCTGTTATATTGCTACATCCCCATCACCGCTGCTGAAACCCTAATTTGCATTTGAGCCTTGCATTCTCCACACTTCACAGATTAAAATGTAGTGGCAACTCTTTTATCCACCACAACCCTTCCCTTTGGAACACTCTCCTAAATCTGTCCACTCTGACACTTTACTCCTGACTTTTAAAATCCCTCCTAAAAGGCTTCCTGTTGAAACTCTGTTGTTCCCTATTTTCTTTTGTTTTTTTTAATTCATTGATGGGACGTGGGCGTCGCTGGCTGGGCCAGCATTTATTGCCCATCCCTAATTGCCCTTGAGAAAGTGGTGGTGAGCTGCCTTCTTGAACCACTATGTGAGGTAGGTTCACCCACAGTGCTGTAAGGAAGGGAGTTCCAGGATTTTGGCCCAGTGACAATGAAGGAACGGTGATATAGTTCCAAGTCAGGATGATGTGTGACTTGGAGGGAAACTTGTAGGTGGTAGTGTTCTCATGCATTAGCTGCCGTTGTCCTTCTAGTTGGTAGAGGTCGCGGGTTTGGAAGGTGCTGTCAAAGGAGCCTTGGTGCATTGCTGCAGTGCACTGTGCGTCAGTGGTGGAGGGAGTGAATGTTTGTAGATGGGGTGCCACTCAAGTGGACTGCTTTGTCCTGGATGGTGTCGAGCTTCTTGAGTGTTTTTGGAGCTGCACCCATGCAGGCAAGTAGAGAGTATTCCATCACATTCCTGACTTGTGCCTTGTAGATGGTGGACAGGCTTTGGGGAGTCAGGAGGTGAGTTACTCACCACAGGATTCCTAGCCTCTGACCTGCTCTTGTTATTTATATGGCTGGTCCAGTTCAGTTTCTGGTCAATGGTAGCCCCTAGGATGTTGATAGTGGGGGATTCAGCGATGGTAATGCCACTGAATGTCAAGGGGAGATGGTTAGATTCTCTCTCATTGGAGATGGTCATTGCTTGGCATTTGTGTGGCGTGAATGTTACTTGCCACTTATCAGCCCAAGCCTGGATATTTTCCAGGTCTTGCTGCATTTCTACACGGACTGCTTCAGGATCTGAGAAGTTGCGAATGTTGCTGAACATTGTGCAATCATCAGCCAACATTCCCATTTCTGACCTGATGATTGAAGGAGAGTCATTGATGAAGCATCCGAAGATGATTGGGCCTAGGACACTATTCTGAGTAACTCCTTCAGTGATGTCCTGGAGCTGAGATGATTGACCTCCAACAACCACAGCCATCTTCCTTTGCGCTCGGTATGACTCCAACCAGGGGAAAGTTTTCCCCTGATTCCCATTGACTTCAGTTTTGCTAGCATTCTTTGATGTCATACTCAGTTAAATGCTGCCTTGATGTCAAGGGCAGTTACTCTCACCTCTCCTCTTGAATTCAGCTCTTTTGTCCATGTTTGAACCAAGGCTGTAATGAGGTCAGGAGCTGAGTGGCCCTGGCGGAATCCAAACTGAGTGTCACTGAGCAGGTTATTGCTAAGCAAGTGCTTCTTGATGGCACTGTTGATGACACCTTCCATCACTTTACTGATGATTGAGAGTAGACTGATGGGGCAGTAATTGGCCGGGTTGGACTTGTCCTGTTTTTTGTGTGCAGGACATACCTGGGCAATTTTCCACATTGCTGGGTAGATGCCTGTGTTGTAGCTGTACTGGAACAGCTTGGCTCGGGGTGCAGCCAGTTCTGGAGCCCAGGTCTTCAGTACTATTGCTGGAATATTGTCAGGGCCCATAGCCTTTGCAGTATCCAGTGCCTTCAGTCGTTTCTTGATATCACGCGGAGTGAATCGAATTGCTGAAGTCTGGCATCTGTGACTTCAGGAGGAGGCCAAGATGGATCATGAACTCTGCACTTCTGGCTGAAGATTGTTGCTAATGCTTCAGCTTTATCTTTCGCACTGATGTGCTGGGCTCCATATTTGTGGGGCCACATTTTGAGGTATGCCTGGTGCTGCTCCTGGCATGCCCTCCTGCACTCTTCATTGAACCCGGGTTGGTCTCCTGTCTTGATGGTAATGGTAGAGTGGGAGTCATACCGGGCCATGAGGTTACAGATTGTGGTTGAGTACAATTCTGCTGCTGCTGATGGCCCACAGCGCCTCATGGATGCCCACTTTTGCATTGCTAGATCTGTTTGAAATCTATCCCATTTAGCACTGTGATAGTGCCACACAACACGATGGACGGTATCCTCAATGTGAAGGCGGGACTTCGTCTCCACAAGGACTGTCCACAAGGTCACTCCTACCAATACTGTCTTGGACAGAAGCATCTGCAGCAAGCAGATTGGTGAGGACGAGGTCAAGTATGTTTTTCCCTCTTGTTGGTTCTCTCACCACCTGCCGCAGACTCAGTCTAGCAGCTATGTGCTTTCGGACTCGGCCAGCTCGGTCAGTAGTGGTACTACCGAGCCATTCTTGGTGATGGACATTGAAGTGCCCCACACAGAGTACATTCTGTCCCCTTGCCACTCTCAATGCTTCCTCCAAGTGGTGTTCGACATGGAGGAGTACTGACTCATCAGCTGAGGGAGGGTGGTAGGTGTTAATCAGTACGAGGTTTCCTTGCCCATGTTTTGCCCGATGCCATGAGACATCATGGGGTCTGTAGTTGATGTTGAGGACTCCCAGGGCAACTCCCTCCCTACTGTATACCATAGTGCCACCACCTCTGCTGGGTCTGTCCTGCCAGTGTGACAGAGCATACCCGGGGATAGTGATGGCAGTGTCTGGGACATTGTCTGTCAGGTATGATTCTGTGAGTGTGACTATGTCAGGCTGTTGCTTGACTAGTCTGTGGGACAGCTCTCGCAACTTTGGCACAAGCCCCCAGATGTTAGTAAGGAGGACTTTGCAGGGTCGACAGGGCTGGGTTTACCATTGTCGTTTCCGGTGCTTATGTCGATGCCGGGTGTTCCGTCCGGTTTTATTCCTTTTTATTGACTTTGTAGCGGTTATATACACAGTGGCTTGCTAGGCCATTTCAGAGGGCATGCAAGAGTCAACCACATTGCTGTGGGTCTGGAGTCACATGTAGACCAGACCAGGTAAGGACAGCAGATTTCCTTCCCTAAAGGACATTAGTGAACAAGATGGGCTTTTACAACAATTGACAATAGTTTCATGGCCATCATTAGACTAGCTTTTTAATTCCAGATCTTTTATTAATTGAATTCAAATTCCACCTTCTGCTGTGGTGGGATTTGAACCCATGTCCCAGAACAATACCCTGGGTCTCTGGGTTACTAGTCCAGTGACAATACCACTACACCACTGCCTCCCCTGTAAAGTGCTTTCAGGCATCTTTGTGTTAGCCAGGAGTGCGAAAGAGATGTAAGTGGTTGTTCTTCTAGTTGTGATTCTTGCTACAATATCTCTTGCTTCTTTTGGTCTTTCAAACATTACTGTTGATTGGTTTAATTGAGCCTCAGAACCTGTACTTCAGCTCTCACTAATTCTGCCCTTTTCCTCCCAGTCACTGTAACCCTGGATACAGAAACAGCAAATCCAAGGCTTGAGGTATCGAAGGATCGGAAGAATGTGAGATTGACCCGGACAGTGATGAGTGTCCCTGAAAATGAAGAGAGGTTTACAGCCTCTGAATCTGTGCTGGGATCGGAGGGATTCACATCAGGGAGACATTACTGGGAGGTGGAGGTGGTGGGGAATCAGCACTGGACTCTGGGAGTAGCCAAAGAGTCTGTAGTCAGGAAGGGGGATATCCAACTGATCCCAGAGAAAGGATTTTGGACCATTGGGAGGGATGAGGATAAATTTCAGGCAAACTCTGCCAATAAATCCAATATCCCTGCCCATGAGATTCCCAGGAAGATTGGTGTTTATCTCTGTTATGAGTCCAGGATAGTTTCATTTTATAGTGCAAGCACCAAGAGTTACCTCTACAGTTTCACTGGGAGTGAATTCACAGACAAACTTTATCCCTTCTTCAGTATGGAGCATTGTAACAAATGGCTGAAAATCTGCCCAGTTCAACAGTAGTTCTTTAAAAGGTCTCTGAACTCAAGGTTTCTCCAAAATACTTTCTAGTTTAACACAATCAGTCAAAGGAACCTATCAAATATGTAAATATTGAATTTAATCTTTCATTTTAAGATAAGCTTTGCATAAAATAGCTAAAATCCTGCTGGATTACAGTGATAATTATTGTTGGAGTTTGCTGGAATCACCCCTTTAATAAAATACAGTCTGCTTGTACGAGCTTTAAATAATGTAAATTCAGCTTCCACAAGTCAGCCCACTGCATGTTTGTATCTCATGCAAACTAAAAGTTAGGAACAAATTCAAGATCTAATTTTTCACAGTGAGGAGTAGAGGTTTTCACCCCATATAAACCACTGAGAATCCAGGAGAATCTTGGGCTCTGGTAACTGTTGGATTTGCCATCCGTCTGCTACCAGATTATAAAAGTGTCCTTCTAACCTGAAACTTCACTTCTATCATCAGAACTGGCAAAGGTTAGAATTAGGTTTTAAGCAAGTGAAGTTGGGGGGGAGGGTGTGCATTTTGGTGGGGAAGGGAACTAAAGGTGAGAGGGCAGGAGAGATTAAATAAAACTGTCATGGGACAAAGGCAAAGAGCATGTTGATGTTTGTGGTGAAGACAAAGCATTAGTCCAAGAGAGCGTTAATGACAGAATAATGAGCAGCTCTGTCTACATGAAAAACAGGCACACGATTAAAAAATAAAATAATAAAAAAATATAAAAAAGGCCAGTCATGCTCTGAAATGATTAAATTCATATTGAGTCCGCAAGGCTGTAGGGTTCCTAATCGAAAGATCAGGTTCTGCTTCTCGAGGTTGTGTTCATGTTCACTGGAATACTGCAGCAGGCCAAGGACACAGAGATGTGGGAATGAAAGGGGCGGGGTGTGTTAAAATGACAAGCAACTGGAAGCTCGGGGTCATGCTTTCAGACTGAGTGGAGGTGTTCCACAAAGCGGTTACCCAATCTGCGTTTGGTCTCCCCAATGTAGAAGTGACTGCATTGTGAGCAGCGAATACAGTATACTAAATTGAAAGAAGTAAATCGCTGTTTCACATGGAAGGAGTGTTTGGGGCCTTGGATGGTGAGGAGAGAGGAGGTAAAAGGGCAGATATTACACCTCCTGCAATTGCACGGGAAGGTACTGTGGGAAGGGGACGAGGTGTCAGGGGTGATGCAGGGGTGGACCAGGGTGTCACGGAGGGAACAAACCCTTCAAAATACTGATGGGAGGGGAAGGGAAGATGTGTTTGGAGGTGGTGGAAATGGAGGAGGATGACCCTTTGGATGTGGAGGTTGGTGGGCTGGAAAGCGAGGACAAGGGGATCCCTGTTGCTGTTCTGGGAGGGAGGGGGAGGGGAAGGGGTGACCCACACACTCCCAACACTGAGATCAGTTAATAGCAGATTTGTAGTACTGCAGGAGTTGGAATAAAGCTCCTTTCTTGTTGTTGCACTAATATGCTGACTATCATTGAGGAAAAACCTGTACAACTACACCAGAGAGCGATTTTATATTTCTAAAGATTGTCCCTTTAATCTCTGAATAATATTGACAGCTTAGTGCCAAATGAAATTGTTTAACTCTTTTTATAATTTTCTTTTTACTCTTCCTGTGTTGGATTTTTTTTTTACAGTTCTTTATTACTGACTGTGTCAAAACTATAAATGTACTTTTTATTGCCTGAAATAAAGGTCTGTTTTACAACATGCTTGCTACCCTCTGTGGAATTGTAACATCCAAGTGCAAATACCTGGTTAAACTGATCTTTATTAACATGTGGTCAGCTGCAGTTCAACATTGTGAATCAGGATTGTATTTTAAAATATATTAAAACCTCAGTTTAATGTTTAAATTATGCATTGTATTTTCCAATGCATTGAGCAATGATGCACATGAAGAAAAGGCAAGTAACTTTTTTAAAAGTGCTGTGGAGTATGTAAAATGCAAGTGAGACAGAATTACAGAAAAATATACATTGAAATTACGCTTTCTGTCATGTCTTACATCAGAATCATATGGAAATAGTGGAAGCCCCACTTGATAATTTAATCACATAGCCTAGGTTGACATTTCAGTGTAGTTCTCTACAAGTGGTATATTGCTAAAAGATGATGCCACTCTGATCAGATGTTGGAATTATTTCCCGTCTTCCTGTTCTGGTGGTTCAGGAGGATGTAAAAGATCCCAAGGCACTATTCGAGATCAAGCAGGGTGATCTCCTGCTGTCCTGACCAATATTTATCCCTCAACCAACCAAGCACCTGCTCCCAAACAAACCCATATTAACTGGTCATTCACCTCATTTGCTGTTTGTCGGATCTTACTGTGAGCAAACTGGGGATTTTATTTGCCGACACAACAACAGTGACTGCACTTCAGAAGTGATCCATTGGTTGTGAAATGTCTTTGGATTCATTTGGGGACAGGATAAGGTACGTATATAAAATGAGTTTGGTATTTCTTTAGACTGAAATGAACAGCAAACGTTTAATTATAAAGGGGAGATGCAATTTCCCTCATTATGTTCCCATGTTGTAAATCCATATACTTGGACCATTCTATCTAATTAGCCCAAAGTTCTGCTTAATACGGCCTTTTCCCAGACTGTCCAATAAAACCCTTTATTATCCTTCCGTTCCATGGCATCACCCCTCCCTTTCTCTGTAATCTCCTCCAGTCCTACAAAGCTCCGAGATATCTGAGCTCCTCTAATTCTGGCCTCTAGAGCATTCCTGATTTTAATTGCTCCCTACTAGTGTCTGTGACCTCAGCTGTCTCGGCCATAAGCTCTGGAATTCCCTCCCTAAACCTCTCCGACTCTCTAACTCACTTTCTTCCTTTAAGGCGCTCCCGAAAACCTACCTCACCTGTCCTAATATCTCCTCATGTGACTGGTTGTCCTCTTTGTTTTATAATGCTCCTGTGAAACACCATGGGATATTTTATGATAAAGGTGTGCTATAAGGTTGGTGCAGTGGTTAGCACCGCAGCCTCACAACTCCAGGGACCCGGGTTCGATTCTGGTTACTGCCTGTGCGGAGTTTGCAATTTCTCCCTGTGACCGCATGGGTTTTCGCCGTGTGCTCTGGTTTCCTCCCACAGCCAAAGACTTGCAGGTGATAGGTAAATTGGCTGTTGTAAATTTCCCCTAGTGTAGGTAGGTGATAGGGAATATGGGATTACTGTAGGGTTACTATAAATGGGTGGTTGTTGGTCGGCACAGACTTGGTGGGCCGAAGGGCCTGTTTCAGTGCTGTCTCTCTAAATGAATAAATACAAGTTGTTATTAAAACCCAACTCTCTGACAATCCTTTTGTTCACCTGACCTTGTACCTCCTTATATGATTTGGTGTCTAATTTTGTTTGATGATCTCTTCTGTGAAGGACCTTGGGATATTTTACACATTAAAGGGCTGAATTTTACGAGCCCCTCGCTGTGGGTCTCGGCGGGGCGGTGCGGTACTCGGTGCAGCTCCTCCGCTGCTCGGCAGCAGCACTCCAATTAGAATATGTAAAACGTTACCTCTCCAGAGTATGCATCCGGCCGCCTATCGCTCCACACTTCTGCATTTTCCACAAAACGGGCGGTCATCACTTGCTGTCCTGTTCACAAACAGAAAACCAGTTTGGACAGTGAAGGTAAGTCCAGATACACAGGGGTCTCAGATCTGCATTCTGGAAGGGAGGAGGGGATTACAGGGGTTTTAGCTCTGCATTCTGGAGGGAGGAGGGAATTACAGGGGTCACAGCTCTGCATTCTGGAAGGGAGGAGGGATTACAGGGGTCTCAGCTCTGCATTCTGGAAGGGAGGGGGGATTACAGGGGTCTCTGCTCTGTATTCCGGAAGGGAGGGGGGATTACAGGGGTCTCTGCTCTGTATTCTGGAAGGGAGGGAGGATTACAGGGGTCTCTGCTCTGTATTCCGGAAGGGAGGGGGGATTACAGGGGTCTCTGCTCTGTATTCCGGAAGGGAGGAGGGGATTACCGGTGTCTCAGCTCTGCATTCTGGAAGGGAGGAGGGGATTACAGGGGTCTCAGCTCTGTATTCTGGAAGGGAGGGGGGATTACAGGGGTCTCAGCTCTGTATTCTGGAAGGGAGGGGGGATTACGGGGGTCTCAGTTCTGTATTCTGGAAGGGGGGAGGGAATTACAGGGGTCTCAGCTCTGCATTCCGGAAGGGAGGAGGGAATTACAAGGGTCTCAGATCTGCATTCCGGAAGGGAGGAGGGGATTACAGGGGTCTCTGCTCTGTATTCTGGAAGGGAGGAGGAGATTACAGGGGTCTCAGTTCTGTCTTCTGGAAGGGTGAAGGGATTACAAGGGTCTCAGCTCTGTATTCTGGAAGGGAGGAGGGGATTACAGGGGTCTCTGCTCTGCATTCTGGAAGGGAGGAGGGGATTACAGGGGTCTCTGCTCTGTATTCCGGAAGGGAGGGGGGATTACAGGGGTCTCTGCTCTGTATTCCGGAAGGGAGGAGGGGATTACAGCGGTCTCAGCTCTGCATTCTGGAAGGGAGGAGGGGATTACAGGGGTCTCAGCTCTGCATTCCGGAAGGGAGGAGGGAATTACAGGGGTCTCAGCTCTGCATTCTGAAAGGGAGGAGGGCATTACAGGGGTCTCAGCTCTGCATTCTGGAAGGGAGGGGCGATTGCAGGGGTCTCAGCTCTGCATTCTGGAAGGGAGGAGGGGATTACAGGGGTCTCAGTTCTGTATTCTGGAAGGGAGGAGGGGATTACAGGTGTCTTAGTTCTGTATTCTGGAAGGGAGGAGGGGATTACAGGGGTCTCTGCTCTGTATTCTGGAAGGGAGGAGAGGATTACAGGGGTCTCAGATCTGAATTCCGGAAGGGAGGAGGGCATTACAGGGGTCTCAGCTCTGCATTCCGGAAGGGAGGAGGGGATTACAGGGGTCTCTGCTCTGTATTCTGGAAGGGAGGAGGGGATTACAGGGGTCTCAGTTCTGTATTCTGGAAGGGAGGAGGGGATTGCAGGGGTCTCTGCTCTGTATTCTGGAAGGGTGAAGGGATTACAGGGGTCTCAACTCTGCATTCTGGAAGGGAGGAGGGGATTACAGGGGTCTCTGCTCTGCATTCTGGAAGGGAGGAGGGGATTACAGGGGTCTCAGCTCTGCATTCTGGAAGGGAGGAGGGAATTACAGGGGTCTCAGCTCTGCATTCCGGAAGGGAGGAGGGGAATACTGGGGTCTCAGCTCTGCATTCCGGAAGGGTGGAGGGGATTACAGCGGTCTCAGCTCTGCATTCTGGAAGGGAGGGGGGATTACAGGGGTCTCAGCTCTGTATTCTGGAAGGGAGGGGCGATTACAGGGGTCTCAGCTCTGCATTCTGGAAGGAAGGAGGGGATTACAGGTGTCTTAGTTCTGTATTCTGGAAGGGAGGAGGGGATTACAGGGGTCTCAGCTCTGTATTCTGGAAAGGAGGAGGGGATTACAGGGGTCTCAGCTCTGTATTCTGGAAGAGAGGGGGGATTACAGGGGTCTCAGCTCTGTATTCTGGAAGGGAGGGGGGATTACAGGGGTCTCAGTTCTGCATTCTGGAAGGGAGGAGGGGATTACAGGGGTCTCAGCTCTGTATTCTGGAAGGGAGGGGGGATTACAGGGGTCTCAGCTCTGCATTCTGGAAGGGAGGGGGGATTACAGGGGCCTCAGCTCTGCATTTTGGAAGGGAGGGGGGATTACAGGGGTCTCAGCTCTGCATTCTGGAAGGGAGGGGGGATTACAGGGCTCTCTGCTCTGTATTCTGGAAGGGGGGAGGGGATTACAGGGGTCTCAGTTCTGTATTCTGGAAGGGAGGAGGGGATTACAGGGGTCTCTGCTCTGTATTCCGGAAGGGAGGAGGGGATTACAGGGGTCTCAACTCTGCATTCTGGAAGGGAGGAGGGGATTACAGGGGTCTCAGCTCTGCATTCCGGAAGGGAGGAGCGGATTACAGGGGTCTCTGCTCTGCATTCTGGAAGGGAGGAGGGGATTACAGGGGTCTCAGCTCTGCATTCTGGAAGGGAGGAGGGGATTACAGGGGTCTCAGTTCTGCATTCTGGAAGGGAGGAGGGGATTACAGGGGTCTCAGCTCTGTATTCTTGAAGGGAGGAGGGGATTACCGGTATCTCAGCTCTGCATTCTTAAAGTGAGGAGGGATGGGGTCTGGGATTACTGGAAGGAAAGCTCTGCAGGTATGAAGGGAGGTATTGTGTACTCTCCCTCCGTAAACAGTCCCTCCATGTTCGCACCTGATGTGCCCGTCAACACCAATCCCTGCCCTGTTTGGAACCTTCAAATAAATGAAGGATACAATTTTATTTATCACATGGAAATGGGTTTGGCTCATCCTACATTGTGTGATCCGCTTCTCCTGAGGATCCGTCTGCACTGGAGGCAAAATCTACAGGCAGGTGCAGTCCACATAGAGGCCCCCGGATGTGAGCAGCAGCCCCCAAGGGCAGCTCACCATTACAGGTCGCCGCGCATCTACCGGCCCCACATGACATGACATCGGATGTCAGAACACCAGAGTCAGAGGAGATTGTGCAGGTAGAGAGAGTGATGACACGTCCCTGTGTCCTGCACAACGATGACCTACAGCTCATGGGCATTGGTGGACATCCTATGCCTGTGGTCCTCACATTGGCAGTGGTTCATAAGCTTGACGCCTATGCAGTATTTCAGGGGCCCACCAGAGACCTTTATGGGGTCACACAGCCAGCAGTGCACCGCTGCATCAGGGAGGTCACCGATGCCCTGCACCAGAGGGCCAGTGAGTATGCCCGCTTCAGGATGGTCTCTCACAGCCAGGCCCAGAGTGCCATCGGTTTCGGCACCATTGCCGGAGAACCATAGGTTTTAGGGTTCATAGACTGCAACCAGGTGGCCATCAGGCCTCCTGCCAGGCTACCATCTGTAGACATTACCAGTAAAGTTATCCTCAATCACCGAAGATGCTTCATGCAAATCTGTGTCTGCTTCTCAGGCAGCTGCCATGACACATGGACCCTGTGTCAGTCCCAGCTGCCATCGCTGTTCACTAAACTGGCTCAGATAGAGGGGTGGCTTCTTGGAGACAAAGGCTATCCCTTATAGATATGGCTCCCGACACCAGTGAGAGACCCCACCATTGCTGCAGAGGAGAGATATAATGCCAGCCACTGAGTTACAAGAGCCACCATTGGGCAGGTGATTGGCATGCTGAAAAAGTCATGATAGATGGGGTGATGCCCTATACTACAGGCCGAAAAGGCCAGCCCCTTTCTTTGTTGTCCACAACTACACACCCAATAGCTTGCAGGCCTGGCATAATGAGCAGAGACGTCACCAGGATTCCTTCTCGGACTATGAGGACACTGAGGACCTACAACAGGAAGGGCGCATGGGAGGGCAGATGGCACCCAGGCTCCGCATGCAGGGGAAGCAGTGAGCTAGGGATGCACACCAGTGGCTTATCAGACAATGGCTATCTGCTCCATAGGAACCGACATGAGCTCTGCAAGCCACACATCACCCTTGTTCACCTGCTGTGCAC
This sequence comes from Heterodontus francisci, assembly GCF_036365525.1. NCBI lineage: Eukaryota > Metazoa > Chordata > Chondrichthyes > Heterodontiformes > Heterodontidae > Heterodontus > Heterodontus francisci. Next base: position 8,799,618 of record NC_090399.1, read on the forward strand.
CAGTCCACATCTGCAGCATCCCTGTGTAAACCATTAAAGGCAGCAGCTGACTGAGCCAATGTCCATGTCACTGCATCCGTGGAGACGCTCATGAGTAATGGTGACTGGGCAATGATGGTTATTGCATACGTTGGCTCTCCTGAAGGGTCAACGGTGAAAAGAGATGTGACATTGGTGCAACATGCTGTCACACATCATTCACACAGAGAAAAGGACACACATGTTGGTGAGGAACATTTAGTGAGAGATGCATTTACATTGCTGTGAAACCCATGCATTCCCATTTGTGTCAGTGTGTTCTCTGTAAATGCTTGTTAGTGTTCCTTCTCTGTGCAACCACTGCGCTCGCAGCCTGACTGGAGGAAGGCTGCTGACCTGATTGCCCTTTGGCTGTGGATGACTTTGGTGCTCGTACCCTGTGTGCACACGGCCTAGTGGACCCCGGCTGGCTGGGGGAGTGCTCGTTCATCCCCTTCTGGCATTGGACCCTTTGATGCTGGATGGTCCCACGGCTACTCACCTCCTCTGTCATCTCCAGCCAGGCTGCCTTGTTCAGGCAGGAGGGCCTCTTCTTACCATTGTTGGGTAAAAGAACCCACTATTGATCAAGGAATCAGTTACTGCATTAAGTATGAATGATATCTTAAAAGGTTTCTCAAATGAGGCCGTATGGGTAGAAATTAAAAACAAAAAGGGGGCAATCTCTTGGCTGGGAGTGTCCTACAGGCCTCCAAACAGTCAGGGAGAGATAGGTGCAGAGATCAAGGAGGGGGATTGTGATATACGCAAACAAATTAGCATTGAAACGGAGGAGGTATTAGTGCTTTTAGTGAGCTTAAAAGAGGATAAATCCTCAGGCCCAGATGAGATGTATCCCAGGCTGTTATGTGAGGCAAGGGAGGAGATAGCAGGGCCTCTGACACAAATTTTCAAATCCTCTCTGGCCACAGGAGAGGTACCAGAGAACTGGAAGATAGCAAATGTGGTACCATTATTCAAGAAGGGTAACAGGGATAAATCAAGTGATTGCAGGCCAGTGAGTCGAACATCAGTGGTAGAGAAACTATTGGAAAAAATTCTGAGGGACAGGATTAATCTCCACTTGGAGAGGCAGGGATTAATCAAGGGTAGTCAGCATGGCTTTGTCAGGGGGAGCTCATGTCCAACAAACCTGATTGAATTTTTCGAGGAGATGACTAGATGTGTAGATGAGGGTAAAGCAGTAAGGCTTTTGATAAGGTCCCGCATGGGAGATTGGTTAAGAAGGTAAGAACCCATGGGATCCAGGGCAATTTGGCAAATTGGATCCAAAATTGGCTTAGTGGCAGGAGGCAGAGGGTAATGGTCAAGTGTTGTTTTTGTGATTGGAAGCCTGTGACCAGTGGTGTACCACAGGAATCAGTGCTGGGACCCTTGCTGTTTGTAGCGTACATTAATGATTTAGACGTGAATACGGGAGGTATGATCAGTAAGTTCGCAGATGACACAAAAATTGGTGGTGTCGTAAATAGTGAGGAGGAAAGCCTTTGATTACAGGATGATACAGATGGGCTGGTAAGATGGGCAGAGCAGTGGCAAATGGAATTTACTCCTGAGAAGTGTGAGGTGATGCATTTTGGGAGGATTAACAAGGTAAGGGAATATACAATGGATGGTAGGACCACAGGATGTACAGAGGGTCAGAGGACCTTGGTTTACTTGTCCATAGATCACTGAAGGCATCAGCACAAGTAGATAAGGTGGTTAGGAAAGCATATGGGATACTTGCCTTTATTTGCTGAGGCATAGATTATAAAAGCAGGGAGGTTATGATGGAGCTGTATAAAATGCTAATTAGGCCACACCACACCATAGGAAGGGTGTGATGGCACTGGAGAGGGGAGATTCATCAGGATGTTGCCTGGGCTGAAGCATTTCAGCTATGAAGAGAGACTGGATAGTCTAGGGATGTTTTCCTTAGAGCAGAGAAGGCTGAAGGGGGACCTGATTTAGGTATACAAAATTATGAGGGGCGTAGATAGGGTAGATAGGAAGAAACGTTTTCCCTTAGCGGAGGCATCAATAACCAGGGGGCATAGATTTTATGTAAGGGGCAGGGGGTTTAGAGGGGATTTGAGAAAATATCTTTTCACCCAGAGGATGGTTGGAATCTGGAACATACTGCCTAAAGGGGTTATGGAGGCAGGAACCCTCACAACATTTAAGAAGTATCTAGATGCGCTCTTGAAATGCCATAGCATACAAGGCTATGAGCCAATTGCTGGAAAATGGGATTAGAATAGATAGGTGCTTGATGGCCGGCACGATCACAATGGACCACAGATTACATATTTGGTCTCACTTCATCTGATGATGAAGATTTAAAGTGGCATACTTCAAAAATGACATACTTTGTTCCTGTAATCCCTGTAAAACCATTAAGTGCAACTTACATTTCTAATTGACCTGTTTCTGTGCTATATAACTCTATGACTCTATGACCTCACGCTTCCCCTACACAGCCTGTAGGAGAGTGAGCAGGGAGTCTTCCCTGAACTGTGGGGCTGCCTTAGAGTACCCCTCTGCCATCCTTGGTTTTTGGTGTGGTCCTTTAAATGCAAAGGTGACTCCACTGTGTAACTGCTTTAACTTCTGGCTGCAAGGTTTATCTTGCACGTGTTTGCAAACCAGTGCAGGACTAGTGAGGAAAATCTGTGCTGTTGTCACAGTTTTTCATCTATTACACATTGACAAATTTGCACAAACACATTGCTTCTGCAGCAGCTGATCATAATCATTGGTGTAATATTTCTAGTTGGTAATGCAGCTGGAATATGAACAAATTTTCCTTTTTTTCACAAAGATCATTTAATTGAAGTTTCATGTATTTTCACATAGCAGTTAGCAGGGAAATGAATACAGATTCCAAATGCATATTTGTCTGCAGCATTTCGGTCACATGATTAGAAGCCCATAGTATGTAGATATTCTTCATTTTGGTTTTATTTCTGTTGTGTTTTTGTCTTTTATGGTACATTTAAGTATCACATCCTGGAAAGTGAGAAATTAAGATTATTCACTTAGGTGCGGCACACTTACAAGAAGGAATGTTACACTTGAGTGGAAGAAGAGAATCACGACTTCACAGGATACTGAGTAAGTATGTGACAGCAAAGCAGAAAGTGCTGGGGAAGCTCAGCAGGTCAGGCAGCATCTGTGGAGAGAGAAGCAGAATTAACTTTCAGGTCTGTGAACTTGGTCACATGGTCACAGATACTTGTGTATCAAGTATCTGCATCTGCCCAGGATTGTGCAGATGCAGTTTAGCGTGACCCATAAGCTTTGCTGAAGATTGAAGTGTCAAGTCTTTCATGAGGTGTTTGTGACATGTTAACTCCATTCGACTTTACAGGCATCATCAGGATTGAAGTCATATTGTCAAAGGTTAAGTATGTGAGTCCAGAAGGGCTTGTGTGACTTCAAGTGGTGGTGAGGGATGTTATTAAGATCCCGGTGGATGGGGAAACATGCAGGGAAAAAAATCAACTGTACATTGATACTGGCGACATAAGAAGCTTCTATGATGTATGAAAATCTGTCTTTGGACCAGAATATCAAACCCAAAACCTCTGAGGTGCATTGATCACAAGATGCTACAAACTGACAAGGAGTCAGTCCTGGATCGCTAGTCGGAGACCACGTGTCCGAGATGAACACATCTGCAGGAAGTGTCATGGGCTGCAGAAGCTTGAGCTCCAGGTTTTGGAACTCGAGCGTTGGCTGGAATCACTGTTGTGCATCCTCAAAGCAGAGGACCATGTGGATAGCATGTTCAGGGAGGTTGTCACATTGTAGATTAGCAGCATACAGGCAGACAGGGAATAGGTGACTGCCAGGCAGTCTAAGAGATCCAGGCAGGCAATGCAGGAGTCTCCTGAGTCTATCTTGCTGATTGGTTTTCCATTTTGGATACTGGTGAGAGCAATAGTTTCTTGGGGCAGTGCAGCCAGAGCAAAGTCTGTGGTACCACGAGTGGGTCAGCTGCACAGGAGGGGAGGAAGAAGAGTGGAAGAGCAATAGTGATATGGAATTCAATAGTCAAAGGATCAGACAGGCATTTCTGCAGTAGTAAACGTGACTCTGGGATGATGTGTTGCCTCCCCAGCGCCAGGGTCAAGGATGTCAGGGAGTGGTTGCAGGACATCCTTCTGGGGGAGGGTGAAATACCAGAGGTCATGGCCCACATAGCTAGGAAGAGGGATGAGGCCCTGTAAGCAGATTTGAGGGAGTTAGGAAGGAAATTAAAAAGTAGGACTTCCAAAGCGGTAATCTGACTCCTAGTGCCATCTTCTAAAGAGGAATAGGAGAATTGATGGATTGAACACATGGCTGGAGAATTGTTGTCAGAGGGAGGGCATCAGATTTCTGAGGCATTGGGACTGGTTCTGAGGCAGGACTGGCTGCACCTTAACAGGACCAGAACTAACATCCTCGCAGGGAGATTTGCTCGTGCTGTTGGGGAGGGTTTAAATTAGCTTGCGAGGGGGATGGGAACCTGAGAGGTAGCTCAAATTGGAAGGAAGTAAAGTTGGTAACAGGAAGTAGAAAAGTAGCAAATGACATTGGAAGGCAGGTTAAACAAAGACAAGCATCAGCTAGGCTGAGAATATTTTTATTCATTCATGGGATATGGGCATCGCTAGTTAGGCCAGCATTTATTGCCCATCCCTAAATGACCTTGAGAAGGTGGTGGTGAGTTGTTATGAAGGGAGTTCCAGGATTTTGACTCAGTGACAGTGAAGGAACAGCGAAATAGTTCCAAGTCAGGATGATGTGTGGTTTGGAGGAGAACTTACAGGTGGTGGTGTTCCTATGCATTTGCTGCCCTTGTCCTTCTAGGTGGTAGAGGTAGCGGGTTCGGAAGGTGCTGTCTAAGGAGCTTGGTACGTGCTGCAGTGCATATTGCAGATAGTACACACTGCTGCCACTGTGCGTCGGTGGTGGAGGGAGTGAATGTTATGAATGGGGTGCCAGTCAAGCGAGCTGCTTTGTCTTGGATGGTGTCGAGCTTCTTGAGTGTTGTTCGAGCTGCACCCATCCAGGCAAGTGGAGAGTATTCCATCACACTCCTGACTTGTGCCTTGTAGATGGTGGACAGGCTTTGGGGAATCAGGAGATGAGTTACTCCCCACAGGATTCCTAGCCTCTGACCTGCTCTTGTAACCATGGTATTTATATGGGTACTCAGTTCAGTTTCTGAATGGTAACCCCCCAGGATGTTGATAGTGGGGGATTCAGCGATCGCCATGCCATTGAATGTCAAGGGGAGATGATTAGATTCTCTCTTGTTGGAGATGGTCATTGCCTGGCACTTGTGTGGCAAAAATGTTACTTGCCACTTATCAGCCCAAGCCTGGATATTGTCCAGGTCTTGCTGCATTTCTACACAGACTGCTTCGGTATCCGAGGAGTTGTGAATGGTGCTGAACATTGTGCAATGCAGAATAATGTCAAGAAGACAAGATTAAGGGCACTATACCTGAATGCATGCAGCATTCGCAACAAGGTAGATGATTTAAAGGCCCAAACAGAGGTAAATAGGTATGATTAATTACCATTATGGAAACGTGGCTACAGGGTGACCAAGACTGGGAATGAAATATTCAAGGCTATTTGACATTTAGGAAGGAGAGGCAAAAAGGAAAAGGAGGTGGAGTTGTGCTGATAATAAGGTATGGGATCAGTACATTAGTAAGGGAGGATCTCAGATCCGAAAAACAAAATGTAGAATCTGTCTGGGTAGAGCTAAGAAACAGCAAGGGGCAGCAAACATTGGCAGGAGTTGTTTATAGGCCACCAAACAGTAGTGGTAGTGTGGGGCATGGTATTAATCAGGACATTAGAGCAGCATGTAGTATGGATAATACAGTAATCATGGGTGACTTCAATCTACATATAGACTGGTAAACCTAATGAGCACTAATGCTGTGGAGGACGAGTTTCTGGAGTGTGTTAGGGATGATTTTCTAGAGCAGTATGTTGAGGAACTGCAAGAGAACAGGCTATTTTCGATGTAGTATTATGTAATGAGAAAGGGCTAATTAATAATCTTGTTGTAAAAGAACCTTTCGGATGAGTGACCATAATATGTTAGAATTTTACACTATGTTTGAAAGTAAGGTAGTTCAATCTGAAGCCAGGGTGTTAAATTTGAACAAAGGAAATTATGAAGGTATGAGGGGCAAATTGGCTGAGGTGGATTGAGAAAATGCATTAAAAGCTCTGACAATACATAGGCAATGGATAGTCTATAAAGAAATATTACATAATTTAGAGCAACTATACATTGCTTCCAGGCACAAAAATGTCAAAAGTAAAGGCAGTCAACTGTGGATAACAAAGGAAGTTAAGGATTGTATATGATTAAATTAAAAGGCCTATAAAGTTACCAGAAATAGTAGTAAACCTGAGGATTGGGAGGATTTTAGAATACAGCAAAGGAGTCCAAAGAAACTGATAAAGAAAGGGAGAACAGAATATCAATGGAAGCTAGTAAAAAACATAAAAACGGACTGTAAAAGCTTCTATAGGTATATAAAAAGGAAATGTTTGGTTAAGACAAATGTGGGTCCATTACAGGCAGAGTCAGGAGAATTTATAATGGGGAATAGAGAAATGGCAGAGAAGTTAAATGATTACTTTGTGTCTGTCTTCACTGAGGAAGATACATGAAATCTCCCAGAATTAGAGACCCAAGGAATTAGGGAGAATGAGGGATTGAAGGAAATTAGTATTAGTAAGAAGGTTGTATTGGAGAAATTAATGGGGTTGAGGGTTGATAAGTCCCCAGGACCTGATATTCTGCATCCCAGAGTGTTAAAAGAGGTGCCTATGGAGAAAATGGATGCATTGGTAATCATCTTCCAAGAATCTGTAGAATTCTGGAACAGTTCCTGCAGATTGGAAGGTAGCAAATGACACCCCACTATTTAAGAAGGGAGGGAGTGAGAAAACAGGGAATTACAGACCTGTTAGCCTTACATCAGTCATTGGGAAAATGCTAGAAACTATTCTAAAGGATGTGATAAATGGACACTCGGACAATAATGATTTGATTTGGCATAGTTAACATGGATTTATGAATGGGAAATCATGTTTGATGATCCCGTTGGAGTTTTTTTGAGGATGTTACCAACATAATTGATAAAGGGGAGTCAGTGGACATGTTATACTTGGATTTTCAGAAGGCTTTTGATAAAATTCCCCCACAGGAAGTTGGCTAGCAAAATTAAAGCACAAATTAAAGTAACATACTGGCATGGATTAAGGATTGGTGAACAGGCAGAACGCAGAGAGTAGGAATAAACGGGTCGTTCTCACAGAGGCAGGCTGTGACGAGTGGGGTACCCCAGGGATCAATGCTTGGGCCCCAAATGTTCACAATATATATCAATGATTTGGATGTGGGGACCAGGAGCAGGTGCTTGTCATGCCCTGTACAGACATGTGCTCTTCATAACTTTAAATATGGACTATATTCAGCATAGCAACTTCTGGAAGTGAATTTTCCTTTTGTTTTAAATGATCCACAATGGACATTAAAAGTGGACATGGGCTTCAAAGATGACCTTGACTTGTGTATTCAAGAACTGACTCACTGTCTGAAAGGACCAAAGAATACCTACAGACTAAGAGGTGTCATCAACGCCCATCCTGAAACCGTAGGGAGAAATTCGAGAATTAAATGGTTTTCTTCTGAAACAAAGAAGGTGATTGTCTTAGCCCTCCTCAGGATGAATATCTTAGAACAATAAACAGGATGAGGCTAATCAACCTAGACCCCCATCATATTTGGAAAAGGAACGGTGAGAAGTCACATGGTGCGACAGTCATGTTGGTTTCCTTTTAAAAATCTTTAAACTGTAGGCTGCAGAAAAAGCAGCTGGCAGACCGGGCAATACCATTGTGTCTTAGAATTACTGGAGACTGTAACATCTTAAGATTTCCCAACCTGTTCTCTTTCAAATCCACCAGTACAGAAAACCAACATCCTACTAATATGTCTACAAGCAACTAACTTCGTGACCTGCTGAAAATTCACCTGCTCGAGAGAATCTGCAATGACTTTAATAAACAACTCTAGCTATCGAATCCACCTAACTACGTTTCAGGAGTGAAAACACCTTCTTCACTGGGCCCACAACACATGCCTTTTCCCCAAGATAAGCCAAATCACGTGACTTATGAAAAATACCTTTGCTTGTAATGTTAAAGTGCACTATCCTCTTTAATGGCTTTCTTTCTCAAGTGTGTGAATGATTGACATAGCATTAGATTTTTGGGGTGAATGTGTGAATAAAAACAATCCTCTTCATTTAAATCCACAAAAAGCATGATTCTGGTTATTGTTATGACCGACCGTTCCAGTCAAAGCCCCCAATCAAAATATACGATTCTGATTGTGGTGAGAGAAACATCCCTCCACAGATCACCTAACATATCATTTTAAACTTTACAAATTAAAGAAAGACCCAGCCAATTGTACCATCTACTCACCCCCAAATGTGACTACCCAAACCAAGTGTCTTTAAATCAATAAATTAACTGTTGAATTAGAAAAGCTAAATTCTTAAACACTATGAAGATATAAACAACATTTAAAATAGAAAAAATTGGAGTCCTTGGAAATTTACGCTCTTGCCGGATGTGAAACAGTCCAAGGTTGCTTGAAGTCCTTACAGCCGTCCAATGGGGGAAAAAAGTTCTTCAATAGTAGAATTCAGTCTAATTCAGAAGTCGGAATTGTTGCTCCTTCTCCAGTGATGAATTTCTACAATTAACCACTTGCAAATACTTCTTAATGAATCAATTTGGCTTTAGAATTTTTGAGGGATAAAAGATTGTCACAGTCTAACTTCCCTTCCTTACGTTTAAATTATCAGAGATCTCTGTCTTGGCTTGACTTTTTTGAATTTTGAGAGAGAATAATAAATAAACAGACTAAATTCTCTTCCTTCAGTTTAAAATTGTCTGAGAGCTCTCCTTTCAGGTGCTAACACATAGCTGTCTGTCTGTGTCCTCTTAGAACAGGCTGTTTTTCACTATCAGTCAGTTCAAAATTAAATTATAACAAATGTATCTCTTGATGCTCAGTCAAGTGGCTGTATCCAAGGCAATGAGAAGGCACCCTTTGAATCGCAGTCTCCAAATGGCTGTATCCCGGGGTAACCAAAATGCACTTTCTATAACTGCTGAGGCTTGCTGGTTCTTAAAGCAGTATGGCTCCTTTTCCAGCCTTAAAGGCACACCGCATTCTTCCTGAAAAAAAACTGCATGATCATAACATTATTCAAATTGTTCATATACTCAGGGTTAAGAAACACACACATATTGTCCTTTCCAAAACACACTGATTACAGTCAAAAAGGTGAAAAAGAACTGGAGTTTCAGATCACTCTCAATTCCATCCATAACAGTGCTCGACTGGTGGCTCATGAATATTTGTTCTGCATTCTGTCCCTGTATCTGACTTCTCTAACTGCTGCACAGTCTTTAATTTAGGCTACTGGATTTTTGATGTCCTCCCCTTTGTTTTGGGAGAAAAGTGCTTCACGTATGCTCCATATGCAGCCAATATTATATGTTATGATCAGGTGAGGAAGGGGTCTCAGACTCTCCTCTTGCCCCTTTCTTGCTTTGGCTGTAACAGAGTTTATCTTTTTAAAACACAGTGATTTTAGCTTACCACCTCAGTGAGCCTTTGCTCACTGCACTCTAATTGTAATTGAAAATGAACCAAACTGACAGGTTTTCTTTGGTTTAAACAAGAAATACGTAAGTTTAATGGCCTTATCACTCGAACACGGTTAAAATTACTAAAATACACGAGGCAGCCACTCTCGCATGCATATGAGAGAAACACAAACACAAATAGATACAGAGAGAAAGAAAGAATTGTGGGGCGGGGGGGGGGGTTGCTGTGGGGCTGGCGGTGCGCGTTTGAAGTAAAGTTTGTAATAAACATAATTCAGTTACTGGGTGGTAATGTCCTTGATGCAATGCCTTCAATTGAAGTTAATGTCTTTGTGTCCTCACGGTGCCTCAGTGCACAATTTCAAGCTTGCTTCTCTGGTACCAGGAGGCCGAAGAAAGGCTTTGTCTGTAGTTTTGCAGTTTACGCTGCCACTGTGGTTTTCCTGGGACTTTGCTGGAGTGAGAGAGACAGAGAGAGAGAATCAGTCCAGTGGCAGTCTTCCTTCTTAGTGGTGGAATTGCAGTCTAATTCCTTTCTGTGAGGCACAATTCAAAAAAGCCCCAGTCTGGCCAGCAGGTAGGTCATGTGACCATCTCTTTCTTTCAGACAGCAGTTTCTTGCAGGGTTTCTCCTGTGGCTAGGAGAGGATTTGAAAATTTGTGTCAGAGGCTCTGCAATCTCCTCCCTTGCCTCACATAACAGCGTAGGATACATCTCATCTGGGCCTGAGGATTTATCCACTTTTAAGCCCGCTAAAACTGCTAATACTTCCTCCCTTTTAATGCTACTATGTTCAAGTATATCAGAATCCCCCTCCCTGATCGCTACACCTACATCGTCCTTCTCCATAGTGAACACCGATGAAAAGTAATCATTTAAAACCTCACCTGTATCCTCCGGCTCCACGCACAGATTGCCACTTTGGTCCCTACTGGGCTCTATTCTTTCCCTGGTTATCCTCTTGCCCTTAATATACTTATAAAATGCCTTAGGATTTTCTTTTATCTTGCCTGTCAGAGTTTTTTCAATTCCCCTTTTCGCTCTCCTAATTACTTTTTTAAGTACCACCCTACACCTTCTATACTCCTTTAGGGCCTCCACTGTTTTCAGCACTCTGAATCTGCCATCAACCTCCTTTTTTTTTCTTATCCCTTGACATCTAGGGTTCCCTGGACTTGTTAGTCCTACCCTTCACCTTAATAGGTACATGTTGGCTCTGAACTCTCACTACTTCCTCTTTGAATGACTCCCATTGATCTGATGTTGACTTTCCTACAAGTAGCTGCTCCCAGTCCACTTTGGCCAGATCCTGTCTTACCATCTTAAAATCGGCCTTCCCCCAATTCAATACCTTTATTTTCGGTCCATCTTTGTCATTTTCCATAACTATCTTAAATCTTTCAGAGTTATGATCACTATCCCCGAAATGTTCCCCCACTGACACACTTCTACCACTTGTCCGGCTTCATTCCCTTGGATTAGGTGCAGTACTGTCCCTTCTCTTGTAGGACTTTCTACGTTCTGGCTCAAAAAGCTCTCCTGTGTGCATTTTAAGAATTCTGCCCCCTTTAAGCCTTTTGTACTAAGACTATCCCAGTTGATATTAGGGAAGTTGAAATCCCCTACTATTATTACCCTATTATTTTTACACCTCTCTGAGATTTGCCTACATATCTGCTCCTCTATCTCTCCCTGAGTATTTGGCGGCCTGTAGTACACTCCCAGCCAAGTGATTGCCCCCTTTTTGTTTTTAAGTTCTACCCATATGGCCTCATTTGAGGAACCTTCTAAGATATTATCCCTCCTTACTGCAGTAATTGATTCCTTGATCAACAGTGCAATGCCACCTCCTCTTTTACCCCCTTCCCTGTCATGTCTAAAGATTCTATACCCTGGAATATTGAGCTGCCAGTCCTGCCCCTCCCTCAACCCATGTCTCTGTGATAGCAACAATATCATAATGCCATGTGCTAATCAATGCTCTCAATTCATCTGTCTTACTAGTAAGACTCCTTGCATTAAAATAGATTAAATCCAGCCTTGCATTTTTCACTTGTGCCTTAACAGGTCTATATTTTCTCTGCCTTCCATACTGATTCATTTTCTCTTCTATATTTGACTGTGCATCACCCCCTACTGTAACTCCACTCTATATCTCATCCTCCTGCCAAATTAGTTTAAACCCCCCCACTCCCCCAACAGCACTAGCAAATCTCCCAGCAAGGATGCTTGTCCCATTCCAGATCAGGTGCAACCCGTCCAACTTGTACAGGTCCCACCTTTGCCAGAAACAGACCCAGTGATCCAGGAAACTAAAGCCCTCCCTCCTGCACCATCTCCTCAGCCACGCATTCATCTGCTCTATCCTCCTATTCCTATATTCACTAGCACGTGGCACAGGGAGTAATCCAGAGATTACAACCTTAGACGTCCTCCTTTTTAATCTGCTACCTAGCTCCCTAAATTCTTGTTGCAGGACCTCATCCCTCTTTCTACTTATGCCGTTGGTACCGATGTAAAGCACAACCTCTGGCTGCTCACCCTCCCCCTTCAGAATGTCCTGCAGCCGCTCCGTGACATCCTTGACCCTAGCACCAGGGAGGCAACATACCATCCTGGAGTCACGTTTGCACCCACAGAAACACCTATCTGTACCCCTTACAATAGAATCGCCTATCACAATAGCTCTTCCACACCTTTCTCCCCCCTGCTGTGCAGCAGGGTCATCCGTGGTGCCACGGACCTGGCTGTTGCTGCTTTCCCCTGGGAGGTCTTCCCCCCAACAGTATCCAAAGCGGTATATCTGTTTGAGAGGGGGATGGCCACAGGGGACTTCTGATGACCTGCCTGCGCCTACTACTCCGCCTGGTGGTCACCCATCCTTTTCTGCCTGTGCAGCCATTACCCGCATGTTACGACTTCTCTAACCATGCTATCCACGACATCCTCAGCATCGTGAATGCTCCACAGTGAATCCACTCGCAGCTCCAGTTCTGTAATGCAGGCTGTCAGTAGCTGCAGATGGATACACTTCCTGCACACATGGTTGTCAGGGACATTGGAAGCATCCCTGATTTCCCAGATAGCGCAGGAGGAGCATAGCATGGGTGCGAGCTCTCCTGCCATGACTTACCTTTAAATTAATTTAGTTACTCCCTTTAAAAAATATTAATTATACTAGGGGTCCTGTTCTGCTCCAAACACAACCCACTACAATCTAAAGTCCTTAAAAAATGTTACTAATTTAAGTAGTACTACTCACCTTATCACTTTCCCCTTTTTTAAGCAAATTAAATTCACTAACAGCTGTTACTTACCCAACCAATCACCATGCAGAATTCCCGTGATGTCACTTTAAATTAAACCGTTAAGGAGAAACTGGTTTGCCCCATTGTCACGAACCCAAAACTCCCAACAAGAGTGAACCACATAAATCATAAAACACAAATTATTAAAACGAAAGGAAGCTTCATAAATTAAATCATTACATTATTTCAGTATTGACCATGCAGTCCAGTCTCTCCACCGGCCGCTCAAAGCCTCATGAGAACCACTATAGACTATGTGTTCCTGCTCCAGGGCCACCCAGGCATGGACAACACCACACAAATGAGGCAGACAGCAAGAGCAACTCCCACCTTTGGACTGTGTCTACCCACAGAGTCACAGAATTGTTACAGTGCAGATAGAGGCCATTCGGCCCATCGTGTTCACATCAGCTCTCTGAAAGAGCAATTGACATAATGCCATTCCCCCACCTTCTCCCCGTAACCCTGCACATTCTTCTTTTTCAGATAACAGTCTAATTCCGTTTTGAATGCCTCAATTGAACCTCCCTCCACCACACTCAGGCAGTGCAATTCAGACCTTCACCACTCTGCATGAAAAAATGGTTCCTCCGCTCACTTTGCTTCTTTTAACAATTGCTTTAAATCTGTGCCCTCTCATTCTCTATTCTTTCACGAGTGGGATCAGATTTTCCCTATCCACTCTGTCCAGACCCCCCACGATTTTGAATACCTCCAACAAATCTCTCAGCCTTCTCTTCGCCAAGGAAAACAGTTCTAACTTCTCCAATCTATCTTCATACCTGAAGTTCCTCATCACTGGAACCATTCTCGTGAATCTTTTCTGTACTCTCTCCAATATCTTCACATTTTCCAAGGTGTGGCACCTAGAACTGGACACAATACTCCAGCTGAGACTGAACTAGTGTCTTATACAAATTTAACATAACCTCCTTCCTCTTGTATTCTATGCCCCTATTAGTAAAGCCTCTGATACTATACACTTTATTAACCATGATCTCAACCTAACATGCCATCTTCAACAATTTATGCACATAAACATCCAGGTCCCTCTACTCCTTCACCTCCTTTTAGAATTGTATCCTTTATGTTATATTGTCTCTCCAAGTTCTTCCTACCAAAATGAATCACTTCACAGTTTTCTGCATTGAACTTCATCTGCCACTTGTCTGCCTATTCCACCAACGTACCTATATCCTTTTGAAGTTCTACACTATCCTCCTCACAGTTCACAATGCTTCCAAATTTCGTATCATTCACAAATTTTGAAATTGTGCCCAGTATTCCGAGGTCTGGGTCATTAATTATATATCAGGAAGAGCAAGGGTCCCAACACTGACCCCTGGGGAACTCCACTACAAACCTTCCTCCAGCCCGAAAAACATCCATTAACCACTACTCTCTGTTTTCTGTCACTCGGCCAATTACATATCTATTTTGCTACCGTCCCTTAATTCCATGAGTTATAACTTTGCACACAAGTCTGTTGTGTTGCACTGTATCAAATGCCTTCTGGAAGTCCATGTGCTCCACATGAACATTATTGTCCTTATCAACCCTCTCTGTTACCTCTCCAAACAAACTTCAGCAAGTTAGTTAAGCATGATTTTCCCTTAATGGATCCATGCTGAACCTGTGGATGAACTGAGCCACGCCCAGGAACAGATCCATGAGAAGGTCCTCCAATTTCCCCCTCCCAAACCTCCACACTGGTGGCTAAAGATTAGGAAGCAGATTGGGCGGCACGTGGCGCAGTGGTTAGCACCGCAGCTTCACAGCTCCAGCGACCCGGGATTAGTTCTGGGTACTGCCTGTGCGGAGTTTGCAAGTTCTCCCTGTGTCTGCGTGGGTTTCTGCCGGGTGCTCCGGTTTTCTCCCACAGAGACTTGCAGGTTGATAGGTAGAATATGGGGTTAATGTAGGATTAGTGTAAATGGGTGGTTGTTAGTCGGCACAGACTCGGTGGGCCGAAGGGCCTGTTTCAGTGCTGTATCTCTAAATAAATAAAATAGAAGTTGGGGAGCAGCCTCTTTAAATAGTGGAATAGGGACTGCAACCTGTCACATTGCATTTAGACATGGAAAACAGAATCATCCAGGCTGCAAACTTTATAGGGGGTCTGTGAAGTGACTTCATAAATGTCAGTACTGCTCCATGCAACAATGTCCACCCCAGATCCCCAATGGTACGGGAGAGGACAGTGGAATGCATGACCATGAGGAGCATGTCATTTGCTTCCATGTGAGGTTCACCCAGGGCCAGTCCCGACAACCACTTTTGCAAAAGGCACAGGAAAAGCTCCGTGCATGTTATATATGTGATGGAAATCTCACCTGCCAAATGGAAACAGGACTGGGACAAATATCCTTGCAGGAAGGTTTGCTAGTGCTATTGGGGATAGTTTAAACTAGCTTGGCAGGGGAATGGGAACAGGAGGCAGAAAATTAGCGAGTGACTCTGAAAGACAGAAGAAGCAAAGGTTAAAAAGTGTGCGGCACAGGAATTTGGCAGTGTTCAAGGGTATTTATTTCAATGCAAGGGGTATAGTAAATAAAGCACATGAGCTGATGGCACAGATAGACACATGGCAACACGATATCGTTGCTATAATGGAAACTTTGCTTAAAGAAGGCCAAGAATCCGCATCCCTGGATATAAAGTTTTCACGTGGGATAGAGAGGGAGATAAAAAAGGAGGGGGTGTAGCATTATTAGTGAAGGAATCAATAAGAGCTTTGAGGAGGGATCATACGTTAAATGAATCATCAAATGAGGCCATATGGGTGGAGCTCAGAAATAAAAAAGGGACAGCCACACTACTAGGAGTGTACTTTCGATCACCAAATAGTGAAAGGGAGGTAGAAGAACAAATATGTAGGCAAATTTCAGAGTACAAAAACTATAGGGCAATAATAGTTGGAGATTTCAACTACCCCAATATGAACTGGGATACAAGCAGTGTGAAGGGCACAGAGGGGACAAAATTCTTGAACTGTGTTCGAGAACTTTTTTAGCCAGCACATAACAAGCCCAACGAGAGGGGGTGCAATTCTAGATTTAGTCTTCAGTTATGAAGCTGGGCAAGTACAGGAAGTAACAGTGGGTGACCATTTTGGAGATAATGACCATAATACAGTTAGTTTTAGCATAATCATAGAAAAGGACAAAGATAAAACAGGAGTAAAAGTTCGACATTGGGGGAAGGGAAATTTTAAGAAACTGAGAGATGATTTGGCGAAAGTGGACTAGATACAGCTACTTGAAGGAAAATAAGTGACAAACCAGTGGGAGGCATTCAAAAGTGAGATACTACATGCACAGTGTAGGCATGTCCCCACAAAGATAAAGGGTGACACTGCCAAATCTAGAGCCCCCTGCTCCTCTAGAAACTTACAGCATAAGTTAAAGCAGAAAAAGAAAGCCTTTGACAATCACAAAAATCTTAATACTTTAGAAAGCCTAGGGGAGTATAGAAAGTGCAGGGGTGAAGTAAAAAAGGAAATTAGAAAAGCAAAGCGAGGTCATGATAAATTATTGGAGGTAAAATCAAGGAAAACCCAAAGATGTTTTAGTACATTAAGAGAAAGAGGATAAATAAGGAAAGGGTAGGGCCTTTCAGAGATGTACAAGGGAACTTATGCGTGGATGCAGAAGATGTGGACAGGGTTCTTAATGAGGTTTTTGTCTCTGTCTTCACAAAGGGAGGGTTGATACAGACATTGGAGTTAAAGAGGAGGAGTGTGAAATATTAGATACGATAAGCATAATGAGGGTCTGACATCCATGAAAGTGGATAAATCACCAGGGCCAAATGGATTGCATCCCAGGTTGTTAAAGGAAGCCAGGGAGGAAATAGCAGATCATCTTCAAATCCTTACTGGACACAGAAGAGGTACCAGACGATTGGAAGTCTGCGAACGTTGTACCATTGTTTAAAAAGGGTGCGAGGGATAGGCCAAATAATTACAGACCGGTCAGTTTGACCTCGGTGGTGGATAAATTGTTGGAATCCGTTCTGAGGGACAGGATAAACTGTTACTTGGAATGGCACGGATTAATCAGTGATAGTCAGCATGGATTTGTTAAGGGAAGGTCATGTCTTACTAACTTCATTGAGTTTTTTGAGGAAGTAACAAGAAGGATTGATGAGGGTAGTACTGTGGATGTGATATACATGGATTTTAGTAAGGCATTTGGCAAGGTCCCACATGGCAGACGGGTTAGTAAATTGAAAGCTCATGGGATACAGGGGAATGTGGCAGGTTGGATCCAGAATTGGCTCAGTGACAGGAAAGAAAGGGTAGTAGTCAATGAATGTTTTTGTGAATGGAAAGCTGTTTCCAGTGGCATTCCACAGGGCTCAGTGTTGGGTTCCTTGCTGTTTGTGGTACATATTAATGATTTGGTCTTAAATGTGGGAGGCATGATAGGGAAATTTGCAGATGACACAAAAATTGACCATGTATTTGATAGCGAAGAGGATAACTGTAGACCCCAGAAAGATATCAATGGTTTGGTTGAGTGGGCGGAAAAGTGGCAAATGGAATTCAATCCAGATAAGTGTGATATAATGCATTTGGGGAGGGCAAATAAAGTGAGGGAATACACAATAAAAAGGAGGATATTGAGAGGGGTAGAAGAAGTGAGAGACCTTGGAGTGCATGTCCACAGGTCCCTGAAGGTGGCAGGACAGGTGGATAGAGTGGTGAAGAAGGCATATGGAATGCTTTCCTTTATTGGCCAAGGTATAGAGTACAGAAGCAGGGATGTAATGCTGGAACTGTATAAAACGCTTGTTGGCCACAGTTGGAGTATTGCGTACAGTTCTGGTCATCACATTACAGGAAGAACATAATTGCTCTGGAGAGAGTACAGAGGAGATTTACAAGCATATTGCCAGGGCTTGAAAGTTGCAGCGATGAGGAAAGATTGGTTAGGATAGGGTTGTTTTCCTTAGAACAGAGGAAGCTGAGGGGTGACTTAATTGAGGTGTATAATATTCTGAGGGGCCTAGATAGAGTAGACAGGAAGTACCTGTTTCCCTTAGTGGAGAGGTTAATTACCAGGGGGTACAGATTTAAGGTGGTTGGTAGAAGGATTAGGGGGGCATGAGGAAAAACATTTTCAGAGCGGCTGCAGAACGTTCTGGAGGGAGAGGGTGAACAGTCAGAGGTCATGGTACACGTTGGTACCAACGACATAGGTAGAAAGAGGGATGAGGTCCTGCAACAAGAATGTAGGTAGCTAAGACTCCAAACAGTCAAGACAGGTTTGCGGCTGCCTGCACCGAATTTGGCCGAACCATCAGCCTCAAGAAAACAAACATCATGGGACAGGACGTCACAAATGCCCCATCCATAAATATCGGCGACCACACTCTGGAAGTGGTTCAAGAGTTCACCTACCTAGCCTCAACTATCACCAGTAACCTGTCTCTTGATGCAGAATTAAACAAGCGCATGGGAAAGGCTTCCACTGCTATGTTCAGACTGGCCAAGAGAGTGTGGGAAAATGGCGCACTGACACAGAACACAAAAGTCCAAGTGTATCAAGCCTGTGTCCTCAGTACCTTGCTCGACGGCAGCGAGGCCTGGACAATGTATGTCAGCCAAGAGCGACGTCTCAATTCATTCCATCTTCGCTGCCTCCAGAGAATCCTTGGCATCAGGTGGCAGGACCGTATCTTCAACACTGAAGTCCTCGAGGCGGCCAACATCCCCAACATATACACCTTACTGAGCCAGCGGCGCCTGAGATGGCTTGGCCATGTGAGCCACATGGAAGATGGCAGGATCCCCAAGGACACATTGTACAGCAAGCTCGTAACTGGTATCAGACCCACCGGCCGTCCTTGTCTCCACTTTAAAGATGTCTGCAAATGCGAAATGAAGTCCTGTGACATTGATGACAAGTCGTGGGAGTCAGTTGCTAGCGATCGCCAGAGCTGGCGGGCAACCATAAAGGCAGGGCTAAAGCGTGGCGAGTCAAAGAGACTTAGCAGTTAGCAGGAAAAAAGTCAGAAGCGCAAGGGGAGAGCCAACTGCGTAACAACCCTGCCAACCAATTTTATCTGCAGCACCTGTGGAAGAGTCAGCAACTCTAGAATTGGCCTTTATAGCCACTCCAGGTGCTGCTTCACAAACCACTGACCACCTCCAGGCGCTTACCCATTGTCTCTCGAGACAAGGAGGCCAAAGAAGAAGAAGAAGAATGGTAGGGGATTTCGACTTATCTAATATTAACTGGGATAGTCTTAGTGCAAAAGGCTTAAAAGGGGTGGAATTCTTAAAATGCATACAGGAGAGCTTTTTGAGCCAGTATGTAGAAAGTCCTACAAGAGAAGGGGCAGTACTGGACCTAATCCTTGGGAATGAAGCCGGTCAAGTGGTAGAAGTGTCAGTGGGGGTGCATTTCGGGGATAGTGACCATAACTCTGTAAGATTTAAGGTAGTTATGGAAAAGGACAAAGATGGACCGAAAATAAAGGTACTGAATTGGGGGAAGGCCGATTTCAATATGATAAAACAGAATCTGGCTAAAGTGGACTGTGAGCAGCTACTTGTAGGAAAGTTTACATCACATCAGTGGGAGTCATTCAAAGAGGAAATTTTGAGAGTTCAGAGCCAACATGTACCCGTTAAGGTGAAGGGTCGGACCAACAAGTCCAGGGAACCCTGGATGTCAAGGGATATAGAGGATTGGATCAGGAAACAAAGGAGGCTTACAGCAGATCCCAAGCACTGAAAACAGCGGAGGCACTAGAGGAGTAAAGAAGGTGTAGGGTGGCACTTAAAAAAGTAATTAGGAGAGCGAAGAGGGGACATGAAAACACACTGATGGGAAAAATAAAGGTAAGTCCTCAGGCATTTTATAAGTATATTAAGGGCAAGAGGATAACCAGGGAAAGAATCGGGCCCATTAGGGACCAACGTAGCAATCTTTGTGTGGAGGACATAGGTGAGATCTTAAATGATTACTTTTCATCGGTTTTCACTATGGAGAAGGACGATGAAGGTGTAGAGATCAGGGAGGGGGATTGGGATATACTTGAACATATTAGCATTGAAAGGGAGGAAATATTAGCTGTATTAGCGGGCTTAAATGTGGATAAATCCTCAGGCCCAGATGAGATGTATCCCAGGCTGTTATGTGAGGCAAGGGAGGAGATAGTAGGGGCTCTGACACAAATTTTCAAATCCTCTCTGGCCACAGGAGAGGTACCAGAGGACTGGCAGACAGCGAATATGGTTCCATTATTCAAAAAGGGTAGCAGGTAATTACAGACCAGTGAGTCTAACATCAGTGGTTGGGAAAATATTGGAAAAAATTGTGCGGGACAGGATTAATCTCCACTTGGAGAAGCGAGGATTAATCAGTGATAGTCAGCATGGCTTTGTCAGGGGGAGATCGTGTCTAACTAACTTGATTGAATTTTTCGAGGAGATAACTCGATGTGTCGATGAGGGTAAAGCAGTAGATGGAGTATACATGGATTTCAGTAAGGCTTTTGATAAGGTCCTGCATGGGAGATTGGTTAAGAAGGTAAGAGCCCATGGGATCCAGGGTAATTTGGCAAATTGGATCCAAAATTGGCTTAGTGATAGGAGGCGGAGGGTAATGGTTGAGGGCTGTTTTTGCGATTGGAAGCCTGTGACCAGTGGTGTACCACAGGGATCAGTGCTGGGACCTTTGCTGTTTGTAGTGTACATTAATGATTTAGACGTGAATATAGTAGGATTGATCAGTAAGTTCGCAGATGACACGAAAATTGGTTTTGTTGTAAATAGTGAGGAGGAAATCCTTAGATTTCAGGGAGTTATAGATGGGCTGGTAAGATGGGCGGAGCAGTGGCAAATAGAATTTAATCCTGAAAAGTGTGAGGTAATGCATTTTGGGAGGACTAACAAGGCAAGGGAATATACAATGGATGGTAGGACCCTAGGAAGTACAGAGGGTCAGAAGGACCTTGGTGTACTTGTCCATGGATCACTGAAAGCATCAGCACAGGTGGATAAGGTGGTTAGGAAAGCATATTGGATGCTTTCCTTTATTAGCTGAGGCACAGAATGTAAGAGCAGGGAGGTTATGATGGAGCTGCATAAAATGCTGGTTAGGCCACAGCTGGAGTACTGTGTACAGTTCTGGTCACCACACTATAGGAAGGATGTGATTGCACTGGAGAGGGTGCAGAGGAGATTCACCAGGATGTTGCCTGGACTGGAGAATTTCAGCAGGGCGGCACAGTGGCGCAGTGGTTAGCACTGCAGCCTCACAGCTCCATGGACCCGGGTTCGATTCTGGGTACTGCCTGTGTGGAGTTTGCAAGTTCTCCCTGTGTCTGCGTGGGTTTTCTCCGGGTGCTCCGGTTTCCTCCCACAAGCCAAAAGACTTGCAGGTTGATAGGTAAATTGGCCATTATAAATTGTCACTAGTATAGGTAGGTGGTAGGGAAATATATTGACAGGTGGGGATGTTTGGTAGGTATATGGGATTCGTGTAGGATTAGTATAAATGGGTGGTTGATGGTCGGCACAGACTCGGTGGGCCGAAGGGCCTGTTTCAGTGCTGTATCTCTAATCTAATCTTATCTAATCATGAAGAGAGACTGAAAAGGCTAGGGTTGTTTTCCTTGGAGCAGAGAAGGCTGAGGGGGGACATGTTTGAGGTGTACAAGATTATGAGGGGCATTGATAGGTTAGATAGGAAGAAACTTTTTCCTTTAGCGGAGGGATCAAGAACCAGGGGGCACATATTTAAGGTAAGGGGCAGGAGGTTTAGGGGGGATTTGAGGAAGCATTTTATCACCCAGAGGATGGTTGGTATCTGGAACGCACTGCCTGAAGGGGTGGTAGAGGCAGGAACCCTCACAACATTTAAGAAGTATTTAGATGAGCACTTGAAACGCCATAGCATACAAGGCTACGGGCCAAGTGCTGGAATATTGGATTAGACTAGTTGGGTGCTATATGGCCGGCACAGACATGATGGGCCGAAGGGCCTGTTTCTGTGCTGTATGACTCTATGACTCTGTGACAAGAATCCAGTCGAGTTACCTTGTGAAGTAACTCAATGAAAAGCGGAAGTGAAAGTTTTCAGGGAGTAGCTGCTGCAGCACCTGAGAATTCCTTGCAGATCTGGTGGGAAAAGGCGTAAATCTTCAATCAGATTGTCTGAAAGCAGGAGGTGAGTGTGAAATATTCTTTATTTTCGGGGTAGGTTTTATTCCCAGTGAGATTGGACTGTTTTTATTAATGGTGAAAGGAGTTGAATGGGGAGCTGCTGGAGATTGTCCAGTGAAAACTTTCTAAATGTCTCTAATCACAGGAACAGTGTCTGGAACTGGGTCCTATCGGGATAAGGGAACGGGAGGGAGAGAACATTTTAGACATGAAACTGTCAGAGTCAAACACAGAGACCAGGAAGAGAGACAGAAGTAAAAAGGAGGAATATAGTCTTGTAACGGCCATTAAATAAAACCTCACCCGCTGGGGTTTATATTTAAAATCAAATCATTCAGCCCTGTAGATAGTTGCGGCATCTCCTCTCTTAAATCAATCCTTTAATGCAGGAACTTCATGTTAAATATTCTTTAATCGACACTACACTGAATACAATTTGTTACTTTTGTTTCAGTTTCTTTAAGGAGTGGTCATGAAGACTATAATTTAAATCTCTGAGTAGATCTACTATGAAACTGATACAAAAACTCAGCCGATATTAATAAAAACACAATTCTACAAATAGTGGAAATCTGAAACAAAAGCGGAAAAAGTTGGGAAACGCGCAACAGATAAATCGACATCCAGAGTAGAAAGAGATTTACATTTTGAGGTGTGTAATCTTCATCAGAATTTAAAAGGAGATTTAGATCCGGAAAAGTGCTTTAACATGACAAATATTCTAGGAACCTTTGGCGGGAAAATAATCAACCTATTGGGAACCTTTGTGCGGCTAAAAGGAAAATAAACAAGAAGTAAAAATTAAGTGAATGAAAACCCAGTCTGGAGGCTCAACATGAAATCTACAGAGCAGTGAGTTTGTTTGATTGTTCAGGGTTGAAGTGAAGCAGTGATCATGAAGGATTTTTGAAGAATGTGATCCTGCTTTCCATTACATATCATTCTCCCAAAGCTGTGATAAAAACATGCTTTTTGTCTTTTCAGTTGTTAGTTTGGATTTTTTGATGTTTCCAATCAGCATGAAGGGCTTAAAATCCCACAAGCATGCAGGGTACTTTTCAACAGAAAAACTATTAGCTCAGAGAGCAGACAGGCTGACTGAGGGTTACAATGAAAAACACAATGAGTTGTCTTTGTAGGAGGCTCTTTGTAGCTCTCTGCCTTTAATATTAACTTCATCATCAGATATTAACTATAGCTGACATTTTTCCTCTGGCTGTAGATTTTGGCATTGTGGGACGGGTGTGCCAGTATTTACTGGGAGGAGGATGAGGACCTTTGTCAGAAAATTATCATCAGGTGGTGTATCCTTGGTGTCAACCTGCTCTTTTACCCACCAGACCCCAAGCCACTGGAACCATATCTGCTTTCCTTTTACCTTTCTACAGAAATATAGAAAATTTATGGCACAGAAGGAGGCCATTCAGCCCAACATGGCTGTACTAACCAAAAAGAGCTATCTAACCCAATCCCACTTTCTAGCTCTTGGAACATAGCCCTTTAGGTTATGGTAAATCAAATGTATATCTAAGTAATTTTGAATGCCGCGAGGGTTTCTGCCTCTACTACCCTTCCTCCTCCCCCTGCCCCCCTGTATAGCTGAGTCACTCATTGTGCTGTGGACTTGGCTTTGTTTGCACTCCCCAGAGGAAACATTGCTCTCTCCAATATGCAGACCTGAATATTGGTTAGAAAGCGAGATGTATTCAGGGGATTCCTACCCTTCCTACCTGGTCCTCCTCGTCTGTCTGGTGGTCACCCAAGAGAAATAGGAGTGGGAGTAGACCACACGGCCTGTCAACCCTGCTGCACCATTCAATCCAATCATGGCTGCTCTTGGGCTTCAATTCCACTTCCCTGTCTGATCTCCATATCTCTTGATTCATTGAGAGACCAAATATCTGTCTATTCCAACCTTAAATACTATTCAACGATGGAGCAGTCACAACCCTCTGGGGTGGAGAATTTCAAAGATTCACAACCCTTTGAGTGAAGTAATTTCTCCTCTTCACAGTCCTGAATGATTGGCCTGTTATCCTGAAACTGTCACCGTGTTCTCGTTTCCCCAACCAGTGGAGACAATCGCTCAGCATCTACCCTGTCAAGCCCCTTCACAATCTTGGTATGTTTCAATGTGATCGCCTCTAATTCTTCTAAACTCAGACTATAGGCTCAATTTACTCAGCCTCTCATCATAGGACAGCCCTCTCATCCCAGTGTCCAATCCAGTGAACCTTCAGTGTACCACCTCCAATGCAAATATATCCTTCTTTAAATATGGAGACCAAAAGTACACAATATTTCATATATGGTCTCAGCAAAGCCCTGTGCAATTGTAGCAAGACTTCCTTATTCTTGCACTCAAATTTCCTTGTAATAAAGGTCAACATGCCATTTGCCTTCCTAATTGCCTTTCAAAAATATTCTTCTTTCTATTTTTATGACTAAAGTGAATAACTTCACACTTTCCCATGTGCCATCTTGTTTCCCACTCACTTAACCTGTCTCTATCTCTTTGCAGCCTCTCTGTGTCCTCGCCACAGCTTACCTTTCCACCTATCTTTGCATCATCAGCAAACTTGAATACATTACCTTCTGTCTCTTCATCTAAGCAATTAATATAGATTGTAAATAGCTGAGACCCCAGCAGTGATTCTTGCTACACTCCACTTGTCACAGCCTGTCAACTTGAAAATGCATAATTTACTCTCACTCTTATTTTCCCGTCCATTAACCAATCCTCTATGCATGCTAATATATTACCCCAACTCCCTGAGCCCTTATCTATTAACCTTTTGCATGGCACCTTATCAAATGCCTTTTGGAAATCCAGGGATAATACATCTACCCTTTATCTACTCGACTAGTTACATCCTCAAAGAACTAATACATTTGTCATGGATTTCCCTTTCGTAAAACTATGTTGACTTGTTCTAATCATACTGTGTTTTTCTAAGTGCATTGTTAAGACTTCCTTAATAATAGATTCCAGCATTTTCCCAACAACTGAAGTCAGGCTAACTGGCTTGTAGTTCTCTGTTTCCTCTCTCATACAAACATATGAGTTAGGAGCAGAAGTATACAACTTGGCCCCTTGAGCCTGCTCCACCACTCAACAAGATCACGGCTGATCTGATTGTAACCTCAACTCCACATTCCTGCCTACCCCCGATAACCTTTCACACCCTTGCTTATCAAGAATCTATCTAACTCTGCTTTAAAAATATTTAAAGACTCTGCTCCACCATCTTTTGAAGAAGAGTTCCAAAGACTCGCGACCCTCTTCATCAGTCTTAAGTCTGCCACCCCTTATTTCTAAACAGTGATCCCTAGTTTTAAATTTTCCCACAAGAGGAAACGTCCTTTCCACATCCACCCTGCCAAGACCTCTCAGGATCTTTTACATTTCAATCAAGTCACCTTTTACTCTTCTAAAGTCAATCAGATACAAAACTAACCTGTCGAATCTTTCTTCATAAGACAACTTGCCCAATCCAGGTATTAGTCTAGTACACCGTCTCTGAACTGCTTCTAATACATTTATATCCTTCCTTAAATAAGGAGACCAATATTGTACACAGTACTCCAGATGTGGTCTTACCAATGCTCTGTATACCTGTAGCTACCTACCTACATTTGTATTCCATTCCCCTCACAGTAAATTATAACATTTTATTAGCTTTCCTAATTACTTGCTGTACCTGCATGCTAACCTTTTGCAATTCATGCACTAGGACACCAGATTCCTCTGTATCTCAGAGCTCTGCAATCTCTCACCATTTAGATAATATGCTTTTTTGAAAATTCTTCTTGCCAAAATGGACAATTTCACATTTTCCCACATTATACTCCATTTGCCAGATCTTTGCTCACTCACTTAACCTATCTATATCCCTTTGTAGCCTCCTTATGTCCTTCAAAGGGATCAAGGGATATGGGGAGAAAGTGGGAACAAGGTACTGAATTAGAGGATCAGCCATGATCTTTTTGAATGGCGGAGCAGGCTCGAAGGGCCAAATGGCCTACTTCTGTTCCTATTTTCTATGTTTCACAACTTACTCTTCAACCTGTCTTTGTGTCATCAGCAAATTTAGCAGCCATACCTTTGACCCCTTCATCCAAATCATTTATATAAATTGTAAAAAGTTGAGGCCCCAGCATAGATCTCTGTGGCACATCACTTGTTACATCTTGCCAACTAGAAAATGACCTATTTATACTCTGTTTCCTGATGGCTAGCCAACCTTCTATCCACAGAGGACACCGAGGGGCTGCAAAGAGATATAAACAGATTAAGTGAGTGGGCAACAAGATGGCATATGGAGTATAATGTGGGAAAGTGTGAAGTTATTCACTTTAGTTGTAAAAATAGAAAGCAGAATATGTTGCCCCTTACACCATGAGCTTTTAATTTCCGCAATAACCTTTGATGTGACACCTTATCAAATGCCTTCTGGAAATCTAAGCACAGTACATCCACTGGTTTCCCCTTTATCCTCAGCAAATGTTACTTCTTCAAAGAACTCCAATAAATTGGTTAAACATGAATTCCCTTTCACAAAACCATAGGTTGACTCTTCCTGATTACCTTGAATTTTTCTAAGTGCTCTGCTATAATGTCTTTAATAATAGTTTCTAACATTTACCCGATGACATATGGCTAACTGGCTTGCAGTTTCCTGATTTCTGTCTCTCTCCCTTTTTGAATAAAGGAGTTACATTTGCTATTTTCCAATCTGATGGAACCTTCTCTGAATCTAAGGAATTTTGGAAAATTAAAACCAATGTATCAACTTCCTTTAAGACCCTAGGATGAAGTCCAGTAGGACCTAGGGACTTGTCAGCCCATAGCGCTGACAATTTTGCTCTGTACCACTTCCCTGGTGATGGTAATTTTCTTGAGTTCCTCCCTCCCTTCCATTTCCTGATTTTTTGGAATTAGAATTAGAACATTACAGCGCAGTACAGGCCCTTCGGCCCTCGATGTTGCGCCGATCATCTGACCTACACTATTCCATTTTCATCCATATGTCTATCCAATGACCACTTAAATGCCCTTAAAGTTGGCGAGTCTACTACTGTTGCAGGCAGGGCGTTCCACGCCCCTACTACTCTCTGCGTAAAGAAACTACCTCTGACATCTGTCCTATATCTTTCACCCCTCAACTTAAAGCTATGTCCCTTCGTGTTTGCCATCATCATCCGAGGAAAAAGATTCTCACTATCCACCCTATCTAACCCTCTGATTATCTTGTAATTCTCTATTAAGTCACCTCTCCTCCTCCTTCTCTCTAACGAAAACAACCCCAAGTCCCTCAGCCTTTCCTCGTAAGACCTTCCTTCCATACCAGGCAACATCCTAGTAAATCTCCTCTGCACCCTTTCCAAAGCTTCCACATCCTTCCTATAATGCGGTGACCAGAACTGCACGCAATACTCAAGGTGCGGCCTCACCAGAGTTTTGTACAGCTGCATCATGACCTCGTGGCTCTGAAACTCGATCCCCCTACTAATAAAAGCTAACACACCATATGCCTTCTTAACAGCCCTATTAACCTGGGTAGCAACTTTCAGGGATTTATGTACCTGGACACCAAGATCTCTCTGCTCATCTACACTACCAAGAATCTTCCCATTAGCCCAGTACTCTGCATTGCTGTTACTCCTTCCAAAGTGAATCACCTCACACTTCTCCGCATTAAACTCCATTTGCCATCTCTCAGCCCAGCTCTGCAGCCTATCTATGTCCCTCTGTACCCTACAACACCCTTCGACACTATCCACAACTCCACCGACCTTCGTGTCATCCGCAAATTTACTAACCCACCCTTCTACACCCTCATCCAGGTCGTTTATAAAAATGACAAACAGCAGTGGCCCCAAAACAGAACCTTGCGGTACACCACTAGTAACTAAACTCCAGGATGAACATTTGCTATCAACCACCACCCTCTGTCTTCTTTCAGCTAGCCAATTTCTGATCCAAAGCTCTAAATCACCTTCAACCCCATACTTCCGTATTTTCTGCAATAGCCTACCGTGGGGAACCTTATCAAACGCCTTACTGAAATCCATATACACCACATCCACAGCTTTACCCTCATCCACCTGTTTGGTCACCTTCTCGAAAAACTCAATAAGGTTTGTGAGGCACGACCTACCTTTCACAAAACCGTGCTGACTATCGCAAATGAACTTATTCTTTTCAAGATGATTATAAATCCTGTCTCTTATAACCTTTTCCAACATTTTACCCACAACCGAAGTAAGGCTCACAGGTCTATAATTACCAGGGCTGTCTCTACTCCCCTTCTTGAACAAGGGGACAACATTTGCTATCCTCCAGTCCTCCGGCACTACTCCTGTCGACAATGACGACATAAAGATCAACAACAACGGCTCTGCAATCTCCTCCCTGGCTTCCCAGAGAATCCTAGGATAAATCCCATCTGGCCCAGGGGACTTATCTATTTTCACTCTTTCCAAAATTGATAACACCTCCTCCTTGTGAATCTCAATCCCATCTAGCCTAGTAGGCTGTATCTCAGTAATCTCCTCGGCAACATTTTCTTTTTCTACTGTAAATACTGACGAAAAATATTCATTTAACGCTTCCCCTATCTCCTCTGATTCCGCACACAACTTCCCACTACTATCCTTGATTGGCCCTGTTCTAACTCTTATCATTCTTTTATTCCTGATATACCTATAGAAAGCCTTAGGGTTTTCTTTGATCCTATCCGCCAATGACTTCTCGTGTCCTCTCCTTGCTCTTCTTAGCCCTCCCTTTAGATCCTTCCTGGCTAGCTTGTAACTCTCAAGCGCCCTAACTGAGCCTTCACGTCTCATCCTAACATAAGCCACCCTCTTCCTCTTGACAAGCGCTTCAACTTCTTGAGTAAACCACGGCTCCCTCGCTCGACAACTTCCTCCCTGCCTGACAGGTACATACTTATCAAGGACACGCATTAGCTGCTCCTTGAATAAGCTCCACATTTCGTTTGTGCCCATCCCCTGCAGTTTCCTTCTCCATCCTACACGTCCTAAATCTTGCCTAATCGCGTCATAATTTCCTTTCCCCCAGCTATAATTCTTGCCCTGCGGTATATACCTGTCCCTGCCCATCGCTAAGGTAAACCTAACCGAATTGTGATCACTATCGCCAAAGTGCTCACCTACATCTAAATCGAACACCTGGCCGGGTTCATTACCCAGTACCAAATCCAATGTGGCATCGCCCCTGGTTGGCCTGTCCAAATACTGTGTCAGAAAACCCTCCTGCACACACTGGACAAAAACAGACCCATCTAAAGTACTCGAACTATAGTATTTCCAGTCAATATTTGGAAAGTTAAAGTCCCCCATAACCACTACCCTGTTACTCTCGCTCCTGTCGAGAATCATCTTCGCTATCCTTTCCTCTACATCTCTGGAACTATTCGGAGGTCTATAGAAAACTCCCAACAGGGTGACCTCTCCTCTCCTGTTTCTAACCTCGGCCCATACTACCTCAGTAGACGAGTCCTCAAACGTCCTTTCTGCCGCTGTAATACTTTCCTTGATTAACAATGCCACACCCGCCCCTCTTTTACCCTCTTCTCTGTTCTTACTGAAACATCTAAATCCCGGAACCTGCAACATCCATTCCTGCCCCTGCTCTACCCATGTCTCTGAAATGGCCACAACATCAGGATCCCAGGTACCAACCCATGCTGCAAGCTCACCCACCTTATTCCGGATGCTCCTGGCGTTGAAGTAGACACACTTTAAACCAGGTTCTTGCTTGCCAGTGCCCTCTTGCGTCCCTGTAACCTTATCCCCTACCTCACTACTCTCAACAGCCTGTACACTGGAACTACAATTTAGGTTCCCATTCCCCTGCTGATTTAGTTTAAACCCCCCCGAAGAGCACTAACAGATCTCCCCCCCAGGATATTGGTACCCCTCTGGTTCAGGTGAAGACCATCCTGTTTGTAGAGGTCCCACCTACCCCAGAAAGAGCCCCAATTATCCAGGAAACCAAAACCCTCCCCCCTACACCATCCCTGCAGCCACGTGTTCAACTCCTCTCTCTCCCTATTCCTCTCTTCGCTAGCACGTGGCACAGGCAACAACCCAGAGATAACAACTCTGGTTGTTCTCGCTCTTAGCTTCCACCCTAGCTCCCTGAATTTCTGCCTTAAATCCCCATCTCTCTTCCTACCTATGTCGTTGGTGCCTATGTGGACCACGACTTGGGGGTGCTCCCCCTCCCCCTTAAGGATCCCAAAAACACGATCGGAGACATCACGTACCCTGGCACCTGGGAGGCAACACACCAACCGTGAGTCTCTCTCGTTCCCACAGAACCTCCTATCTGTTCCCCTAACTATGGAGTCCCCAATGACTAATGCTCTGCTCCTCTTCCCCTTTCCCTTCTGAGCAACAGGGACAGACTCTGTGCCAGAGACCTGCACCCCATTGCTTACCCCTGGTAAGTCGTCCCCCCCAACAGTATCCAAAACGGTATACCTGTTGTTGAGGGAAACGGCCACAGGGGATCCCTGCACTGCCTGCTGGTTCCCTTTCCTTCCCCTGACGGTAACCCATCTACCTACTTCTTTTACCTGAGGTGTGACTGCCTCCCTATAACTCCTGTCAATAATCCCCTCCGCCTCCCGAATGATCCGAAGTTCATCCAGCTCCAGCTCCAGTTCCCTAACGCGGTCTGCGAGGAGCTGGAGTTGGGTGCACTTCCCGCAGATGCAGTCAGCAGGGACACTCTTGGCGACCCCTACCTCCCACATTCTGCAGGAGGAACATACAACTGCCTTTACCTCCATTCCCACTATTCTAGATTCCCAACAAATCTACTGAAAAACCAAACGAAAAAAAAAAGTCAAAACTTGTTCGCTTAGCAATCCGACGGGCTGAACTTTTTAAATAAAAAGCTTACCTTATCAACACACCAGAGTCCTTTTTTTTTTGGTTAGAGGAGGGAGGTGGGAGACACTACACGTGTAGTGTCTCAGGTACTGCCACTGCCCAAATAAATAAATAGTTTTCCCTTACCCAGCAGTCCCCTGGTCCTCCGAAACAAAAGGGGATTAACTTGTAACTTACTGAAATTGACCGCTCAGCTGAAAGTCCGCTCCGCACCTCGTTCTGTCAAAGCTGCTCCTCGCAAATTTACAGCTATTTCTGGGATGTTACTTTTATCCTCTATAGCAAGACCAATGCAAAATACTGACTCAGTTCATCTGCCATCTCCTTATTTTCCATTATTAATTCCTCAGACTCACATTCTATAGGACCAACGCTCACTTTGTTCACTCTTTTTAAAATATCGATAGAAACTTTTACTCTGTCTTTATATTTTGAGCTAGCTTTCTCTCGTACTCTAATTTTTTCCTCCTTATTGATCTTTTAGACGTTCTTTGTTGTTTTTCAAATTATGTTGTTGTAAGAGTTTTGTTTTTGTGTTGAACGCATAGAATTCTGTGTGTTTTTAAAACTAAGGAAAAGGAGTTTTTCTGTGGACAATAATTGCTGAAACACGGTGGGTTTGAACTGAGTGAAAATACAGACTGTAAAACTGCAGAAAGTTTGTTATGGAAGGGTAAGGCTGGAGCCGATATTTACTCAGTTTCACATTTATTGTATAGAGTAAAAGGACTACAAACATGTAACACTACACAAATCCCCCTCCCAGTCTCACTGAATGTCTGCTTTCAAGTGCTCAACTAAACCCCAATTAACTCCCTTCACCTGCATATAATCACACAATTAACACTTGTTTCCAAACAACTCAGGGGGTGACAGGTCAAGAGTTATGATTGTCATGTGACTTGATTGTTGAAGTTTAGTTTCACTTTTAGAATTTGAAAAAAACATGGGGAGCAGGCAGTTGAAATCTGGCTGTGCCTTGCCTGGAGACCAGAGAAAAGACCTTTCTCTATAAAGGAAAACCTGCATCTCTTGAAAAGAAATTCTGTATTTGAAAGGTGGCAGTTTTCTGCTGCCTCTTATCTGAAGAATTCCTGCATCCAGGGTGGTTCCTGTTAATCCTGTGTCTTGAGAGACCCTGAAATCTTCAGAAAGCTTCTATTGCTGGCTTGTTGCTGTGAGTCCTGAGCAGACTGGTTGATGCACCCCTGTTGGAAGACCTGTGAGGCAGCGGCTACACACAAATTGCCTTGAATGCCTACCCATCACAAACTGATCATCAACCTCGCCTGGAGAGACTTCGAGTGGCATCCGACTATTTGACTCTGAGACACCTCACTGTACTGAAAACAGCTGACCAGAACGCGATAAACTCAATCATTTATTTTTATTCTTTTTATTCTTGAGAAACAGCTGTAAATCAAAAAAATCCTTTCACTGATTAACCTTTTGTTTTGAATGTATGCTGGTGTGCATGAGGGTTAAGGAAATAAGGAGTGTTTTCATTTATATAGATTCATCTCATTAGTAGTTAAGACTTATAATTTATTTTCTAATAAATAGTTAATGTTGTTGTTTAAAGAAACCTGGTGTTGTGTACTTTATTCTGGGGGACAAATAGAGTGTATAATTTGGCTATTCTTTGGCTGGTGGAAAACTTTCTTGATATGCTGTGACCTGTGGACGAGTGGGACTGAATTAACAATGCATTACTCCCACCTTGGTTGTAACACTGTCCAATCTTCTGACCTGTCACCCATCATTGCACAATTATATGCTTTTACTTTAAGTTTGATTATTGCAAGCGCATTCAGCGCATTGCACTGTTGAACTACAAGAAAGCCCCCAGCGATTTAACATCCGCAGCACTTAAAGCAGCCAGAAGTACTGCACAAAGAACAGCTAGGCGTTGCGCAAACGACTACTGGCAACACCTATGCAGTCATATTCAGCTGGCCTCAGACACCGGAAACATCAGAGGAATGTATGATGGCATGAAGAGAGCTCTTGGGCCAGCCATCAAGAAGATCGCCCCCCTCAAATCTAAATCAGGGGACATAATCACTGACCAATGCAAACAAATGGACCGCTGGGTTGAGCACTACCTAGAACTGTACTCCAGGGAGAATGCTGTCACTGAGACTGCCCTCAATGCAGCCCAGCCTCTACCAGTCATGGATGAGCTGGACATACAGCCAACCAAATCGGAACTCAGTGATGCCATTGATTCTCTAGCCAGCGGAAAAGCCGCTGGGAAGGTCAGCATTACCCCTTAAATAATCAAGAGTGCCAAGCCTGCTATACTCTCAGCACTACATGAACTGCTATGCCTGTGCTGGGATGAGGGAGCAGTACCCCAGGACATGCGCGATGCCAATATCATCACCCTCTATAAAAACAAAGGTGACCGCGGTGACTGCAACAACTACCATGGAATCTCCCTGCTCAGCATAGTGGGGAAAGTCTTTGCTCGAGTCGCTCTAAACAGGCTCCAGAAGCTGGCCGAGCGCGTCTACCTTGAGGCACAGTGTGGCTTTCGTGCAGAGAGATCGACCATTGACATGCTGTTCTCCCTTCGTCAGCTACAGGAGAAATGCTGTGAACAACAGATGCCCCTCTACATTGCTTTCATTGATCTCACCAAAGCCTTTGACCTCGTCAGCAGACGTGGTCTCTTCAGACTACTAGAAAAGATTGGATGTCCACCAAAGCTACTAAGTATCATCACCTCACTCCATGACAAAATGAAAGGCACAATTCAACATGGTGGCTCCTCATCAGAGCCCTTTCCTATCCTGAGTGGTGTGAAACAGGGCTGTGTTCTCGCACCCACACTTTTTGGGATTGTCTTCTCCCTGCTGCTTTCACATGCGTTCAAATCCTCTGAAGAAGGAATTTTCCTCCACACAAGATCAGGGGGCAGGTTGTTCAACCTTGTCCGTCTAAGAGCGAAGTCCAAAGTACGGAAAGTCCTCATCAGAGAACTCCTCTTTGCTGACGATGCTGCTTTAACATCTCACACTGAAGAGTGCCTGCAGAGTCTCATCGACAGGTTTGCGGCTGCCTGCAATGAATTTGGCCTAACCATCAGCCTAAAGAAAACGAACATCATGGGGCAGGACGTCAGAAATGCTCCAACCATCAATATTGGCGACCACGCTCTGGAAGTGGTTCAAGAGTTCACCTACCTAGGCTCAACTATCACCAGTAACCTGTCTCTAGATGCAGAAATCAACAAGCGCATGGGTAAGGCTTCCACTGCTATGTCCAGACTGGCCAAGAGAGTGTGGGAAAATGGCGCACTGACACGGAACACAAAAGTCCGAGTGTATCAGGCCTGTGTCCTCAGTACCTTGCTCTATGGCAGCGAGGCCTGGACAACGTATGCCAGCCAAGAGCAACGTCTCAATTCATTCCATCTTCGCTGCCTCCGGAGAATACTTGGCATCAGGTGGCAGGACCATATCTCCAACACAGAAGTCCTTGAAGCGGCTAACATCCCCAGCTTGTACACACTACTGAGTCAGCGGCGCTTGAGATGGCTTGGCCATGTGAGCCGCATGGAAGATGGCAGGATCCCCAAAGATACATTGTACAGCGAGCTCGCCACTGGTATCAAACCCACCGGCCGTCCATGTCTCCGCTATAAAGACGTCTGCAAACGCGACATGAAATCGTGTGACATTGATCACAAGTCGTGGGAGTCAGTTGCCAGCATTCGCCAGAGCTGGCGGGCAGCCATAAAGACAGGGCTAAATTGTGGCGAGTCGAAGAGACTTAGTAGTTGGCAGGAAAAAAGACAGAGGCGCAGGGGGAGAGCCAACTGTGCAACAGCCCTGACAAACAAATTTCTCTGCAGCACCTGTGGAAGAGCCTGTCACTCTAGAATTGGCCTTCATAGCCACTCCAGGCGCTGCTTCACAAACCACTGACCACCTCCAGGCGCGTATCCATTGTCTCTCGAGATAAGGAGGCCCAAAAGAAGAACTTTAAGTTTGATACGATCTTTTAATTTTTTTAGTTCACCATGGATGGTGGATCCTCCCCTTGGAATTTTTCTTTCTCGTTGGAATATATCTATTCTGTGTATTCTGAAATATTCCCTTAAATGTCTGTCACTGCCTCTCTATTGACCTATCCCTTAACCTACTTTGTCAGTTCACTTTAGCTAGCTCTGCTTTCATACTCTCATAATTGCCCTTATTTAGGTTTAAAATACTAGTCTTAGACCCACTCTTCTGTCCCTCAAACTAAATGTAAAATTTAGGCTTCTTATGATCACTGCTGCCTGGGGGTGCCTTCACGATGAGGTCATCAATTAATCCTATCTCATTGCACAATCGTAGGTTTAGTGTAGCCTGCTCTGGTTGGCTCCAGTACATGCTGCTCTAAGAAACTATCCTGAAAACATTCTATGAACTGTTCATCTAGTTTACCTTTGCCCATCTGATTTTTCCAGTCTATATGTAGATTAAAATCCCCCATGATTATTGCCGTACCTTTCTCAGAAGCTCCCATAATTTCTTCCTTTATACCCCGTCCTACCATGTGGTTACTGTTAGGGGGCCTGTACACCACTCCCATGAGTGACTTCTTGCCTTTATCATTTCTCATCTCTACCCAAACCACATAAACATCCTGGTTTCCTGAACTTGGGTAATCCCTCTCTATTGTGCTAATCCCATCATTAATTAACAGAGCTACCCCTCCACCTTTTCCTAGCTTCCTGTCCTTCCTAAATGGTATGTACTGTCCTTTCTTGAAAAATGGTGTAACATTTGGCAAGTTCCAGTCTGCTGGGACAGTTCCCAAATCTAAGGAATTTTGGAAATTCATAGCTCGTGTATCCACTACCTCTGCAGCTGTCTCTATATTAGAACCCTAGGATGTAGGCCATCAGGTCCCAGTGATTTGTCAGATTTTAGTCCCTTAAGTTTCTCCAATGTTGGTGTTGCAAGTGAAGCCCACATCCCATGAAGGAATTAAAAAAAAAGTTGCAGTCAGTTTCAGTTTTGCAATCAGAATGCTGAGTGTTTAAGTCTTGTGTTCTTCAGCTGAAGAGCAGGGTTACTTTTAAGGCTGCGATATGCTCATGTTTTTAGGTTGATGTTTATCATCGAATGGCTACAGCACAGAAGAAGCCCATTGGGCCCACACTAGCTCACTGCAAGAGTAATTCAGCTCGTCCCACTCCCATGGCTCTCCCCATAACACTGCATTAAAAAAAAAATCTTCAGATGCTTATCCGATTCCCTTTCAGAGTAACATTTGAACCTGCCTCTCAGGCAGTGCATTCCAGATCCTAAACACTTGCTGAATAAAAACATTTCCTCATGTTGCCTTTGGTTCTTGTACCATTCACCTTAAATCTATGTCCTCTGGTTCTCGACCCCTCAATCCACAGCTCCTCCCCCACCTCCACCTAATAAGCTCAGCCCCTCCCTGCCCCGCATAATATCCCTCAGCTCCTCCCCCACCTCCACCTAATATCCCTCAGCTTCTCCCTCACCTCCACTTAATATCCTCAGCTCCTTCCCACCTCCACTTAATATCCCTCAGCTCCTCCCCCACCTCCACCTAATATCCTTCAGCTCCTCCCCCACCTCCACCTAATATCCCTCAGCTCCTCCCCCATGTCCACTTAATATCCCTCAGCTCCTCCCCAATCTCCACCTACTATCCCTCAGCTCCTCCCCCACCTCCACCTAATATCCCTCAGCTCTTCCCCCACCTCCACTTAATATCCCTCAGCTCCTCCCCCATGTCCACTTAATATCCCTCAGCTACTCCCCCACCTCCACCTAATATCCCTCAGCTCCTCCCCCATGTCCACCTAATATCCGTCAGCTCCTCCTCCACCTCCACCTAATATCCCGCAGCTTCTCCCTCACCTCCACCTAATATCCCTCAGCTCCGCCCCCCACCTCCACCTGATATCCTCAGCTCCTCCCCCAGCCCCACCTAATGTCCTCATCCCCTCCCCTACCTCCACCTACTATCCCTCAGCTCCTCCCCCACCTCCACCTAATGTCCTCATCTCCTCCCCCACCTCCACCGAATATCCTCAGCTCCTCCTTCACCTCCACTTAATATCCCTCAGCTCCTCCCCAATCTCCACCTAATATCCCTCAGCTCCTCCCCAATCTCCACCTAATATCCCTCAGCTCCTCCCCCCCTGCACCTAATATCCGTCAGCTCCACCCCCCACCTCCACCTAATATCCTCAGCTCCTCCCCCAGCCCCACCTAATGTCCTCATCTCCTCCCCTACCTCCACCTACTATCCCTCAGCTCCTCCCCCACCTCCACCTAATGTCCCCATGTCCTCCCCCACCTCCACCGAATATCCTCAGCTCCTCCTTCACCTCCACCTAATATCCTCAGCTCCTCCCCTACCTCCACCTAATGTCCCCAGCTCCTCCCCCACCCCAGCCTAACATACGACCATACGAATTAGAAGCAGATGTCGGCCACTCGGCCTCTCTAGCCTTCTCCACCATTTGATAAGATCATGACTGATCTGTTTGTGTCTCGAATTCCACACTCCCATCTACCCCTGATTCTCTTCCCTGACGAGAATCTATTTACTGCCACCTTGAAAATATTCAATGACCCCACCTCTACTACCTTCTGAGGCAGAGAGTTCCAAAGTCACACAACCCTCTGAGAAAAACTTTCTCCTCATCTCTGCCGTAAAAGGGCGACATCTAATTTTAAAACAGTTCCCCCTAGTTCTGGACTCATCCACAAGAGGAAATGTCCTCTCCACATCCACCTTGTCAAGACCGTTCAGAATCTTATAAACTTCAATCAAGTCTCCCCTCACTCTTCTAAACTCCAGTGAAAACAAGCCCAGTCTGTCCAACCTTTTCTCAGAAGACAACCTGCTCATTCCAGGTATCAATCTAGTAAACCTCCTCTGAACCATCTCCAATGCATTTACTCCTTAAATAAGGAGACTAAAACTGCACACAGTATTTGAGATGTGGTCTCACCAATGCCCTGAAAAATAACATCCTTACATGTATTTTCAATTCCTCTCATACTAAAGGATAGCATTCTATTAGCCTTCTTTATTACTTGCTGTAACAGCATACTTACTTTTTGTGATTCGTGCACGAGAAAACCTAGATCCCGCTGCACCCCGGAATTCTGCAGTCGCTCTCCATTTAAGTAATACTCTGCTTTTTAATTCTTCCTGAACAACTTCACATTTTCCCACATTATACTCCATCTGCCAGATTTTTGCCCACTCACTCAACCTATCTATATCGGTCTGCAACTTTATGTCCTCTTCACAACATACCTTTCTACCTGTCTTTGTTTCATCTGTAAATTTAGCAACCATGCTATCACACCCCTCATTTAAGTCATTGATATAAATTGTAAAAAGTTGAAGCTCCAGCGCGGACCCCTGCGGGACTCGACTTGTCACATCCTGCCAATCAGAAAAGGACCCATTTCTGTGTACTCTCGGTTTTCTGGCAGCCAGCCAATCTTCTATCCATGCTAATATATTACCCCCTACACCATGAACTCCTACTTTGCACAATAACCTTTATGTGGCACCTTGTCAAATGCCTTCTGGAAATCCAAGTACAGTATGTCAATGGGTTCCCTTTATCCACGGCACATGTTACTTCTTCAAAGAACTCCAATAAATTGGTTGAACATGATTTCACTTTCACAAAACCATGCTGACGATTCCTGATTATCTTAAGTTTTTCTAAGTGCTCAGCTATAGCCTCCTTAATGATCAATTTTAACACCTTCCCCACAACTGACTTCAAGCTAACTGGTCTATAGATAACTGTTTTTGGCCGCCACCGCTTCTTGAATAGACGAGTTATATTTACTACTTTCCGGTCAGGTGGAACCTTTCCAGAATCTAGCGAATTTTGAAAAATTAATACCAAAACATCTACCATCTCATTCGCCGCCTAATGTCCTCAGCTCCTCCCCCAGCCTCACCTAAAGTCCTCAACTCCTCCCCCAACCTCACCTAATGTCCTCAGCTCCTCCCCCTGCCCCACCTCATGTCCTCAACTCCTCCTCCAACCTCACCTAATGTCCTCAGCTCCTCCCCCAGCCTCACCTAAACTCCTCAGCTCCTCCCCCAGCTTCACCTAATGTCCTCAGCTCCTCCCCCTGCCCCACCTCATGTCCTCAACTCCTCCTCCAACCTCACCTAATGTCCTCAGCTCCTCCCCAGCCTCGCCTAATATCTTCAGCTCCTCCCCCAGCCTCACCTAATGTCCTCAGCTCCTCTTCCAGCCTCGCCTAATGTCCTCAGCTCCTCTTCCAGCCTCGCAAAATACCGTCAGCTCCTCCCCCAGCCTCACCTACTGTCCTCAGCTCCTCCTCCAGCCTCACCTAATGTCCTCAGCTCCTCCCCCAGCCTCACCTAATGTCCTCAGCTCCTCCTCCAGCCTCACCTAACGTCCTCAGCTCCTCCCCCAGCCTCACCTAATGTCCTCAGCTCCTCCTCCAGCCTCACCTAATGTCCTCAGCTCCTCCCCCAGCCTCACCTAATGTCCTCAGCTCCTCCCCCAGCCTCACCTAATATCCTCAGCTCCTCCTCCAGCCTCACCTAATGTCCTCAGCTCCTCCCCCAGCCTCACCTAATACCCTCAGCTCCTCCCCCAGCCTCACCTAATGTCCTCAGCTCCTCCTCGTTAACTGAAATCCCTCGAGGGAGAGTTGAATTATTTTTAGTAGTAGAGACAATTTAGTGGAATATTTATTTTTTTCAAAATTTTGGGCTTGCTAGATTGGGTATCATTTTTCCAGTCCTGTACACACCTGTGACCTGCAGGGGCTGGAGTATAATTTTTGAAAAAAA
Organism: Heterodontus francisci; assembly: GCF_036365525.1. Lineage (NCBI taxonomy): Eukaryota > Metazoa > Chordata > Chondrichthyes > Heterodontiformes > Heterodontidae > Heterodontus > Heterodontus francisci. The sequence continues at coordinate 8,839,603 of NC_090399.1, forward strand.
GATACATTTTATTCTGGATTGCAAAGTTGATGATGGTCTGCTGCAGTAAGTATAATGATTCATGGTCTGGTGAATAACTTGAGAAAGCAAAATATAACAACTAACTATGAGATACAAGCTCCTGGTCAGTAAACAGAGAATCACAATTTTCACGATGAAGTGCCTCAGCCCTGGAACCATTCTTGTAAATCTTTACTGCACCCTCTCCAGTTCCTTCACATCTGTCGTATAGTGTGGTGGCCAAAACTGGATACAATATTCCAGTTGAGCATTCCTTTTCTCTCCAAAGTCCTTGAACATGTTGTCACCAAATTCATTCCCATCTTTTCCGGAATTCCATGTTTGAATCCCTCCAATCAGGTTCCAGTCCCTGCCACAGTACTGAAACGACTCTTACCAAAGTTACAAATGACATCCTATGTGACTGTAACAAAGGTAAATGTTCCCTCTTTGTCCTTCTCGACCTGTCTTCAGCCTTTGACACGGTTTACCACACCATCCTGTTACAACACCTCTCCACTGTCATCCAGCTGGGTGGGACTTTTCTCATTGGATCTATCTAATCATAGCCAGAGAATCATTTGCAGTGGCTTCTCTTCCTGCTCCTGCACTGTTACCTCTGGTGTCCCCCAAGGATCTACCATTGGCCTCCTCCTATTTCTCGTCTACATTCTGCCCTTCAGCAACATCTTCTGAAGGCATGGCATTAGTTTTCACATGTATTCTGGCAACACTCAGATCTACCTCACCACCACTAATCTCCACTCCTCCACTGTAACTAAATTATCAGACAGCTTATCAGACAGCTTATCAGACATCTTATCCGACATCTTGTATTAGATGAACAGAAATTTCCTCCAATTAAATATTGGGAAGACTGAAGCCACTGTTTTTGATCCCTGCTCCAAACTCTGTTCCCCAGCTATTGACTCCATTCCTCTCCCTGGCAACAGTCTGAGATTAAGCCAGTCTGTTTGCAACTTTGGTTCCACATTTGACTCCAAGATGAACCTTCGATCCCTATTCGTGCCATCACGAAGATTGTCTATTTCCACCTCTGTAACATTGCCCGACTTTGTCCCTGTCTCAGCTAAACTGCTGCTGAACCCCTTATTCATGCCTTTGTTACCTCTAGACTTGACTATTCCAAGCACCCCTGGCTGGTCTCCCATATTCTACTCTTCATAAACTTGAGGTCATCCAAATCTCTGCTGCCCGTGTCTTAACTCACACCAAGTCCTGTTCTTGATTCACCCCTGTGATCGCTGACCTACATTGTCTCCCGGTCAAGCAAAATCTTGATTTCAAAATTCTTATCCTTATTTTCAAATCCCTCCATATCCTTGCCCCTCCCTAGCTCTTGTTACGAAGGTTTCCATTTTTTGTTAAATTTTGAGAGTTTGTGTTGTAAAAAATGAAAAGGAACTTTGGGTTTATTTTTAACAGAAGGGTTGGGACTGAGTTTGACCTCAGAGTAAACAGTTACTGCAAGGCACCTGTTTTCAAAGAACCCAGCAGGGGCTGTTTTGGCTTGAAGAGATGTTTGCAGAGAAGTGACAGGTTAAGATTTTTAGATGTCATAAGACTTGCTTCTGGAAAGTTTTGGTTTCAATTTGAACTGTTAAAAAAGGTAGTTTTCTCTCTGGCCTGCCAGGAGAGGACAACTCACCTCTTTCTCTCGAAAAGAAATCCTGCATCAAGAGATTCCTACTTCCTCCTGTATTTGAAGAATCTCTGCATCTTTGAAGAAGTCTTGCATCAATGTGTGGAGCTAAAGCCTTGTTGCCGCATTTCCTGCTGTAAGACCTGTTTGGCTTCTGTAGCTCCATCTCTTGAAAAGCCTATCCCAAACTGATCATCAACCTCGCCTGGAAAGAACTGATCGAGGAAGATCCCATTGATAGCTGTCTATTCACCTTTGATACACCTCATTGAAACAAAGGACATATTTCCATACCTTCTTTTCAGCCTAAGTGTTTTTTCTTATTCCTTCTATTTCATTGTAACAGCTGTAAACAAAAATCCCTTTTTTTTCCCTCTGGATAACCGGGTTTGCGTGTGTGTGTGTGTGTGTGTGTGTGTGTGTGTGGGGGGGGGGGGAGGGGATAGGATAAATATGGGGCTTTAATATTTCAATTTGTGTGTATGTTTTACTTCATTATTGGTGAAAACTTGGTTTATAATCTGATAATTTTGTTGTTTATTAAAGAATCCTGGTTGGTGTGCTTCATTCTGGGAAAAATAGAGTATATGGTTGACCGTATTGATAAGTCAGAAAATTTAAATATGTGTTGTGACCTGTGGAGAACTGGGACTGAATTAACAGTGCAATCCATCGCCTCCATCGTAACACTCTGTAATCGCCTCCAGTCCCACAACTCTCCAAGATATCTTCGCTCCTCTAATTCTGGCCTCTTGTGCATCCCTGATTTTAAACATTCCACCATTGGAGGCTGTGCCTTCAGTTGCCTCGGCCTCAAGCTCTGGAATTCCCTCCCTACACTCTCTGTCTCTCCACCAACCTACTTCTTTGACCAAGCTTATGCTCATCAGACCTAATATCTCCTTTTGTGGCTCAGTTGTTTTATAATGCTCCTGAAAATTGCCTTTGGATGTTTTATTACTTTTAAGATGTTATATAAATATAAGTTCTTGCTGAGGCCGAACCAGTGTTTTACAAAAGTTCATCACCAACTTCCTTGCTTTTGTACTCTATGCCTCTATTTATAAGCCTCCAATCCCTCTGCCTTTGTAACCATTTTCTCTACCTGCCCTGCTGCCTTCAATGATTTGTGCACATATACCCAAGGTCTCTCTGTTCCTGCACCCTTTAGAATTATATCCTTTAGTTTATATTGCCTCTCCTCGTTCTTCCTTAAAATGTAGCCCTTCACATTTCTGTGCATTAAATTTAATCTGCCATGTGTCCGCCCATTCCACCAGTCTGTCTATGTCCTCTTGAAGACTATTACTGCTCTCCTCACAGTTCACAATACTTCCAAGTTTTGTGTCAGCTGCACGTTTAAAATTTGTGCCCTGTACACCCAAGGCTAAGTCATTAATAAATATCAAGAAAAGCAGTGGCCCTGGTACTGGCCCCTGGGAGCACTACTGAGTTGCTCTTACAGAGAGGCAGCATGGACACAATGGGCTGAATGGCCTCCTCCTGTGCTGTAACTATTCTTTGTTATTTTTTCTATTATTCATTGGCCAATCACCTTAAATCTGTTCCCACTGATTATCATTCCTTCAGCTTGCTCGTTATTTTCTCGATCTAAATCCGACATGATTTTAAACACCTTTCTCAAATCTCCTCAGTCTTCTCTGCTCTGAGACGAACAGCTTCTCAAGTCAATTCACTTCACTGTAACCCTTCATCCTTGGAACCATTCTCTTCTGTTCACTCTCCAAAACTTTAATGACTTTCCCAAAGTGTGATGCCCAGTATTGAACACAATACTCCAACTGGGGCCAGACTTGTGTTTTATACAGCTTGAGAATAACTTCCTGACTATTTATAAAGCCCAGGATCCTGTATAATTTATTAACTGTTTTGTTATCCTGTCTTGCAGCCTTCAAAGTTTTATATTCAAACACTCTGGGCTGGATTTTATGTTCTCCCCCATGGTGAATTTGGAGGTGGGGAGAGGATTTGATCGGGCAGATGCTGGCGAATGGTGATCCTGCCACCTTCCCACCTCTACCCTGATTAAGTCTGTGGCAGTTAGGGCTGTGGGCCACCACCAATTGACGTCCTTAAGGGAGAATTAACCCAGCGGCAGGTGGGCCTGTCTCCACATGGGGACCACGGCATGCAAACCTGTGCGGAATTACTTGCTGGCTCGAAAGCCGGTGAGGAATGATCTGGGGGTTGGGGATGGGCAGGGATTCCTTCGTTCAAAGGCATTAATACCTTATTGAGGGAGCAGCATCAGGAAGGGGGGGGGTGGTGTTGAACTCTGAAAGCCATCCCCCTGACCTTGCTGCCAAACCCCCTACAACTCCCACTCTGCACAATCCCTCCCGCCACCACTGACCTGGGTCTGGGATTTAGCACCGACCTGGGTCTTGGGTGGGTGTCTTTCTCACAGCAGCCACTGCCTCCCCAGTGGCGCTGCTGAGTAAAAGAGCTGCTGTCCTCTGAATGGCGCTTAATTTGGCAGGCCTTCCCTAAAGGAGGTGACGTGGGGCTCTTGCTGGCTCTCCAGCTGGCAGGTGAGACTCCCGGCACCCACATTAAATACCGCCCCAAGGTGTCTTTGTTCTTGCACTTCCTGTAAAATTGTGTCATTTATTATGTACGATCTCTCCTCCTCATTCTTCCTATTAAAATATATCACCTCACTTTTCTGTATTGAATTTCATCTGCCATGTGTCTGCCCATTTGACCAGCCTGAGTGAGTTCTCTTGTAGTCGATCACTATCTTCCTCCTCGTTTACTGTACTTTCAAGTTTTGTGTCACCTTCAGATTTTATGATTATGCCCTGTACCCCCAATTCCAAATCATTGATATATATCAGGAACAGCAGTGGTCCTGGTACTGAACCTTGGGACATGCCACTGTACACCTCCCTTTAGAGAGAAAACAGCCATTCACAACTCTTTTTTTATTATTCTTTCATGGGATGTGGGTGCTGTTGGCAAGACCAGCCTTTGTTGCCCATCCTTAATTCCCCTTGACAACTGAGCGACATTTTAGACCATTTCAGAGGGCAGTTAAGAGTCAGCCACATTGCTGTGAGTCTGGAGTCACATGTAGGCCATTAGGACATTAGTGAACCAGATGGGTTTACTATCACTGATAGTTTCAAGGCACCATTATTGAGACTAGCTTTCAATACCAGATTTTTTTTATTTATTGAATTTATTAATTGACTTTAAATCCCTCCAGCTGCCCTGGTGGGATTTGAACCCATGTCCCCAGGGAATTAGCCTGGGCCTCTGGATTACTAATTCAGTGACATTCCCACTGGGCCACCATCTCCCCTATCTCTTCACTGATTTTGTATCCATGCTGCTGTTGATGCCCCTTTGATCCCATGGGCTTCAATTTTTCTAACCAGCCTAATATGTATTAATCTATCAAACATCTTTTGAAAGTCCATATACACAACATTAACTGCACTGCCCTCACCCTCACTGTTACCTCATCAAAAAGCTCAAACACATTGGTCAAACACTATTTGTCCTTAACAAATCCATGCTTTCTCCTTTATTAGTCCATGCTTGTCCAAGTGGCCATTAATTTTCTCCTGGATTATTGTTTCTAAAGATTTTCCAACCACCACCATTAAACTGAATGGCTGGTAATTTCCAGGTTTATTCTTCACTTTTTTGAACAAGGATATAACATTTGCCATCTTCCAGTTCTTTGGAACCATCCTGTTATCGAAGGAGAATTGGAATTGTGTCTTGCACCTCCGCAATTTCTGTACTCAGCAACCTAGAATGAATCCCATCCAGGCTGGATGACTTAGTCATAGAGTCATAGAGTTATACAACGCAGAAACAGGCCCTTCGGCCCATTGTGTCTTTGCCAGCCATTAAGCACCTAACTATTCTAATCCTATTTTCCAGCACTTGGCCCGTAGCCTTGTATGCTATGGCGTTTCTAGTGCTCGTTTAAATACTTCTTAAATGCTATGAGGGTTCCTGCCTCTACCACCTCTTCAGGCAGTGCATTCCAGATTCCAACCACCCTCTGGGTGAAATTGCTTTCACTCAAATCCCCTCTAAACCTCCTGCACCTTACCTTAAATCTATGCCCCCTGCTTACTGACTCCTCCACTAAGGGATAAAGTTTCTTTCTATCTAACCTATCAATGCCCCTCATAATTTTGTATACCTCAATTATATCTCCCCTCAGCCTTCTCTGCTCCAAGGAAAACAACCCCAGCCATTTCAGTCTCTCTTCATAGCTGAAATGCTGCAGCCCAGGCAACATCCTGGTCAATCTCCTCTGCACCCTCACCAGTGGAATCACATCCTTCCTATAGTGTGGTACCAGAACTGCACACAGTACTCCAGCTGTGGTCTAACTAGCATTTTATACAGCTCCATCATAACCTCCCTGCTCTTATATTCTATGCCTCGGCTAATAAAGGCAGGTATCCCATATGCCTTCCTAACCATCTTATCTACCTGTGCTGCTGCCTTCAGTGATCTATGGACAAGTACACCAAGGTCCCTCTGACCTTCTGTACTTCCTATCCGTTGTATATTCCCTTGCCTTGTTAGTCCTCCCAAAATGCATCACCTCACACTTCTCAGGATTAAATTCCATTTGCCACTGCTCTGCCCATCTTACCAGCCCATTGATATCGTCCTGTAATCTGAGGTTTTCTTCCTCACTATTTACGACACCAACAATTTTTGTGTCATCTGCGAACTTACTCCTATATTCACATCTAAATCATTAATGTACACTACAAACAGCAAGGGTCCCAGTATCGATCCCTGAGGTACACAGGCTTTCACTCGCAAAAACAACCCTCGACCATTACCCTCTGCCACTAAGCCAATTTTGGATCCAAATTGCCCTGGATCCCATGGGCTCTTACCTCCTATCCAATCTCCCATGCGGGACCTTATCAAAAGCTTTACTGAAGTCCATATCGACTACATCAACTGCTTTACCCTCATCTACACATTTCTTCAGTGCCTCAAAAATTCAATCAAGTTAGTTAGATGATCTCCCCCTGACAAAGCCATGATGACTATCCCTCATTAATCCCTGCCTCTCCAAGTGGAGATTAATCCTGTCCCTCAGAATTTTTGCAATAGTTTCCCAACCAGTGATGTTAGAGTCACTGGCCTGTAATTACCTGGTTTATCCCTGCTACCCTTCTTAAATAATGGTACCACATTCGCTGTCCTCCAATCCTCTGGTACCTCTCCTGTGGCCAGAGAGGATTTGAAAATTTGTGTCAGAGGCCCTGCTATCTCCTCCCTTGCCTCACATAACAGTCTGGGATACATCTCATCTGGGCCTGAGGATTTATCCACTTTTAAGCCCGTTAAATCAGCTAATACTTCCTCCCTTTCAATGTTCAAGTATATCACAATCCCCTCCCTGATCTCTACACCTCCATCGTCCTTCTCCATTGTGAACACAGATGAAAAGTGATCATTTAAAACTCACATATGTCCTCCGGCTCCACACACAGATTGCCACTTTGGTCCCTAATGGGCCCTACTCTTTCCCTGGTTTTCCTCTTGCCCTTAATATGCTTATAAAACATCTTAGGATTTTCCTTGATCTTTCCTGTCAGTGTTTTTTCATGTCCCCTCTTTGCTCTCCTAATTACTTTTTAAAGTATCCCCTACACTTTCTATATTCCTCTAATGCCTCCGCTGTTTTCAGCACTCTGAATCTGCCATAAGCCTCCTTTTTTTCCCCTGATCCAATCCTCTAAACCCCTTGATATCCAGGGTTCCCTGGACTTGTTGGTCCTACCCTTCACCTTAATGGGTACATGTTGGCTCTGAACTCTCACTATTTCCTCTTTGAATGACTCCCACTGATCTGATGTAGACTTTCTTGCAAGTAGCTGCTCCCAGTCCACTTTAGCCAGATCCTGTTTTATCATCTTAAAATCGGCCTTTCCCCAATTCAGTACCTTAATTTTCGGTCCATCTTTGTCCTTTTCCATAACTACCTTAGATCTTCCAGAGTTATGGTCACTATCCTCTAAATATTGCCCCACTGACACGTCTGTCACTTGTCCGGCTTCATTCCCTAGGATTAGGTCCAGTACTGTCCCTTCTCTTGTAGGACGTTCTACTTACTGGCTCAAAAAGCTCTCCTGTGTGCATTTTAAGAATTCTGCTGCCTTTAAGCCTTTTGCACTAAGACTATCCCAGTTGATATTGGGGAAGTTGCAGGCGCGTATCCATTGTCTCTCGAGATAAGGAGGCCCAAAAGAAGAAAAGATTACCCTATTATTTTTACACCTCTCTGAGATTTGCCTACATATCTGTTCCTCTATCTCTCCCTGACTGTAGGGAGACCTGTAGTACACGCCCAGCCAAGTGATTGCCCCCTTTTTGTTTTTAAGTTCTACCCAAATGGCCTTATTTGAGGAACCTTCTCAGATATCATCCCTCCTTACTGCAGTAATTGACTTCTTGGTCAACAGTGCAATGCCACCTCCTCTTATCCTCTCCCCTGTCACGCCTGAAGATTCTATACCCTGGAATATTGAGCTCCCTGAACCATGTCTCTGTGATAGTAATAATATCTTAATACCATGTGCTAATCAGTGCCCTCAATTCATCTGCCTTACTAGTAAGACTCCTTGCATTAAAATAGATGCAGTCCAACCTTGCATTTTTTACTTATGCCTTAACAGGTCTATATTTGCTCTGCCTTCCAGACTGACTCAGTTTCTCTTCTATATTTGACTGTGCATCACCCCTTACTGTAACTCCACTCTGTATCCCATCCCCCTGCCAAATTAGTTTAAACCTCCCCTCCCAACAGCATTAGCAAACCTCCCAGCAAGGATATTGGTTCCGTTCCGGTTCAGGTGCAACCCGTCCAAATTGTATAGGTCCCACCTTTGCCAGAAACAGACCCAGTGATCCAGGAAACTAAAGCCCTCCCTCCTGCACCATCTCCTCAGTCACACATTCATCTGCTCTATCCTCCTATTCCTATACTCACGAGCATGTGGCACTGGGAGTAATCCAGAGATTACAACATTTGAGGTCTTGTTTTTAATCTGCTACCTAGCTCCCGCTTTAAGTACCGCTAGCCTTTCTTGTACCTCCTTTTTATTTATTCTTATCTCATCCAGTATCCCAGCAATACCCTAATTTGCCATAGCTTTGGCAAAGTCCTCCTCCTTGGTAATCATCGATGGAAAGTAATCATTTACTACCTTGACCATGCCTTCTGTCTCCACGAATGGTTCTCCAATTTGATCCCTAATCAGTCCCACCAATCCTCTAACAACCCTTTACTGTTAATATGCCTATAAACGGCCTTTGAATTCCCCTTTATGTTTGCTTTTATTTCTTTTATGAAAGATAATAATTATACTTTGGATTGTCGAGAATACCAAAGTCCACATATGGGTGGGTGGGTGCTGTTGGCATATCTAGTATAAAGATCTAAGTAAGTGATAATGGCACTGCAGCAAACCCAGAAGCAGATAGAGACAGACTTGAGGCTCTTTCTGACAGTGCTGCCTCTGACTGTGCCAGTCCTACTTTATATGTTAACTGCTGGTATCCTTGCATCTGGTTCTCTGCTCATCCAGACCCTGGGAAGACAAATATCCATAGTTATTGCTAGGTGTTTGCAATGTTGACCTTCTCGTCCTGGCATATCTTTTTTCAGTAAAGAACATTTAAAGCCTAGAATACAGTGAATGATGTGCTTGTGAAGAGTGATCCAGTGTTAAATATATGAACAGGAATAGGATAATCAGCCCCTTGAGCCTGTCACCATTATATTAGATCACAGCTGATCTGTATCTCAACTCTATTTATCCACCTTTGCTCCCTATTACCAGATACCCTTACCAAACAAAAATCCAATAGTCTCAGTCTTGAAAATTTAAATTTACCAAGCATAGGAAGCATTTTAGGAGAGCTTCGGATATCCACTACCCTTTGTGTGAAAAGGTCTTCAAGATTTCAATCCTAAATGGTTTGGCTCTAATTTTAAGATTATGTCCTCTTCTGAATTCTCCCACCAGAGAAAATAGTTTCTCTGTATTTATACTATCAGATTCCTAATCATTTTCAGTACCTTAGCTGGATCACCTTCAACCTACAGAACTCAAAGGGAGTGCAAACCAAGTTTATACAACCAGTGCTCATAATTTAACCCTTCAAGCCCTGGTGCCATTCTAGTGAATCAGTGATCAACACCAACCCCCAGACCAATACATCTTTCATGAGGCGTAATGCCCAAAACTCAGCCCTGTACTCCAGATAGAGTCTGACCAACACTGTACAACTGAAGCATCACTTCCAGCATTTGTGTTCTAACACTTTTGAGATGAAAGACATCATTTAATTAGCCTTTTTGACTGAATGTTGTACCGTGTTAGCTTTTAGTGATTTGTGTGCATGGACACCCAAAACCCCTTTGCTGCTCCACAACTCCTGGACTCTCACCATGTTATCTCTTGCCCTACCCCGATTTACTTGCTTAAAACCTTTTACATTTCTAATATTTGCCAGTTCTGAAGAAGGGTCACTGACCTGAATGGTTAATGCTGCTTCTCTGTCCACAGATGCTGCCAGTCCTGCTGAGTATTTCCAGCATTTCTTGTTTTTATGTTCAATTTGAAGAAAGGACATTATGATGTTATGAGGGGCAAATTGACTGAGGTGGATTGGGAAACTACAATAAAAGGTATGATAGTACATAGGCAATAGTCTTTAAAGAATTATTACATAATTTACAGAAACTTTACATTCCGTCAAAGCACAAAAACCCCAAAAATAAAGTCAGTCAACTGTGGCCAACAGAGGAAGTTAAGGGTTGTTTAAGATGAAAAAAAAGGTCTATAAAGTTGCCAGAAATAGTAGTAAATCTGAGAATTGGGAGGATTTTAGAATACAACTGTCAGGCAAGCCCCACATCTGCCAAGAATGAGGAAAATTAATTTTGCCACATGAACGTTGATTTTAAACAGTTGTTGGTGAAGAAAAAACATGCTTTAAAAAACAATTGGAGACTTTGGCTGGAGAGAGACAGTAGCATATCAACAGACAAGTACTTCAAAGGACAAAGGAGCTATTCCCTGCTCCATTTTAATCCACAATGGACTTTTGATTACCAGATGTTGAAATATTCCAGGTTAACTACTAAGATGGCTGAATACACAAACAGATGTGTTTTGAATTTGAACTTCCAATGAGGAATTTCAACTCAGAAGGCTGTTTTTCTCCTGGACTAAGAACACTTCTCTCCTGTCTGCTCTCATCTCGTTCTCACCAGCGTCGGAAACCACTGAAGACATATGAACACCAAGAGAGAAAAGTCTCCTACAGTGGACAAGGTTTAAGAAGAATACTGGACCCCAATGAAAAGTAAGAGCTGTCTACAATTAACGACTCTACAGCAAGATGGAAACACAGAAGCAGTGACAAGTAACGCACTTTAGAGACTGCCTCAAACCTGACCATTTTATTTTTCTTCTCTTTTCTGTCTTTATTTACATGTATGAATCACGTATGCATGCTAGTATGGGGCGTGTCATATAGTCCTAGGCGTTAACCGTATTAGAGTTTAAGGTTCAATAAATTTCACTTTTTTTCTTTAAACCTAAGAACGCCTGCTCATTTCTTTATCTTATAATTGGAAATCTATGAACAAGGATTCACCAAAGGGGCTCAAAATACAGTGTGTTTAAAATTAAACCGTGACAATAAGACCAGGTGAAGACAGCAAAAGACCCCGAGACACCATTCTCACATGTTCGTAACAACAAAAAAGGAGGGCGAAGAAACTGATAAAGAAAGGGAGACTAGAATATGAATGTAAACTAGCAGAAAACATATAAACGGACTGTAAAAGCTTCCATAGGCATGTAAAAAGGAAACGTTTGGCTAAGATGTGGGTCCATTACAGGCAGAGTCAGGAGAATTTGTAATGGGGAATAGAGAAATGGCAAGGAAGCTAAATGATTACTTTGTAGCTGTCTTCACTGAGGACAATACGAGAAATCTCCTAGAATTAGAGATCCAAGGGACTAGGGAGAATGAGAAATTTATGGAAATTAGTATTAGTAAGAAGGTTGTATTGGAGAAATTAACGGGGCTGAAGGTTGATAAGTCCCTGGGAACTGATATTCGACATCCCAGAGTATTGAAAGAGGTCGCTTCGGGATAGTGGATGCATTGATGATCATCTTCCAAAATTTTGTAGATTCTGGAACGGTTCCTGCAGATTGGAAGGTATCAAATGTCACCCCATCATTTAAGAAGGGAGGGAGTGAGAAAACAGAGAAGTACAGCCTTACATTAATAGTAGGGAAAATTCTAGAATCTATTCTAAAGGATGTGATAAATGGACACTTGGATAATAATGATCTGATTGGGCATAGTCAACATGGATTTACGAATGGGAAATCATGTTTGACGAACCTGTGGAGTTATTTGAGGATGTTACTAACAGAATTGATAAAGGGGAGTCGGTGAATATGGTATACTTGGATTTTCATTAGGCTTTTGATAAAGTCCCCCACAGGAGGTCAGTTCACAAAATTAAAGCACATGGGATAGGAGGTAATATGCTGGAATGGATTAAGGATTGGTTAACAGGAAGAGAACAGAGTAGGAATAAACAGGTCATTCTCACGTTGACGGGCTGTGACTAGTGTGGTACCACTGGGATCAGTACTTGGGGGGCTCCAGCTGTTCACAATATATATATATCCATGATTTGGATATGGGGACCAACTGTAATATTTCCAAGTTTGCAGATGACAAAAAACTAGGTGAGAATGTATGTTGTGAGGAAGATGCAAAGTGGCTTCATGGGGATTTGGACAGACATAGTGAGTGGGCAAGAGGTTATCCACTTTAGTAGGAGGAATAGATGTGCAGAGTATTTCTTAAATGGTAAGAGATTAGAAACTGTAATTGTACAAAGGGACCTGGGTATCCTTGTCAATAGGTCACTGAAACCTAACATGCAGGTGCAGCAAGCAATTAAGAAGGCAAATGGTATGTTAGCCTTTATTGCAAGAGGATTTGAGTACAGGAGGAGTGAAGTCTTGCTTCAATTGTATAGAACCTTGGTTAGATGATTGCACAATGTTCAGCACCATTCACGACTGCTCAGATTCTGAAGCAGTCCGTATAGAAATGCAGCAAGACCTGAACAATATTCAGGTTTGGGCTGATAAGTGGCAAGTTACATTCGCGCCACACAAGTGCCAGGCAGTGACCATCTCCAACAAGAGAGAATCTAACCATCTCCCCTTGACATTCAATGACATTACGATCACTGAATCCTGCACTACCAACAGCCTGGAGGTTACCATTGACCAGAAACTGAACTGGAGTAGCCATATAAATACCATGGCTACAAGAGCAGGTCAGAGGCTAGGAATCCTGTGGCAAGTAACTTACCTCCTGACTCCCCAAAGCCTGTCCACCATCTACAAGGCACAAGTCAGGAGTGTGATGGAATACTCTCCACTTGCCTGGATGGGTGCAGCTCCAACAACACTCAAGATGCTCGACACCATCCAGGACAAAGCAGCTGGCTTGATTTGCATCCCATCCACAAACATTCACTCCCTCCACCACCGACGCACAGTGGCAGCAGTGTGTACCATCTACAAGATGCACTGCAGCAACGCACCAAGGCTCCTTAGACAGCACCTTCCAAACCCACGACCTCTACTACCTAGAAGGACAAGAGCAGCAGATGCATGAGAACACCACCACCTGCAAGTTCTCCTCCAAGTCACACACCATCCTGACTTGGAACTATGTCGCCATTCCTTCACTGTCACTGGGTCAAAATCCTGGAACTCCCGTCCTTACAGCACTGTGGGCGTACATAACCACATGGTCTGCAAGTTCAAGAAGACAGCTCACCACCACCTTCTCAAGGGCAATTGAGGATGGGCAATAAATGCTGGCCTGGCCAGTAACGCTCACATCCCTTGAACGATTTTTTAAAAAAAAGACCGCACTTGAACTACTGTGAGCAGTTTATGTTAGGAAGGATATTATTTCCTTCGAGGGAGTGTAACGAAGGTTCATCAGACTTGTTCCAGGGATAGCGGGACTGTACTATGGAGAAAGATTGGATAAAGTGGGCCTGTATTCTCCAGAGTTTTGAAGAATGAGAGGTGATTTCATTGAAACCTACAAATTACTTAAAGGGATAGACAGGGTAGATTCAGGTAGTATATTTCCCCTGGATGGGTATTCTAGAACCAGGGGACACAATTTCAAAATGAGGGGGAAGGTAGTTAGGACTGAGATGAAGAGAAATTTCTTTACTCAGAGGGTTGTCAATCTTTGGGAATAGAGGGATACGGTTCCCGGAAGCGCAGAAGGTTTTAGTTTAGGCAGGCATCAAGATCGGCGCAGGCTTGGAGCGCCGAATGGCCTGTTCCTGTGCTGTACTGTTCTTTGTTCTTTGTTCTTTGTTTGGAATTCACTATGCCAGAGGGTTGTAGGAGCTCAATCATTGAGTGTGTTTTCAGCAGAGATTGACAGATTTCTAAATACCAATGATATATAGGGATATGGGCATAGTGTGGTAAAAAGGCATTGAAGTGGATGATCGGCCATGATCATATTGAATGATGGAGCAAGCTCGATGGGCTGAATGGCCCACTCCTGTTCCTAATTTCCTATGAGACGTAACAAAATTGATGTCGCCCAACTCTAGACCCGCCTCACCTCATCGGCAGAAATCCTCATCCATGCCTTTGTTACCATCAGACTTCACTATTCAAATGCATTCCTGGCCGGCATCCCACAGAGTACTTAAGGAAGTGGCCCTAGAAATAGTGGTTGCATTGGTAGTCATCTTCCAAGATTCTAGACTCTGGAACAGTTCCTACAGATTGGAGGGTAGCTAATGTAACCCCACTATTTAAAAAGGGAGGTAGAGAGAAAGCAGGGAATTCGAGACCAGTCAGCCTGACGTTGGTAGTGGGGAAAGTTCTAGAGTCCATCATCAAAGATTTTATAGCAGAGCACTTAGAGAACAGTGGTAGAATCAGGCAGAGTCAGCATGGATTTACGAAAGGGAAATCATGCTTGACAAATCTACTAGAATTCTTCGAGGATATAACTAGTAGGGTTGATGAGGGGGAGCCAGTGGATTTGGTTTATTTGGACTTTCAGAAGGCTTTCGACAAAGTCCCATGTAAGAGATTAGCGTGTAAAATTAAAGTGCATGGGATTGGGGGTAGTGCATTGCGATGGATAGAAAATTGGTTGGCAGACAGGAAACAAAGAGTAGGGATAAATAGGTCTTTTTCTGAATGGCAGGCAGTGACTAGTGGGGTACCACAGGCATCGGTGCTAGGACCCCAGCTATTCACAATATATATTAATGATTTAGATGAGGGAACTAAATGTAATATCTCCAAATTTTCAGATGACACAAAACTGGGTGGGAGGGTGCGTTGTGAAGAGGATGCAGAGAGGCTTCAGGGTGATTTGGACAAGTTGAGTGAGTGGGCTAATGCATGGCAGATGCAGTATAATGTGGATAAATGTGAGGTTATCCACTTTGGTAACAAAAACAGGAAGACAGATTAATATCTGAACAGCTCTAAACTGAGAGAGGGGAATATTCAGCGAGACCTGCGTGTTCTCGTACACCAGTCGCTGAAGGTAAGCATGCAGGTGTAACAGGCGGTAAAAAAGGCAAATGGTATGTTGGTCTTCATAGCGAGAGGATTCGAGTACAGAAGCAGGGATATCTTGCTGCAATTATACAGGGCCTTGGTGAGGCCACACCTGGAATATTGTGTGCAGTTTTGGTCTCCTTATCTGAGGAAGGATGTTCTTGCTATAGAGGGAGTGGAGCGAAGGTTTACCAGACTGATTCCTGGGATGAAATTTCTTGTGTCAGAGCTCCACCTTTCTGTGATCACTCACATTTCTCATGGGAGAATTGTTTGGCACCTAAAACAAGTGGGAGTCTCATTTTAATATTCAGTTGAATTTAGAATGAAATAGTTTGATGTTTACATGATTTCCTGTTGATTGTGCCAGAATTACTCCAAGTGATTTCGTCATTCATGTAAAGTGGCTTCCAGAGTTGCTCGGGTCTGAGGTGTTTTCGAAAATTTATTTAAAGAACCGTGCAAGAAGATTGAACAATTTTCAGTCCATTTCTGTACATAATTTGTTTTTTTTTTATTTATTTTTTGCACTAAGGAACATTTGTGGCAAATATTGTAATACAGCCTTCACCTCTACAACAGTGACACAAATGGGTTTCCCCATGGGAATCCCCCAATGTCTGAGCTCTTTAGAGGGTGAGAAGGACTAATGAAGAGCTGCCAGGGAAACCAGGTTTACCAGAGATATTGTGCATTCATTCATCAGTGTAGTCACACTGGATTCTACAGGCCAAGTGCACTGATCTCCATTCATCAGAGGAGCAGTTCCTGTTGGCACCAAATCTTGAGGAAAGTCATGACAACCTATTGGGAAATGTTAATACCAGACATCAAGGCCCAAATCACCTTAATTACTGGGTCATTCTTCAAATACACAGCAATCATAGTATTTTTTGAAAAATGTCAGAGTGACAAGACAATACCTGCAGGTGAAAAAATATGGACACACAAATGTTCATAGGATATAATGCAAACATACTTCAGGCCCAAAGAGTTTATATTTGACTAAAAACTTTTGTAAGTGGAACACAGTCTGTTTAGCAATGATATGTAGATATTTGATTTATGACAAATAATGAAATTATCACCTCTCTCTCTCTCTCTTTCTCGCTCTCTCTCTCAGGTGATTATTCTTCTGCTAAGATCTCAAGATGAAAGTGATTCACCACATTGTGCTATTCTTACTTGTGATTCTGGTCTCAGTATACGGTAAGGATCATTATAACTTGTTTTGTTATGTTTATATTTAATACCAATAGCCCTCCTGTGGTGCTATTAATGATGAGTCAGAAGATTTACTCTTTTATAACAATACCAACATTTATGCAATGTCGGGGATAATGTCAGGGCCCCTGATTTACTGTGAATAAGTTTAATTTCACTTTTATTAAATCATCTTTTTTTGTTGGAACTTTGAGAATTCCATTTCACGAGAAGTGTAGCGATGAAAATACAGAAACAAACTGAAAAGTTGTAAATGTTTGAACAATTTTAAAGGATTGGTACAATTGCTGTCAACAAAATGGAGGAGAAGTCACATGAGTCATACCACCTCCTACATTGTACTAACTGTCTACTAATACTGAAAACCAATCAACCCCATCTGTATGGAAATAGGACAGATAATCACACATGGATATGAACGAGACTCAAACAAACAAAGACAAAGACCTTCCTCACACTTTTCATCTCCAACTAACCTTCATTACAATGGAGTATGAACAGCTTCATCTCCTCAGAATGGGGCCATCGAAAGGCCATTGTGCAGCCCAGCAAGAACTGAAATCTGAAGTCACATGGGCGATGCTACCACTTGTTAGTTCACCTTGAAAGGTAATCGTTTTGAGGAACAGAGTTGAGGGGGGGAGGAGTGCAGGAGTCTTGTCAGTGCAGAACTTCAGACATCAAGATCAGTCTGGTCTCTTCTCAGCCACACAGCAAACAACTAAAGCCATCTTGAATTACAGCAGGGCTGAGAGAGAGAGAGATCAGTTCCAGCCAACACAGTTGAACTCTGCTGAGACAAGTTAGAATCCAGCTGCAACAGAGAAAAGAAAATGCCTTTTAAAAACCTCCTCCACCTGTGAAAACTGAACTAAGAAATCAGCAACAGTGAACCACCAGTCTGCAGCAACCCAGCAAATATTCGACAACCAGCAAATAGCCTGCAACTTCAAAACACACCTTCCGAGTAGACCCCACAGGTTTTTACTGAAACAACAGACTTTTACACAGGGATGGCAACATGTCCACACATGGACACCAGTGTCAGTGGTAAAACTTTTGAGGTCCGTGGTTTCCATCTGTCCTGCCAATCCTCTATTACTGACAGTGGGTTGCCCATGGCTCGGCTTTCATTGATTGCTGTCCTATTAAAGTGTAGGTCAGGTGGAGGGGGTAGGCGAGACCTGTATCTGATGGATGGCGGCTGCCTGTCTGATTTCTCAGTATCTGTGACTGACAGTGGGCTGCCTGGGCGGGGTGAGCACTAATTGGTGGCTCGTGGCATAGGTACGCTGGGATCAGCCGCTGATGTTTTTGCACCATTCAGGGAGTGAGTGGGAATGGCTGCTGTAGGGAAGAGGGAGAGAAAGGCTAAGGGGAGAGCAGGAAGTAGTCCAGTACACAGCCAGCATCGCAGCACTGAGAGAGCACCCTGAGAGTCAGGCAGCCTGTAAACTAATTCTGAAGGGGGTGCAGGAACAGAGGGAGCTCGGTGTATATGTACAAAGATCATTGAAGGTGGCAGAACAGATTGAGAGCGCAGATAATAAAGCATTCAGTATCCTGGGCTTTATTATTAGGGGCATAGAGTACAAGAGCAAGGAGGTTATAAAGAACAAAGAACAAAGAAAATTACAGCACAGGAACAGGCCCTTCGGCCCTCCAAGCCTGCGCCGATCCAGATCCTCTATCTAAACATGTCGCCTATTTTCTAAGGGTCTGTATCTCTTTTCTTCCTGCCCGTTCATGTATCTGTCTAGATACATCTTAAAAGACGCCATCGTGCCCGCATCTACCACCTCCGCTGGCAACGCGTTCCAGGCACCCACCACCCTCTGCGTAAAGAACGTTCCACGCATATTCCCCCCTAAACTTTTCCCCTTTCACTTTGAACTCGTGTCCTCCAGTAATTGAATCCCCCACTCTGGGAAAAAGCCTCTTGCTATCCACCCTGTCTATACCTCTCATGATTTTGTACACCTCAATCAGGTCCCCCCTCAACCTCCATCTTTCTAATGAAAATAATCCTAATCTACTCAACCTCTCTTCATAGCTAGCACCCTCCATACCAGGCAACATCCTGGTGAACCTCCTCTGCACCCTCTCCAAAGCATCCACATCCTTTTGGTAATGTGGCGACCAGAACTGCACGCAGTATTCCAAATGTGGCCGAACCAAAGTCCTATACAACTGTAACATGACCTGCCAACTCTTGTACTCAATACCCCGTCCGATGAAGGAAAGCATGCCGTATGCCTTCTTGACCACTCTATTTACCTGCGTTGCCACCTTCAGGGAACAGTGGACCTGAACACCCAAATCTCTCTGGACATCAATTTTCCCCAGGACTTTTCCATTTACTGTATAGTTCACTCTTGAATTGGATCTTCCAAAATGCATCACCTCGCATTTGCCCTGATTGAACTCCATCTGCCATTTCTCTGCCCAACTCTCCAATCTATCTATATTCTGCTGTATTCTCTGACAGTCCCCTTCACTTGCTACTCCACCAATCTTAGTGTCGTCTGCAAACTTGCTAATCAGTCCACCTATACTTTCCTCCAAATCATTAAGTTATATCACAAACAACAGTGGTCCCAGCACGGATCCCTGTGGAACACCACTGGTCACACGTCTCCAGTTTGAGAAACTCCCTTCTACTGCTACTCTCTGTCTCCTGTTGCCCAGCCAGTTCTTTATCCATCTAGCTAGTACACCTTGGACCCCATGCGCCTTCACTCTCTCCGTCAGCCTGCCATGGGGAACCTTATCAAACGCCTTACTGAAGTCCATGTATATGACATCGACAGCCCTTCCCTCATCAATCAACTTTGTCACTTCCTCAAAGAATTCTATTAAGTTGGTAAGACATGACCTTCCCTGCACAAAACCATGTTGCCTATCACTGATAAGCCCATTTTCTTCCAAATGGGAATAGATCCTATCCCTCAGTATCTTCTCCAGCAGCTTCCCTACCACTGACGTCAGGCTCACCGGTCTATAATTACCTGGATTATCCCTGCTACTTGTAATCGGCACTAATTTAGGAAAGACGGGAAGGCATTGGAGAGAGTACAGAAAAGATTCACAAGAATGGTTTCAGGGTTGAGGATCTTCAGTTAAGTAGATTGGAGAAGTTAGGACTGTTTTTCTTGAAGAGAAGGCTGAGAGGTGATTTGATAGAGGTATTCAAAATCATGAGGGGACTGGACAGAGCAGAGAGAGAGAAACTGTTCCCACTCGTGAAAAGATCAAGAACGAGAGGGCGCGGATTTAAAGTATTTGGTAAGAGAAGCAAAAGTGAGATGAGGAAAATCTTTTTCATGCAACGAGTGGTTAAGGTCTGAAATGCACCCCCTAGACTGTAGTGGAGGCAGGTTCAACTGAAGCATTCAAAAGGGAATTAGACAGTTATATAAAAAGAAAGAATGTGCAGGGTTACAGGGAGAAGGCAGGAGAATGGAACTGAGTGACTTGCTCTTTCAGAGAGCTGGTGTTGTCTCGATGGGCTGAATAGCCGCCTTCTGTAACAATTCTGTGAATCAGCACCGGCTCGGGGATCAGATGGAGGGAGGGGAAGGGAGACAGGTGGGGATAGCGATAGACACAGAGAGGGGATGGAGAGAGATGGGCACAGTGAGGGGAAACAGTGAGAGGGAAGAGAGAGGAACACGGGGGGATGTGAGATGGACACAGAAGAGGAATAGGATGAACATATAGAGGGAAGAGAGAGAGTCGGGTGAGGGGAGGACACAGAGGGAGAGGGGAGAGAAAGACATCAAGATCACTCCTGACAGATGGACATCAATCTGAATTCTCCACATCGCTACCTCAAGTGTACGGCTGACATTGACTACTTGTGTAAGCAAAAACAATGCCAGTTATTTTAGAGAAGAATGTGTTTAAATCAGACTATGTTTTGATGGCGTTAGGTTGACTATAAACTTTACATACAAATTAATTGCCGCCATGTCTCTGGCCAAGTCTATAATTTTGTTTAATGTTCTTGGTGCAACAAGTTGGTGCCGATCCCTCCTTTTACACCTTGAACTCTGAACATCTCTTCCCCTGTCCCTTCTGTCTATCTTCTCTTGTGTATGCCTGTGAGAGTGAATGCTTGCATGGGTGGTGTTAAAAACATTTTGGGTGATTATTGTTTCATAAATATTTAATCTTCTGTTTTAAACCTAAGAGAAAACCTGTCACTGTCTATTTGGCAAACAAAACCCAGGGGCTGAAACTTTCGTAATACAAAAACACTGTCTGTGGTCAGTTGGGAAGTGCACAGTGGAAACCAGCGACACCATTGCCCACCTGCCAATAACACCTTTATTCTATGAAACTATGAATGACTGGGCTTTTATATGTATTAAAATATTTAAAGTACAGCCCAAAGTTTCATTGTGGGTTCCATCAAACTCTTCCTGTAACTCTAATGTAACTGGTGAAGATCTGGTGACGCCAGATTCCCACTGTTTCCAAGACTTCTTGGTTGGCCTTGAAAATAGCAGATTCTCCACCGCCAGTGACAGCGGAGAGTCCCTGCAGAGGATGATCCCATTTTGAAGTTTCAGGCAAAGGCATATTACTGGAAGCAATGATACTGAGTGAGATTAGACACACCACTCTCCAACTGGGTGCATTGAATCCTATCAAGAGATCCTGGTTCCCTCCTGATGCCTGTGGAAAGCCTTAGACTGTATTCAGAACAGATATGAGGATATGAGCAAATGACAGAGCAGATGAAGCAGTGCCATTGGGCCCTTACCATTTTCCTGCCTGATTTTGACCATTCCCATTAGTTCTCATAGTGGTTTTCAGTCTTGACTGTTTGTGGTTGATCTGCCTAGAGCTCTGTGCATGGAATTATTCACCCTCACTGGCATTGTAGTACACAGCTCCTTTGGAATGAATGCTGTAGAATACCAGTAATAACTCACATTTATATTGTCACGACCACTTCTGCACAGGGCACAACATATATTTAAATTTTTACCCAGTTATTGATACGGTCAATCCTAATCTTTACTCCTTATCCCAGAATAAAATACACCAACCAGGTTTCTTTAATAAAAACAAAATTATCAGTTTATTATAAAACAAGACTTATCCGGTAAAGAAGCAAAGCATTCACACACAAATTGAATTATGAAAGTTCCCTTTTGAAAATACCCCCCACATACACACTCACTCACACTCTGGTTAAAGAAAAATGAAGAAATTTTTTCTGTAGTGCTCTTTTACAAAAAAATACATATTTTGGCCAAATACTTGTTAATTCTTGAAGGAAAAAGTGAAGATATGGATGATTTTCAGCTGTTCCTTTTTGTCTGGCATCCGGGTATATGGAGACGGGTCACTGGGATCTTTCTGGAGTAGTTCATTCTAACAGGTCATAGCATTAGGGAAGCAGAGAGGGTTTTAAACTAAATAGAGGGGGGAAGGGATCATGTAGGGGAAGATTGAGTAAATTAAAGGGAAATGTCAAGGCAGTAGATCAAGGTAGCAATAAAGGTAATGATGAGCAGAGTATGACAAGAGAAGACAGTGGATGCAAACTTCAGAGCGTGCCAGCAGATACAGCCAGAGATTACAAAAACAGTAAAAAAAAAACTGAATTAAGGGCTCTGTATCTGAATGTCCGCTGCATTCACAATAAAACAGATGAATTGACAGCTCAAATAGAAATTCATATATATGACCTGACAGCCATTACAGAGACATGGATGCAAGGAAACCAAAGCTGGGACCTGAATATTCAATGGAGAACATGACATTCATGAAGGACAGAGAGCTGGGAAAAGTTGGTAGGGTAGCTCTGTTAATTAAAGAGGGCATTGGTACTGCAGTGAGAGATGACCATAGTTCTAAAGATCATGACATAGAATCAGTTTGGGTGGAACTAAGAAACAGCAAGGGGCAGAAAACATTGGTCAGAGTTGTTTATCGGCCACCAAACAGCAGTGGTAATGTAAAGCACAGTATTAATCAGAAATTAGAGGTACATGTTACAAGGGTGATAGAGTAATAATGGGGGATTTCAATCTACATATAGACTGGGTAAAATTTATCAGTACTAATGTTGTGGAAGTTGAATTCTTGAAATGTATATGATATGGTTTTCTAGAGCAGTACATTGAGGAACAACTAGGGATTGGGTTATTTTAGATCTAGTACAATGCAGTGAAAACGGACTGATTCATCATCTTGTTGGAAAAGAGGCTTCAGGAAAGAGTGGCCATAATATGATAGAATTTTACAAGAAGTTTGAAAGTTATGTAGTTCAATCAGAAACAAGGGTCTTAAATCTTAGCAAATGAAATTTTGAAGGTATGAGGGGCAAATTGGCTATTGTGGATTGGGAAACTATGTTAAAAGGTATGATGGTAGACAGGCAATGGCGAACGTTAAAGAACTAATACATAGTTTACAACCAAAATACATTCCTTTAATGCACAAAAGCCCAGCAAGGAATATGTGGCCCACAAAAGAAATAAAGGGTTGTATTAGAGCAAAGGACAAGGCATACAAAGTTGTCAAAAAAATGGTAAGCCTGAGGATTGGGAGCATTTCTGAATTCTGCAAAGGAGGACGATGAATACGATTAAGAAAGGAGAAAATAGAATGAGAGTAAGCCAATGAAATCAGAAAAACAGATTGTAAAAACTTCTGTAGGTATATAAAAATGAAAAGAGCAGCAAAGACAAATGTGGGTCCATTACAATTAGATTCAGAAGATGTTATAGTGGGGACTAAGGAAATGGCAGGGAAACTGAACACATACTTCATGTCTGCCTTCACGGAGGAAAATATTAAAAACCTCCCAGAAATAACAAAGCATCAAGGCACTAGTGTAAAAGAAGAGTTGCAAGATATTAATATTTGTTAAAAAAAAGTACTGGAGAAATTAATGGGACTTAATATGGATAAATCCCCTGGACCTGATGATCTATATCCCAGTGTGTTGAAAGAGGTGGCTGTAGTAGATGCATTAGTGATCATCATTCAAAATTCTACAGACACTGGCATGATTTCTGCAGAAAATGGAAGGTAGCAAATGTAACCCCACTATTTAAGAAAGGCGGGAGAGAGAAACCGGGTAACTACAGATCTGTTAGCCTAACATCAGTCAGAGGGAAAATCCTAGAATCTATAACACAGAATGAGATAATAGGACACTCAGAAAATAATGGTAGGATTGGGCAGAGTCAACATGGATTTAGAAATAGGAAATCATGATTAACAAACCTGTTGGAGTGCTTTGAGGATGTAACTAGCATGATAGATAAGGGGGAGCCAGTGGATGTGGTATATTTAGATTTTCAGAAAACTTCTGATAAGGTCCCATGTACAAGGTTAGTAAACAAAATTAGAGCACATGGGATGGGGGGGGGGGTGGTGGGAATATTCTGGCATGGATTGAGAACTCTTTAATAGACAGAAAACAGTGAGTAGGAATAAAAGAGGAGGCTGTGGCGCTGTGGTATTGTCACTGGACTAGAAACCCAGAGACCCAGGTATTGTTCTGGGAACATGGGTGCAAATCCCACAACAGCAGAAGGTGGAATTGGAATTCAATTAATAAATCTGGTATGAAAAGCTAGTCTAATGATGGCCATGAAACCATTATCGATCTTTGTAAAAACCCATCTGGTTCACTAATGTCCTTTAGGGAAGGAAATCTGCTGTCCTTTCCTGGTCTGGCCTACATGTGACTCCAGACCCAGAGAAATGTGGTTGACTCTTACATGCCCTCTGAAATGGCCTAGCAAGCCACTGTGTATCTAACCGCTATGAAGTCAATAAAAAGAAATGAAACCAGACGGACCACCCGGCATCGACCTAGACACTGGAAATGACAATGGCAAACCCAGCCCTGTCGACCATGCAAAGTTGTCCTTACTAACATCTGGGGACTTGTGCCAACATTGGGAGAGCTGTCCCACAGACTAGTCAAGCACCAGCCTGGCATAGTCATACTCACGAAATCATACCTTACAGACAATGTTCCAGACACTGCCATCACCATCGCCGGGTATGTCCTGTCCCACCGGCAGGACAGACACGGCAGATGGCGGCAGAGTGGTATACAGTCCGGGGGGAGTTGCCCTGGGAGCCCTCAACATCGACTCCGGACCCCATGACGTCTCATGGCATCAGGTCAAACATGGGCAAGGAAACCTACTGCTAATTACCACCTACCATCCTCCCTCAGCTGATGAGTCAGTACTCCTCCATGTTGAACATCCCTTGGAGGAAGCACTGAGGGTGGCAAGGGCGCAGAATATACTCTGGGTGGAGGACTTCAATGTCAATCACCAAGAGTGGCTCGGCAGCACCACTACTGACTGAAACAAAAACAAGAAATGCTGGTTTCACTCAGCAGGTCTGGCAGCATCTGTGGAAAGAGAAGCAGAGTTAACGTTTCGGGTCAGTGACCCTTCTTCGGAACTGGCCACTACTGACTGAGCTGGCCGAGTCCTAAAGGATATAGCTGCTAGACTGGGTCTGCAGCAGGTGGTGAGGGAATTAACAAGAGGAGAAAACATACTTGACCTCGTCCTCACCGATCTGCCTGCTGCAGATGCTGTCCATGACAGTATTGGTAGGAGTGACCACCACACAGTCCTTGTGGAGATGAAGTCCCGCCTTCACATTGAGGATACCCTCCATCGTGTTGTGTGACACTATCACCGTGCTAAATGGGATAGATTTCGTACAGATCTAACAATGCAAAAGTGGGCATCCATGAGGCACTGTGGGCCATCAGCAGCAGCAGAATTGTACTCAAACACAATCTGTAACATCATGGCCTGGCACATCCCCCACTCTACCATTACCATCAAGGCAGGAGACCAACCCTGGTTCAATGAAGAGTGGAGGAGGGCATGCCAGGAGCAGCACCAGGCATACCTCAAAATGAGGTGTCAACCTGGTGAAGCTACAACACAGGACTACATGTGCACCAAACTGCATAAGCAGCATGCAATAGACAGAGCTAAGCAATCCCATAACCAACAGATCAGATCTAAGCTCGGCAGTCCTGTCACATCCAGCCATGAATGGTGATGGACAATTAAACAACTAACTGGAGGAGTTGGCTCCACAAATATCCCCATCCTCAATGATGGGGGAGCCCAGCACGTCAGTGCGAAAGGTAAGGCTGAAGCATTTGCAACAATCTTCAGCCAGAAGTGCCGAGTTGATGATCCATCTCTGCCTCCTCCTGAAGTCCCCAGCATCACAGATGCCAGACTTCAGCCAATTCGATTCACCCCGCGTGATATCAAGAAACGACTGAAGGCACTGGATACTGCAAAGGCTGTGGGCTCTGACAATATTCCGGCAATAGTACTGAAGACCTGTGCTCCAGAACTTGCTGCGCCCCTAACCAAGCTGTTCCAGTACAGCTACACCACTGGCATCTACCCTGCAATGTGGAAAATTGCCCAGGTATGTCCAGTACACAAAAAGCAGGACAAGTCCAACCCAGCCAACTACCGCCCCATCAGCCTACTCTCAATCATCAGTCAAGTGATGGAAGGTGTCATCAACAGTGCCATCAAGCGGCACTTGCTTAGCAATAACCTGCTCAGTGACACTCAGTTTGGGTTCCACCAGGGCCACTTAGCTTCTGACCTCATTACAGCCTTAGTTCAAACACGGACAAAAGAGCTGAACTCAAGAGGTGAGGTGAGAGTGACTGCCCTTGATATCAAGGCAGCATTTGACCGAGTATGGCATCAAGGAGCCCTAGCAAAACTGAGGTCAATGGGAATCAGGGAGAAAACTCTCCGCTGGTTGGAGTCATACCTAACGCAAAGGAAGATGGCTGTGGTTGTTGGAGGTCAATCATCTGTGCTCCAGGAAATCACTGCAGGAGATCCTCAGGGTAGTGTCCTAGGCCCAACCATCTTCAGCTGCTTCATCACTGACCTTCCTTCAATCATAAGGTCAGAATTGGGGATGTTTGCTGATGACTGCACAATGTTCAGCACCATTCGCAACCCCTCAGATACTGAAGCAATCTGTGCAGAAATGCAGCAAGACCTAGACAGTATCCAGGCTTGGGCTGATAAGTGGCAAGTAACATTTGCACCACACAAGAGCCAGGCAATGACCATCTCCAACAAGAGAGAATCTAATCATCTCCCCTTGACATTCAATGGCATTACCATTGCTGAATCCCCCACTATCAATGTCCTAGGGGCTACCATTGACCAGAAACTGAACTGGAGTAGCCATATAAATACTGTAGCTACTAGAGCAGGTCAGAGGCTAGGAATCCTATGGCGAATAACTCATCTCCTGACTCCCCAAAGCCTGTCCACCATCTACAAGGCACAAGTCAGGAGTGTGATGGAATACTCTCCACTTGCCTGGATGGGTGCAGCTCCAACAACACTCAAGAAGCTCGACACCATCCAGGAGACAACAGCTGGCTTGATTGGCACCCCATCCATAAACATTCACTCCCTCCGCCACCGACACACAGTAGCAGCAGTGCGTACCATCTGCAAGATGCACTGCAGCAACGCACCAAGGCTCCTTAGACGGGATGAGGTCCTACAAGCAGAGTTTAGGGAGTTAGGAGCCAAGTTAAAAAGTAGGACATCAGAGGTAGTAATCTCAGGATTGCTACCAGTGCCACATGATAGTCAGAGTAGAAATGAAAGAATAGTCAGGATGAATGCGTGGCTTGAGAGATGGTGCAGGAAGGAGGGGTTCAGATTTTTGGGACATTGGGACCGGTTCTGGGGGAGGTGGGACTATTACAAATTGGACGGTCTACACCTGGGCCGGACTGGAACCAATGTCCTTGGGGGTGCTTTTGCTAACGCTGTTGGCGATGGTTTAAACTAATGTGGCAGGGGGATGGGAACCAAATGAGGAGGTCAATTGACAGTAAGGAGGTAGTAACTAAAGCCTGTAAAGAACTAGATAGTGAAGTCAGTGTGACTAAGGGGAAGAGTAGGCAGGGAGCAGATGATGAACGCAAAGGGACTGATGGTCTGAGGTGCATTTGTTTTAATGCAAGAAGTCTAGTAGGTAAGACAGATGAACTTAGGGCTTGGATTAGTACCTGGGAGTATGATGTAATTGCTATTACTGAGACTTGGTTGAGGGAAGGGCATGATTGGCAACTAAATATCCCAGGATATCGATGCTTCAGGTGGGATAGAGAGGGAGGTAAAAGGGGTGGAGGAGTTGCATTACTGGTCAAAGAGGATATCACAGCTGTGCTGAAGGAGGGCACTATGGAGGACTCGAGCAGTGAGGCAATATGGGCAGAACTCAGAAATAGGAAGGGTGCGGTAACAATGTTGGGGCTGTACTACAGGCCTCCCAACAGCGAGCGTGAGATAGAGGTACAAATATGTAAACAGATTATGGAAAGATGTAGGAGCAACAGGGTGGTGGTGATAGGAGATTTTAATTTTCCCAACATTGACTGGGATTCACTTAGTGTTAGAGGTCGAGATGGAGCAGAATTTGTAAGGAGCATCCAGGAGGGTTTTCTCGAGCAGTATGTAAATAGTCCAACTCGGGAAGGGGCCATACTGGACCTGGTGTTCGGTAATGAGCCCGGCCAGGTGGTTGAAGTTTCAGTAGGGGACTACTTTGGGAATAGTGATCACGATTCCGTAAGCTTTAAAATACTCATGGACAAAGATGAGAGTGGTCCTAAAGGAAGAGTGCTAAATTGGGGGAAGGCCAACTATACCAAAATTCGGCAGGAGCTGGGGAATGTAGATTGGGAGCAGCTGTTTGAAGGTAAATCCACATGTGATATGTGGGAGGCTTTTAAAGAGAGGTTGATTAGCGTGCAGGAGAGACATGTTCCTGTGAAAATGAGGGATAGAAATGGCAAGATTAGGGAACCATGGATGACAGGTGAAATTGTGAGACTAGCTAAGAGGAAAAAGGAAGCATACATAAGGTCTAGGCGGCTGAAGAAAGACGAAGCTTTGAAAGAATATCGGGAATGTTGGACCAATCTGAAACGAGGAATTAAGAGGGCTAAAAGGGGTCATGAAATATCTTTAGCAAACAGGGTTAAGGAAAATCCCAAAGCCTTCTATTCATATATAAGGAGCAAGAGGGTAACTAGAGAAAGGATTGGCCCACTGAAGGACAAAGGAGGAAAGTAATGCGTAGAGTCAGAGAAAAATGGGTGAGATTCTAAACGAGTACTTTGCATCGGTATTCACCGAGGAGAGGGACATGACGGATGTTGAGGTTAGGAACAGATGTATGATTACTCTAGGTCAAGTCGGCATAAGGAGGGAGGAAGTGTTGGGTATTCTAAAAGACATTAAGGTGGACAAGTCCCCAGGTCCGGATGGGATCTATCCCAGGTTACTGAGGGAAGCGAGAGAGGAAATAGCTGGGGCCTTAACAGATATCTTTGCAGCATCCTTAAACACGGGTGAGGTCCCGGAGCACTGGAGAATTGCTAATGTTGTCCCCTTGTTTAAGAAGGGTAGCAGGGATAATCCAGGTAATTATAGACCGGTGAGCCTGACGTCAGTGGTAGGGAAGCTGCTGGAGAAGGTACTGAGGGATAGGATCTATTCCCATTTGGAAGAAAATGGGCTTATCAGTGATAGGCAACATGGTTTTGTGCAGGGAAGGTCATGTCTTACCAACTTAATAGAATCCTTTGAGGAAGTGACAAAGTTGATTGATGAGGGAAGGGCTGTCGATGTCATATACATGGACTTCAGTAAGGCGTTTGATAAGGTTCCCCATGGTAGGCTGATGGAGAAAGTGAAGTCGCATGGGGTCCAGGGTGTACTAGCTAGATGGATAAAGAACTGGCTGGGCAACAGGAGACAGAGAGTAGCAGTGGAAGGGAGTTTCTCAAAATGGAGACGTGTGACCAGTGGTGTTCCACAGGGATCCGTGCTGGGACCACTGTTGTTTGTGATATACATAAATGATTTGGAGGAAAATATAGGTGGTCTGATTAGCAAGTTTGCAGACGACACTAAAATTGGTGGAGTAGCAGATAGTGAAGGGGACTGTCAGAGAATACAGCAGAATATAGATAGATTGGAGAGTTGGGCAGAGAAATGGCAGGTGGAGTTCAATCAGGGCAAATGCAAGGTGATGCATTTTGGAAGATCCAATTCAAGAATGAACGATACAGTAAATGGAAAAGTCCTGGGGAAAATTGATGTCCAGAGAGATTTGGGTATTCAGGTCCATTGTTCCCTGAAGGTGGCAACGCAGGTCAATAGAGTGGTCAAGAAGGCATACGGCATGCTTTCCTTCATCGGATGGGGTATTGAGTACAAGAGTTGGCAGGTCATGTTACAGTTGTATAGGACTTTGGTTCGGCCACATTTGGAATACTGCGTGCAGTTCTGGTCGCCACATTACCAAAAGGATGTAGATGCTTTGGAGAGGGTGCAGAGGAGGTTCACCAGGATGTTGCCTGGTATGGAGGGCGCTTGCTATGAAGGGAGGTTGAGTAGATTAGGATTATTTTCATTAGAAAGACGGAGGTTGAGGGGGGACCTGATTGAGGTGTACAAAATCATGAGAGGTATAGACAGGGTGAATAGCAAGAAGCTTTTTCCCAGAGTGGGGGTTCAATTACTAGGGGACACGAGTTCAAAGTGAAAGGGGAAAAGTTTAGGGGGGATATGCGTGGAAAGTTCTTTACGCAGAGGGTGGTGGGTGCCTGGAACGCGTTGCCAGCGGAGGTGGTAGATGCGGGCACGATAGCGTCTTTTGAGATGTATCTAGACAGATACATGAATGGGCCGGAAGTAAAGAGATACAGAGCCTTAGAAAATAGGCGACATGTTTAGATAGAGGATCTGGATCGGCGCAGGCTTGGAGGGCCGAAGGGCCTGTTCCTGTGCTGTAATTTTGTTTGTTCTTTGTTCTTTGTTCTGGACAGCACATTCCAAACCTGCGACCTCTACCAACTAGAAGGACAAGGGCAGCAAATGCATGGGAATACCACCACCCACAAGTTCCCCTCCAAGTCACACACCATCCTGACTTGGAACTCTATCGTCGTTCCTTCATTGTCGCTGTGTCAAAATCCTGGAACTCCCTTCCTAACAGCACTGTGGGTGTACCTACCCCACATGGGCTACAGCGGTTCAAGAAGGCAGCTCACCACCACCTTCTCAAGGACAATTAGGGATGAGCAATAAATGCTGGCCTAGCCAGCGATGCCCACATCCCATGAATAAATTTTTTAAAAATGTTCAGGTTGTCAGGCTGTGACTAATGGGTACCGCAAGAGTCAATGCTTGGGCCCCAGCTATTTACAATCGATATTAATGATCTGGATATGGAGATTAAATGTAATATTTCCAAGTTTGCAGATGGCACAAAATTAGATGGAATTGTGAGTTGTGAGGAGGATGAAAAGACGTTTCAAGGAGATTTGGAAAGGCTAAGTGAGTGGGCAAGAATATGGCAGATGGTTGGAAAAACAGAAATACACAGTATTTCTTAATTGGTGAGAGACTGGGAAGTGTTGAATTTCAGAGGGACCTGGGTGTCCTTGTTCATGAATTACTGAAAGCTAACATGCAGGTAACAGCAAGCACTAAGAAGGCAAATGGTATGTTGGCCTTGATGATAAGAGAATTTGAGTAGAGGAGTAAAGATGTCTTCCTGCAATTGTATAGAGCCTTAGTGAGACCAGACCTGGAGTATTGTGTGTGGTTTTGGTCTCCTTATGTAAGGAAAGATATATTTGCCATAGAGGGAGTGCAACAAAGGTCAAACTAATTGCTGGGATGGAGGGATTATCCTGTGAGGAAAGATTAAATAGTCTGGTCCTTTATTCTCTGGAGTTTAGAAGAATGAGAGCTGATCTCATTCAAACATACAAAATTCTTACAGGGCTCGAAAGGGTTGATGCAGGAAGGATGTTTCCCCTGGCTTGGGAGTCCAGAATCTGCTGCACCTGCATGTTAACTTTGTACGTTCCTTGTATGAGCACCCCCAAGTCTCTCTGCATATCAACACTTAATAGTTTCACACATTTTAAAAAATATTCTGCTTTTCTATTTTTTTGATCAAAGTGAAGAACTTCACACTTCCCTGCATTATAATCCATTTGCCATCTTGTTGCCCTCTCACTTAACCTGTCTAAATTTCTTATATCACTCTCTTACCTACTATCTTCTTCTTCTAATTTTAAATGTTGGTTATTACGTCAATGATCTCTGTTTTTTTAGCACCTGATTTAATTCTGACCCCAATTGTGTTGTCAGATCTTTTAGTTTAACCTTAGTTAAAGTTTTCAAGTTACTGAGGAACACATTCTCCTTTGCAAGAGAAGCTGCAGCAATTACTAATGCCATTCCGATGGTATAACCTTTACCCTATTATAAAAGAAATCTGGTTCTTTGATTTTTTCCTCTTTCAAATTATTACTCCCCACACAATTAACGTAATTATAGTTGGAAACAATCCCGACAATTGAGCCCCAAATTAATATGATCCTGGATGAGAGCCCCAATTAATATATTATGATGTAGGTGGGAGTAATGCACTGTTGATTCAGTCCCACCACTCCACAGGTCGTAGCATATTCGTAAAGTTTCCCACCTACCTAAAATTAGCCAAATTAAACACTTTTTGTTGACCCCCCCAGAACAAAACACACCAAACCAGGTTTCTTTAAACAACAACAAATAAATAATTTATTCATAAACTAAATCTTGAACAATATTGAGATAAATTTATGTCTGAAAAGACATTACAACTTCTTATTTCTCCTAACCCTCATGCACTCACAAATACATTCAAAGCTAACAATTAATAGGTTTTTAAAATGATATTTTAAATTAGAACTGTTTCTTAGGAAAAATAAAATAACTAGGTTTTAAGTCCTGGTGGGTTGCTTTTCCAGCTTGGTGAGGTGTCCCAGAGGTAGATAGTCAGATGCTACTCGAAGTCTCCAGGTGAGCTTGATGCACAGTCTGTAATGGATAGGCGTTCAAGGCAATTCAGTTGCAGCAGGCATCACACAGATCTTTCAACAAAGAGTATAGCAACAGGCCTATTTGGATTTTGAATTAGCAGTCTAACGGTGGAAACTTTCCTGAGATTACAGAACTCCCAGAAACACAAAAGACAACAAAAATTCACTCCTGAGGCAGAGACTTCTCAGAGACTCAAAAGTAAAGGCCTGCTCAGGTCGGGAAAAAGAACCCGACCCGAACCACAGTGGACCCGAGCCCGATCCGGCCCAAGTTGCTCCACTTTTGCACTGAGCCCAATCCGACCCGAGCCCGGCCCCAACTCGATCTGACCCGAGCCGGACCCAACCATCCCTTTACTTCTGACTCGAAAGCTGCAGTGCATGCATGCTGACGTCATAGTGACATCAGTTGCTCACTGCGCAGACTCAGTTTCGTCCCAGACTCCGAGCTCAGGTAAGTTTTGTAATTTCAATACTTAATGGCAGAGCACTTACTGTGTGTGTCTGGCCCGACCCAACCCGAGCCCGAACTGGACTCAGCTCAACCCGACCCAAGCTCGAAAGCCGGACCTGGAAGAGGGGCCCGACCCGACCATGTCGTCAGGTCCCGTCGGGTTTGGGTCGGGTAGCAGGCCTTTACTTCACAGGTCGTAGCATATTAGTAAAGTTTCCCACCTAATGAAAATTAGCCAAATTAAACACTTTTTATTTATCCTCCAGAATAAAACACACCAAAGTAGGTTTCTTTAAACAACACCAAATTAACAATTTATTCATAAATAAAGGAAAAAGTAAGTAGAAAGTAAAGTAGGTAAGTAATTAAGTAAAAAGGAATTTGCTATTTCCAACAGTCCAGGGATCTTTTTCTCTTTTGGCAAAACACAGCCTGTACGCCAATGTAGATTTTCTGATGAGCGGCACAGTGGCAAGCACTGCAGCCTCACAGCTCCAGTGACCTGGGTTCAATTCTGGGTACTGCCTGTGTGGAGTTTGCAAGTTCTCCCTGTGACTGCTTGGGATTCCGCCGGGTGCTCTGGTTTCCTCCCACAGCCAAATATTGGAGGTTGATAGGTAAATTGGCCACTATAAATTGCCCCTAGTATAGGTAGGTGGTTGGAGAATTGAGGGAAGTGAGGAATATGGGATTAATGGAGGTTTAGTATAAATGGGTGGTTGATGGTTGGCACAGACTCGGTGGGCTGAAGGGCCTGTTTCAGTGCTGTATCTCTAAATAAATAAGGATAAATCTTCCTTCAGGGAGAGAACACTTCTCTGGTCCACCAGAACGAGCCAGTTTTACACACAGTCAAACTGATACAAAATGGCATGTGGCCTCATCTGTTGCCCAGAAACCTGCTTGCAGCTCACACTCATTGCTCCCAGAGAGAGAAAAAAAAACTCCTCTCAGTCTTAAAGGTGCGCAGAGCCCCCCCCCCCCCCACCCCCCCCGTCCTTTGTTTTTAACAGCAAAAAACAAGACTCGTATGACACCCCCGTCCTTGGCAAAATGAAACGCCATTCTTGATTGCGTTTCATTACAATGCAAAACAGAAACTGAAAAAAAAACATTCTAAGCACATCTTCACATTCATGACCCTATTCACTGTACTGGTAATTAACAGAATTCTTCTTCGTGCCATCATTATTCATGTAACTTAGCAAGGTTAAATTCATGACAAAGCATCGGCGATAATTGTTTTTCCCCAAAATATGTACAGTCTTCAAATGATAAGGCTGTAACAATGAACTCCATCTGAATATTCTGCCATTTTGGCTTTTGCATTTTTCCACAAACGTTAATGGATTATGGTCAGTGTATATTAGTGTTTCTTTGTAGTCATGGCTGACACATACTTCGAAATGTTTAAGAGCCAGCAATAGTCCTATTTTTTTCTTTTTCCACAGTGGGATTTTTTTTTGTTGGCGACGTAGTTTTCGTGAAAAGTACCCTATTGGTTTTTCTATGCCCGATTCATCATCCTGCAATATGAGTCATTAGCATCAGTCGCTACCTTGAGGGGTTTAGCAAAATTTGGAGCAGCCAACACTGGTTCATTAGTCAAAATTGCTTTGAGCTTTTCAAAAGCTGCCTGGCATTCATCTGACAGTACTACTTTGGCTTTCTTTCTCGGTAGCAAATTGGTTAATGGAGCAACTACAGCACTAAAATTCAATACAAACTTTCGGTCGAAACTGCACATCTCCAAAAACCTCATGATTTCATGTTTAGTTTGAGGGAGGTGGAACTCCACTAAGGCATGTATTTTTGTCATTCTTGGTAATAATTGTCCTTGCCACAGTATGTGTCGGAGGTAGGCCATTCTTGCTTTTGCGAATTAGCTTTTGCCCAGATTTACCACTAGGTCCACTGCTTGCAGTTTTTAAAACAGAGTTTCTCGCTGTTTTAAGTGTTCTTTCCAAGTGTTACTGTACATTAGTACGTCATCAAGATACACTACACAGTTGGGAACACTGGCTACCATCTAATTCATTAATCTCTGAAAAGATGCTGGGGCCTTTTTTTTTTAGCCCAAATGGCATCACTCGCCACTGATAAAGACCGTCTGGTGTGACCTCTGGTGTGACAAAAGCTGCTATTTCTTTAGCTTGAGGAGTTAAAGGAACTTGCCAGTATCCCTTTAACAAATCTACCTTTGTAAGAAACCTTGTACTGCCCACTCTGTCAATACAGTCTTCTAAGTGAGGAATTGGGTAGGAGTCTGCCTTCATTACTGCATTGACTTTTCTGTAGTCTGTACAAAGTCGAGTTGACCCATCAGGTTTAGGCGCTAATACTATTGGTGAACTCCAGCTGCTTTGACCAGGTTCAATTAGATTGTTTTCCAGCATGTATTGGATTTCTGCTTTTACTTGGGCCTGTTTGTCTTGACTTAAGCAGTAAGGATGTTGTTTTATAGGAATAGATTCCCCTATATCCACTTCATGTGTGGCTAAGGTTGTACATCCTGGCTTATCCCTACAGAGTCTTTTAAATGCGGTAAGTAACCTGGTTAGGTCTTCGCATTGTTCTGCATCTAAGTAGAAAAGCATGTTGTCCAATTTTCGTAGAGATTCTGTATTCGCTAACCGGATAGTTGGAGGTTCAATCTGAGAATTGTCTAGGCCTCCTTCTGCCTCATCCACACTATCCTTTTCCTTCTCAACAGTCCCGATTACCTGACATACCTGTACTGGTTATCCACCTCCCTGCTGTAATGTTGCTTTAACATATTATTGGACACAAATGGTTCTTTTTCCGGCAATCAGGGTGTCAATCAAGCCATTTACCTTACCCACTCTTTTGATCGCTTTATATGAGCCATTGAACCGTGCTTTTAATGGTTCTCCCTGTAATGGTAACAATACTGATACTTCATCCCCTGGTTGAAAATTGTGGGTGTTTGCTTTCTTGTCTGCCCATTTTCTCATATTGGCTTGGGATACTTTAAGGTGTTCTTGAGCTACACCGCAAGCCTTCATGAGCCTTTCCTGGAACACAGATACATAAGCGAGTATCGAAGATTAATTCCTTTGTTCTCAGAATCTGTCTTTGATGAGTTTTAGAGGACCACTTACTTCATGTCTGTAAACCAATTCGAAAGGACTGAAGCCTATAGAATCATTCTGTGAATCTCTGGTGGCAAATAAAAGAAAGTCTAGCCCTTTATCCAAGTCGTGCAGATATTCGTGACAGTATGCGCTAATCAATGTTTTGAGAGTTTGATGGTACCTCTCTAAAGCTCCCTGTGTCTGTGGGTGATAGGCTGAAGATTTTAACTATTTGATACCCAAATTATCCATGACTTCTTGAAATATTTTTGACATGAAATTCGAACCTTGATCCAATTGAACTTCAAGTGGTAACCCACATCTCATAAAGAATTGGGTTAACTTTTCTGCTATTATTTTAGCAGTAGTTGACCTTAAAGGAATAGCCTCTGGAAATTGAGTAGCCATGTCCATGATAGCAAGTATGTATTGATGTCCTGCTTTTGTTTTTGGCAAGTGTCCTGGACAGTCTACCAATTTCCTACTAAATGGTTCCTCAATAACTGGTATGGGAAATAGTGGTGCTGGTTTTATGGTAGGTTGCGGTTTTTCCACCATTTGCCATGAGTGGCATGTCCTACAAAATTGCCTCAGGTCCTTTGTAAGGTCCTTTGCCTCAGGTCCTCTTACCAAATACTTTAAATCTGTGCCCTCTCGTTCTCGATCCTTTCACGAGTGGGAACAGTTTCTTTCTATTGACTCTGTCCAGACCCTTCGTTATTTTGACTACCTCTATCAAATCACCTCTCAGTTTTCTCTTCAAGGAAAACAGTCCTAACTTATAGAATCATAGATGGTTACAGCACAGAAGGAGGCCATTCGGCCCAACTCATCTAGTCCCACTCCACCTCCCCACCCCGCCTTTTCCCCATAGCCCTGCCTCACTGCACTCTCAGGCATTAATAAATGAATACAATGAATAGCAGAAGCCCAGCACTTCTCCAATCTATCTTCGTAACTGAAATTCCTCATCCTTGGAACCATTCTCGTGAATCTTTTCTGTATTCTCTCCATTGCCCTCAGGTCTTTCCTAAAGTCTGGTGCCCAGAATTGGATGCAATGCTCCAGCTGAGGCCGAACTAGTGTCTTATACAAGTTCAATATAACTTTCTTGCTCTTGTTACTCTATGCCCTATTAATAAAGCCCAGGATACTGTATGTTTTATTAACTGCTCTCTTAACCTGTCCTGCCACCTTCAATGAATTATGCACATAGATACCCAGGTCCCTCTGTTCCTGCACCCACTTTACAATTGTACCATTTATTCTATATTGTCTCTCCATGTTCTTCCTACCAAAATAAATCACGTCACATTTCTCTGTATTGAACATCATCTGTCCATTCCACCAACTTGTCTATGTCCTTTTGAAGTTCTACACTAACCTCCTCACAGTTCATAATGCTTCCAAGTTTCATATCATCTGAAAACTTTGAAATTGTGCCCTGTATATCAAGGTCTAGGTCATTAATATATATCAGGAAAAGCAGTGGTCCCAACACTGATCCCTGAAGAACTCATTACAAACCTTCCTCCAGCCTGAAAAACATCCATTAACCACTACTCTTTTGTTTCATGTCGTTCAACTAATTTCGTATCCATGTTTCTACTGTCCCTTTTATTCCATGC
Organism: Heterodontus francisci; assembly: GCF_036365525.1. NCBI lineage: Eukaryota > Metazoa > Chordata > Chondrichthyes > Heterodontiformes > Heterodontidae > Heterodontus > Heterodontus francisci. The sequence continues at coordinate 8,877,310 of NC_090399.1, forward strand.
GCTACAAGTTTGCTCACAAGTCTGTTGTGTGGCACTGTATCAAATGCCTTTTGAAAGTCCATGTGCACCACATCAACAGCATTGCCCTCATCAACCCTCTCTGTTACCTCCTCAAAAAACTCCAGCAAGTTAGTTAAACATGATTTTCCCCTAAGAAGTCCATTCTGTCTTTCTTTAATTAACTTGTATTTGTCCATATGACTTTTGATTTTGTCCCGATTTATTTTTTCTAGGCGTTTTCCCATCACCAAAATTAAACTGACTGCTTGTAGTTCCTGAACTTATCTTTACACCCTTTTTTGAACAAGGGTGTAACGTTTGCAATTCTCCAGTACTCTAGCACCACCCCTGAGTCTAAGGAAGACTGAAAAATTATGGCCAGTGCCTCTGCGATTTCCACCTTCACTTCCCTCAGTATCCTTGGGTGCATCTCATCCGGTCTTAGTGCTTTATTCACTTTAATACAGACTGCCTATATAATATTTCCTCTTTTATAAATTGTTAAACCCCTCTGGTGTCTGACTTACCTCCTCTTTCAACATTGCCTGGGTTTCATCTTCTTCAGTTGCAAAATATTCATTTACACATGCCTCCATGTGTAAATCTCCTTTCTGGTCCCAAATCGGCCCCACTCCTCCTTTTACCACACTTTTACTATTTATATGCCTATAGAAAAGTTTGGGATTTTCTTAAATGCTAGCTACCAGTCTCTTTTCATGCTCTCTCTTTTCTTCTCTTATTTGCTTTTTCACTTCCCCTCTGGACCTTCTATATTCTGCTCGGTTCTCAATAGTATTTTCTACCTGGCATCTTTTCTTCTTTATCTTAACCTCTACCCATTTTGTCATCCAACAGGGAGCTCTGGATTTGTTTGCCCTACCTTTTGCCTTCGAGGGAAACTTGACTGTGCCCAAACTATCTCTTCTTTCAAGGTAGCCCATTGTTCATCTACCAGTTTTCCTGCCAGCCTTTGACTCCAATTTATTAGCCCCAGCTCCATTCTTTTCCCATTGAAGTTGTCCTTCCCTTTGTTAATTATTCTTACTCTGGATTGCTGTTTGTCCTTTTCCATAGTCAGCCTAAACCTTATGACACAATGATCACTATCCCCTGAATGCTCTTCTACTGATACTTGATCCACTTGGCCCACCTCATTCCCAAGAACCAGGTCTAGCAGTGCCTCCTTTCTCATTGGACTAGCAACATACTGTTGTAGAAAAGTTTCCTGAACACACTCTAGAAACTCTTGCCTCTCACTGCCCTTTACACTCCAATTATCCCAGTCTATATTTGGATAATTAAAGTCCCCCATTATAACTACCCTATAATTTTTGCACCTCTCTGTAATTTTCTCGTGAATTTGTTCCTCCATGTCCTTCCCACTAGCTGGTGGCCTATAGACAACACTGAGCAATGTAACAGCACCTTTTTTGTTCCTTAGCTCTAGCCAAATTGATTCTGTCCTCGACCCCTCTGGGTCTTCAGCAATGCGATGCTCTCCTTAATCAATAGCATAAAGCCTGGCTTGGGTATAAAATTAAAACCCGCCCTGTGCCCAACCCTACCACAGCCAAACCAAACCTGACTGGAACCCGAGTAGTTTAATGTTTTTTCATGCCTGACCCGACCTGAAAATATCAAACATGTTATTGAAACAGAAAAAAGTCACTTCAAAACAGAGATTAAAAAGAAAACAATACAAATCAAAACAGTACAGTCCCACCCGACCCGACCCGACCCAAGCCCGACTGCTGGACACAGAGTGTAGACCCAACCTGACCCGAACCCGATACATCTAGTTGGGTTTAGTTGGGTTCGGATCAGGTAACTATGCTTTACAATTTTGCCACCCTACTCCCTTTTTTCCCTTCCCTATCTTTCCTAAACACCTTGTATCCAGGAATATGTAACACCCATTCCTGCCCTTCTTTGACCCAGGTCTTTGTTATAGCCACAACATCATATTTCCACATGGCAATCTGCGCCTGTACCTCACCAGTCTTATTAACCCCACTCTGTGCATTCACTTACATGCACATTAACCCCAATTCAGACTTTATTACTTTCTCCCTTACTCTGACCCCACCTCATAACTTACTAGTCTCTACTCTAATGCTATCTCTCTCCATATTCTGTACCCCTTGCTATTCCTCCCTAATACTTGCTCCTGTTTCCCACATCCCTGACAAGTTACCAGTTTTGCTTCCCTCTAATCTGAGCTCCCTCTCAGGTTCCCATCCCCCTGACAATCTAGTTTAAACCCTCCCCAACAGCACGAGCAAATCTCCCTGCGAGGATATTCGTCCCAGGTCTGCTAAGATGCAAATAATACCATGGCATCTGGAAATCCTGACAACCCAAACTGATAGACCATAGCCCGATTTGAAACTTAGATCAATTTCACCCCAAGGTAATTTATTTGACTCACTGATGCCTTGATGTGGACTGTGAAAGCTGACAAATAATTGAGACAAACCAATATAGGGTCTGTGTATCGGGCACTTTTCAGTGTTTCAGGAGTATTTTCTGTCTTGAGTGACCAGACCACCTGACTGGTTTTCACCTATCAGGTTAAAGCGTTGCCATCTCACAATAACTGGAAATTCCATGTACAATAATAGGCGGCCAAGTCGAGAAATTTCTCTGCTTTTTGTTGGTCATGGATCAGATCCAGTTTATAGTGGACTCTGCCTGATTGGGATCTATTTTCACCACCCACACAGATATAACGATTTAATCATTTTCAGCCTAATTGTCAACCTTGCTCTAATTCACTGGTTTAATATGACACTCAGGGGTGAGATGTTTCTCATATTCCTGACTAAAGATGGTTGTTTGATCGATGTGTATTAAATGCTAATTGCAATTCCCATTCGGAATGGAATCCACCATCCATTGGAACACAATATGCAGAACTCCAGTGTCATTCCTTTCTCTGTTTCAGTGGCACTATCTCATGAAGCTGGGAGACTGGTGATTGGGAGGACTGGCAGTCGGGAGGACTGGCGATTGGGAGCACTGGCGATCGGGAGGATGTTGGTCAGGAGGATGGCGGTCGGGAGGGCTGGTGGGGAGGCTGGCGATTGGGAGGCCTGTGGGGAGGACTGGTGATCAGGAGGACAGTGATTGGGAGACTGGCGATTGGGAGGACTGGCGATTGGAAGGCTGGCAATTGGGTGGACTGGCAACCGGGAGACTGACGATCGAGAGGACTGGTGATCGTGAGGACTGGTGATCGGGAGGACTGGCGATCGGGAGGACTGTCGATCAGGAGGACTGGTGTTCGTGAGGACTGACGATCGAGAGGACTGACGATTGAGAGGACTGACGATCAGGAGGATTGGCGATCAGGAGGACTGACGATCAGGAGGACTGGCGATCAGGAGGACTGGCGATCAGGAGGACTGGTGATCGTGAGGACTGACGATCAGGAGGACTGGCGATCAGGAGGACTGGTAATCGTGAGGACTGACGATCGAGAGGACTGACGATCAGGAGGACTGGCGATCGGGAGACTGGTGATCGTGAGGACTGACGATCGAGAGGACTGACGATCAGGAGGACTGGCGATCGGGAGACTGGCGATCGGGAGACTGGTGATCGGGAGGACTGGCGATCGGGAGGACTGGCAATCAGGAGGACTGGTGTTCGTGAGGACTGACGATCGAGAGGACTGGCGATCGGGAGGACTGGCAACCGGGAGACTGACGATTGAGAGGACTGACGATCAGGAGGATTGGCGATCAGGAGGACTGACGATCAGGAGGACTGGCGATCAGGAGGACTGACGATCAGGAGGACTGACGATCAGGAGGACTGGTGATCGTGAGGACTGACGATCGAGAGGACTGACGATCAGGAGGACTGGCGATCGGGAGACTGGTGATCGTGAGGACTGACGATCGAGAGGACTGATGATCAGGAGGACTGGCGATCGGGAGACTGGCGATCGGGAGACTGGTGATCGTGAGGACCGACGATCGAGAGGACTGGCGATCGGGAGGACTGATGATCAGGAGGACTGATGATCAGGAGGACTGGCGATCAGGAGGACTGGTGATCGTGAGGACTGACGATCGAGAGGACTGGCGATCGGGAGGACTGATGATCAGGAGGACTGACGATCAGGAGGACTGACGATCAGGAGGACTGGCGATCGGGAGACTGGTGATCATGAGGACTGACGATCGAGAGGACTGGCGATCGGGAGGACTGGTGATCAGGAGGACTGACGATCAGGAGGACTGGTGATCGAGAGGACTGACGATCAGGAGGACTGGTGATCGGGAGGACTGGTGATCAGGAGGACTGGCGATCAGGAGGACTGACAATCAGGAGGACTGTTGATCGGGAGGACTGACGATCAGGAGGACTGACGATCAGGAGGACTGTGATCGGGAGGACTGACGATCAGGAGGACTGGTGATCAGGAGGTCTGGCGATCAGGAGGACTGACGATCAGGAGGACTGGCGATCGGGAGGGCTGACGATCGAGAGGACTGACAATCAGGAAGACTGACGATCGAGAGGACTGACAATCAGGAAGACTGGTGATCGAGAGGACTGACGATCAGGAGGACTGGCGATCGAGAGGACTGACGCTCGAGAGGACTGACGATCGAGAGGACTGACGATCAGGAGGACTGGCGATCAGGAGGACTGGTGATCAGGAGGACTGACGATCGAGAGGACTGACAATCAGGAAGACTGACGATCGAGAGGACTGACAATCAGGAAGACTGGTGATCGAGAGGACTGACGATCAGGAGGACTGGCGATCGGGAAGACTGACGATCGAGAGGACTGACGATCAGGAGGACTGACGATCGAGAGGACTGACGATCGAGAGGACTGGCGATCAGGAGGACTGGTGATCAGGAGGACTGACGATCGAGAAGACTGACGATCGAGAAGACTGACGATCGAGAAGACTGACGATCGAGAGGACTGACGACCAGGAGGACTGGTGATCGGGAGGACTGACGATCAGGAGGACTGACGATCAGGAAGACTGGCGATCAGGAGGACTGGTGATCGGGAGGACTGGCGATTGGGAGGACTGGCGATCAGGAGGACTGATGATTGGGAGGACTGGTGATTGGGAGGACTGGCGATTGGGAGGACTGGCGATCGGGAGGACTGGCGATCAGGAGGACTGACGATTGGGAGGACTGGCGATCAGGAGGACTGACGATCGGGAGGACTGGCGATTGGGAGGACTGGCGATCGGGAGGGCAGGCGATCAGGAGGACTGGCGATTGGGAGGACTGGCGATCAGGAGGACTGACGATTGGGAGGACTGGCGATTGGGAGGACTGGCGATTGGGAGGACTGGCGATCAGGAGGACTGGCGATTGGGAGGACTGGTGCACTATTATCTGACAGGAATTTCTGCCTCATAAACACTCTGGAATTAATTCCCTTTTAACAAAGTTTTACTTGTGTTGACCTGTAGTTTTGTGGTTGACATATCTGGCAGACATGTTGATAAAGCTGCATTTTCATTATCTTTCCCAGGACCTGAGTGTTTTTAACTTTGTGTTAATCTTCCTCAGCAGACAATCCTCAGACCAAAATAAAACAGCAAACATCCATGACAATGTTCATTTGCCTCCTGCTTTCATCCTTTTATAACTGGTTTGTCACCACTTAGCATAAAGCAAACTCTCCTTATACTGGAGATACTGGAAATCTGAAATAACAACAGAAAATGCTGGAAATACTCAGCATTTGTCGAAAGAGAAATTGAGTTAATGTTTCAGGTTGAAGATCTTTCATCAGAATATTATGCAGATTTTGTCATTTTTAGTTTGGGGCTCTGTATCCAGCTTCATCCTTGCCATACTTATCACAGTCATTGGAAATATCTGCACGTTAATAACTTGGAGAAGTAATATGTTTAAACTCCTGTTTAAATGGCAAATAGTTTAAAAATAGGTTTCTTTAGCTGTTGGTGGAATTAATGAATAATTCATGTCCATGTTAATTTCATATTCCTATGCTCCCAGTCATGAAGCTGTACTCGGGAGATGTGGGAGATGAACAGGCCGATTCTCAACCCGCAGATCTTTGAGCACATTGGGCAGGATGTCCCACGAGGTAGTGGGATCCGGAGTGCAGGATTTTCTGCCTTTTCTTTCCTTCGCTGCTGCCACTCTGCTTCATTAAGGTGTTCGGGCTCCAGGCATGATGCAGCTTGATGGACAACTTGTTGTCAGTTTGAACAATTAGTAAAGCTCAATGCTGCTGTGCTTCAAGAAGAACTTCAGAGTGTTCTTGAAGCATCTGCTTTGTCTCCACCGGAACACTGGCCATTTGAGAGTTGAAAACAGGAGCTGGAGGATAGATGGTTTTCGGCCATCCAGACATGGGAGTCCATCGATGGTGATTTTGCAGGAGTTTTACCTGAATGCTTGTGGTGCTGGCTTCAAGATGGACACTAGCTTTTGTTCGACAGTCCTTCCATTGAACCTGGAGGATGTGGCAGAGACATTACTGATGGAATTTCTCTAGCATTCTTGTGTGTCACTGATACACAGTCAGATCTCACTACAGTACAGGAGTGTGGGATAACAACTGCTCTGTATCATGGGACTTTTGTTGACTTGCGGAGGTCTTTGTTGTCAAACACTCGCTGCTGTAGTTTGTAGAAGGCTGAGCTGGTGCAGCTATTCACGTGTTGGATCTCTTCATCAATGGTGGTCTTTTGAGAGAGGTGGCTGCCAAGCTATGGGAAGTGCTCAACATAATCCAGAGTGTCTCCTTCAACATATATGGGAGGTGGAATATTTGGCTGACCGGGTGTGGGTTGATATGAGTTTTGGCAATATTCAAGGACAGGCCCAGTCTTTTGTATGTAGAATTGAAGAGATCGAGAGCAGCTGGCAAATCTGGTGCAGAGTGGGTAGTGACACTGCAGTCATCCACAAACTGTAGATCATGTATGTTTGTGGTGGTCAGTTTAGTTTTGGCATGAAGGCAACTGATGTTAAAGAGTTTTCCATCTAGGCGGTATTTAATACTCACACCAGGGGGCAGCTGATCTTTCATGAGGTGAATAATCACTGTCAGGTAGATTGTAAATTGTACGGGGTCTGTCACACAGCCTTGCTTAACTCCGGTCTGGATTTTGAAGGTGTCTGTTTCAGATCTCCCACACAAGACAGTTATATCATCATGGCGCAATTACAGGATTGTGATGAAGTTTCTTGGACATCCAAATCTTTGAAGCACAACCACAGAGCCTCGTGATTTAGTAACTCAAATGCTTTGGTCAGATCGATGAATGCAATGAAGAGTTTCTGGTGTTCTGGACATTTTTCTTGGATTTGTCTGGCAACAAAGACCATGTCGGAGGTTCCTCTGGAAGGTCTAAAGCTGCATTGTGTCTGGGAGGATTTCCTCAGCCACAGGAAGTGGGCGATTCAGGAGAATGAATGTCCGGATTTTCCCTGATATGGACAAGAAGGAAATAACTGGATAATTTCCACAACATGATTTATCTCCCTTCTTGAAGATAGTTACAATTGTTGCATTCCTGAAGTTATTGACGCCTCCGCTCAGGGAAAATGTTTCTTCCTATCTATCCTATCAATGCCCCTTATAATTTTGCATTCCTCAATCAGATCCCCCCTCAGCCTTCTCTGCTCTAAGGAAAACAACCCTAGCCTATCCAATCTCTCTTCATAGCTGAAGTCTGGAGTTGAACCTTCAACTCTCTAAGGAGTTTAAACATGTGCTCTTTGGAAACCAGCAGCCATGTTTAGCTCAGTCTTTGTCATTTTAATATCTTTCATGTGGTGAATTGAGATTACAGGCAGGGATTTTCATCTGTGGTTTGATCCTGGTAGAATCGTGGCAGGGTGTGCACTGTGCTGATCCACTGCTAACACTGGTGAAATTTCCAGAGTTAACCTTTTGCAAATGTGTTATACAGGATTCCTGCCTGTGCTTGGGAGCTCACCATGGGGGTGTGGTTGTGAGAAATAGCTGCTGCTGCTGCTGGGGGAGATGGTGCCTGCAGAATCTTTCAGAGACAGACAGCCCCTGGGAGCTCAGCAACACTTTTCCAGGCACCAATAAATTGGAAAAACCTGCCATTGTTTTAGTGCCAATCCAGCGTGTCTGTATTCTTTTGCCATCAGATTGACGCCTTCCTTAACAACACTGATAAATATGTCTTCAGTCCATCATTGCCGAGGTGGTAAAATGTGCCAGTTGGTGGCACTGTGATATTACATCCTGATTGGAACATACCTGATTGATATCCCAAGAGGACTGCTGGGTGGGCACTGCTACTGCTGCAGGTGCCTGACCCTAATATATAAATAACCCCACACCCAGGACTTGGAATGGGGTCAAAATATACGATTCTGATTGTGGTGGGACCAACGCACTGTTAATTCAATCCCGCAGCTCCAGAGATCGGCTAACATATCATTTAAAACTTTCCAAATTAAAGAAAGACCCACCAAATTGTACCATCTATTAACCCCGAATGAGGCTAACCAAACCAGGTGTCTTTAAATCAATAAATTAACTATTTAATTAAAAGAACTAAATTCTTAAACACTATGAAGATATAAACAACATTTAAAATAGAAAAAAATTAGAGTCCTTGCAAATTTACAGTCCAATGTTGCTCGAAGTCCTCACAGGATGTTGCTCGAAATCCTCACGGGATGTTGCTCGAAGTCCTCACAGAATGTTGTTTTCCTTCTCCAGTGAATTTCAACAATTAACGACTTGCAAACACTTTCAACAGAATCAATCTGACTTTAGAGTTTTTGAGGGATAAAAGTTTGTCACAGTCTAACTTCCCTTTCTTCTATTTAAATTGCCAGAGATCTCTGTTTTGGCTAGACTTTTTTTTAGAATTTTGAGAGATAATAATAAACAGACTAAAATCCTCTTCCTTCAGTTTAAATGGTTGAGAGCTCTTTTTCCAGGTGCTGCCATCACAACTGTGTCCTTTGTCTGTGTTCTGTTAGAAGAAAATGTCTTCAACTAAAAAGCCAGTTCAAAATTGAATTGTAACAAATGTATCACACGAGACTCACTCCCAGTGGCTGTTTCCATGGTATCGAGAATGCACCCTTTGAATCGCAGTCGCCAATTTGCTGTTTCAAGGCAACGAAATTGCACCTTCCTATAACTCCTATAACAAGGCTTGCCGGCTCTTAAAGCAATACTGATCCCTGGCAAGCCTTAAGAGTTATAGGAAGGTGCAATTTTGTTGCCTTAAAACAGCCAATTGGAGACTGTGATTCAAAGGTTGCATTCTTGATACCATGGAAACATCCGGAAAAAAAACAACAGGACTATGACACAGGAGAAGTTTGAAAATCCATTGGCACCACCAGAATTATTACGCTCGGGTCTTTAGGTATCATTTGCCTCCAAGCATATGTAATTGGTCATTAATATATGGATTTTTTTGGTTCACCGATTTTCTCTGTTCGTCTCCTCTTGAAGGTGTTTACGCCAGGCTGAGGCACAATTTCATTGGTATAAGGTGTCCTCTGGCACCCCACATAAGTGGGAGTTAATTAGTCTGAACAACTGATGCCTGATTTACATGAATTATTTAATCATCACTGTTCTATCGCAACATAGTTTAAGATTTAGTTCATAATCTCATTAAAGTCAAGTTATCACAAGGCTATGATTAAATATCTATCAATAACATTAAATGAATATTTTCCATGGGCTATAGGAAGTGTTGCTAACAATTGTTATTTCTGAATCTATTCACTGTTGATTGCAGGATTGGGGTCTGAGCCCTGGATTCAGATGAAGGGATATCATAAAAATGGAAAGAAGCTCGTGTGTAAATCCAGTGGATGGTATCCTGAACTGGAGTATCCTGAACAGTGGATGAGTGAGGATGGAGACAATGTAATACAGGCTGAAACAAGATACCAGCAGGACTCGAAAGGTCTTGTAGATGTCCAGAATAACAATGAAATAACAAAACAATCAACAAACAGGTTCAAATGTCTTATACGGAACAAAATATTGAAAACAGCACAAGAAGCAATGATCAGGATATCAGGTTTGTAAATTTTGATGTTTAATCATTAAAAGGAATGATGATTTAAATTCTTAGATTACAACAGAAAGTGTGAAAGTGAAAGTGGAGCGAGAGCAACTCAACATAGGCAGAAATTGAAAGAGTGAGGTCAGAGTGAAGTCAGAATCAGTGCAGTGAGGAAGGAGCAGCAGGATCCGAGGAAACTAACATCGAGAATGAGGGTAAGTATTGAGGAAAGGGTCTAAGATGAAGAACTAGATTAATTATCTCGGGTCTAAAAAAAGGCAGGTTTTAGGAGTTAAATCTTAAGTTTAAAAAAAAACTTCTTTTATTTCTGATAAGTTTAGTTAGTACTCTAACAAATAGAAGGGCATCTCAGTCCCTTGGATGCACATCCTGTTCCATGTGGAAATCCACATATGCAGGAATTGTTGTCAGCTGGAGGAGTTTGAGATCTGAGTTTTGGAGCTTGAGCAGTAGCTGGTGTCACTGCGGTGCATCCGCGAGACTAAGATAGCACGTTTCTAGAGGTAGTCGCCTTGCAGCTTACAGGTGTGCAGGCAGAGAGGGACAGGGTGATCACCAGACACAAAATCAGGACCAGGCAGGAAGTGCCAGAGTCCCCTGAGTGCATCTTGCTCTCTAATTGGTATTTGAATACTGGTAAGGGTGATTGTTCCTCTGGGAATACAGCCAGAGACAAGTCCACAACACCACAGGTGGTTCATTGTACTGGGGAGCAGGAGGATGATTGGAAACTAAACAATGATAGGGGATTCTATAGTTAGGGGAATAGACAGACATTTTTGCATCTCAAGTTGTGAATCCAGGATGGTATGTTGCCTCCCTGGTGCTAGGGTCCAGAATGTCACCGAGTGGTTGCAGTACATTCTGAATGGGACAGTGAACAGCCAGTTGTCGTAGTCTATATCAGTACCAACAACATAGGTAGAAAGTGGGTTGAAGTACTGCAGGAAGATTTTTGGGAGCTAGTAATGATATTAATAAGCAGGACTAGCAGGTAGATCCTCCAAGGTAGTATTTCCATGTGCTAGTGAGTAATGTCAGCGATGGTAATGTCATTGAATGTCAAGGGAAGATGGTTGGATTCTGTCTTGTTGGAGATGGTCATTGCCTGGCACTTGTCTGGCATGAATGTAACTGCCACTTATCAGCCCAAGCTTAAATGTTGACAACGTCTTGCTGCATATAGACACGGACTGCCTCAATATCTGAGGAGTTATGAATGCTACTGAATATTGTGCAATCACCAGCCAAGATCTCCACTTCTGGACTTATGATGGAGTGGACACTATCCTGAGGAATGCAGTGATGTCCTGGAGCTGGGATGATTGACTTCCAACAAGCACAACCATCTTCCTTTGTGCTAGGTCTGACTCCAACTAGTGGAGGGTTTTCCCCCGATTCCCATTGACTCCAGTTTTGCTCGGGCTCCTTGATTCCATACTCGGTCAAATGCTGCCTTGATGTCAAGGGCAGTCACTCTCACCTCACCTCTTGAGTTTAGCTCTTTTGTCCATGTTTAGACCAAGGTTGTAGTGAGGTCTGGAGCTGAGTGGCCCTAGCGGAACCCAAACTGAGTGTAACTGAGCAGATAATTACTGAATAAATGCCACTTGATAGCACTGTCGATGACACCTTCCATCACTTTACTGATGATTGAGAGTAAACTGTTGGGGCGGTAATTGGCCAGGTTGGATTTGACCTGCTTTTTGTGTGCAGGACATACTTGGGTAATTTTCCACATTGCCGGCTAGATGCCAGTGTTGCAGCTGCACTGGAACAGCTTGACTAGGGGCATGGTTAGTTCTGGAGCACAGAATGTACTATTGCCAGAATGTTGTCAGGGCCCATAGCCTTTGCAGTATCCAGTGCCTTCAGTCAGTTCTTGATATCCCTTGGAGTGAATCGAATTGGCTGAAGACTGGCGTCTGTGATGCTGGGGACCTCAGGAGGTCTAATATATCTAAGCCTGTCATAATCCTGTACACTTCTACGAAATCTCTCCTCAATCTAAGGAAAACAAGCCCAGCATTGCCAACCTAACCTTGCAATTAAAATCCCCCATTCCTGGACCATTCCTGTCCTCTGCACTCTCAGGGACACTTACATCCTTCTTGAAGTGTGGTGACCAGAACTGGACACAGTACTCCAGTTGGGGCCTAACCAGAGCTTTATAAAGGTTCAGCATAATGTCCCTGCTTTTGTACTCAATGTCTCTATTTATGAAGCCCAAGATCCCATATGCTTTACTAACCACTCTCTCAATATATCCTGCCACCTTAAAGATCGATGTACATGCACTCCCCACTCTGTTCCTGCACACTCTTTCAAACTGTGCCATTAAGTATATATTGTTCCTCCCTATTCCTTCTGCTAAAATGCATCACCTCTCACTTGTCAGTATTTAATTCCATCTGCCACCTGTCTGCCCATTCTGCTAGTCTATCTATATCCTGTTGCAGGCAGTTCATATTATCCTGAATGCTTGCCGCACCTCCAAGTTTGGTGTCATTGGCAAATTTTGAGATTCTACTCTCTATTCCAAAATGCAAGTCATGATATATAGCAAAAAAAAGCAGTGGTCCCAGCATTGACCCTTGGGAACATCACTATCTAACATTCTTCAGTCTGAATAACAACCTGGAGTTCTGATGAAAGGTCACAGACCTGAAAGGTAAACTCTGCTGTGTTCTGATGAAAGGCCACAGACCTGAAACATTAACTGTGCTTCTCTATCCACAAATACTGTCAGATCTGCTGAGTATTTCCAGTACTTTCTGTTTTTATTTCAGATTTCCAGCATCCGCAATATTTTGCTTTTATTTTACTATGACTCGCTGTTTTCTGTCCTCAGCCAATTTTTTATCCATTTGGACACTAACCTTCCTATTCCATGAGACTCAACTTTGTTAACCAGCAATTTTTTGTGGCACCTTATCAAACGTTTTCTTAACATCCACCGCATTCTCTTCATCAACCTTCTCTGTTACTTCATTGAAAAATTCAATTAGATTAGTCAAGCATGATCTGCCTTTACAAATCCATGCTGGCTATCCTTAATTAATTCGAATCTCTCCAAGTGTGTGTTGACTTTTTCCCTGATTATTGTTTCTAAAACCTTAACCACCATTGATGTTAAACTACCTGGCCTGTAGTTTCTAGGACTGTCCTTATACCCTTTCTGGAATAAGGGTGTCACATTTACCACATTTCAATCCTCTGGCACCTCCCCCATATCCAGGGAAGATTGGAAGATTATGGAAGCCTCCCACTATATCCATCCCCACTTCCTTTAGCAACCTGGGATGCAAGCCATCCAGGCTTATCTACCCTAAGCATAGCCAGCCTTTTTAGTACCTGCCCCCTCTCTATTTTTACCCTATCCATTGTCTCTATTGTCTCCACTTCTACCGATATTTTGTCAGGTTCCACTTCCTTAGTGAACACTGATACAAAGTCCAGAGCTTTGCTCTGCGTCTCTAAGTGTACATTACCCTTTTTGTCCCCAATAGGCCCCACTCCACCTCCAACTACCCGCTTACTATTTATATGCTGGTAGAATATTTTTGATTTCCTTTTATGTTGACTGCCATTCTATTCTCATATTCTCTCTTTGCCAGTCTGATTTTCCTCTTCACCTTCTCTCTCAACTTATTGTATATGGCCTGGTTCTCACTTGTAGAATTCAACTGACATGCATCAGACACCCTCTTTTTTCTGTTTCATCATAATCTCTATCTCCCTTGTCATCCAAGGAGCCCGGTTATTGGTTCCCTTACCTTTCATCCTTGTTGGAATGTTCCTAGCCTGTACCTGAAGCATCTCTTCCTTAAAGATAACCCATTGTTCTGATACAGCTCTTCCTGCCTGTTGTTGGTTCCATTATACCCTGGCTAGATCCCTTCTCATTGCATTGAAATTAGCCCTCTTCCAATCTAGACATTCTACCTTGTTTGGTTCCTTGCTTTTCTGCATTACTTATCTAAACCTTGTGATACAGTGATCACTCTTACCCAAGTGCTCCCCGACAGACACTTGGTCCACTTGTCCCACCTCATTTCCCAACACCAGATTCAGCAATGCTTCCTTTCTAGTTGGGCTGAGAACATACTGATCAAAGAAGTTCTCCTGAACATATTTCAGAAATTCCTCTCCCTCCTTACCCTTTCATCTAAAATTATCCCAATCGATATTTGGGTAACTGCAGTCCCCAATATCATCACTCTATAAGCCTGGCACATCTCTTATGATTTCCCTGCAGATTTGCTCCTCTATTTCTCTCTCTCACTATTTGGAGGCCTATAGAATACCCCTAGTAACATGATCATACTCTTTTTGTTCCTCAACTCTAACCAAATGGATTTTGTCCTTTCTCCCCCCTTTCGAAGACAGCAATCTCTTCCCTAATCAGTATTACCACCCCGTCTCCCATTTTTTCCTTCTCTATCTTTTCTGAGCACTTTATATCCTTGTATATTAAGCACCCAGTTCTCGCCATTTTTAAGCCACGTTTCTGTTATTGCTACTACATCATATTCTCATGCTGCTATTTATGCTTGTAGTTCACCAACCTTATTCACCACACTATTTGTGTTTATGCACATGCATTCTAACCCTGTCTTTGCATTCCTCGTAGTCCTTCTCAGTCCACTCCTATCCATTACGGATTTATTCCCTCCACTCGTACTGTCTTATCCTGTCACTCTGACCCCACCTAATACTTAATTATTTTATACTCTAGTGTTATCTGTCTCTTCCAATTCTGTGTACCTTGGTGTTCCTCTCCTGTATTATCTCCTGGTTCCCACATCCCTGCCAAGTTAGTTTAAACCCTCCCCAGTAGCACTCACAAATCACTCTGCAAAGAAATTTGTCCGAGCTCTGTTCAGATTCAACATGGCTAGCCAGTATAGGTCTCATCTTCTCCAGAACTGGACTCTCTCCCTGCACTTTCTCCCCTCACTGACTCTGTTTCTCTTGCCCCCTCTCTCTCTGTCTGTCTATCAGTCTCCCACTCACCCCTCTCTCTGTCTCCCTCTCACCCTTCTCTCTGTCTCCCTCTCCCCCCACCTTCTCTGTATCTCTTCTCCCCTGACCCCCATGTCTCCAGTGTTCTCCGCTTCCTGCTCAGTGTTCCCCGCTCCCCGCTCAGTGTTCCCTGCTCAGTGTTCCCTGCTTCCCACTCAGTGTTCACTCACCCATTCCCCCTTGTCTCTCTGTTCCCCCCTCTCTCCCCTTTTGCTCTCTCTCTGTCTTCCTTTCTCCATTTTTCTCCCTGTCCCCACTCTCTGCTGTCTCTCTCTCTGTACCCTGCTCTCTCTCTCTCCCTCTGTAGTCCCCCTCTCTCTTTTCTCTCTCTCTGTTCCCATTTCTCTCTCTCTCTCTGTTCCCCCCTCTCTCTCTGAACCTCCCCTCTCTCTCTTGCTGTCCCTTCTCTCTCTGTCTCCCCCTCTCTCTTGCCATTTCTCTCTCTCTGTTCCCATTTCTTTCTCTCTCTCTGTTCCCCCCTGTCTCTCTGAACTCGCCCTCTCTCACGCTGTCCCTTCTCTCTCTGTCTCCCCCTCTCTTGCCATTTCTCTCTCTCTGTTCCCATTTCTTTCTCTCTCTCTGTTCCTATTTCTCTCTCTCTCTTCCCATTTCTCTCTGTCTCTCTCCCCCCTCTCTCCCACCTCTCTCTCTCACATATGCAGAGTGGAACACTTAGCAGATGATTGGTCAGTTGTTGTAAAAATATCGTCGTCAGTTTCACAGCCGACAGCTGCTGACACTGGGAACAGTGGAATCCCAACAGACTCGGGGCATTCCGGCAGGCTTTTTGAAAAAAAGAAGTGAGAATCTGCCGGGAATCTGACAGTGATGTTTTTCAAAAGGCCGCTCTGTAAGAAGACAAAGGGAAATTTCCCATCTCCAGTCTGGGTGAGGATGAGGAACGGCCCTGGGAACAGATTAAATCCGCAGGCCGAATGGAAACATTTGGTGGGTCGGATTCTGGCCTGTGGGATAGATGTTGGACAACCCTGTTCGAGGTTGTCTCTGAACTGTTCTTCCAACGACACATACGTCATTATGAGCCTCCTGGTCAGAGGCCTTTCTGTCCTCTCTGATAAGGCCATTAATCTTTTTTGCATGATTTTCTAACTCGTGTATAGTGTCTCATAGATGCACGACCATTATCTGATCCTCTCCCAGCTCTTCATGTTCTATGCCAGTTTCTTTACTCAGCATATTTTTCAATTTCTCTCATCCTGTTTGTAACTGTATCTGTGAAGCTGCCTAATCCATAGAGTTAATCACTGAGGTGGCTGTATTAAAACCAGTGAATCCAGCATTTATCAAGCCTCTCTTTCACCTTCTTGTTTGACTCATTTCATTTCTAGTTTTGTTCTCCCAGAGGAGTGCATTCTGTACGTCCTCTACACATATACACAAAATAGCCTTTCCCAGTATTGGTTGAAAACCTGCTGTATCATCCCTTGAGTTAATTGTATTGTTTTGTTGGGACACCATTCAGACAATACTAAATCGGTTAAGTTTAAAGTGACAGGCACCACTTCTGATATTACCTGGTGATATACTGCTTTGTGGGTAGGGATAATTACAAGGCCATTTCCAGGTCCTGCCTCTAATTGAGTACATTGTCCGTCTTGTCCTTGATCCCAAGCATCTGAGTTATCCTCCTTCTCACATGGTATAAGCATAACACTGTGGAGGTACCTGTCGGTCTTGGTGTATCCGGTTATTGGATCCTTGAATCTTATCTTGACTCTACCTATGCTTCCTCTGGGTAGTTATATCTTCTCCATCACTTAAAAGTGACTAAAAGGGGTTCATTGCCCCAATTTCCATTATTGGACCTGACATTAGACCCAATACAAGAGTATTCCCTTTGTGTCTCTTCCACCATTGAGGCCAACACAATTGGATGTGTCCTTCACTCTCTGATATCACTGGGCCTTGGTTTGATTCTTTTACTTCCTCCCAAGTCTCTTTATTCTTTACCTGAAATTTCCACACGATCTGCCTCCGCTGTCTTTTACCTTGCACTGAATACACACTCCATATCCCTCTTTTATTTCCCACATGGAAACTCTTACACAGCCTCATCCCCCTCATATGTTGTGTATGAGTTATTGTGTCTCATTGACCTTTTAGTGTTCTCCAAAAATCTGAGGTTCTGATCCATAGATTACCAGTGGGACACATTCACCTCCTTTGTCCAGAGTACAGCAAGTAATAATGGTTCTGAATGTTATCATTGTGTTTATTGCATTCACCATCTTTCCAAGTATCAATACAAACATGCAGGTCCACATTTACACCTGTACGTAGAGCAAACGTAACATCTTAATCCTTAACTGTTTTCATCTGATTAATGTGGAACCACCTCAATTTTGTTTGTTTTTTTGTCTGTGTGACATGTTCAATAAGTATACAGCTGGGTTTAATGTGTCAATTACAGTGTGGGGGAAGACCCATTTAACATCAAAAGAGTGTTTTTTAGGGGAGAAATGTTGTAACATTACTTGGTCTCTAACCCCATATTCGAAAGGTTTGACTTCCTTGTCGAAACATTGTTTAACTTGATTTTGTGACCTTCCCAGGTTTTCTGCCACCAGTCTGTTCACTTTTTCCACATGGTCTATCATTGTCTGCAATCATGTCTGACTACACGGCTGTAGTTTTAATGGCGTTCTATTCTCCAGAGTTACGTGTCCCGGTATCTGCATTTCTCTCCCAGTCATAGCCTCATATGGACTAATCCCCATTGCCTTGTGAGGGGTGGAACGTATTGTCATCAAATATAGAGGCATCATGTCAGCACATTGAGTGGGGTGTTCTGTACACAAGTTGTGAAGATGGTTTTCAAAGTATGATTACCTCTTTCCACAATCCCTGATGGTTGTTGGTGGTGAGCAATATGCAATTTCTGCCTTATTTAGAGCATGTCCTGCAGGGAGCAAAAATTTCCCAGTAAAGTGTGGATCCTGGTCACTATCCACCTTTGAGGAAGTGACAAAGTTGATTGATGAGGGAAGGGCTGTAGATGTCAGATACATGGACTTCAGTAAGGCGTTTGATAAGGTTCCCCATGGTAGGCTGATGGAGAAAGTGAAGTCGCATGGGGTCCAGGGTGTACTAGCTAGATGGATAAAGAACTGGCTGGGCAACAGGAGACAGAGAGTAGCAGTGGAAGGGAGTTTCTCAAAATGGAGACGTGTGACCAGTGGTGTTCCACAGGGATCCGTGCTGGGACCACTGTTGTTTGTGATATACATAAATGATTTGGAGGAAAGTATAGGTGGTCTGATGAGCAAGTTTGCAGACGACACTAAGATTGGTGGAGTAGCAGATAGTGAAGGGGACTGTCAGAGAATACAGCAGAATATAAATAGATTGGAGAGTTAGGCAGAGAAATGGCAGATGGAGTTCAATCAGGGCAAATGCGAGGTGATGCATTTTGGAAGATCCAATTCAAGAGTGAACTATACAGTAAATGGAAAAGTCCTGGGGAAAATTGATGTGCAGAGAGATTTGGGTGTTCAGGTCCATTGTTCCCTGAAGGTGGCAACGCAGGTCAATAGAGTGGTCAAGAAGGCATACGGCATGCTTTCCTTCATCGGACAGGGTATTGAGTACAAGGGTTGGCAGGTCATGTTACAGTTGTATAAGACTTTGGTTCGGCCACATTTGGAATACTGCGTGCAGTTCTGGTCGCTACATTACCTAAAGGATGTAGATGCTTTGGAGAGGGTGCAGAGGAGGTTCACCAGGATGTTGCCTGGTATGGAGGGCGCTAGCTATGAAGAGAGGTTGAGTAGATTAGGATTATTTTCATTAGAAAGATGGAGGTTGAGGGGGGACCTGATTGAGGTGTACATAATCATGAGAGGTATAGACAGGGTGGATAGCAAGAAGCTTTTTCCCAGAGTGGGGGATTCAATTACTAAGGGTCACAAGTTCAAAGTGAGAGGGGAAAAGTTTAGGGGGGATATGCGTGGAAAGTTCTTTACGCAGAGGGTGGTGGGTGCCTGGAACACGTTGCCAGCGGAGGTGGTAGACGCAGGCACGATAGCGTCTTTTAAGATGTATCTAGACAGATATATGAATGGGCAGGAAGCAAAGAGATACAGACCCTTAGAAAATAGGCGACATGTTTAGATAGAGGATCTGGATCGGCGTAGGCTTGGAGGGCGGAAGGGCCTGTTCCTGTGCTGTAATTTTCTTTGTTCTTTGTTCTTTGTTCACCTGTATCAGTATTCCCCACCGACAGAACACATCACTCAAAATGATTCTTGTTGCCGTACGTGATTTATTGTTCCTGGTTGGGAAGGCCTCTATCCATTTTGTAAATTGATCCACCTCCACAAGACCATACTCATGGATTCCCTGAGACTTTGTAAAGGGACCAATAAAATCAATCTGTAAGTGTGTCCATGGGCCATCAGGAGGAGATTGTGACCAGTGTTAGGGTGTGATTAGAACAGGAAGGAGGATTAATTTGTAAACACAGTCGGCATCTATTGACATATTGTTCTACATGCTGTTCCATTTCCAGAACCAACAGGCACAGGTTAGCTTTTGTAGTGTAATATCAGCTGAGTAATGTCCAGCTGTTGGGTGAGAATGAAAGAGGACTAATATCTCCTCTTTAAGTTGAGGAGGAATGTAAACTACCAAAGCATCATCCTTATTTTTAATCATTAACAGGGAGGGGCTTCCTTTATTGTGGTTCTGAATCACTGTGGAGTTTGCCCAGCAGGTGGACTGTGGTAGTGGACACCACTGTTGGTGCCATTCTGTGACCTGACCATATGGAGTGAACAAAGTTTGGAGTTCTGTCAAATTGATGGTTTTTGTTTTAGTAGCGACTGTTACAACAGGTACCTGGGATCTGGATTTATCCATCATTCACCCTGATAATGATAATCCATTCTCTGTGGATTCCTAAACAAGCCAGTCGGCTGCATTATTACCCTGGCTGTTTGGTAATGAATCTTTCCGATGGGCTGTTACCTTTCCTACATGACGGGGGGGACTTGTTCCTGGAGAACTTCCCATAGATTACGGAGGAGACCAGAATGTAACAGGCCGTTACTCCATTGTAACTATCAGACCAAATATTAATTGTTTACTATGCTGTGTAATGGACAGTGAGGATGACAGCTATCAGCTCTGATTGTTGACATGAATGGGTGGGAACTTGGAAATCCCATTGTCCAATCAGGAGCATCTCTGTGAACTATGACATACCGGTTTTGGGATGGCCGTCAATGTAGAAGGGACGAGCCGTCCACATACATGTTCCGGGATTCCGGAATAATCCAGGCTTTTACCGGGTTTAATTCCATCTCCACCACAGGTAATGGACACTGGTGTGGACTTCCCTCATAAGCAAACATCTGGGGAAAAGGAGTTGTTCATGTGGGGGTGATGTCCAAGTCTCGCTGCAGTAACTCAAGTGTCCATTTGCTGATCCATTGAGAAGACACTTTAGTATCACTTGGTTTTAATAGAAGATTAAGGAGTGTGTGCGGTGAATGTAAAATCACTTTCTGTAGTCTGGTGATGTCAGTAAAGTGACTGTCCAGAAGGTAGTGAGTGGGTGACGTTCACAGGCTGAGTATATATTCTCTGTTCCTCTCAAAATACAGGAGGCAGATGCAATCGGGTGCAATGTGCCATTTATCTGCTGTTCCTGACTTAAAACTGCTGTCAGGCTGGAAGGGGTGGAACTAACTTCCAGGGAGAAAGGCCTGTTAGAGTCTGGGGTGATCAGGATAGTAACCTGCATTGCTGCCTGTTTTAAGACATTCACTGATTCTGTGTGACTATCACCCCCTGCTGGCCGAATATCTTCCTCATCACCTTTCAATAGTTCATACAGTGGCTTGGCCAAATCTGCAAAGTTCAGGATAAAACTTCTCTGATATCCTCCCGACCCCAAAAAGGATGGCAATGCCGTCTTCAATACAGGCAATGGGAGTCTCTGAATAACTTTGACCTGATGCTGATCCGGACTGAGTCCCATCGCAGAGATTTTTATCTCCAATAAGGTGACTTCACTCTGCACCAACTGAACCTTTTTCAGGTTCACCTTCAATCCCACTTTCTGTAACAGATCAAAAAGTTCATTTCAAAGCAACAAATGCTCTTCGACAGCTTCTGTAACAAGGAGGAGGTCGTCTACATATTGGAGGAGAACCGATGGTTTTGAAAATACCTTCACAGTTTGTACCATATGCTGGTGGAATATTGACAGTGAGTTCTGGAAGTCTTGTGGTAGATATGTAAAAGTAGACCCTTGCCCCTCTAATGTAAAAGTGAATTTATACTGGTCCACCTGAGCAACTGGGATACTCCAAAAACCATTTACTGTGTCAAGTGTAGAGAAAACAGTAGCTTTGGGAGGGACAGATGTTAACAGACAAGGAGCCTGACTAACGGGCGGGTTCTGTCGTGGGGAAGCTTTGTTTAATGTTCAATAGTCGATAGTAAATCTCCATGAATCATCTGTCTTCCTAACAGGCCGTATAGGAGAGTTAGTAGTGAAAGATCCTTTATGTAATATCCCCTGTTTTTCCAATGAGACAATGACTGTTCTCAAACACGGAATACTCTCCCTCGGAATAGGATACTGTTTACAGGAGCGATGGGGCGGGCCATTAATTTGAATTTCACCAGACATCCTTCCACAATCGTGTTTAGACTCAGCAAAAGCTGCTACATGATCAGTGATTAAAGCATTAACAGCAGGCAGTGAGTGAGTCAGTAAAGCAATGGGTTCAGGCTGTTTAATGGCAAATGCTGAGTGAGTGTCTGAAATTTGTACAATGTCCCCTGATCCTGAACTAACCCATAAACAGTTTGGATTGTAATCCACAATAGCTGTCAGTGTGTGGAGAGGATCACTGTCCAAAATTCCCTTTTCATTGGTCATATACATATACACAGTTTGACAATCTATACTGGGATCGTGCCCAAAGTAAAACTGATACTATCTCCGGGGTAAGCTGAAACTTTAGTGCCTGTAACACCAGTGATAGTGAAGCAGCTTTTCCCTGCCACAAAATGGTGTGAGGGTGTGGGGTGTGTAAAATTGTGACAGATGAACTAGTGTCTATCGGCATATTTTACTGTCTGACCCCAGGCAGCAAAGTGGAAACAACCAGTCGACCGTGACCGTCTCGTCTGAACCCCACCTCAGACCAGGCTGGCGGGGCCAGACCCCGTCAGTCAGGGTTTCCAGTCCCATGCGAAGTGTCAGAGGTTTTTTTTATTAATGCATGGGATGTGGGCGTCGCTGGCCAGGCCAGCATTTATTGCCCATCCCTAATTGCCCTTGAGAAGGTGGTGGTGAGCTGTTTTCTTGAACCACTGCAGTCCATTTAGGGTAGGTATACCCACAGTTCTGTTAGGGAGGCAGTTCCAGGATTTTGACCCAGCGACATTGAAGTAACGGTGATATAGTTCCAAGTCAGGATGGTGTGTGACTTGGAGGGGAACTTGCAGGTGGTGAACCCGAAGTGCACTCCTGTTTTGTGCCACGGGACGTCCTGATGTTTGGGTGGTTACCAAGGCCTGTATAATAACAGACATTTTTTACAAATTAGCGTCCAATGCATCTATTTTAGTTTCTATAGTACTGGACAGGTGTGAGGTCTAAGGGGGTGGATTTGATCATTGTTAAATCTCCCACCCCGGTTCCCGACTGTTTATTGCTCCAGTTTGACAGAATTATAGCACACTGCTGACTGTTTAAGGTGTGGTGCAGACGGAAGGGCGCGGGGTCTTTCTACTATTTGGATGGGTTTCCCTTTCTGGGAATCCTGGCTCTGGCTTTTATCATACATCCAAGCAGTGTTTGCTTCACGTAGATCAGTCCAGAGTGAGTTGTGACTAACAGTATGACCTCGGGCTGTTTGTAAGGCAGGCTGTATATTTTTCAGATATA
The DNA here is from genome assembly GCF_036365525.1 of Heterodontus francisci. NCBI lineage: Eukaryota > Metazoa > Chordata > Chondrichthyes > Heterodontiformes > Heterodontidae > Heterodontus > Heterodontus francisci. The sequence goes on from NC_090399.1 coordinate 8,900,319, forward strand.
CTTTTTTAAAAGTGTCTTCATCTTTTCCATTCAGAGTCTTACCATTGGGATTTCCCTGTAACATCTCATAAATAATGTATAGTCAGTCACCGAATACAGTGGGGCTTTCATGAGGGCCCTGTTTAGTTTGATATATCTTTTCCCCCCGGTCTATGTTATCTATTCTCAAAGCAATGATCATATCATTCAGGGCAGTATCCCAGTTAAAAACAATAAAAGGAAGATTACCTCACTAATCTGAGGTAAGAGTGGACAAGATAACGTTCTTCATATCACTGTCTTCGAGACTGGGTGGTAATTCTGAAACACCTACAAGTGCTGTCTTAGGTCTTTGGGACATGTTTGTGGGTTGATTGGTCCTAATTGTTAAACACATGCCTGTAGTTTGGAATAGTCTAAGGGTTGGGATCATCCACAGGACCCTGGCGGAATTGCTCCTTGCCCCTCATTCCCATTTCCCGGTAGTGGATTTGGGGGATTTTCTCCCAGTCCCACAGCTGGACTATTAGGAACCACTTGAGTTCTAATTCAGACACTAACTGGGTTTTCTGTATTTGGGAAATCAAGTGGAGCTTTCTCTTCACAGGGGATTTTTGGGATTTCCTCTTTGTTACTATTGAAATAGGGCAGAGGACCTGACACAGAAGGAGAGGCTGGGGAGGAGATTAATTTTCACAAAATTCATCAAATTCCAGCCCATAATCTGGGTAAAGGTCTCCCATGGTTACTGCCACTACAATTGCAGTTTGTTTTCCCAGCTGTTTCTCTAACTGGTGAATGGTAGCAGGACAGTGTCGGTGAACTTTATCTTACAGGGGAGTGAACACCATTCTGGATTCACGTCTGCGGCTGCAGAAATGCCTGTCAATTCCCCTAACTATCGAATCTCCTGTCACTCTGGCTCTTCCAGTCTTCCTTGTGCCCCTCCCCCGTGCAGCTGAACCATCCATGGTGCCATGGCCTTGTCTCTGGCTGCACTCCCCAGGTGAACCATCACCTTCCTCAGTATTCAGTACTGAATACCTGTTGGAGAGTGAGACACACTCAGGGGTCTCCTGCACTACCTGCCTGTTTCTTGTTGGCTGCCTGATGGTCACCCATTCCCTCTCTCCCTGCCTACTCTAAAGCTGTGGGGTGACCACATCGATAAACGTGTTATCCAAGAAGCTCTCATCCTCACGGATACGCACAGTGACACCAGCTGTTGTTCAAGTTCCACAACCCGGAGCTCGAGCTGCTGCACATTTACAATCCATATCAATGGTTTAGATGAAGGGATCGAGTCGAATGATCGAGTGTGCTGACAATACAAAGTTAGGTGGAAAAGTTAGGTGGCAGACGTCATGGCTAGCATGGACTCCACCATGACACGCGCAAAGCCACACATGACCTCAGGCATCTCCGACATATTTCCCACATGGCTTTGCTGCACATCCAGCAGACTTCTCATAGCAACAGTCAAAGGACCACCGTGAGCGAGGGGCTGAGCAGGGGCCTGATCCCCAGCAGTCCTCCGATTGTCAGGGGACCCGGCTGACACATGCTCCATCAGCTGCTGGGACGTGTCTGTGTCGTGCACACCAGATTGTGACCCAGATTCTAATCTTAAATCCCCCGCAGACCGTGTGGATGTATCTGCGCTGGCGGAGGTGGGAGAAGAGGCAGGTGATGGTGCACCGTCTGGGGAATTGGCTTCTTCTTCCTCTCCAGAGGAGGAGTCTTGGGCCTCGTAGCGTTCTGCTACTCGAGTGTGGACACCTGCAGTGGAGACACAAACAGAGGCACATTAATCACCAGCTGAGTATGAGTTCACACACTTCCCTTTACTGTACACATACGGCTGCAAGACTGAAGATGACATTTCATCTTTACTGAGGACCTTGCCTCACCATCTGAAATTGCCCTGCCTCCGTCCTCTCGCAATTTCTACAGTCTCCTCTTCAGCCGCTGTCTGGACTCTGATGTCTGGAACATCTCCACCTGTCTTTGCCCACTCGCTGGTTGTGGGTGCGTTTATCCTGCAGGAGACAGTGCAGAAATAATGACATGTCAAAAGATGCATCACAACCATTGTAAACATCACTCGTTCAGGACTAACTTTCACACAACACATCCAAGCACATCAACAATGCCAATCGTCACCTTTGCGCACAATCGTTTAGTGTACGTCACCAAGGCTGTTCACACATTCCACTGCATTCCTTGTCTGCCCTCTGTCTTAAAGAGATGGAGTCAGGGAGAAAAACAATGAAACAGCTTTGCCAAGACCACTTACCCTCACCAATCCGAGCAAGTCATTGTTACGTTTGGAACACTGAACCCAGGTTCTCTGTGTCACCCCACGGCTCGAGATCTCCTCTGCTACCTCCACCCAGGCTGCCTTGGTCAGGTGGGAGGGTCTTCTGACTCCATCTGCAGGGAAGTGGACGTCCTGCCTTTCCCTGATGGCCTGGAGGAGAACCTGCAGGGTGACATCACTGAACCATGGGCGGGGACACTGCCTGCTGGCTGACATCTGCTTTGCTTTTGCTGCAAAAGAAATAAATAATATGAAGTTGGTGCTGGATTATAAAAATTAAGGGAGGCAAAAGCATTTTGAATTAAATGCAAGCTTTACTTCAGGTTCCAGTGCAGAGACTTACATGACAGGAAAGCTGCTGATCTTTGAGGCTGCAAACACAATGTTTTATCGCCGTGGCAATCATGGTGCTTTTGGCCCAGTGACAGTGATTCCACCAATGATAGACCATCCCCATAATCTCCATAAACCACATAATCCGTCGTGTCCCCTGTGCCCGTCGCCGCAGAGTTCATTTAGGTTTAAATCGCTTGTGAAACGAGAAAAATGGCAGAAGCGGAAGTTACACCAACTTCCAGTCTCACTATCGGGAACACCGCAGGACCCATAAAATCCCAGCCACTGTTTATAAACCCAAGCTGGAAAATTTTCCAGCTGCCATATCTCTATGTGTGTTGTATCTCTATGTGTGCTGTATCTCTGTGTGTGCTGTATCTCTGTGCGCGCCATATCTCTGTGTGTGCTGTGTCTCTGTGTGTGCTGTCTCTCTGTGTGTGCCGTATCTCTGTGTGTGCTATGTGTGCCGTGTCTCTGTGCATACCGTGTCTCTGTGCGTGCCGTGTCTCTGTGTGTGCCGTATCTCTATGCGTGCCGTGTCTCTGTGCGTGCTGTGTCTCTGTGTGTGCTGTGTGTGCTGTGTCTCTATGCGTGCCGTGTCTCTGTGCGTGCCGTGTCTCTGCGCGTGCCGTGTCACTGCGCGTGCCGTGTCTCTGCGTGTGCCGTGTCTCTGTGCGTGCGGTGTCTCTGCATGTGCCGTATCTCTATGCGTGCCGTGTCTCTGTGCGTGCTGTGTCTGCGTGTGTGCCGTGACTCTGCGTGTGCCGTATCTCTGTGTGTGCCGTATCTCTGTGTGTGCCGTAACTCTGTGTCTGCCGTATCTCTGTGTCTGCCGTATCTCTGTGTGTGCCGTATCTCTGTGTGTGCCGTGTCTCTGTGTGTGCCGTATCTCTGTGTGTGCTGTGTGCCGTGTCTCTGTGCATGCCGTGTCTCTGCGCGTGCCGTGTTTCTGCGCGTGCCGTGTCTCTGCGCGTGCCGTGTCTCTGCGCATGCCGTGTCTCTGTGCGTGCCGTATCTCTGTGTGTGCCATATCTCTGTGTGTGCCGTGTCTCTGTGTGTGCCGTGTCTCTGTGTGTGCTGTGTCTCTGCGTGTGCCATGTCTCTGTGTGTGCCGTCTCTGTGTGTGTGCGGTATCTCTGTGTGTGCTGTGCGTGCCGTGTCTGTGTGCGTGCCGTGTCTCTGTGTGTGCCGTGTCTCTGTGCGTGGCGTGTCTCTGTGTGTGCCATTTCTCTGCGTGTGCTGTATCTCTGCGTGTGCCATGTCTCTGTGCGTGCCGTGTCTCTGTACGTGCCGTCTCTCTTTGTGTGCCGTATCTCTGTGTGTGCTGTGTGTGCCGTGTCTCTGTGCGTGCCGTTTCTCTGTGCGTGCCGTATCTCTGGGCGTGCAGTATCTCTGTGCGTGCCGTGTCTCTGCGTGTGCCGTGTCTCTGTGTGTGCCGTCTCTCTGTGTGTGCAGTATCTCTGTGTGTGCCGTGTCTCTGTGTGTGCCGTACCTCTGTGTCTGCCGTATCTCTGTGTGTCCCGTGTCTCTGTGTGTGCCGTATCACTGTGTGTGCTGTGTGTGCTGTGTCTCTATGCGTGCCGTGTCTCTGTGCGTGCCGTGCCTCTGCGCGTGCCGTGTCTCTGCGCGTGCCGTGTCTCTGCGTGTGCCGTATCTCTGCGTGTGCCGTATCTCTGTGTGTGCCGTGTCTCTGTGCGTGCCGTGTCTCTGTGTGTGCCGTATCTCTGTGTGTGCCGTGTCTCTGTGTGTGCCGTAACTCTGTGTCTGCCGTATCTCTGTGTGTGCCGTGTCTCTGTGTGTGCCGTATCTCTGTGTGTGCTGTGTGTGCTGTGTCTCTATGCGTGCCGTGTCTCTGTGCGTGCCGTATCTCTATGCGTGCCGTGTCTCTGTGCGTGCCGTGTCTCTGTGTGTGCTATGTGTGCTGTGTATCTGTGCATGCCGTGTCTCTGTGTGTGCCGTGTCTCTGTGTGTGCCGTGTCTCTGCGTGTGCCGTATCTCTATGCGTGCCGTGTCTCTGTGCGTGCTGTGTCTCTGTGTGTGCTGTGTCTCTGTGTGTGCCGTGTCTCTGTGTGTGCCGTGTCTCTGTGTGTGCTGTAACTCTGTGTCTGCCGTATCTCTGTGTGTGCCGTGTCTCTGTGTGTGCCGTATCTCTGTGTGTGCTGTGTGTGCTGTGTCTCTATGCGTGCTGTGTCTCTGCGCGTGCCGTGTCTCTGCGCGTGCCGTGTCTCTGCGTGTGCCGTGTCTCTGCGTGTGCCGTATCTCTGTGTGTGCTGTATCTCTATGCGTGCCGTGTCTCTGTGCGTGCCGTGTCTCTGTGCGTGCTGTGTCTCTGTGTGTGCCATGTCTCTGCATGTGCCGTATCTCTATGCGTGCCGTGTCTCTGTGCGTGCTGTGTCTCTGTGTGTGCCGTGTCTCTGCATGTGCTGTATCTCTGTGTGTGCCGTATCTCTGTGTGTGCCGTATCTCTGTGTGTGCCGTGTCTCTTTGTGTGCCGTAACTCTGTGTCTGCCGTATCTCTGTGTGTGCCGTGTCTCTGTGTGTGCCGTATCTCTGTGTATGCTGTGTGTGCCGTGTCTCTGTGCGTGCTGTGTCTCTGCGCGTGCCGTGTCTCTGTGCGTGCTGTGTCTCTGCGTGTGCCATGTCTCTGTGCGTGCCGTGTCTCTGTGCGTGCCGTATCTCCGTGTGTGCCGTCTCTCTGTGTGTGCCGTAACTCTGTGTGTGCTGTGCGTGCCGTGTCTCTGTGCGTGCCGTGTCTCTGTGCATGCCATATCTCTGTGTGTGCCGTGTCTCTGTGTGTGCCGTGTCTCTGTGTGTGCCATGTCTCTGTGCGTGCCATGTCTCTGTGCGTGCCATTTCTCTGCATGTGCCGTGTCTCTGTGCGTGCCGTGTCTCTGTGTGTTCCGTATCTCTGTGTGTGCCATGTCTCTGTGCGTGCCGTGTCTCTGTACGTGCCGTATCTCTGTGTGTGCCGTCTCTCTGTGTGTGCCGTATCTCTGTGTGTGCTGTGTGTGCCGTGTCTCTGTGCATGCCGTGTCTCTGTGCGTGCCGTATCTCTGGGCGTGCCGTATCTCTGTGCGTGCCGTATCTCTGTGTGTGCCGTCTCTCTGTGTGTGCCGTATCTCTGTGTGTGCTGTGTGTGCCGTGTCTCTGTGCATGCCGTGTCTCTGTGTGTGCCGTATCTCTGGGCGTGCCGTGTCTCTGTGCGTGCCGTGTCTCTGTGCATGCCGTATCTCTGTGTGTGCCGTGTCTCTGTGTGTGCCGTGTCTCTGTGTGTGCCATATCTCTGTGCGTGCCGTGTCTCTGTGCGTGCCATTTCTCTGCGTGTGCCGTGTCTCTGTGTATGCCGTGTCTCTGTGTATTCCGTATCTCTGCGTGTGCTGTATCTCTGCGTGTGCCATGTCTCTGTGCGTGCCGTGTCTCTGTACGTGCCGTCTCTCTTTGTGTGCCGTATCTCTGTGTGTGCTGTGTGTGCCGTGTCTCTGTGCGTGCCGTTTCTCTGTGCGTGCCGTATCTCTGGGCGTGCCGTATCTCTGTGCGTGCCGTGTCTCTGCGTGTGCCGTGTCTCTGTGTGTGCCGTCTCTCTGTGTGTGCCGTAGCTCTGTGTGTGCCGTGTCTCTGTGTGTGCCGTACCTATGTGTCTGCCGTATCTCTGTGTGTCCCGTGTCTCTGTGTGTGCCGTATCTCTGTGTGTGCTGTGTGTGCTGTGTCTCTATGCGTGCCGTGTCTCTGTGCGTGCCGTATCTCTATGCGTGCCGTGTCTCTGTGCGTGCCGTGTCTCTGTGTGTGCTATGTGTGCCGTGTATCTGTGCATGCCGTGTCTCTGTGCGTGCCGTGTCTCTGTGTGTGCCGTGTCTCTGCGTGTGCCGTATCTCTATGCGTGCCGTGTCTCTGTGCGTGCTGTGTCTCTGTGTGTGCTGTGTCTCTGTGTGTGCCGTGTCTCTGTGTGTGCCGTGTCTCTGTGTGTGCTGTAACTCTGTGTCTGCCGTATCTCTGTGTGTGCCGTGTCTCTGTGTGTGCCGTATCTCTGTGTGTGCTGTGTGTGCTGTGTCTCTATGCGTGCTGTGTCTCTGCGCGTGCCGTGTCTCTGCGCATGCCGTGTCTCTGCGTGTGCCGTGTCTCTGCGTGTGCCGTATCTCTGTGTGTGCTGTATCTCTATGCGTGCCGTGTCTCTGTGCGTGCCGTGTCTCTGTGCGTGCTGTGTCTCTGTGTGTGCCATGTCTCTGCATGTGCCGTATCTCTATGCGTGCCGTGTCTCTGTGCGTGCTGTGTCTCTGTGTGTGCCGTGTCTCTGCATGTGCTGTATCTCTGTGTGTGCCGTATCTCTGTGTGTGCCGTATCTCTGTGTGTGCCGTGTCTCTTTGTGTGCCGTAACTCTGTGTGTGCCGTATCTCTGTGTGTGCCGTGTCTCTGTGTGTGCCGTATCTCTGTGTATGCTGTGTGTGCCGTGTCTCTGTGCGTGCTGTGTCTCTGCGCGTGCCGTGTCTCTGTGCGTGCTGTGTCTCTGCGTGTGCCATGTCTCTGTGCGTGCCGTGTCTCTGTGCGTGCCGTATCTCCGTGTGTGCCGTCTCTCTGTGTGTGCCGTAACTCTGTGTGTGCTGTGCGTGCCGTGTCTCTGTGCGTGCCGTGTCTCTGTGCATGCCATATCTCTGTGTGTGCCGTGTCTCTGTGTGTGCCGTGTCTCTGTGTGTGCCATGTCTCTGTGCGTGCCATGTCTCTGTGCGTGCCATTTCTCTGCGTGTGCCGTGTCTCTGTGTGTGCCGTGTCTCTGTGTGTTCCGTATCTCTGTGTGTGCCATGTCTCTGTGCGTGCCGTGTCTCTGTACGTGCCGTATCTCTGTGTGTGCCGTCTCTCTGTGTGTGCCGTATCTCTGTGTGTGCTGTGTGTGCCGTGTCTCTGTGCATGCCGTGTCTCTGTGCGTGCCGTATCTCTGGGCGTGCCGTATCTCTGTGCGTGCCGTATCTCTGTGTGTGCCGTCTCTCTGTGTGTGCCGTATCTCTGTGTGTGCTGTGTGTGCCGTGTCTCTGTGCATGCCATGTCTCTGTGCGTGCCGTATCTCTGGGCGTGCCGTGTCTCTGTGCGTGCCGTGTCTCTGTGCATGCCATATCTCTGTGTGTGCCGTGTCTCTGTGTGTGCCGTGTCTCTGTGTGTGCCATGTCTCTGTGCGTGCCGTGTCTCTGTGCGTGCCATTTCTCTGCGTGTGCCGTGTCTCTGTGTATGCCGTGTCTCTGTGTGTTCCGTATCTCTGCGTGTGCTGTATCTCTGCGTGTGCCATGTCTCTGTGCGTGCCGTGTCTCTGTACGTGCCGTCTCTCTTTGTGTGCCGTATCTCTGTGTGTGCTGTGTGTGCCGTGTCTCTGTGCGTGCCGTTTCTCTGTGCGTGCCGTAATTCTGGGCGTGCCGTATCTCTGTGCGTGCCGTGTCTCTGCGTGTGCCGTGTCTCTGTGTGTGCCGTCTCTCTGTGTGTGCCGTAGCTCTGTGTGTGCCGTGTCTCTGTGTGTGCCGTACCTATGTGTCTGCCGTATCTCTGTGTGTCCCGTGTCTCTGTGTGTGCCGTATCACTGTGTGTGCTGTGTCTCTATGCGTGCCGTGTCTCTGTGCGTGCCGTGCCTCTGCGCGTGCCGTGTCTCTGCGCGTGCCGTGTCTCTGCGTGTGCCGTATCTCTGCGTGTGCCGTATCTCTGTGCGTGCCGTGTCTCTGTGCGTGCCGTGTCTCTGTGTGTGCCATATCTCTGTGTGTGCCGTGTCTCTGTGTGTGCCGTAACTCTGTGTCTGCCGTATCTCTGTGTGTGCCGTGTCTCTGTGTGTGCCGTATCTCTGTGTGTGCTGTGTGTGCTGTATCTCTATGCGTGCCGTGTCTCTGTGTGTGCCGTATCTCTATGCGTGCCGTGTCTCTGTGCGTGCCGTGTCTCTGTGTGTGCTATGTGTGCCGTGTCTCTGTGCATGCCGTGTCTCTGTGCGTGCCGTGTCTCTGTGTGTGCCGTGTCTCTGCGTGTGCCGTATCTCTATGCGTGCCGTGTCTCTGTGCGTGCTGTGTCTCTGTGTGTGCTGTGTCTCAGTGTGTGCCGTGTCTCTGTGTGTGCCGTGTCTCTGTGTGTGCTGTAACTCTGTGTCTGCCGTATCTCTGTGTGTGCCGTGTCTCTGTGTGTGCCGTATCTCTGTGTGTGCTGTGTGTGCTTTGTCTCTACGCGTGCTGTGTCTCTGCGCGTGCCGTGTCTCTGCGCGTGCCATGTCTCTGCGTGTGCCGTATCTCTGTGTGTGCTGTATCTCTATGCGTGCCGTGTCTCTGTGCGTGCCGTGTCTCTGTGCGTGCCGTGTCTCTGTGTGTGCCATGTCTCTGCATGTGCCGTATCTCTATGCGTGCCGTGTCTCTGTGCGTGCTGTGTCTCTGTGTGTGCCGTATCTCTGCATGTGCTGTATCTCTGTGTGTGCCGTGTATCTTTGTGTGCCGTAACTCTGTGTCTGCCGTCTCTCTGTGTGTGCCGTGTCTCTGTGTGTGCCGTATCTCTGTGTATGCTGTGTGTGCCGTGTCTCTGTGCGTGCTGTGTCTCTGCGCGTGCCGTGTCTCTGTGCGTGCTGTGTCTCTGCGTGTGCCATGTCTCTGTGCGTGCCGTGTCTCTGTGCGTGCCGTATCTCTGTGTGTGCCGTCTCTCTGTGGTTGCCGTAACTCTGTGTGTGCTGTGCGTGCCGTGTCTCTGTGCGTGCCGTGTCTCTGTGCATGCCATATCTCTGTGTGTGCCGTGTCTCTGTGTGTGCCGTGTCTCTGTGTGTGCCATGTCTCTGTGCGTGCTGTGTGTGCTGTGTCTCTATGCGTGCCGTGTCTCTGTGCGTGCCGTGCCTCTGCGCGTGCCGTGTCTCTGCGCGTGCCGTGTCTCTGCGTGTGCCGTATCTCTGCGTGTGCCGTATCTCTGTGTGTGCCGTGTCGCTGTGCGTGCCGTGTCTCTGTGTGTGCCGTATCTCTGTGTGTGCCGTGTCTCTGTGTGTGCCGTAACTCTGTGTCTGCCGTATCTCTGTGTGTGCCGTGTCTCTGTGTGTGCCATATCTCTGTGTGTGCTGTGTGTGCTGTGTCTCTATGCGTGCCGTGTCTCTGTGCGTGCCGTATCTCTATGCGTGCCGTGTCTCTGTGCGTGCCGTGTCTCCGTGTGTGCTATGTGTGCCGTGTCTCTGTGCATGCCGTGTCTCTGTGCGTGCCGTGTCTCTGTGTGTGCCGTGTCTCTGCGTGTGCCGTATCTCTATGCGTGCCGTGTCTCTGTGCGTGCTGTGTCTCTGTGTGTGCTGTGTCTCTGTGTGTGCCGTGTCTCTGTGTGTGCCGTGTCTCTGTGTGTGCTGTAACTCTGTGTCTGCCGTATCTCTGTGTGTGCCGTGTCTCTGTGTGTGCCGTATCTCTGTGTGTGCTGTGTGTGCTGTGTCTCTATGCGTGCTGTGTCTCTGCGCGTGCCGTGTCTCTGCGCGTGCCGTGTCTCTGCGTGTGCCGTGTCTCTGCCTGTGCCGTATCTCTGTGCGTGCTGTATCTCTATGCGTGCCGTGTCTCTGTGCGTGCCGTGTCTCTGTGCGTGCCGTGTCTCTGTGTGTGCCATGTCTCTGCATGTGCCGTATCTCTATGCGTGCCGTGTCTCTGTGCGTGCTGTGTCTCTGTGTGTGCCGTGTCTCTGCATGTGCTGTATCTCTGTGTGTGCCGTATCTCTGTGTGTGCCGTGTATCTTTGTGTGCCGTAACTCTGTGTCTGCCGTATCTCTGTGTGTGCCGTGTCTCTGTGTGTGCCGTATCTCTGTGTATGCTGTGTGTGCCGTGTCTCTGTGCGTGCTGTGTCTCTGCGCGTGCCGTGTCTCTGTGCGTGCTGTGTCTCTGCGTGTGCCATGTCTCTGTGCGTGCCGTGTCTCTGTGCGTGCCGTATCTCCGTGTGTGCCGTCTCTCTGTGTGTGCCGTCTCTCTGTGTGTGCCGTAACTCTGTGTGTGCTGTGCGTGCCGTGTCTCTGTGCGTGCCGTGTCTCTGTGCATGCCATATCTCTGTGTGTGACGTGTCTCTGTGTGTGCCGTGTCTCTGTGTGTGCCATGTCTCTGTGTGTGCCGTGTCTCTGTGCGTGCCGTGTCTCTGTGCGTGCCATTTCTCTGCGTGTGCCATGTCTCTGTGTGTGCCGTGTCTCTGTGTGTTCCGTATCTCTGCGTGTGCTGTATCTCTGCGTGTGCCATGTCTCTGTGCGTGCCGTGTCTCTGTACGTGCCGTCTCTCTTTGTGTGCCGTATCTCTGTGTGTGCTGTGTGTGTCTTGTCTCTGTGCGTGCCGTTTCTCTGTGCCTGCCGTATCTCTGGGCGTGCCGTATCTCTGTGCGTGCCGTGTCTCTGCGTGTGCCGTGTCTCTGTGTGTGCCGTCTCTCTGTGTGTGCCGTATCTCTGTGTGTGCCGTGTCTCTGTGTGTGCCGTACCTCTGTGTCTGCCGTCTCTCTGTGTGTCTTGTGTCTCTGTGTGTGCCGTATCACTGTGTGTGCTGTGTGTGCTGTGTCTCTATGCGTGCCGTGTCTCTGTGCGTGCCGTGCCTCTGCGCGTGCCGTGTCTCTGCGCGTGCCGTGTCTCTGCGTGTGCCGTATCTCTGCGTGTGCCGTATCTCTGTGTGTGCCGTGTCTCTGTGCGTGCCGTGTCTCTGTGTGTGCCGTATCTCTGTGTGTGCCGTGTCTCTGTGCGTGCCGTATCTCTATGCGTGCCGTGTCTCTGTGCGTGCCGTGTCTCTGTGTGTGCTATGTGTGCCGTGTCTCTGTGCATGCCGTGTTTCTGTGCGTGCCATGTCTCTGTGTGTGCCGTGTCTCTGCGTGTGCCGTATCTCTATGCGTGCCGTGTCTCTGTGCGTGCTGTGTCTCTGTGTGTGCTGTGTCTCAGTGTGTGCCGTGTCTCTGTGTGTGCCGTGTCTCTGTGTGTGCTGTAACTCTGTGTCTGCCGTATCTCTGTGTGTGCCGTGTCTCTGTGTGTGCCGTATCTCTGTGTGTGCTGTGTGTGCTGTGTCTCTATGCGTGCTGTGTCTCTGCGCGTGCCGTGTCTCTGCGCGTGCCATGTCTCTGCGTGTGCCGTATCTCTGTGTGTGCTGTATCTTTATGCGTGCCGTGTCTCTGTGCGTGCCGTGTCTCTGTGCGTGCCGTGTCTCTGTGTGTGCCATGTCTCTGCATGTGCCGTATCTCTATGCGTGCCGTGTCTCTGTGCGTGCTGTGTCTCTGTGTGTGCCGTGTCTCTGCATGTGCTGTATCTCTGTGTGTGCCGTATCTCTGTGTGTGCCGTATCTCTGTGTGTGCCGTGTATCTTTGTGTGCCGTAACTCTGTGTCTGCCGTCTCTCTGTGTGTGCCGTGTCTCTGTGTGTGCCGTATCTCTGTGTATGCTGTGTGTGCCGTGTCTCTGTGCGTGCTGTGTCTCTGCGCGTGCTGTGTCTCTGCGTGTGCCATGTCTCTGTGCGTGCCGTGTCTCTGTGCGTGCCGTATCTCTGTGTGTGCCGTGTCTCTGCGTGTGCCGTATCTCTATGCGTGCCGTGTCTCTGTGCGTGCTGTGTCTCTGTGTGTGCTGTGTCTCTGGGTGTGCCGTGTCTCTGTGTGTGCCGTGTCTCTGTGTGTGCTGTAACTCTGTGTCTGCCGTATCTCTGTGTGTGCCGTGTCTCTGTGTGTGCCGTATCTCTGTGTGTGCTGTGTGTGCTGTGTCTCTATGCGTGCTGTGTCTCTGCGCGTGCCGTGTCTCTGCGCGTGCCGTGTCTCTGCGTGTGCCGTGTCTCTGCCTGTGCCGTATCTCTGTGCGTGCTGTAACTCTATGCGTGCCGTGTCTCTGTGCGTGCCGTGTCTCTGTGCGTGCCGTGTCTCTGTGTGTGCCATGTCTCTGCATGTGCCGTATCTCTATGCGTGCCGTGTCTCTGTGCGTGCTGTGTCTCTGTGTGTGCCGTGTCTCTGCATGTGCTGTATCTCTGTGTGTGCCGTATCTCTGTGTGTGCCGTGTATCTTTGTGTGCCGTAACTCTGTGTCTGCCGTATCTCTGTGTGTGCCGTGTCTCTGTGTGTGCCGTATCTCTGTGTATGCTGTGTGTGCCGTGTCTCTGTGCGTGCTGTGTCTCTGCGCGTGCCGTGTCTCTGTGCGTGCTGTGTCTCTGCGTGTGCCATGTCTCTGTGCGTGCCGTGTCTCTGTGCGTGCCGTATCTCTGTGTGTGCCGTCTCTCTGTGTGTGCCGTCTCTCTGTGTGTGCCGTAACTCTGTGTGTGCTGTGCGTGCCGTGCCTCTGTGCGTGCCGTGTCTCTGTGCATGCCATATCTCTGTGTGTGCCGTGTCTCTGTGTGTGCCGTATCTCTGTGTATGCTGTGTGTGCCGTGTCTCTGTGCGTGCTGTGTCTCTGCGCGTGCCGTGTCTCTGTGCATGCTGTGTCTCTGTGCATGCTGTGTCTCTGCGTGTGCCATGTCTCTGTGCGTGCCGTGTCTCTGTGCGTGCCGTGTCTCTGTGTGTGCCGTACCTCTGTGTCTGCCGTCTCTGTGTGTGTCTTGTGTCTCTGTGTGTGCCGTATCACTGTGTGTGCTGTGTGTGCTGTGTCTCTATGCGTGCCGTGTCTCTGTGCGTGCCGTGCCTCTGCGCGTGCCGTGTCTCTGCGCGTGCCGTGTCTCTGCGTGTGCCGTATCTCTGCGTGTGCCGTATCTCTGTGTGTGCCGTGTCTCTGTGCGTGCCGTGTCTCTGTGTGTGCCGTATCTCTGTGTGTGCCGTGTCTCTGTGCGTGCCGTATCTCTATGCGTGCCGTGTCTCTGTGCGTGCCGTGTCTCTGTGTGTGCTATGTGTGCCGTGTCTCTGTGCATGCCGTGTCTCTGTGCGTGCCGTGTCTCTGTGTGTGCCGTGTCTCTGCGTGTGCCGTATCTCTATGCGTGCCGTGTCTCTGTGCGTGCTGTGTCTCTGTGTGTGCTGTGTCTCAGTGTGTGCCGTGTCTCTGTGTGTGCCGTGTCTCTGTGTGTGCTGTAACTCTGTGTCTGCCGTATCTCTGTGTGTGCCGTGTCTCTGTGTGTGCCGTATCTCTGTGTGTGCTGTGTGTGCTGTGTCTCTATGCGTGCTGTGTCTCTGCGCGTGCCGTGTCTCTGCGCGTGCCATGTCTCTGCGTGTGCCGTATCTCTGTGTGTGCTGTATCTCTATGCGTGCCGTGTCTCTGTGCGTGCCGTGTCTCTGTGCGTGCCGTGTGTCTGTGTGTGCCATGTCTCTGCATGTGCCGTATCTCTATGCGTGCCGTGTCTCTGTGCGTGCTGTGTCTCTGTGTGTGCCGTGTCTCTGCATGTGCTGTATCTCTGTGTGTGCCGTACCTCTGTGTGTGCCGTATCTCTGTGTGTGCCGTGTATCTTTGTGTGCCGTAACTCTGTGTCTGCCGTCTCTCTGTGTGTGCCGTGTCTCTGTGTGTGCCGTATCTCTGTGTATGCTGTGTGTGCCGTGTCTCTGTGCGTGCTGTGTCTCTGCGCGTGCTGTGTCTCTGCGTGTGCCATGTCTCTGTGCGTGCCGTGTCTCTGTGCGTGCCGTGTCTCTGTGTGTGCCGTGTCTCTGCGTGTGCCGTATCTCTATGCGTGCCGTGTCTCTGTGCGTGCTGTGTCTCTGTGTGTGCTGTGTCTCTGTGTGTGCCGTGTCTCTGTGTGTGCCGTGTCTCTGTGTGTGCTGTAACTCTGTGTCTGCCGTATCTCTGTGTGTGCCGTGTCTCTGTGTGTGCCGTATCTCTGTGTGTGCTGTGTGTGCTGTGTCTCTATGCGTGCTGTGTCTCTGCGCGTGCCGTGTCTCTGCGCGTGCCGTGTCTCTGCGTGTGCCATGTCTCTGCCTGTGCCGTATCTCTGTGCGTGCTGTATCTCTATGCGTGCCGTGTCTCTGTGCGTGCCGTGTCTCTGTGCGTGCCGTGTCTCTGTGTGTGCCATGTCTCTGCATGTGCCGTATCTCTATGCGTGCCGTGTCTCTGTGCGTGCTGTGTCTCTGCGTGTGCCATGTCTCTGTGCGTGCCGTGTCTCTGTGCGTGCCGTATCTCTGTGTGTGCCGTCTCTCTGTGGTTGCCGTAACGCTGTGTGTGCTGTGCGTGCCGTGTCTCTGTGCGTGCCGTGTCTCTGTGCATGCCATATCTCTGTGTGTGCCGTGTCTCTGTGTGTGCCGTGTCTCTGTGTGTGCCATGTCTCTGTGCGTGCTGTGTGTGCTGTGTCTCTATGCGTGCCGTGTCTCTGTGCGTGCCGTGCCTCTGCGCGTGCCGTGTCTCTGCGCGTGCCGTGTCTCTGCGTTTGCCGTATCTCTGCGTGTGCCGTATCTCTGTGTGTGCCGTGTCGCTGTGCGTGCCGTGTCTCTGTGTGTGCCGTATCTCTGTGTGTGCCGTGTCTCTGTGTGTGCCGTAACTCTGTGTCTGCCGTATCTCTGTGTGTGCCGTGTCTCTGTGTGTGCCATATCTCTGTGTGTGCTGTGTGTGCTGTGTCTCTATGCGTGCCGTGTCTCTGTGCGTGCCGTATCTCTATGCGTGCCGTGTCTCTGTGCGTGCCGTGTCTCCGTGTGTGCTATGTGTGCCGTGTCTCTGTGCATGCCGTGTCTCTGTGCGTGCCGTGTCTCTGTGTGTGCCGTGTCTCTGCGTGTGCCGTATCTCTATGCGTGCCGTGTCTCTGTGCGTGCTGTGTCTCTGTGTGTGCTGTGTCTCTGTGTGTGCCGTGTCTCTGTGTGTGCCGTGTCTCTGTGTGTGCTGTAACTCTGTGTCTGCCGTATCTCTGTGTGTGCCGTGTCTCTGTGTGTGCCGTATCTCTGTGTGTGCTGTGTGTGCTGTGTCTCTATGCGTGCTGTGTCTCTGCGCGTGCCGTGTCTCTGCGCGTGCCGTGTCTCTGCGTGTGCCGTGTCTCTGCCTGTGCCGTATCTCTGTGCGTGCTGTATCTCTATGCGTGCCGTGTCTCTGTGCGTGCCGTGTCTCTGTGCGTGCCGTGTCTCTGTGTGTGCCATGTCTCTGCATGTGCCGTATCTCTATGCGTGCCGTGTCTCTGTGCGTGCTGTGTCTCTGTGTGTGCCGTGTCTCTGCATGTGCTGTATCTCTGTGTGTGCCGTATCTCTGTGTGTGCCGTGTATCTTTGTGTGCCGTAACTCTGTGTCTGCCGTATCTCTGTGTGTGCCGTGTCTCTGTGTGTGCCGTATCTCTGTGTATGCTGTGTGTGCCGTGTCTCTGTGCGTGCTGTGTCTCTGCGCGTGCCGTGTCTCTGTGCGTGCTGTGTCTCTGCGTGTGCCATGTCTCTGTGCGTGCCGTGTCTCTGTGCGTGCCGTGTCTCTGTGCGTGCCGTATCTCCGTGTGTGCCGTCTCTCTGTGTGTGCCATCTCTATGTGTGTGCCGTAACTCTGTGTGTGCTGTGCGTGCCGTGTCTCTGTGCGTGCCGTGTCTCTGTGCATGCCATATCTCTGTGTGTGCCGTGTCTCTGTGTGTGCCGTGTCTCTGTGTGTGCCATGTCTCTGTGTGTGCCGTGTCTCTGTGCGTGCCGTGTCTCTGTGCGTGCCATTTCTCTGCGTGTGCCATGTCTCTGTGTGTGCCGTGTCTCTGTGTGTTCCGTATCTCTGCGTGTGCTGTATCTCTGCGTGTGCCATGTCTCTGTGCGTGCCGTGTCTCTGTACGTGCCGTCTCTCTTTGTGTGCCGTATCTCTGTGTGTGCTGTGTGTGTCTTGTCTCTGTGCGTGCCGTTTCTCTGTGCCTGCCGTATCTCTGGGCGTGCCGTATCTCTGTGCGTGCCGTGTCTCTGCGTGTGCCGTGTCTCTGTGTGTGCCGTCTCTCTGTGTGTGCCGTATCTCTGTGTGTGCCGTGTCTCTGTGTGTGCCGTACCTCTGTGTTTGCCGTCTCTCTGTGTGTCTTGTGTCTCTGTGTGTGCCGTATCACTGTGTGTGCTGTGTGTGCTGTGTCTCTATGCGTGCCGTGTCTCTGTGCGTGCCGTGCCTCTGCGCGTGCCGTGTCTCTGCGCGTGCCGTGTCTCTGCGTGTGCCGTATCTCTGCGTGTGCCGTATCTCTGTGTGTGCCGTGTCTCTGTGCGTGCCGTGTCTCTGTGTGTGCCGTATCTCTGTGTGTGCCGTGTCTCTGTGCGTGCCGTATCTCTATGCGTGCCGTGTCTCTGTGCGTGCCGTGTCTCTGTGTGTGCTATGTGTGCCATGTCTCTGTGCATGCCGTGTCTCTGTGCGTGCCGTGTCTCTGTGTGTGCCGTGTCTCTGCGTGTGCCGTATCTCTATGCGTGCCGTGTCTCTGTGCGTGCTGTGTCTCTGTGTGTGCTGTGTCTCAGTGTGTGCCGTGTCTCTGTGTGTGCCGTGTCTCTGTGTGTGCTGTAACTCTGTGTCTGCCGTATCTCTGTGTGTGCCGTGTCTCTGTGTGTGCCGTATCTCTGTGTGTGCTGTGTGTGCTGTGTCTCTATGCGTGCTGTATCTCTGCGCGTGCCGTGTCTCTGCGCGTGCCATGTCTCTGCGTGTGCCGTATCTCTGTGTGTGCTGTATCTCTATGCGTGCCGTGTCTCTGTGCGTGCCGTGTCTCTGTGCGTGCCGTGTCTCTGTGTGTGCCATGTCTCTGCATGTGCCGTATCTCTATGCGTGCCGTGTCTCTGTGCGTGCTGTGTCTCTGTGTGTACCGTGTCTCTGCATGTGCTGTATCTCTGTGTGTGCCGTATCTCTGTGTGTGCCGTATCTCTGTGTGTGCCGTGTATCTTTGTGTGCCGTAACTCTGTGTCTGCCGTCTCTCTGTGTGTGCCGTGTCTCTGTGTGTGCCGTATCTCTGTGTATGCTGTGTGTGCCGTGTCTCTGTGCGTGCTGTGTCTCTGCGCGTGCTGTGTCTCTGCGTGTGCCATGTCTCTGTGCGTGCCGTGTCTCTGTGCGTGCCGTATCTCTGTGTGTGCCGTGTCTCTGCGTGTGCCGTATCTCTATGCGTGCCGTGTCTCTGTGCGTGCTGTGTCTCTGTGTGTGCTGTGTCTCTGTGTGTGCCGTGTCTCTGTGTGTGCCGTGTCTCTGTGTGTGCTGTAACTCTGTGTCTGCCGTATCTCTGTGTGTGCCGTGTCTCTGTGTGTGCCGTATCTCTGTGTGTGCTGTGTGTGCTGTGTCTCTATGCGTGCTGTGTCTCTGCGCGTGCCGTGTCTCTGCGCGTGCCGTGTCTCTGCGTGTGCCGTGTCTCTGCCTGTGCCGTATCTCTGTGCGTGCTGTATCTCTATGCGTGCCGTGTCTCTGTGCGTGCCGTGTCTCTGTGCGTGCCGTGTCTCTGTGTGTGCCATGTCTCTGCATGTGCCGTATCTCTATGCGTGCCGTGTCTCTGTGCGTGCTGTGTCTCTGTGTGTGCCGTGTCTCTGCATGTGCTGTATCTCTGTGTGTGCCGTATCTCTGTGTGTGCCGTGTATCTTTGTGTGCCGTAACTCTGTGTCTGCCGTATCTCTGTGTGTGCCGTGTCTCTGTGTGTGCCGTATCTCTGTGTATGCTGTGTGTGCCGTGTCTCTGTGCGTGCTGTGTCTCTGCGCGTGCCGTGTCTCTGTGCGTGCTGTGTCTCTGCGTGTGCCATGTCTCTGTGCGTGCCGTGTCTCTGTGCGTGCCGTATCTCTGTGTGTGCCGTCTCTCTGTGTGTGCCGTCTCTCTGTGTGTGCCGTAACTCTGTGTGTGCTGTGCGTGCCGTGCCTCTGTGCGTGCCGTGTCTCTGTGCATGCCATATCTCTGTGTGTGCCGTGTCTCTGTGTGTGCCGTATCTCTGTGTATGCTGTGTGTGCCGTGTCTCTGTGCGTGCTGTGTCTCTGCGCGTGCCGTGTCTCTGTGCATGCTGTGTCTCTGCGTGTGCCATGTCTCTGTGCGTGCCGTGTCTCTGTGCGTGCCGTGTCTCTGTGTGTGCCGTACCTCTGTGTCTGCCGTCTCTCTGTGTGTCTTGTGTCTCTGTGTGTGCCGTATCACTGTGTGTGCTGTGTGTGCTGTGTCTCTATGCGTGCCGTGTCTCTGTGCGTGCCGTGCCTCTGCGCGTGCCGTGTCTCTGCGCGTGCCGTGTCTCTGCGTGTGCCGTATCTCTGCGTGTGCCGTATCTCTGTGTGTGCCGTGTCTCTGTGCGTGCCGTGTCTCTGTGTGTGCCGTATCTCTGTGTGTGCCGTGTCTCTGTGCGTGCCGTATCTCTATGCGTGCCGTGTCTCTGTGCGTGCCGTGTCTCTGTGTGTGCTATGTGTGCCGTGTCTCTGTGCATGCCGTGTCTCTGTGCGTGCCGTGTCTCTGTGTGTGCCGTGTCTCTGCGTGTGCCGTATCTCTATGCGTGCCGTGTCTCTGTGCGTGCTGTGTCTCTGTGTGTGCTGTGTCTCAGTGTGTGCCGTGTCTCTGTGTGTGCCGTGTCTCTGTGTGTGCTGTAACTCTGTGTCTGCCGTATCTCTGTGTGTGCCGTGTCTCTGTGTGTGCCGTATCTCTGTGTGTGCTGTGTGTGCTGTGTCTCTATGCGTGCTGTGTCTCTGCGCGTGCCGTGTCTCTGCGCGTGCCATGTCTCTGCGTGTGCCGTATCTCTGTGTGTGCTGTATCTCTATGCGTGCCGTGTCTCTGTGCGTGCCGTGTCTCTGTGCGTGCCGTGTGTCTGTGTGTGCCATGTCTCTGCATGTGCCGTATCTCTATGCGTGCCGTGTCTCTGTGCGTGCTGTGTCTCTGTGTGTGCCGTGTCTCTGCATGTGCTGTATCTCTGTGTGTGCCGTATCTCTGTGTGTGCCGTATCTCTGTGTGTGCCGTGTATCTTTGTGTGCCGTAACTCTGTGTCTGCCGTCTCTCTGTGTGTGCCGTGTCTCTGTGTGTGCCGTATCTCTGTGTATGCTGTGTGTGCCGTGTCTCTGTGCGTGCTGTGTCTCTGCGCGTGCTGTGTCTCTGCGTGTGCCATGTCTCTGTGCGTGCCGTGTCTCTGTGCGTGCCGTATCTCTGTGTGTGCCGTGTCTCT
Source organism: Heterodontus francisci (assembly GCF_036365525.1). Lineage (NCBI taxonomy): Eukaryota > Metazoa > Chordata > Chondrichthyes > Heterodontiformes > Heterodontidae > Heterodontus > Heterodontus francisci. Next base: position 8,919,832 of record NC_090399.1, read on the forward strand.
GCGTGTGCCGTATCTCTATGCGTGCCGTGTCTCTGTGCGTGCTGTGTCTCTGTGTGTGCTGTGTCTCTGTGTGTGCCGTGTCTCTGTGTGTGCCGTGTCTCTGTGTGTGCTGTAACTCTGTGTCTGCCGTATCTCTGTGTGTGCCGTGTCTCTGTGTGTGCCGTATCTCTGTGTGTGCTGTGTGTGCTGTGTCTCTATGCGTGCTGTGTCTCTGCGCGTGCCGTGTCTCTGCGCGTGCCGTGTCTCTGCGTGTGCCATGTCTCTGCCTGTGCCGTATCTCTGTGCGTGCTGTATCTCTATGCGTGCCGTGTCTCTGTGCGTGCCGTGTCTCTGTGCGTGCCGTGTCTCTGTGTGTGCCATGTCTCTGCATGTGCCGTATCTCTATGCGTGCCGTGTCTCTGTGCGTGCTGTGTCTCTGTGTGTGCCGTGTCTCTGCATGTGCTGTATCTCTGTGTGTGCCGTATCTCTGTGTGTGCCGTGTATCTTTGTGTGCCGTAACTCTGTGTCTGCCGTATCTCTGTGTGTGCCGTGTCTCTGTGTGTGCCGTATCTCTGTGTATGCTGTGTGTGCCGTGTCTCTGTGCGTGCTGTGTCTCTGCGCGTGCCGTGTCTCTGTGCGTGCTGTGTCTCTGTGCGTGCCGTATCTCTGTGCGTGCCATATCTCTGTGTGTGCCGTCTCTCTGTGTGTGCCGTCTCTCTGTGTGTGCCGTAACTCTGTGTGTGCTGTGCGTGCCGTGCCTCTGTGCGTGCCGTGTCTCTGTGCATGCCATATCTCTGTGTGTGCCGTGTCTCTGTGTGTGCCGTGTCTCTGTGTGTGCCATGTCTCTGTGTGTGCCGTGTCTCTGTGCGTGCCGTGTCTCTGTGCGTGCCATTTCTCTGCGTGTGCCATGTCTCTGTGTGTGCCGTGTCTCTGTGTGTTCCGTATCTCTGCGTGTGCTGTATCTCTGCGTGTGCCATGTCTCTGTGCGTGCCGTGTCTCTGTACGTGCCGTCTCTCTTTGTGTGCCGTATCTCTGTGTGTGCTGTGTGTGTCTTGTCTCTGTGCGTGCCGTTTCTCTGTGCCTGCCGTATCTCTGGGCGTGCCGTATCTCTGTGCGTGCCGTGTCTCTGCGTGTGCCGTGTCTCTGTGTGTGCCGTCTCTCTGTGTGTGCCGTATCTCTGTGTGTGCCGTGTCTCTGTGTGTGCCGTACCTCTGTGTCTGCCGTCTCTCTTTGTGTCTTGTGTCTCTGTGTGTGCCGTATCACTGTGTGTGCTGTGTGTGCTGTGTCTCTATGCGTGCCGTGTCTCTGTGCGTGCCGTGCCTCTGCGCGTGCCGTGTCTCTGCGCGTGCCGTGTCTCTGCGTGTGCCGTATCTCTGCGTGTGCCGTATCTCTGTGTGTGCCGTGTCTCTGTGCGTGCCGTGTCTCTGTGTGTGCCGTATCTCTGTGTGTGCCGTGTCTCTGTGCGTGCCGTATCTCTATGCGTGCCGTGTCTCTGTGCGTGCCGTGTCTCTGTGTGTGCTATGTGTGCCGTGTCTCTGTGCATGCCGTGTCTCTGTGCGTGCCGTGTCTCTGTGTGTGCCGTGTCTCTGCGTGTGCCGTATCTCTATGCGTGCCGTGTCTCTGTGCGTGCTGTGTCTCTGTGTGTGCTGTGTCTCTGTGTGTGCCGTGTCTCTGTGTGTGCCGTGTCTCTGTGTGTGCTGTAACTCTGTGTCTGCCGTATCTCTGTGTGTGCCGTGTCTCTGTGTGTGCCGTATCTCTGTGTGTGCTGTGTGTGCTGTGTCTCTATGCGTGCTGTGTCTCTGCGCGTGCCGTGTCTCTGCGCGTGCCGTGTCTCTGCGTGTGCCGTGTCTCTGCCTGTGCCGTATCTCTGTGCGTGCTGTATCTCTATGCGTGCCGTGTCTCTGTGCGTGCCGTGTCTCTGTGCGTGCCGTGTCTCTGTGTGTGCCATGTCTCTGCATGTGCCGTATCTCTATGCGTGCCGTGTCTCTGTGCGTGCTGTGTCTCTGTGTGTGCCGTGTCTCTGCATGTGCTGTATCTCTGTGTGTGCCGTATCTCTGTGTGTGCCGTGTATCTTTGTGTGCCGTAACTCTGTGTCTGCCGTATCTCTGTGTGTGCCGTGTCTCTGTGTGTGCCGTATCTCTGTGTATGCTGTGTGTGCCGTGTCTCTGTGCGTGCTGTGTCTCTGCGCGTGCCGTGTCTCTGTGCGTGCTGTGTCTCTGCGTGTGCCATGTCTCTGTGCGTGCCGTGTCTCTGTGCGTGCCGTATCTCTGTGTGTGCCGTCTCTCTGTGTGTGCCGTCTCTCTGTGTGTGCCGTAACTCTGTGTGTGCTGTGCGTGCCGTGCCTCTGTGCGTGCCGTGTCTCTGTGCATGCCATATCTCTGTGTGTGCCGTGTCTCTGTGTGTGCCGTATCTCTGTGTATGCTGTGTGTGCCGTGTCTCTGTGCGTGCTGTGTCTCTGCGCGTGCCGTGTCTCTGTGCATGCTGTGTCTCTGCGTGTGCCATGTCTCTGTGCGTGCCGTGTCTCTGTGCGTGCCGTGTCTCTGTGTGTGCCGTACCTCTGTGTCTGCCGTCTCTCTGTGTGTCTTGTGTCTCTGTGTGTGCCGTATCACTGTGTGTGCTGTGTGTGCTGTGTCTCTATGCGTGCCGTGTCTCTGTGCGTGCCGTGCCTCTGCGCGTGCCGTGTCTCTGCGCGTGCCGTGTCTCTGCGTGTGCCGTATCTCTGCGTGTGCCGTATCTCTGTGTGTGCCGTGTCTCTGTGCGTGCCGTGTCTCTGTGTGTGCCGTATCTCTGTGTGTGCCGTGTCTCTGTGCGTGCCGTATCTCTATGCGTGCCGTGTCTCTGTGCGTGCCGTGTCTCTGTGTGTGCTATGTGTGCCGTGTCTCTGTGCATGCCGTGTCTCTGTGCGTGCCGTGTCTCTGTGTGTGCCGTGTCTCTGCGTGTGCCGTATCTCTATGCGTGCCGTGTCTCTGTGCGTGCTGTGTCTCTGTGTGTGCTGTGTCTCAGTGTGTGCCGTGTCTCTGTGTGTGCCGTGTCTCTGTGTGTGCTGTAACTCTGTGTCTGCCGTATCTCTGTGTGTGCCGTGTCTCTGTGTGTGCCGTATCTCTGTGTGTGCTGTGTGTGCTGTGTCTCTATGCGTGCTGTGTCTCTGCGCGTGCCGTGTCTCTGCGCGTGCCATGTCTCTGCGTGTGCCGTATCTCTGTGTGTGCTGTATCTCTATGCGTGCCGTGTCTCTGTGCGTGCCGTGTCTCTGTGCGTGCCGTGTGTCTGTGTGTGCCATGTCTCTGCATGTGCCGTATCTCTATGCGTGCCGTGTCTCTGTGCGTGCTGTGTCTCTGTGTGTGCCGTGTCTCTGCATGTGCTGTATCTCTGTGTGTGCCGTATCTCTGTGTGTGCCGTATCTCTGTGTGTGCCGTGTATCTTTGTGTGCCGTAACTCTGTGTCTGCCGTCTCTCTGTGTGTGCCGTGTCTCTGTGTGTGCCGTATCTCTGTGTATGCTGTGTGTGCCGTGTCTCTGTGCGTGCTGTGTCTCTGCGCGTGCTGTGTCTCTGCGTGTGCCATGTCTCTGTGCGTGCCGTGTCTCTGTGCGTGCCGTATCTCTGTGTGTGCCGTGTCTCTGCGTGTGCCGTATCTCTATGCGTGCCGTGTCTCTGTGCGTGCTGTGTCTCTGTGTGTGCTGTGTCTCTGTGTGTGCCGTGTCTCTGTGTGTGCCGTGTCTCTGTGTGTGCTGTAACTCTGTGTCTGCCGTATCTCTGTGTGTGCCGTGTCTCTGTGTGTGCCGTATCTCTGTGTGTGCTGTGTGTGCTGTGTCTCTATGCGTGCTGTGTCTCTGCGCGTGCCGTGTCTCTGCGCGTGCCGTGTCTCTGCGTGTGCCATGTCTCTGCCTGTGCCGTATCTCTGTGCGTGCTGTATCTCTATGCGTGCCGTGTCTCTGTGCGTGCCGTGTCTCTGTGCGTGCCGTGTCTCTGTGTGTGCCATGTCTCTGCATGTGCCGTATCTCTATGCGTGCCGTGTCTCTGTGCGTGCTGTGTCTCTGTGTGTGCCGTGTCTCTGCATGTGCTGTATCTCTGTGTGTGCCGTATCTCTGTGTGTGCCGTGTATCTTTGTGTGCCGTAACTCTGTGTCTGCCGTATCTCTGTGTGTGCCGTGTCTCTGTGTGTGCCGTATCTCTGTGTATGCTGTGTGTGCCGTGTCTCTGTGCGTGCTGTGTCTCTGCGCGTGCCGTGTCTCTGTGCGTGCTGTGTCTCTGTGCGTGCCGTATCTCTGTGCGTGCCGTATCTCTGTGTGTGCCGTCTCTCTGTGTGTGCCGTCTCTCTGTGTGTGCCGTAACTCTGTGTGTGCTGTGCGTGCCGTGCCTCTGTGCGTGCCGTGTCTCTGTGCATGCCATATCTCTGTGTGTGCCGTGTCTCTGTGTGTGCCGTGTCTCTGTGTGTGCCATGTCTCTGTGTGTGCCGTGTCTCTGTGCGTGCCGTGTCTCTGTGCGTGCCATTTCTCTGCGTGTGCCATGTCTCTGTGTGTGCCGTGTCTCTGTGTGTTCCGTATCTCTGCGTGTGCTGTATCTCTGCGTGTGCCATGTCTCTGTGCGTGCCGTGTCTCTGTACGTGCCGTCTCTCTTTGTGTGCCGTATCTCTGTGTGTGCTGTGTGTGTCTTGTCTCTGTGCGTGCCGTTTCTCTGTGCCTGCCGTATCTCTGGGCGTGCCGTATCTCTGTGCGTGCCGTGTCTCTGCGTGTGCCGTGTCTCTGTGTGTGCCGTCTCTCTGTGTGTGCCGTATCTCTGTGTGTGCCGTGTCTCTGTGTGTGCCGTACCTCTGTGTCTGCCGTCTCTCTTTGTGTCTTGTGTCTCTGTGTGTGCCGTATCACTGTGTGTGCTGTGTGTGCTGTGTCTCTATGCGTGCCGTGTCTCTGTGCGTGCCGTGCCTCTGCGCGTGCCGTGTCTCTGCGCGTGCCGTGTCTCTGCGTGTGCCGTATCTCTGCGTGTGCCGTATCTCTGTGTGTGCCGTGTCTCTGTGCGTGCCGTGTCTCTGTGTGTGCCGTATCTCTGTGTGTGCCGTGTCTCTGTGCGTGCCGTATCTCTATGCGTGCCGTGTCTCTGTGCGTGCCGTGTCTCTGTGTGTGCTATGTGTGCCGTGTCTCTGTGCATGCCGTGTCTCTGTGCGTGCCGTGTCTCTGTGTGTGCCGTGTCTCTGCGTGTGCCGTATCTCTATGCGTGCCGTGTCTCTGTGCGTGCTGTGTCTCTGTGTGTGCTGTGTCTCAGTGTGTGCCGTGTCTCTGTGTGTGCCGTGTCTCTGTGTGTGCTGTAACTCTGTGTCTGCCGTATCTCTGTGTGTGCCGTGTCTCTGTGTGTGCCGTATCTCTGTGTGTGCTGTGTGTGCTGTGTCTCTATGCGTGCTGTGTCTCTGCGCGTGCCGTGTCTCTGCGCGTGCCATGTCTCTGCGTGTGCCGCATCTCTGTGTGTGCTGTATCTCTATGCGTGCCGTGTCTCTGTGCGTGCCGTGTCTCTGTGCGTGCCGTGTGTCTGTGTGTGCCATGTCTCTGCATGTGCCGTATCTCTATGCGTGCCGTGTCTCTGTGCGTGCTGTGTCTCTGTGTGTGCCGTGTCTCTGCATGTGCTGTATCTCTGTGTGTGCCGTATCTCTGTGTGTGCCGTATCTCTGTGTGTGCCGTGTATCTTTGTGTGCCGTAACTCTGTGTCTGCCGTCTCTCTGTGTGTGCCGTGTCTCTGTGTGTGCCGTATCTCTGTGTATGCTGTGTGTGCCGTGTCTCTGTGCGTGCTGTGTCTCTGCGCGTGCTGTGTCTCTGCGTGTGCCATGTCTCTGTGCGTGCCGTGTCTCTGTGCGTGCCGTATCTCTGTGTGTGCCGTCTCTCTGTGTGTGCCGTAACTCTGTGTGTGCTGTGCGTGCCGTGTCTCTGTGCGTGCCGTGTCTCTGTGCATGCCATATCTCTGTGTGTGCCGTGTCTCTGTGTGTGCCGTGTCTCTGTGTGTGCCATGTCTCTGTGCGTGCTGTGTGTGCTGTGTCTCTATGCGTGCCGTGTCTCTGTGCGTGCCGTGCCTCTGCGCGTGCCGTGTCTCTGCGCGTGCCGTGTCTCTGCGTGTGCCGTATCTCTGCGTGTGCCGTATCTCTGTGTGTGCCGTGACGCTGTGCGTGCCGTGTCTCTGTGTGTGCCGTATCTCTGTGTGTGCCGTGTCTCTGTGTGTGCCGTAACTCTGTGTCTGCCGTATCTCTGTGTGTGCCGTGTCTCTGTGTGTGCCATATCTCTGTGTGTGCTGTGTGTGCTGTGTCTCTATGCGTGCCGTGCCTCTGTGCGTGCCGTATCTCTATGCGTGCCGTGTCTCTGTGCGTGCCGCGTCTCTGTGTGTGCTATGTGTGCCGTGTCTCTGTGCATGCCGTGTCTCTGTGCGTGCCGTGTCTCTGTGTGTGCCGTGTCTCTGCGTGTGCCGTATCTCTATGCGTGCCGTGTCTCTGTGCGTGCTGTGTCTCTGTGTGTGCTGTGTCTCTGTGTGTGCCGTGTCTCTGTGTGTGCCGTGTCTCTGTGTGTGCTGTAACTCTGTGTCTGCCGTATCTCTGTGTGTGCCGTGTCTCTGTGTGTGCCGTATCTCTGTGTGTGCTGTGTGTGCTGTGTCTCTATGCGTGCTGTGTCTCTGCGCGTGCCGTGTCTCTGCGCGTGCCGTGGCTCTGCGTGTGCCGTGTCTCTGCCTGTGCCGTATCTCTGTGCGTGCTGTATCTCTATGCGTGCCGTGTCTCTGTGCGTGCCGTGTCTCTGTGCGTGCCGTGTCTCTGTGTGTGCCATGTCTCTGCATGTGCCGTATCTCTATGCGTGCCGTGTCTCTGTGCGTGCTGTGTCTCTGTGTGTGCCGTGTCTCTGCATGTGCTGTATCTCTGTGTGTGCCGTATCTCTGTGTGTGCCGTGTATCTTTGTGTGCCGTAACTCTGTGTCTGCCGTATCTCTGTGTGTGCCGTGTCTCTGTGTGTGCCGTATCTCTGTGTATGCTGTGTGTGCCGTGTCTCTGTGCGTGCTGTGTCTCTGCGCGTGCCGTGTCTCTGTGCGTGCTGTGTCTCTGCGTGTGCCATGTCTCTGTGCGTGCCGTGTCTCTGTGCGTGCCGTATCTCTGTGTGTGCCGTCTCTCTGTGTGTGCCGTCTCTCTGTGTGTGCCGTAACTCTGTGTGTGCTGTGCGTGCCGTGTCTCTGTGCGTGCCGTGTCTCTGTGCATGCCATATCTCTGTGTGTGCCGTGTCTCTGTGTGTGCCGTGTCTCTGTGTGTGCCATGTCTCTGTGTGTGCCGTGTCTCTGTGCGTGCCGTGTCTCTGTGCGTGCCATTTCTCTGCGTGTGCCATGTCTCTGTGTGTGCCGTGTCTCTGTGTGTTCCGTATCTCTGCGTGTGCTGTATCTCTGCGTGTGCCATGTCTCTGTGCGTGCCGTGTCTCTGTACGTGCCGTCTCTCTTTGTGTGCCGTATCTCTGTGTGTGCTGTGTGTGTCTTGTCTCTGTGCGTGCCGTTTCTCTGTGCCTGCCGTATCTCTGGGCGTGCCGTATCTCTGTGCGTGCCGTGTCTCTGCGTGTGCCGTGTCTCTGTGTGTGCCGTCTCTCTGTGTGTGCCGTATCTCTGTGTGTGCCGTGTCTCTGTGTGTGCCGTACCTCTGTGTCTGCCGTCTCTCTGTGTGTCTTGTGTCTCTGTGTGTGCCGTATCACTGTGTGTGCTGTGTGTGCTGTGTCTCTATGCGTGCCGTGTCTCTGTGCGTGCCGTGCCTCTGCGCGTGCCGTGTCTCTGCGCGTGCCGTGTCTCTGCGTGTGCCGTATCTCTGCGTGTGCCGTATCTCTGTGTGTGCCGTGTCTCTGTGCGTGCCGTGTCTCTGTGTGTGCCGTATCTCTGTGTGTGCCGTATCTCTGTGTGTGCCGTAACGCTGTGTCTGCCGTATCTCTGTGTGTGCCGTGTCTCTGTGTGTGCCGTATCTCTGTGTGTGCTGTGTGTGCTGTGTCTCTATGCGTGCCGTGTCTCTGTGCGTGCCGTATCTCTATGCGTGCCGTGTCTCTGTGCGTGCCGTGTCTCTGTGTGTGCTATGTGTGCCGTGTCTCTGTGAATGCCGTGTCTCTGTGCGTGCCGTGTCTCTGTGTGTGCCGTGTCTCTGCGTGTGCCGTATCTCTATGCGTGCCGTGTCTCTGTGCGTGCTGTGTCTCTGTGTGTGCTGTGTCTCTGTGTGTGCCGTGTCTCTGTGTGTGCCGTGTCTTTGTGTGTGCTGTAACTCTGTGTCTGCCGTATCTCTGTGTGTGACGTGTCTCTGTGTGTGCCGTATCTCTGTGTGTGCCGTGTATCTTTGTGTGCCGTAACTCTGTGTCTGCTGTCTCTCTGTGTGTGCCGTGTCTCTGTGTGTGCCGTGTATCTTTGTGTGCCGTAACTCTGTGTCTGCTGTCTCTCTGTGTGTGCCGTGTCTCTGTGTGTGCCGTATCTCTGTGTATGCTGTGTGTGCCGTGTCTCTGTGTGTTCCGTATCTCTGCGTGTGCTGTATCTCTGCGTGTGCCATGTCTCTGTGCGTGCCGTGTCTCTGTACGTGCCGTCTCTCTTTGTGTGCCATATCTCTGTGTGTGCTGTGTGTGTCTTGTCTCTGTGCGTGCCGTTTCTCTGTGCCTGCCGTATCTCTGGGCGTGCCGTATCTCTGTGCGTGCCGTGTCTCTGCGTGTGCCGTGTCTCTGTGTGTGCCGTCTCTCTGTGTGTGCCGTATCTCTGTGTGTGCCGTGTCTCTGTGTGTGCCGTACCTCTGTGTCTGCCGTCTCTCTTTGTGTCTTGTGTCTCTGTGTGTGCCGTATCACTGTGTGTGCTGTGTGTGCTGTGTCTCTATGCGTGCCGTGTCTCTGTGCGTGCCGTGCCTCTGCGCGTGCCGTGTCTCTGCGCGTGCCGTGTCTCTGCGTGTGCCGTATCTCTGCGTGTGCCGTATCTCTGTGTGTGCCGTGTCTCTGTGCGTGCCGTGTCTCTGTGTGTGCCGTATCTCTGTGTGTGCCGTGTCTCTGTGCGTGCCGTATCTCTATGCGTGCCGTGTCTCTGTGCGTGCCGTGTCTCTGTGTGTGCTATGTGTGCCGTGTCTCTGTGCATGCCGTGTCTCTGTGCGTGCCGTGTCTCTGTGTGTGCCGTGTCTCTGCGTGTGCCGTATCTCTATGCGTGCCGTGTCTCTGTGCGTGCTGTGTCTCTGTGTGTGCTGTGTCTCAGTGTGTGCCGTGTCTCTGTGTGTGCCGTGTCTCTGTGTGTGCTGTAACTCTGTGTCTGCCGTATCTCTGTGTGTGCCGTGTCTCTGTGTGTGCCGTATCTCTGTGTGTGCTGTGTGTGCTGTGTCTCTATGCGTGCTGTGTCTCTGCGCGTGCCGTGTCTCTGCGCGTGCCATGTCTCTGCGTGTGCCGCATCTCTGTGTGTGCTGTATCTCTATGCGTGCCGTGTCTCTGTGCGTGCCGTGTCTCTGTGCGTGCCGTGTCTCTGTGTGTGCCATGTCTCTGCATGTGCCGTATCTCTATGCGTGCCGTGTCTCTGTGCGTGCTGTGTCTCTGTGTGTGCCGTGTCTCTGCATGTGCTGTATCTCTGTGTGTGCCGTATCTCTGTGTGTGCCGTATCTCTGTGTGTGCCGTGTATCTTTGTGTGCCGTAACTCTGTGTCTGCCGTCTCTCTGTGTGTGCCGTGTCTCTGTGTGTGCCGTATCTCTGTGTATGCTGTGTGTGCCGTGTCTCTGTGCGTGCTGTGTCTCTGCGCGTGCTGTGTCTCTGCGTGTGCCATGTCTCTGTGCGTGCCGTGTCTCTGTGCGTGCCGTATCTCTGTGTGTGCCGTCTCTCTGTGTGTGCCGTAACTCTGTGTGTGCTGTGCGTGCCGTGTCTCTGTGCGTGCCGTGTCTCTGTGCATGCCATATCTCTGTGTGTGCCGTGTCTCTGTGTGTGCCGTGTCTCTGTGTGTGCCATGTCTCTGTGCGTGCTGTGTGTGCTGTGTCTCTATGCGTGCCGTGTCTCTATGCGTGCCGTGCCTCTGCGCGTGCCGTGTCTCTGCGCGTGCCGTGTCTCTGCGTGTGCCGTATCTCTGCGTGTGCCGTATCTCTGTGTGTGCCGTGACGCTGTGCGTGCCGTGTCTCTGTGTGTGCCGTATCTCTGTGTGTGCCGTGTCTCTGTGTGTGCCGTAACTCTGTGTCTGCCGTATCTCTGTGTGTGCCGTGTCTCTGTGTGTGCCATATCTCTGTGTGTGCTGTGTCTCTATGCGTGCCGTGCCTCTGTGCGTGCCGTATCTCTATGCGTGCCGTGTCTCTGTGCGTGCCGTGTCTCTGTGTGTGCTATGTGTGCCGTGTCTCTGTGCATGCCGTGTCTCTGTGCGTGCCGTGTCTCTGTGTGTGCCGTGTCTCTGCGTGTGCCGTATCTCTATGCGTGCCGTGTCTCTGTGCGTGCTGTGTCTCTGTGTGTGCTGTGTCTCTGTGTGTGCCGTGTCTCTGTGTGTGCCGTGTCTCTGTGTGTGCTGTAACTCTGTGTCTGCCGTATCTCTGTGTGTGCCGTGTCTCTGTGTGTGCCGTATCTCTGTGTGTGCTGTGTGTGCTGTGTCTCTATGCGTGCTGTGTCTCTGCGCGTGCCGTGTCTCTGCGCGTGCCGTGTCTCTGCGTGTGCCGTGTCTCTGCCTGTGCCGTATCTCTGTGCGTGCTGTATCTCTATGCGTGCCGTGTCTCTGTGCGTGCCGTGTCTCTGTGCGTGCCGTGTCTCTGTGTGTGCCATGTCTCTGCATGTGCCGTATCTCTATGCGTGCCGTGTCTCTGTGCGTGCTGTGTCTCTGTGTGTGCCGTGTCTCTGCATGTGCTGTATCTCTGTGTGTGCCGTATCTCTGTGTGTGCCGTGTATCTTTGTGTGCCGTAACTCTGTGTCTGCCGTATCTCTGTGTGTGCCGTGTCTCTGTGTGTGCCGTATCTCTGTGTATGCTGTGTGTGCCGTGTCTCTGTGCGTGCTGTGTCTCTGCGCGTGCCGTGTCTCTGTGCGTGCTGTGTCTCTGCGTGTGCCATGTCTCTGTGCGTGCCGTGTCTCTGTGCGTGCCGTATCTCTGTGTGTGCCGTCTCTCTGTGTGTGCCGTCTCTCTGTGTGTGCCGTAACTCTGTGTGTGCTGTGCGTGCCGTGTCTCTGTGCGTGCCGTGTCTCTGTGCATGCCATATCTCTGTGAGTGCCGTGTCTCTGTGTGTGCCGTGTCTCTGTGTGTGCCATGTCTCTGTGTGTGCCGTGTCTCTGTGCGTGCCGTGTCTCTGTGCGTGCCATTTCTCTGCGTGTGCCATGTCTCTGTGTGTGCCGTGTCTCTGTGTGTTCCGTATCTCTGCGTGTGCTGTATCTCTGCGTGTGCCATGTCTCTGTGCGTGCCGTGTCTCTGTACGTGCCGTCTCTCTTTGTGTGCCGTATCTCTGTGTGTGCTGTGTGTGTCTTGTCTCTGTGCGTGCCGTTTCTCTGTGCCTGCCGTATCTCTGGGCGTGCCGTATCTCTGTGCGTGCCGTGTCTCTGCGTGTGCCGTGTCTCTGTGTGTGCCGTCTCTCTGTGTGTGCCGTATCTCTGTGTGTGCCGTGTCTCTGTGTGTGCCGTACCTCTGTGTCTGCCGTCTCTCTGTGTGTCTTGTGTCTCTGTGTGTGCCGTATCACTGTGTGTGCTGTGTGTGCTGTGTCTCTATGCGTGCCGTGTCTCTGTGCGTGCCGTGCCTCTGCGCGTGCCGTGTCTCTGCGCGTGCCGTGTCTCTGCGTGTGCCGTATCTCTGCGTGTGCCGTATCTCTGTGTGTGCCGTGTCTCTGTGCGTGCCGTGTCTCTGTGTGTGCCGTATCTCTGTGTGTGCCGTATCTCTGTGTGTGCCGTAACGCTGTGTCTGCCGTATCTCTGTGTGTGCCGTGTCTCTGTGTGTGCCGTATCTCTGTGTGTGCTGTGTGTGCTGTGTCTCTATGCGTGCCGTGTCTCTGTGCGTGCCGTATCTCTATGCGTGCCGTGTCTCTGTGCGTGCCGTGTCTCTGTGTGTGCTATGTGTGCCGTGTCTCTGTGAATGCCGTGTCTCTGTGCGTGCCGTGTCTCTGTGTGTGCCGTGTCTCTGCGTGTGCCGTATCTCTATGCGTGCCGTGTCTCTGTGCGTGCTGTGTCTCTGTGTGTGCTGTGTCTCTGTGTGTGCCGTGTCTCTGTGTGTGCCGTGTCTTTGTGTGTGCTGTAACTCTGTGTCTGCCGTATCTCTGTGTGTGACGTGTCTCTGTGTGTGCCGTATCTCTGTGTGTGCCGTGTATCTTTGTGTGCCGTAACTCTGTGTCTGCTGTCTCTCTGTGTGTGCCGTGTCTCTGTGTGTGCCGTATCTCTGTGTATGCTGTGTGTGCCGTGTCTCTGTGCGTGCTGTGTCTCTGCGCGTGCCGTGTCTCTGCGCGTGCTGTGTCTCTGCGTGTGCCATGTCTCTGTGCGTGCCGTGTCTCTGTGCGTGCCGTATCTCTGTGTGTGCCGTCTCTCTGTGTGTGCCGTAACTCTGTGTGTGCTGTGCGTGCCGTGTCTCTGTGCGTGCCGTGTCTCTGTGCATGCCATATCTCTGTGTGTGCCGTGTCTCTGTGTGTGCCGTGTCTCTGTGTGTGCCATGTCTCTGTGCGTGCTGTGTGTGCTGTGTCTCTATGCGTGCCGTGTCTCTGTGCGTGCCGTGCCTCTGCGCGTGCCGTGTCTCTGCGCGTGCCGTGTCTCTGCGTGTGCCGTATCTCTGCGTGTGCCGTATCTCTGTGTGTGCCGTGTCGCTGTGCGTGCCGTGTCTCTGTGTGTGCCGTATCTCTGTGTGTGCCGTGTCTCTGTGTGTGCCGTAACTCTGTGTCTGCCGTATCTCTGTGTGTGCCGTGTCTCTGTGTGTGCCATATCTCTGTGTGTGCTGTGTGTGCTGTGTCTCTATGCGTGCCGTGTCTCTGTGCGTGCCGTATCTCTATGCGTGCCGTGTCTCTGTGCGTGCCGTGTCTCTGTGTGTGCTATGTGTGCCGTGTCTCTGTGCATGCCGTGTCTCTGTGCGTGCCGTGTCTCTGTGTGTGCCGTGTCTCTGCGTGTGCCGTATCTCTATGCGTGCCGTGTCTCTGTGCGTCCTGTGTCTCTGTGTGTGCTGTGTCTCTGTGTGTGCCGTGTCTCTGTGTGTGCCGTGTCTCTGTGTGTGCTGTAACTCTGTGTCTGCCGTATCTCTGTGTGTGCCGTGTCTCTGTGTGTGCCGTATCTCTGTGTGTGCTGTGTGTGCTGTGTCTCTATGCGTGCTGTGTCTCTGCGCGTGCCGTGTCTCTGCGCGTGCTGTGTCTCTGTGTGTGCCATGTCTCTGCATGTGCCGTATCTCTATGCGTGCCGTGTCTCTGTGCGTGCCGTGTCTCTGTGCGTGCTGTGTCTCTGTGTGTGCCATGTCTCTGCATGTGCCGTATCTCTATGCGTGCCGTGTCTCTGTGCGTGCTGTGTCTCTGTGTGTGCCGTGTCTCTGCATGTGCTGTATCTCTGTGTGTGCCGTATCTCTGTGTGTGCCGTATCTCTGTGTGTGCCGTGTCTCTTTGTGTGCCGTAACTCTGTGTCTGCTGTATCTCTGTGTGTGCCGTGTCTCTGTGTGTGCCGTATCTCTGTGTATGCTGTGCGTGCCGTGTCTCTGTGCGTGCTGTGTCTCTGCGCGTGCCGTGTCTCTGTGCGTGCTGTGTCTCTGCGTGTGCCATGTCTCTGTGCGTGCCGTGTCTCTGTGCGTGCCGTATCTCCGTGTGTGCCGTCTCTCTGTGTGTGCCGTAACTCTGTGTGTGCTGTGCGTGCCGTGTCTCTGTGCGTGCCGTGTCTCTGTGCATGCCATATCTCTGTGTGTGCCGTGTCTCTGTGTGTGCCGTGTCTCTGTGTGTGCCATGTCTCTGTGCGTCCCATGTCTCTGTGCGTGCCATTTCTCTGCGTGTGCCGTGTCTCTGTGTGTGCCGTGTCTCTGTGTGTTCCGTATCTCTGTGTGTGCCATGTCTCTGTGCGTGCCGTGTCTCTGTACGTGCCGTATCTCTGTGTGTGCCGTCTCTCTGTGTGTGCCGTATCTCTGTGTGTGCTGTGTGTGCCGTGTCTCTGTGCATGCCGTGTCTCTGTGCGTGCCGTATCTCTGGGCGTGCCGTATCTCTGTGCGTGCCGTATCTCTGTGTGTGCCGTCTCTCTGTGTGTGCCGTATCTCTGTGTGTGCTGTGTGTGCCGTGTCTCTGTGCATGCCGTGTCTCTGTGCGTGCCGTATCTCTGGGCGTGCCGTGTCTCTGTGCGTGCCGTGTCTCTGTGCATGCCATATCTCTGTGTGTGCCGTGTCTCTGTCTGTGCCGTGTCTCTGTGTGTGCCATGTCTCTGTGCGTGCCGTGTCTCTGTGCGTGCCATTTCTCTGCGTGTGCCGTGTCTCTGTGTATGCCGTGTCTCTGTGTGTTCCGTATCTCTGCGTGTGCTGTATCTCTGCGTGTGCCATGTCTCTGTGCGTGCCGTGTCTCTGTACGTGCCGTCTCTCTTTGTGTGCCGTATCTCTGTGTGTGCTGTGTGTGCCGTGTCTCTGTGCGTGCCGTTTCTCTGTGCGTGCCGTATCTCTGGGCGTGCCGTATCTCTGTGCGTGCCGTGTCTCTGCGTGTGCCGTGTCTCTGTGTGTGCCGTCTCTCTGTGTGTGCCGTAGCTCTGTGTGTGCCGTGTCTCTGTGTGTGCCGTACCTATGTGTCTGCCGTATCTCTGTGTGTCCCGTGTCTCTGTGTGTGCCGTATCTCTGTGTGTGCTGTGTGTGCTGTGTCTCTATGCGTGCCGTGTCTCTGTGCGTGCCGTATCTCTATGCGTGCCGTGTCTCTGTGCGTGCCGTGTCTCTGTGTGTGCTATGTGTGCCGTGTATCTGTGCATGCCGTGTCTCTGTGCGTGCCGTGTCTCTGTGTGTGCCGTGTCTCTGCGTGTGCCGTATCTCTATGCGTGCCGTGTCTCTGTGCGTGCTGTGTCTCTGTGTGTGCCGTGTCTCTGTGTGTGCCGTGTCTCTGTGTGTGCCGTGTCTCTGTGTGTGCTGTAACTCTGTGTCTGCCGTATCTCTGTGTGTGCCGTGTCTCTGTGTGTGCCGTATCTCTGTGTGTGCTGTGTGTGCTGTGTCTCTATGCGTGCTGTGTCTCTGCGCGTGCCGTGTCTCTGCGCGTGCCGTGTCTCTGCGTGTGCCGTGTCTCTGCGTGTGCCGTATCTCTGTGTGTGCTGTATCTCTATGCGTGCCGTGTCTCTGTGCGTGCCGTGTCTCTGTGCGTGCTGTGTCTCTGTGTGTGCCATGTCTCTGCATGTGCCGTATCTCTATGCGTGCCGTGTCTCTGTGCGTGCTGTGTCTCTGTGTGTGCCGTGTCTCTGCATGTGCTGTATCTCTGTGTGTGCCGTATCTCTGTGTGTGCCGTATCTCTGTGTGTGCCGTGTCTCTTTGTGTGCCGTAACTCTGTGTCTGCCGTATCTCTGTGTGTGCCGTGTCTCTGTGTGTGCCGTATCTCTGTGTATGCTGTGTGTGCCGTGTCTCTGTGCGTGCTGTGTCTCTGCGCGTGCCGTGTCTCTGTGCGTGCTGTGTCTCTGCGTGTGCCATGTCTCTGTGCGTGCCGTGTCTCTGTGCGTGCCGTAACTCTGTGTGTGCTGTGCGTGCCGTGTCTCTGTGCGTGCCGTGTCTCTGTGCATGCCATATCTCTGTGTGTGCCGTGTCTCTGTGTGTGCCGTGTCTCTGTGCGTGCCATGTCTCTGTGCGTGCCATGTCTCTGTGCGTGCCATTTCTCTGCGTGTGCCGTGTCTCTGTGTGTGCCGTGTCTCTGTGTGTTCCGTATCTCTGTGTGTGCCGTGTCTCTGTGTGTGCCGTGTCTCTGTGTGTGCCATGTCTCTGTGCGTGCCATGTCTCTGTGCGTGCCATTTCTCTGCGTGTGCCGTGTCTCTGTGTGTGCCGTGTCTCTGTGTGTTCCGTATCTCTGTGTGTGCCATGTCTCTGTGCGTGCCGTGTCTCTGTACGTGCCGTATCTCTGTGTGTGCC